>NC_053489.1:425765229-426453002 GCF_905171775.1 Rana temporaria | reverse complement strand
CAAGTACTTGCAGCCAATCTGCTAGCAGTACACCACCATCTGATTTTAGCAGGCAAGTTTCCCTACCCCAGTTGCTGAACTGTAAAAATAAATTTGGTCCCGGTCATCCACATGCTCAGCATCTAAGTGATAGCTTGGCCAAATTGCTAGCACTGCAACTGCCTTTTCAGCTGGTAGACTCTGCCCCCTTTTGTGAATTTGTGTAATGTGCTGTACTTCAGTGGCGGGTTCAAAAACGCCATTTCTTTTCATGGATGGCCATTCCAGCTCTCTACTGGCATGTGGAAGGCAATGTTTTGGCCTTGTTGGACAGGGCGGTCAGCAGAAAGGTTCATATTACTGCTGACTTACTGTCCAGCAGGCATGGGCAGGGACATTACCTTTTCTTCACAGCGCACTGAACAACTTTGCTGGAAGCTGGGAAGGATGCAGGACAGGGTTCAGTGTTGGAGTTTGTTTCCCACAACCACACCTCCAAAATGCTAGTGGTGATTCTGCCACAGCTCTCTCCTCCACCCCCTCCACTTCTTCTTCCTCTGTGGCCTCTTCTGCAGATTTGTCCTTTGAACCAGCGGTGCCCCGTAAGCATTCAAGGGGCAATACAAGCAGTCAGGCAAAAAGATGCCATGCAGTGCTTGAGTTGGTCTGCCTAGGGGACAGGAATCACACTGGGGCAAAGATTCTGTCAGCTCTGCAGGGGAAGGCTCAGAGGTGGTTGACACCATGTCAGCTTCAGCCAGGAATGCTTGTATGCGACAATGGCACTAATCTTCCCTCTGCCCTCCAACAGGGACACTTCTCCCATGTTACATGTTTGGCACACATCCTGAATTTGGTGGTACAGCGGTTCTTGAGCAGGTACCCAGGCTTAAAGGATCTCCTGAGGCAGGCCAGAAAAGTCTGTGGTAATTTCCGCCGGTCATACAATGCCAGCGCTCGGCTGGCTGACATTCAGGTGGAACTCAACATTGGCAATGCTGCAACAGCTGCACAAACAGCAGAGGGCCATCAATGAGTACCTGTGCCCGTATGGCACCAGGACAGGGTCAGGGGAGCCTGGCTTCTTTTCACAACATCAGTGGCTACTGATCAAGGATACATGCACTGTCCTGTCATCATTTGAGGAGGCCACAAGGATGGTGAGCAGTGACAATGCATGCATCAGTGACACTGCCTTTCTAGTCTTCCTGCTGGAGCACATGCTTCATGAAATCATGGACAGGGCACTTGAGGCAGAACAGCAGGAGGGGGAGGAGGACTTCCTTACCTCTTAAGGCCCCCTTGATCCAGATAGCATTTCTGCGGGCCCACCAAACACACAGGAAAAAGAGGAGGAGGAGGAGTATTGTGTCAGCATGGATGTAAAGAATAACACTCAGGAGCAGTTTTCAAGGGATGGTTTTCAGACCCCAGAAACCCAAGGAGTTGTACATGGGTGGGAGGAGGTAGTTATGGATCATGTGATCCTTAGTGACCCAGAGGACTCAGAATTTAATGCCTTTGTAAACTTATGCTGCATGGCCTCCCTTAGTCTGCAAAGCCTGCAAAAGGACCCTAGGATTTGTGGTATCAGAGAGAGGGATCGTTACTGGCTGGCAACCCTTTTTGAAAGGTAAGGTTGCAGAACTTCAGGAGGCGTTGAAGAAAGGTTTGTAAAAATGCATTTTCAGATGCTGGGAGGTTACAATTTCCTGGCGCCGGTCAACGTGTTACTGAGGCTTAGTTCAGTCAGAGAAAAAGTGGTGGAGAAGGTGAATGATGCCTATAAACAATTTTTCAGTCCTCAGTGCCAAGGTCTGATCAGTTCAAGCAACCATCACCAGCGTCTGCATTACATGGTGCAGGAATATCTAGGGGCAAGAGCAGACTTAAAGACCTTTCCAACAGAGCATCCACTGGGTTACTGGGTCTTGAGGATGGACCACTGGCCAGAAATTGAGCTACTGGTCTGTCCTGCATCCAGCGTGCTTTCTGAACGCACATTCAGTGCTGATGGAGGGTTTGTAACAGATCAAAGAGTGCACCTGTCCACAGACTGTTGATAGGCTCACTTTAATAAAAATGAATCAGTCTTGGATCAGCAGCTATCAAGCAAATGATGATTATGTAACTGATTGAATTTGCTATGCATGTGGGATCCCTTGAAGGCTGCCTATGCTGACTATCCTATTCCTCCTCAAACTCGATGATGCTAGCTTCCAACAATATTTTTGGTTTAGGGCACCACCACCACCACCCAAGGCCCAATTTTCTGCCCCTATTTAACAGGGGCATGTAATTACAATTTTTGATATAATATTTCACAGCAGGGCCCGTTCCTGCACCCAACAAGAGTATCTGTGAGGTGTTATAGTGTTCTGGTAACACCACTACCACCCAAGGCCCAATTTTTCTGCCCCAGTTTAACAGGGGTGTGTAATTAAAAATGTTGATATAATATTTCAACGCAGGGCCTGTTCCTGCGCCCATCAAGAGTAACTTTGAGGGCTTACAGTGTTCTTTTACCACCAACACCTAAGGCCCAATTTTCTGCAGAGTATATAGGGCAGGCCGTATAGTATATATACTGCTGTTCAGAGTACAAAAAAATGGGGGAAAATTGGCCATTTAAAAAAATATTGGGTGCAGGGTTCCCCTTAATATCCATACCAGACCTGAAGGGCCTGATATGGATTTTGGGGGTGACATCCACGTAATTTTTTTGGGTATTTTTGGTATTTTTATATATATATATCCAGGATCCGACAATACAGTACAGCCACAAGCAGTTTTAAATGAAAAAATTCCTTTAGAAATGTAATTTTGCTGTGGTAAACATGGGAAAGATGTGCTACTTTACATGCATACTAAGGGCACCCCCAGGCACAATATTCAAAAGAATAGTAAAATGTTATTGTTTCACTTTAAGCATTATTAAAATCACTACAATTTTCATTTTTCGTTGTGTCCCATAAGCTTTAACGGTGTTCGCGTGTTCGAACAATTTTTTTGCTTTTTCACATGTTCTGCTGTGAACTGAACTGGGGGGTGTTCGGCTCATTTCTTGTTCTTTCCATATATTTGCTATTGGATTCAAGAGGGTGATTGGCTTGGCCATTCTAACAGCTTTATTTTCTCTATTTTCTTTTAAACCAATTAAGAGTTTCCTTGGCTTTGTGTTTGGGATCATTGACTTGCTAAACTGTCCACCCTTGTCTCATCATACTGGTAGATGGCAGCAGATTTTTATCAAGAATGTCATAGTACGTTTTTATATTCATCCTGAAGTTTGCCAGTACAATATGCTGAAAAACAGCCCACCATGATGTTCCCACCTCCAACCATCACTTTTGGTATATGATGTTATTGGCTTGATGTGCAGTGCCATTTGACCTCCAAACATGGGGCCAGATTCAGGTAGAATCGCGGTGGCGTAACGTATCGTAGATACGTTACACCGCCGCAATTTTTCATCGCAAGTGCCTGATTCACAAAGCACTTGCGATGAAAACTACGCCGGCGACGCGCGTAGCGTAATTCCGTATTCCCGGACGGCTTACGCAAACGACGTTAATTTTTAAATTTCGACGCGGGAACGACGGCCATACTTTATACAGCAATACGATTGCTGTGTAAAGTTAAGGCACCCAAAACAACGGAAAAAGTGAAATTCAGCGCCAAACAATAAATAAATAAAAAAAAAAATATATATATAAAAACTAATTACAAAAGCTGCACCTCATAGACAATACTGATTGTAATGAATAGAAAATATAGGTAGAGGGCGCTAGACCACTCGGTGTATAAATAAAATAAAGTGATCCTGTAAAGAAAGTGCACTTGATAAATGCAAAATATGAAACTAAATAATCCAATTGATTAACAAAACATCAAAAGTGTCTCTGTGTCATAAGTCCATGACATCACGTCCCAATATAGTGTCAACAGTGTGTCACACATAAATTAACAATTCTTCTTAGTTGGTTTTATCTTGCTTTAAGTGAGAAAAGGAAAATGCCACCACCACATTCCAGTCTTCTTTACCACCCAATAATGTGCTGATGCAAAAGGATGCGCTTACCGGAAAGAATGGACTACTTTACTTAAAAAGTTAGTCAAATGAGCCTATGCAGGATTGCACGCCCCCCTGAAGACGTTCAACCAAACGAAACGTACGTCGGAGGCGAATCCGATCACGTGACGTGCCCCCCTGCTCGTGGAGCTGTCAGCTGGGACGCCAAGCTGTGCTACGGCGGTAGCATCGTATCGGACGACCCACACACTAATCGTACCGCAAGGTAGCGGTGACACGCATGCAGCCCCAGTGCCGGGTAGGCACCTATAAAGTAAGAGGCCAATTTGGCCGTTTGTTTTTTCTACCATGTTTTTTTAAATACATTTTACCTATCAGTATTACACTATTGGCATCTCCATTGCCTTTTCTTGCATATCCTAAGTGGAATCCCTGGTGATGAGGCTAAGATCTCTTTTCCTGTCCGACGTGTATGCAGGCACAATCCTGAATAGGCTCATTTGACTAACTTTTTAACCACTTCCAGACCTGCGCACGACGATGTACGTCCTATTTTTAAAGATTGATATCTCGGTAACGGCAGCAGCTGCTGCCACAACCGAGGTATCGATCTTTAGTGTGCGCGGTCTGGTACACGATAACGGTGGTCTCTGCGGCGGATTCGCCGCGAGATCGCCGTTATCGGTGGCGGGAGAGGGGCCCTCCCGCCGCTCTCCCGCGCCCTCCGCCGCTTATCGGAGCCGTCGGTAGCGGCGGAGGCGATCGGGACCGTTCGGCTGGTGACTGGGGACGAGACTGAAGGAAAAATCTCCTTCGCCCGTCCCCATAGCTCTGCTGGGCGGAAGTGACGTCAAAACGTCAGTCCCGCCCAGCCTCTTAAAGAGACAATTTTTTTTTGTCATTTGAAAAAATTACAGTTTCAAAATTTTTTTTGCATTTTAGCCTAATTATGAGATCTGAGGTCTTTTTGACCCCAGATCTCATATTTAAGAGGACCTGTCATGCTTTTTTCTATTACAAGGGATGTTTACATTCCTTATAATAGGAATAAAAGTGATAACTTTTTTTTTTTCAGTGTAAAAAGTAATAAAATAAATAAAAATAAATAAGAAAACAAAAAAAAAAAATGTTTTAAAGCGCCCCGTCCCGACGAGCTTGCACGCAGAAGCGAACGCATACGCGAGTAGCGACCGCATATGAAAACGGTGTTCAAATCACACAAGTGAGGTATCGCCGCGATCGTTAGAGCGAGAGCAATAATTCTAGCCCTAGGCCTACTCTGTAGCTCAAAAAAAGCAATCTCTAGAATTTTTTAAACATCGCCTATCGAGATTTTTAAGGGTAAAAGTTTGACGCCATGCCACGAGCGGGCGCAATTTTTAAGCGTGACATGTTGGGTATCATTTTACTCGGCGTAACATTATCTTTCACAAATTGGGCCAAATTTATTGTTGTCTTATTTTTTAATTCAAAAAATTTAATTTTTTCCAAAAAAAGTGCGCTTGTAAGACCGCTGCGCAAATATGGTGTGACAAAAAGTATTGGAATGACCACTATTTTATTCTCTAGGGTGTTAGAAAAAAATATATATATTGTTTGGGGGTTTTAAGTAATTTTCTAGCAGAAAAAACTATTTAGTCTTGCAAACACCAAATCTGAAAAACACCTAAGGTCTGGAGTAAAGTAGTCCATTCTTTCCGGTAAGCGCATCCTTTTGCATCAGCACATTATTGGGTGGTAAAGAAGACTGGAATGTGGTGGTGGCATTTTCCTTTTCTCACTTAAAGCAAGATAAAACAAACTAAGAAGAATTGTTAATTTATGTGTGACACACTGTTGACACTATATTGGGACGTGATGTCATGGACTTATGACACAGAGACACTTTTGATGTTTTGTTAATCAATTGGATTATTTAGTTTCATATTTTGCATTTATAAAGTGCACTTTCTTTACAGGATCACTTATTTATTTATACACCGATTGGTCTAGCGCCCTCTACCTATATCTTCCACCCAAAACGACGACTAACTTTGCGACGGAAACTAGACTAGCGGCGACGTAGCGAACGCGAAATCCGTCGTGGATCACCGTAACTCCTAATTTGCATACCCGACGCTGGTTTACGACGCAAAATCCCCCCAGCGGCGGCCGCGGTACTGCATCCTAAGATCCGACAGTGTAAAACAATTACACCTGTCGGATCTTAGGGATATCTATGCGAACTGATTCTATGAATCAGTCGCATAGATACTCTGAGAGATACGACGGAGTATCTGAGATACTCCGTCGTATCTCCTTTGTGAATCTGGCCCATGATGTATATTATGGCATCCAAAGAGTTACATTTTGGTCTCCTTTGACCATATTCTTCAGTATTTCACAGGCTTGTCTAAACATTGCTTTGTCCACTGGTGCGCAGTCATGTTGAAACAGGAAGGGGTCATCCTTAAACTGTTTCCAAATGTGGGGTCCAAAATGTCTTGGTATGTGATTCCTTAAGAGTTCCATTCACTGAACTAAGGGCCAAGCCCAACCACTGAAAAACAACCCCACACCATTATCTCCCCTCCACCAAATGATTTGGACCAGTGCACAAAAGCAAGTTCCATAAAGACATGGATGAGCGAGTTTAGGGTTAGAGAACTTGACTGGGCCTGCACCCCAACCGATAGAACACCTTTGGAATGAATTAGAGCGGAAGACCGCGAGCCAGGCCTTCTCGTCCAACATCAGTGCCTGACCTCACCAATGCACGTCTGGAAGAATGGTCAAATATTCCAATAGACACACTCCTAAACCTTGTGGACAGCCTTCCCAGAAGAGTTGTAGGTGTTATAGCTGCAAAGGGTTGTCCAACTCAAATTTCAACTTAAATTTCATGTGCGTGTAAAGGCAGGCACTCCAATGCTTTTGACAATATAGTGTATGTGTATGTTATATATATATATATATATATATATATATATATATATATATATACTGTATATATCCTGTACATATCTAAAGGCTGGTGACAGATAGCTAGGTCTAGTGCAGAAATCTCCTTACAGTATATTAGTTGGGGAACCTATTTATTGCAATAGAAATTAAATGATATGCAGTTCCTAGGGCTCAATAACCAGCATAGATTAGAGCAGGGGTGCCCAACCAGTGGCCCGGGGGCCACATCGGCCCGGGAAGCCCTCTGATGTGGCCCATGACCTCCTGCTCTGGGATGGCGGGTTGGCATAAGCCGATGCTTCATGTAAGCGCCAACTCCTGTCACAGGTGGAGTGATAACAAATGCTCTCTGCCTGGGAAAGCAACAGCTGGCGATACCTGATTGGAAGAAATGTTATTAAAGGAATGTTTAATACTAAAATCACATGTGTATATATGGGCATATCGTTCTGCAGTGGTTAATGGGCTACTTTCAAACTGATGCAGGGCAGAACACCAGCGTGTTACCTGCACTGAGCCATAGACTTCTGTTATTACCTGTGGGTTGGTGCGCTTCAGAAAGTGCACCACACCTGCAGGATATAATTGAAGTCTATGGCAAAGCGTAACTAACGTACAGGAAACTCGGCGCTTGTGGATTTGTATACATTGGGTGTATTTCTTAGGTGAGTACCCACACGCTGTCTTAAATTTAATAAACGCCACTTTAATTCAAAACACTACATTATTCTGGGTCCTTTACCTTTCCCCTGTTATTACATATATACGCCTGGAGACCTACTGCTCCACGGCGCGCTAGCCATCCCTAGGGACCTTAACCACATCCATCAAGGGACCATTCAGGCAGGACCACGTTGGATCCACACAGACTTTACTTACATGCTGTAACCTTACATCAGTGAGGTAAGGGGTCTGGACTTTTCTGCAACATTCATATGGAAGTATGTCTATTAATAACTATTTATGCCAAGGTATATGTGCACAATTCTACTGGGGCTCCTATTGGGAAAATTGTTCATATTACCTATTTGTATATTATGATGTATTTACCATTATAAATCTGTTTATACCTGTACATACAGTGGGGAAAATAGTTATTTGACCTCTTGCAAATTTGTAAGTTTGCCTACCTACAATAAATGAAGAGTCTATAATTTTTTTCATAGGTGTAGTTTTAAATAATAGAGACAGAATATCAACCAATAATCCAGAAAAAATACATGATACAAATGTTATAAATTGAGTGCAGTTCAGTGAGTAAAATAAGTATTTGATCCCCATGTAAAACATGCTACGTGGTACGTGGTACCTTTTGGTCATTGTCATGCTGAAAGACCCATCCATGACCCATCTTCAGTGTTCTGGCTGAGGGAAGAAGATTGTCATTCAAGATTTTACAATAAATGGCCCCATCCATTGGCCCTTCAACACAGCAAAGTCGGTCTGTACCTTTAGCAGAGAAACAAGCCCCAAAGCATAATGGGCCAAATTCAGAAAGACTTACGCTGGCGTATCTACAGATACTCAGCGTAAGTGTACAGATGCGCCGTCGTATCTAGCGCCTTATTCTCAATACTAGTTACGCCTGAATTCTGGCTTAATACGACCGACGTAAGTCTCCTACGCTGTCGTATCTTGGGTGCATATTTACCCGGCCGCTAGGGGCGCTTCCGTTGATTTACGCGTTGAATATGTAAATGACCGAGATACGCGGATTCACGAACGTACTTACGCCCGTCGCTGTAATCTACGTCGTTTACGTACGGCGTTTTTCCGGCGTAAAGATAAACCACCAATAGCTGGTCTAAGTCATGTTAGGGTATGGAAGTCGGAACTGCCGTCGGATTTTACGTCGTTTACGTAAGTCGTACGTGAATGGGCTGGCGTAGGTTACGTTCACGTCGTTGCCATTGAGCCGTCGTATCTTAGGGCGTAAATTCGACGTTCGTTCAGGAGTTCATTAACATGGGGTCACGGCTAATTTTAATACAACATCGCCCACTACCTTCCTAATTTGAATTAGGCGGGCTTACACTGGCCCATTTACGCTATGCCGACGTAACTTAGGGAGCAAGTGCTTTGTGAATACTGTACTTGCCTCTCTATTTTACATCGGCGTAGCGCAAATGAGCTGTGCTACGCCCGCTCAAATGTACGCCGATCTACCTGAATCCGGCTAAATGTTTCCGAATTCATGCTTGACTGTAAGGATGGTGTTCTTAGGGTCATAGTTGGCAGTTTTCTTCCTCCATACATGGCGAGTCCCCCTTCTCAAGAAGGTACATGTACAGTCATGCCAATGAACATCTAAATGATTCAGAGAAGGATTGGGAGAAAGTGCTGTGGTCAGATGATACCAAAATCAAGCGGTTTGGCATTAACTTGACTCGCTGTGTTTGGAGGAAGAAAATGCTGATTATGACCCTAAGAAAACCATCCCTATGGTCAAGCATGGAGGTGGAATCATGATGCTTTGGGGCTGTTTCTCTGCTAAAGGTAAGGCAGACTTTGCTGCATTGAGGGACCAATGGACGGGCCATATATTGTAAAATCTGGATGAGAACCTTCTTCCCTCAGCCAGAACACTGAAACTGAGTCATGGATGGGTCAGCATGACAATGACCCACAACATACCACCAAGACAACAAAGGAGTGCTCCAGAAGAAGCACATTAAGGTCATGGATTGGCCTAGTCAGTCTCCAGACCTTAATCCTTTAGAAATGTATGGAGGGAGCTGAAATTTCCAGGTGTCAAGGAACAACCAAGAAACCTTAAGGAATTAGAGATCTGTAAAGAGTGGACTAAAATCCCTCCTGAGATATGTGCAAACCTGGTCACTAACTACAAGAAATGTCTTACCTCTGTGCTTGCCAACAAGGGTTTCTCCAAGTACTAAGTCATGTATTGCTTGGGGATCAAATCCTTTTTTTACTCACTGAACTGCATAGGTTAAAATACACCTATGATAAAAATAAGACCCTTAATTTCTTTGTAAGTGGGGAAAAAAGTTTTATAAAAAAAGACTAAAACTGTTACACTATGTGGATTCTCCTTCTTGCATATGAGACTACCTTTATACTGTATACTGAACTCACTGTGAGAATTCAGGAGCCAGATATCCATCTGTGTACATTTGTGGATAACACAGTCATCCATCTGTGAGAAGTCCATGCTATATGGTAACTGCTTCTGATGTTTATGGGAGTCACTCCTAGTGAGTGTAGTCGGTCATGTGGAAAGTGGAGAGCCAGCCATCATTGGCCAGCATAAAGCTGTGTTAGACCTCCTATGCTTTGGGGTCTAATGTTATGGTAGGCCGATTGGTGTGGTGGTGGCCTTGAGCACTTGATGGTGGCGTTGGTGCAATCAATACACCTCTCAGTGGACTTTATTTTATTGTTTTTTATTTTCACACTAGAACATGTTGCATTTATGCACTTAATTGTTTATTGAATTTATAACAGTGAAACACAGTGTTTGTTTATGTGTTCCACCTCTACTTACCAGGCTTCCAGTTATTTTCCTTTGGGCATCATTATATTTGTTAATTTCCTACGTTACAGCACTCATTCAAATCTTCACTCTTGCTTGCAGAGGTCCAAATACACTTTGTAGCCACTGCAGGCTCGACATTTACTGTATTTCCCTACTTTTCAAATCCACTGCCTTCATAACGGTATCCTGGAAACACTCAATAGCTACTGCAAGCTAATTTTTTAATAACTCACTTTTTTAGCTCTGCCTTAATTTTGGATTTCACTTGCAGAACATACAACAATAATATACATATTTAATTGTTACTTAGCTTTAAATAGGGACAGTCAGTCAGTTCTGATTGCTGATGCATGCTACTGCAATGATCCAGATCTGTCATGTACCTGGCTGGAGATCCAGATGTGAAGAGGAAGGTCTCTCTTACAGTTCCAGTTCAAGGATCACTGGTAGTGAGATGCAAGAGCATGGTGAGATACTACGAGTGCTCGTGGGATGTCTAGCACAGTGTTTTTCAACTCCATTCCCAGGCGCCCTAACAGGTCATGTTTTCATGATTTCCCTGAGATAAAACAGCTGTGGTATTTACTAATAGCCCGTACACACGATCCGAATATCGGACGAAAGCGATCGTCCGATGAAGAATCGTACGATTTTCGGATCGTGTGTACACTACTTTCGAGAGCCGATCACGACCGTTCATCCGGACATGCACGAAAATTTTCCTCGTACGATGTAAGATCGTACGATTTTCGTTTAGTCCAGTACAGTTTTCATCCGACAATACAATACAAATACATACAACACATGACATCACTTCCGATTATTTTTTTTGGTCGTACGAGAATTTGTGACTTTAATAAACCTATTTCATTTTACTTGCGACTATTAAGCGAAAAAAGTCGTACGATCCGTCGTGCGATATTCGGATCGTGTGTACGGGTCATAAGGCAGTGAAACTGATCAAATCACCTGTGCAAAACAATGGAAAAGCCTGAAAACATGACCTGTTGGGGCGCCTTGAGGACTGAGTTGAGAAACACTGGTCTAGCAGTCTGCCCAGGAAAAGTAGCTGGTGCTTTTCCAGAAACGGATTGGGTGGCCCAGACAGCAGATGACAGCAGGGAGCAGAGGACATTGGACTTGACAGAAGGCAGGTTGGTAAAAGACTGCCTGTGGGTACCGAACAGGCTGCCAGGCACTGGCTGACAGATGACAAGCTGGGTTCAGGTAGGCAGCATGCTGGTCAGGAGATTGCTGAGCAGCCAGGTAAGACAGGGTGCGTGGTCAAAAAATCCGGAAAAGTAACAAACGATCAGATCAGGCATGGACAGCAGGTAGAAGAGGGTCATGGTACAGGCTGAGGTCAGTATCGTTAGAGCAGGTAAATGAGCAAGAGAGCAAAGCAGGAACCAGAGATAAGCTGAGGTCAGGGCAGGAGGCATTCAAGCGTGGTCAAGACAAGCCATTGCAGGAATCAAATACAGGAACATGCACAGGAACGAACACAGGAAACACTGTAGATCAGACAGCAACTAACTACTACAGCTGCTGCACTTATATCAGCCACTTGGTGCCAGTATCAGTGGCAAATGCGTGCACTGTGTATCGCTAAACACGCCTGTGTGCCTCAGAGCTTCATTTGCACTATGGCCAGTGTGTTCCTGACAAAATCACTTTATCATCTAGCACAGGTGTGACTGCTCACTCTTCTTTCCATTCTATAGCTCTGGCTGTTCTTCCCAGGCTATGAGATCTCAGTTCCTGTCTCCCTCCGTTTCCTACCAAAATCTCATCCTGTTAAATCAGCCTATTTGAATAAGTTAACCTTTTAACTTAAAGGTAACTTAAAATGATATTCTATATTTGCTGTAAAAATCATTAAAAAGGATTAAAGCACTACTAAAATGGAATAAAACAATTAAAAATACGGACATAAAAACATTATAACACTCCAGAAAAGGTATTTTAGTAAGTGAAGATAGGTTTATCATCATCATCCCTCTAACCTTTTGCCAAAATAGATAGAAAAATAGCAGAAACACCCAGAAATATTAACATGTTATTATTGAAACGAAAAAATAAAAAAAATTGGAACATCATATTAATCTGTAAGTGGCCACTAAAAATTTACACCACCAGTAAACTGCCAACACCATTCAACACTGCTAATCTTAACCAACATTTGAATACCAATGTAGGATTTACAGTTACACTCATTTGTGACAACCTGAACGCAAGACATATGTTATATCTGATTCTTAACGATTCTCCAATTAAGACAGTTAATAACAGTGAAAACATCCAATAACAATTCCACATTCAATACATCCTGGTCATTGGCTGTCAATGAACAAAATTTACAAAATAGACATCTGTATAAAGGTGACTGAAGTAAACAAAACCTTGTTAATTTGTCTGACACCAATCCAACTACTACTTAAGCCCTGTACACACGATCAGTTTGTCTGATGAAAACAGACCGATGGACCGTTTTCATTGGACAAACTGATCGTGTGTGGGCCCCATCGATTTGTTTTCCATCGGTGAAAAAAAATAGAACATGTTTTAAAATTTTCTATGGATAAAAAAAACGATAGAAAAAAACGATCGTCTGTTTGGAAGTCCATCGGTCAAAAATCCACGCATGCTCAGAATCAAGTCGACGCTTGCTCGGAAGCATTGAACTTAATTTTTATCAGCACGTCGTAGTGTTTTACATCACCGCGTTGGACAGGGTCGTATTTTTGATCAATGTGTGTAGGCAAGACTGATGAAAGTCAGCTTCATCGGATATCCGGCGAAAAATCCATTCCAAAAGTCCTCTCTTATAAACTAAACTATCCCAAGAAAAAAATAAAGTACATGAAGGGGAATTGGGCAAGGAAAATCAAAAAAGAGAAAACAATCAGAGAAAAATAAACTCAAATAGGTAGATTCAGATACAATGGTGTATACTTGCGGCGGCGTAGCTTAGCGTGTTTAGGCTACGCCGCCGTAAGTTAGCTAGGCAAGTACTTGATTCTCAAGTACTTGCCTGCTAAGTTACGGCGCGTAGCCTAAAGCGGGCGGGCGTAAGGGCGCCTAATTCAAATGTGTCTAAGGTGGCGTGTTTTATGTCAATGGGGCTTGACCTTATGTTTTGAAGTTTTCTTTAAACTGCGCATGCGCCGGGCGCTTACATTTCCCAGTGTGCATTGCGGCTAAGTACGCCGCACGGGCCTATTGATTTCGACGTGGACGTAAACAATGTAAATCCCTATTCACGGACGACTTACGCAAACGACGTAAAAAATTTGAATTTCGAAGCGGGAACGGCGGCCATACTTTAACATTACTATTAGATGGAATAACTTTAGGCCTGATAATGCCTTACGGAAACGGCGTAAATGTACTGCGACGGCCGGGCGTACGTTCGTGAATCGGCGTATCTACTAATTTACATATTCTACGCCGACCGCAATGGAAGCGCCACCTAGTGGCCAGCCTCAATATTGCAACCTAAGATAGAATGGCTCAAGCCGTCCTATCTTAGATATGTTTAAGCGTATCTCTGTTTGAGAATACACTTAAACATAAGTCGGCGTAGATTCTGAGTTAGGTCGGCTTATCTACTGATAAGCCGGCCTAACTCTTTCTGAATCTACCTAAAAATATGCAACCTTTTCACTGAAGAAACCTCTTTGTTGACCAAAAGACCTAATTGGAACCTAATCAGTCTAATCCAATACACTATTCAAAGATATGAACATGTTTATACACAATCTGACTTTAATGTGAGACTCTTTAATGTGACATTTACAGAGACTCAAGTAGCATATATAAAACCAGAACTTCCCATTGAGCATAAACCTCCCATTTTGGGATGATGAGGAGAAAGAGATACCAGAAATGTTGGAAGATCTGTACTCTGAGGCCTTGTACGACTGTGTGTAGGGCCTAGCGGACATTTTTCCGGCCGAGCGGACAGGTTTCCAGCGGACAAAAGTTTCTTAGCATGCTAAGAAACTTGTCTGCTGGAAAGCTGTCCGTCGGACATGTCTGATGGTTAGTATGACTCATCGGACATGTCCGCTGGTTATGACCTATAACCAGCGGCCCGAAATCCCGCACATGCATCGAATTGATTCGACGCATGCGTGGAAGCATTGAACTTCCGCGTCAGAGAACGTCGGTGTCGTATACGTCACTGCGTTCTCTGTCCGCAGGGATTTTGGTCTGATGGTGTGTACACACATCAGACCAAAACCTCCCAGCAGACATGTCCGATGAAAACGGTCCGCAGGTCGTGTGTACAAGGCCTCAAAGTATCTCTCTAAAAAAATACATCTGAAATAGGTTTCATATTGGGGTACAACCCCCCTATTACTCAAACACATTTTAGACTGAACCTTTGGTTGCTAATCTATTGAATACATCCTAGTTGTCTAAGGATTGGTGCAGTTATCGCCTTGACTTTCATCTATTCATTTTACCCAGGTTAGCTTTGGGCTAATTGGTTGTGACACAGGTTTACTAAGCTGGCGTCCAATAGAATTTTTGTTTGTATGGTTTCTTTTGTGTATATTTATAGTTTGTTATGAGTATTTTTTATACATATTTTTTCTCCAAGTTGACTTAATCGGGTATCTTATGCTAAGCAGCTGACATCCATAAGACGGTCTATTATTGGTCTCCCCTTAGTCCAAACATGCCAGGCAACTTAAAGGTACAATTTATATAAATTGTATTTTTATTTATTTTTTATTTTTTTTCTGCTGCCCCTCGGGTGTCTCCACTTTTAGAGGATAGTGAGCTATATGTGATAATGTATTTTGTTTATGATTATTTTTTATGTTTATTTATATCTAACATAGGTGCAAAGTCAGACACTATGGATTAAAGCCCTAAAGAAGCGGCATTCTTGACAGTGCAACATGTTGGCATTCTCCATATAAACACCTCTTTATGGCATCTATGTTTATGCAGCTGTTTTCAACCTGTAGGCTGGTTTGATAGCTCTTCTTTTTCTGATATATGCATATGTGTTTTTCTATATCTGAAATAAATATTTAACATTTTTTAAATAGGTTGGGCCAGATCCACGTAGGGCGGCGTAATTTTAGGCAGGCGTAGCGTATCGTAGTTCCGCTACGCCGCCGCTACTTTGAGAGGCAAGTGCTGTATTCACAAAGCACTTGCCTCTAAAGTTACGGCGGCGTAGCGTAAATCTCCCGGCGTAAGGGCGCGGAATTCAAATGAACAGGGGGGCGTGTTTTATGTAAAACAAGCTTGACCCCACGTAAAAAAAAAAAAAATTCGTACGGCGCATGCGTGCGCATGCTCAGTATCACGTCAGATTTTCAAATTAAATTACGGCCGCTCAATGCCTAGACGACGTGAATGTAATTTACGCAAAGCCCTATTCGGAAACGTTTTGCGCAAACGACGTACACGACGGAAAATTCTACGCTGCCCCGACGTCCATACTTAATATTGCATACGCCTCATAGAGCAGGGGTAACGTTACTCCGAAAAAAGCCTTACGTAAACAACGTAAAAATAAGCGCCGGGCAGACGTACATTTGTGGATTGGCGTATCTAGCTAATTTGTATACTCAATGCAGAAATCGACGGAAGCGCCACCTAGCGGCCAGCGTAAATATGCACCTAAGATCCGAAGGCGTACTAAGACGTACGCCAGTCGGATTGAGCCCACATTCAGTCGTATCTTGTTTTGTGGATACAAAACAAAGATACGACAGGGCATCTTAGAAATTACGCGGCGTATCAATAGATACGCCGGCGTAATTTCTTTGTGGATCTGGGCCTATGTGTGTATGCTATATTATCAGGGAATCACCACTTAAATGCGCAAAAATTTCCTTTTCCTTTTCTATTATGTTTATCTATTCCTTTTATTATTCCTGCCCTACAAATACTGTAGCCATCATGTATTCCCCTGTTTTTTATGTTTACAGTTTTTTTATATTATTCATATTTTTATGTTTTTTTTTTATATGGTTACACATAATTTATCATTTTACCTTACGCAGACCTCAGCTGTTACAACATATCCATTTGTGTGTCAAACTATGGCTTCCAGTGTGTATTTACAACGTATACATATAAATTAATCCACACTTATAAACAACTTCCAGAGCAGCAAACACTGTACTTTTATGTCCAGGACTAATAAATATGTACAAAAGTGTAGCCCTAATACAGACAAAGAAATAGTGCAAAAAATTGGATGTTCTCAATCTAGTGATAATCTGCAACATAAACATACATGAATCAAAAATTGGAATATTCTTACAGTATACAAATACATAATGTGAAAAACACATGTGCACCAACCACCCAGATAATAGGAGGTTAAATATCGTAGTCCAAAAAAGTGCTAACATTCAGATCTCCAGGAGAAGAATCCAGCAGAAGGTGTCTTCAAATTTCACGAGAAAAAACATTTTTCCAAATGGTATTTGTGCAGAATGAAGAACCCAGGAAAACGACATCCAGAGCCAGTTGACCCTCAAGCTATTAGTGGTCAGTTGTGCAAAATAGATAAGGAAAGCACACACCCAGAATAGGCCAAAATATCAGCCTCCAAACGAGATCTCCTCCACTTTCCAGGTACAGCGTGCCAAGTGTATGGACAGAAAGCACAAAAAGCAAATTCCCCATATAGTGTAGTAAAATATAGCCAATTTTATTTAAAAGGGATTAAAACACAAAATGGTGCTCTGTATTAGTGTTGCTCACGAATATTTGCATTGCGAATATTCGTTACGAATATGACATATTCGAATATTCGCGAATAACTCGAATTTCGCGGCCAAAAGTCGCTATTTCCGAATATTCGTATTTTTTCAAATTTATTTTTAAAACAGATCACATCCTAGTGATCTCCATCGATGTCTAAAAGCATTGCTGGTATGATTAGAGACCCTGGGCCGAGTAGCTAAGCTGAGGCGATCCTTTTATGTTGACGAATATTCGCAATCGCGAATATTCGTATTACGAATATTCGCGAATACATTCTCTGCCCTTCTTTTGCATCAGAGCCAATCAGAGTTCTCCTACCACAGTTGTCATAGGAGAGAGTGTAGTGTTTCTGTGCGTTTTTCCAGTGTATCACATCTTCAAAGAATTTTCCATCTTTTGTCCCCGTGTCATCATTTGCATTTCACCTCTTTAATGAGAATAATAACTGTTTTTTTTTTATAAAATATCACGAATATTCGATTTTAGCGAATATTTCACGAATATTCGTCTATATATTCGTGATATATCGCGAAATCGAATATGGCGTATTCCGCTCAACACTACTCTGTATAACAAATACAAATCCTGCGCCATACAATTCTTAGTACCGGCCAGTTACGCAAGATGCCGTCCATGCATCCGAAACATGTAGGGCAGAGTTTACAATTTTTTTATTTATGTATGTTTATGTTGCAGATTATCACTAGAATGATTGTACGGTATATTTTTTGCACTGTTTATTTGTCTGTATCAGCGCAACACTTTTGTACATATTTACAACTTATATCTCCATTGAGTGTTAAAACATAGTATTTTTCTTCTGCTCAGTAGATAAGTATGAATGAATTAATGTCATTGGGCCATATTCTCATACATTTCAGGCGGCGGAACGTATGTACTTTACGTTACGCCGCCGCAAGTTTAAGTGGCAAGTGCCGGATTCCCAAACCACTTACCTGTGAACTTGCGGCGGCATCGCGTAAAGTCCACCCGTGTAAGCCATCCTAATTCAAATGATCCAGGCAGGGGGCGTGGATCATTTAAATTAGGCGCGCTCCCGCGCCGATCGTAATGCGCATGCTCCGTCGGGTAAATTACCCGACTTGCATTGCGCTAAATGACGTCTCACGGACGTCATTTGTTTTGACTGTAACGTAAATGGCGTCCAGCGCCATTCACGGACGACTTACGTAAACGACGTTCAATTTTGAAATTTCGACGCTGGATCGACGGCCATACTTAACATTGAGTACGCCACCTAGGGGGCATCTTTATCTTTACGCCGCGTATCGCTTACGGAAACGACGTTAAAACACTACGGCGGGCAAGCGTACGTTCGAGAATCGGCGTGACTAGTCATTTGCATATTCTACGCTGACCGCCACCTAGCGGTCAGCGTAAATATTGCAGCCTAAGATACAACGGCGCAGGCTGTCGTATCTTAGGCATGTTTAAGTGTATCTCAGTTTGAGAATACACTTAAACATAGGAAACGGACTTACGTAGGCGTATCTGTTGATACGCCTACGTAACTTGTTTGAGAATATGGCCCATTATCATTTATGCCTCATATCTGTATACATAATTTCTTGATTGTAATTGGTTCTTAGGCACTTTGGGCCAGATCCACAAAAACCTGGCGTAACTTAAAAAATCCCATTTAAGTTACACTGCCTTAAAGTTTCTACCTAAGTGCCCGATCCACAAAGCACTTATCTAGAAATTTCAGGCTGTGTAACTAAAATTCCGCCGGCGCAAGGCGTTCCTATTCAAATAGGGCGAGTCCCATTTAAATGAGGCGTGCTCCCGCGCCGGCCGTACTGCGCATGCGCGAAGTTACGTTACGCCGAGTTTTGAGGATCGCGACGGCTTAAAAAAGTGGCGTCGGGAAAAAAAAAATTACAGCGGCATGCATTCCTGAGGGAGAACTCCATGCCAATTTTCAAAGAAAAAAAACGGCACGGGTTCCCCCCCCAGGAGCATACCAGGCCCTTAGGTCTGGTATGGGTTGTAAGGGGACCCCCCTACGCCGAAAAATCGACGTAGGGGTCCCCCTACAATCCATACCAGACCCGTATCCAAAGCACGCTACCCGGCCGGTCAGGAAGGGAGTGGGGACGAGCGAGCGCCCCCCCCCTCCTGAGCCGTGCCAGGCCGCATGCCCTCAACATGGGGGGGTTGGGTGCTCTGGGGCAGGGGGGCGCACTGCGGGCCCCCCCACCTCAGAGCACCCTGTCCCCATGTTGATGAGGACAGGACCTCTTCCCGACAACCCTTGCCATTGGTTGTCGGGGTCTGCGGGCGGGGGCTTATCGGAATCTGGGAGTCCCCTCAAATAAGGGGGCCCCCAGATACCGGCCCCCCACCCTAAGTGAATGGATATGGGGTACATCGTACCCCTATCCATTCACCTGTAGGCAAAAAGTTAAAGTTAGTAAACACACAACACAAGGCTTTTTAAAATAATTTATTATTCTGCTCCGGATGCCCCCCTGTCTTCTTTATTAGCTCTATTAGCAGGGGGGGCTTCTTCTTCCACTCTCCGGGGGTCTTCTCCGCTCTCCGGGGGGGGGTTTCTTCTTCTGCTCTCCGGGGGGGCTTCTCCGGACTCCGGGGGGCTTCTTCCATCTTCTCCCCTCTTCCGCTCTTGACTCGGCGAACCCCGGTTCTTCTGCAGATGTCCGGTGCCTTCTTCTTCAGCGCTGGCTGCCTGCTATCTTTGTGTGTTAGCTCGATTTCAAACAGGCAGCCGGCGCGGTCTTCTGTGACGTCAGGGTCTTCTGTTCTTCTCCCCTCTTCCGATGTTGACTCGTCGCCTGTTGTCGCTGTAATGATGGAAGCGCGCCTTGCATCCCATTTATATAGGCATCATGCTCCGGCAGGTACCCACGTGGTGGGTGCACGTGGGAAGGCACCCACCACGTGGGTACCTACCGGAGCATGATGGGACGGTGATGCCTATATAAATGGGATGCAAGGCGCGCTTCCATCAAAGCTTTGTGGAAAGCTTTGTGGATCGGCTTAAGTGCTAATTTGCATACTAGCAACGGCATTTCGACTCGAAATGCCCCCAGCGGCGGATGCGGTACTGCATCCTAAGATTCGGCAGTGTAATTCAATTACACATGCCTGATCTTCTGCCTAACTTTGGAAAAAGCCTTTTGAGGATCGTTTCCAAAGTTAGACACAGACTGAACAGCAGTTAAGTCTGCGTATCTCTTTTGAGGATCTGGCCCTATGTTGGCATTTTTAACATATTTTATATTATTCCTCCTACTAATTTGCATATACCACAGCAGTATGCTATATATACAAAAAGGCTCCTTTCACACAGGGTTAGACTCCCTTTTGCTAAACAGGGGATATGTCTGATGATCCCCTGCTGAGCAGAGCAGAGTGGATGGATCACAAGTCCATGTCCACTCAGTTTATACAGAAAGGACACAGTTCACTCTGCTCTATGGACTGGTGGATGTAAACAGACTGGCTGCCCATTTACACCCAACTTCCCTATGATTCACCTGGATAGAGGGGGACATATCCCCTCCATTATTTTCTTTAGCAGATTGTATTGGAGGTAGGCAAGTGTAAACAAATCTGTTTACATCCGTAGTTACATAGGGACACATGGACCATCTGACCAGGTCCTCCTGAAAAACCTGATCGGATTGTCTGTGTAAAAGAGGTCTAGCTGCTAGGAAGGCACGAGAAAGGTTGTTTTTCCCTGAAACAAATTGCCTGCTGCCCCAGCAACCAATCCTGAAGCAGTAGCATCTTGTGTTTGGAGTTGCTTTTGGGAGGCTATAACTACCATTTTCCTTCCATCTCAACAAGCTGAAAATAAATTACCAGATCCTGGGACTAAGACTGCCAATGTTTTTTTTTTTTTTCAAAACAGACCTCTATTTTTACCCCAGTTTTAGCATACTGAGTTTGTAAATAAAATCTGAGTTTCTGAGACCTTAACGTGTTTGTTACCCCAGCTATTAATTTTCCTGATATGTGCCTGCTGTACCATGTACTTGTATGAAAAGTTATCCTGTTCTCTTTTTATTGCTTCCTTTGTGTGAAATCCCTGGTGTTCCTGCCAGTCCCTCTGCTTTCCTATTAAAAACTAACCACACTAAGCAGGAGAGCACACCATGGTCAGTTTTATAGGTATGCTGGGAACTCAGCCTGTTCTCCTCCAATCAGACTTGACCCCCCCCCTGTTGTTTCTCCTCCCCTCAGCGATATAATTTTCCAAAACAGTCTTATACAGTATAATTTCACAAAAATATTGTGGATACAATTGACTTTTTGGACTGAGACTGCAAGCTCCTTTGTATAAAAAGGCCTCAACCTTTTCTTGCAGTTTAGTGTACTGAGTTTGGAAAAATGTCAAAGGGGCAGATCCACAGAGATCTGCACAGGTGCAGTGTGCTGTTCTCCTTATAGTTATTTGTACATTGCATTCTTAATTTTTATTTCTCCATGTTTGTTTTCATGCATTTCTTTCACTGCTGCCATCTGCTGGCCAGAATTTGCATGCCACACGTCTCTGTTTTGGTTAGTAAAGTTTTTTGTATTCGGAGGCGTGGACTCTTGCTGGGCAGGTCTCTTCACTGGGGGCAGCCATTTCAGTTTCTCCTCATGGCTGTGTGACTAGACACTCCACATTTTTGGGCTCGAGAAGGCATCAGTTTTTGACCATGCAGAAGTCACGCAGAAGTCATGCAGAAGTCACGCAGAAGTCAGCAGTAGTTAGCAGCAGCTCAGCAGCAGCTCAGCAGCCACAGCAGCTAGCCTCAGGACATATTCTAACAAGTCAGCATTGATACCACTACTACAGAACAGTATTGTATCACCGTTTGTTGTCTTATCTGGATTGAATAAACCCACGCTGATTTCATCTTCATGTCTGAGTCTGGATCCATCTAACCTGAACATCTGCCGTTCCTGTCTGCCCCACTCCTTGGATACGAAGGTAAGAAGTCACACAGCTATTATCAGTTATACCTTCATTCGCCTTCATGTGGGAACAGAACAGTCAAAAACTGCCTTAATGTCCACACCCCAGTCACAGATTCCCTCAGAGTTACCACACTAAGGAATCTCCCTTGTAACAGGCCCATCTGCAGCGAATCTGCCCGGCTACAGTGCATGTTCCACAAGTCTCAGGGCAAGCACCGCATGTCCACAGTATCTTTACTGTTGCCTGAAAGCCCTCCACAACTCATCGAGCCGTTTTCTATATCCCATATCAACCTTTGCTCGCATAGCAGAACTGTTAACGCACACGGGGTCCCTCTCTAACCTAAACCCCCGCAAATCACTTAAAACACCTGAGGAACCTTGCCAGAGTGCCCCAGCGCAGGCGCACTGCAATAACCTTTCTAAAAAACTTTAATAATGATGAAGCCCTTTCAGAACTGAGCAAGGCAGAATCTATAGACATTCAAAGAGACACCATGGTGCTGCTTGCTAAAGATAAAGCGGAACTCCGCATCTCCCATTTGCAAGAAACTAGATCACACAGATCAAATTCATCCAAACATTCCTCTCGGTCATACAGATCATCGTGCTCAAGAAGCTCAACCCTAAGCGACAGACTACTAGAGGCCCGCATAAATGCAGAGCAATCCAAAGCCAGACGTTCCTTCACTGAAAAAGAAGCTCTGGCAAAAGCAGAAGCAGAGGCCAAGAGGGCAGACGCAGAAGCAGAGGCCAAGAGGGCAGACGCAGAAGCACAGGCCAAGAGGGCAGACGCAGAAGCAGAGGCCAAGAGGGCAGAAGCAGAGGCCAAGAGGGCAGAAGCAGAAGCAGAGGCTCGAATAAAGATTCTTGAATCAGAGATGGAAGAGGAAGTTGCATTAGCTAAAGTAAGACTACTTGAGCAAGCATTAAGCCAAGGTCTTGATCCAGTCTGCTCGCTACCACAGGAGGTAGAAGATTCAGCTTACCGCACCAGCGACTATGTACTGAAACAATTATCTGCATCACCCCCAGTATGCAGTACCGTCCAAGATGACAACGCCGAAACCTCAAAGTCATCTCCACCTACAGTGCCAGTGTCACTTACAGCACCCGAGAAATCTAATGGTGTTCACCCAGATGTGCCTTCTCAAGGACAGTTATTACGAAACTACAAAAAGGGCCATCAGGTGTTTCCTGACCTACCTCCACAGCTCAAGCAGCAGTCCTCACGATCTACAGAGACTAGATCACAGCTCAACCCTGCAGCAGCATCATTCTACCTGGATGCATCTCACCCTTTCACGCCTACACGCCCCGGCGGCACCACAGGTTGTCGTGGCAACAAGCAGTGAGAAATCAGATATGTCTGAGTTGGCCAGGATTATGGCGATCAGAGAGCTAATTAACACAAGTCTCTCAAAATTTGATGACCGTGCAGAGAGCTACAGAGCTTGGAAGGCAACTTTCAAGGCCACCATTGCCAACCTCAAACTAGACGCAGAGAAGGAGCTCAACCTCCTGATCACATGGCTGGGCCCAAGCTCCACAAATCGCATCAAGAGCCTCAGAACTGTCTATGTGGGACAAGCAGAAGCAGGTCTCGCTGCTGCCTGGCAGAGACTCGAACGTACCTTTGGCAGTGCAGAAGCTATAGAGAAGGCCCTATTTAAGAGATTGCAGAACATTCCAAAGATCAATGTTAAGGACGTCCATAAGCTTCAGGATTTGAGTGACCTGCTCATGGAACTAGAGCTTGCCAAAAGAGACCCTCGTCTGACCGGGCTATGCTACCTGGATACAGCCCATGGAGTGAACCCAATTGTCGTGAAACTACCATACAGTCTGCAAGAAAAGTGGGCGGCATCAGTCTCAAGGTACAAAAGGGGGCATGACGTCACCTTTCCCCCATTTATTCATTTCTGCAGATTCATTGATGAACAGTCCCAGATGAGGAATGACCCCAGCCTCGATTTCCTGGAGTTCAACACTACAGCTCCAGCGACACCATCACCAAGGTATGAAAGTGTCATGCATAAACACAGAGACTTTAAGAGCAGCGTGAGTGTTAGAAAGACTAACCTACCATCTTCTGCAGCACCCACGGGTAAACAGTACAATACCTCATCAGGAGACAAGTCCTTCAATCATGAATGTCCCATTGATAAAAAACCACACTCACTGAACAAATGCAGGGGGTTTAGATCCAAACCCATACAGGAGCGCAATAAGTTCCTCAGCGAGCTTGGGGTGTGTTTCAGATGCTGTGCTTCATTGGAGCACATGGCTAAGGACTGTAAATCCATCATCAAGTGTGAGGAGTGTCATAGTGAAAGACATGCCTCGGCTATGCACCCAGTTCCACTGCCCAGAGACTCACCAGCTGCCGTCACCACCAGTCCCGCTCCAAGTCATGGCGGGGAGCCCCAGAACCACGCTAACGCAGCCGCCGCTGTTTCCTGCTCATGTTTGGAAGTATGTGGCGAGGGCCAGGGTGAGAAATGTTGTGCCCGAATATGCCTAATCAAGGTCTATCCAGAGGGACTACCAGAAAAGGCAGTAAAAATGTATGCCATCATCGATGACCAAAGCAACCGGTCCCTAGCAGGACCTAAATTCTTTGAAGCCTTTGGGATAAAGGGACCATCAGAACCCTACATCTTAAACACCTGCTCAGGCTGCATAGAGACTAGCGGCAGGAGGGCGCAAGGATTCATTGCTTCCCCCATCAGTGGGAATACAGAAATACCCCTACCAACACTGATTGAATGCGATCAAATACCCAACCATAGGGATGAGATTCCTACCCCAGAAGCTGCATTACTCCAACCGCACCTAAGGCACCTAGCCAACGTTATCCCACCTATGGACAACAATGCTGAGATTCTACTCCTGCTTGGCAGAGACAATCTAAGGGTGTACAAGGTGCGCCAACAGTGTAATGGTCCTGACTACGCGCCATTTGCCCAGAGGCTGGACCTGGGATGGGTAGTCATAGGAAATGTATGCCTGGATCAACCAGAAATCGACTCCTTCAAAACGTACGTACGCGGAGATGGACGCACAACTTGCATTAAGCCGTGTCCTCATCACTATGAAGTCAAGGGGAAGTCTCCAGACCTCGTACAACCACCTGACATCATTTCTCCCCTCTTTGCTGACGACTCGGGGAGATCAGTCTTCCACACAACCAAGGATGACAATAAGGTAGCCTTATCAGTAGAAGACAGAGAGTTCTTTAAAGACGAAACCAATCACTGGGTTTCTCCATTACCCTACAGAACCACCAGGGTAAGACTCCCGGACAATCAGGAGCAAGCGCCATCCAGATCTAACTCTCTTCAGCGCACCATGGACAGCAAGCCTTAGACGAGAGAACACATTGTCATACCATCTGAACTTAATCCAGCAGATAACGCCACCAGGCCTACGTCTATGGGTTCCTTTACTAAATCTACTTGGCTTACAGGCCCAGAGTTTCTGCTAGGACGAGCAGACAAATGTGAACAGAAAGTTTACAGCATCCAGGATCCGGATAATGATCCAGAAATCCGTGCCAAAGTTAGCGCATTAGTCACTGAAACAAAGCAGACCTCCAGGCTCGACTGTCATCGTTTTGAACATTTCTCCAGTTGGATGAGACTTGTCAGAACCATTGCAAGGTTAGTGCACATCGCCAGATGTTATCACAATACTCAGGAAGATAAAGATTGTCATGGTTGGCACGTCTGCCATAAACCATTCTCTGCTGAGGACATTTCTCATAGCGAGTCTCTCATAATACGTCATGTCCAGCAGGAGGAATTTAACGTAGAATGGAAGTGCTTGAACAACAGACAGCAGATTCCTATAAAAAGTCCCCTTGCAAACTTAAACCCAATTATGGACAGTTTTGGCCTGCTCAGAGTTGGTGGTCGTTTGAATCAAGCCCACCTAGGAGTTGTGGAGCAAAATCCTGTCATTATTCCCAGCAAACATCATATCACCACGTTGCTGATCCGACCATACCACAAAAAGATTGAACACCAGGGCAGACAAATCACTGAGGGCAAGTTAAGGTCTGCGGGTCTTTGGATTATAGGTATGAAGAAACGTGTAGCCAAACTACTGCATGACTGTGTGCACTGTCGTAAAGCCAGAGGAAAACAGCTACACCAACAAATGGCCGACTTGCCCGCGGATAGACTATGCACAGAGCCGCCCTTCACCTACACTGGCCTAGACGTCTTTGGACCATGGATGGTGTTCGCACATAGAACCTGTGGTGGTCACGCAAACGGTAAACGTTGGGCCGTGCTATTTACTTGCATGAGTGTGCGAGCCGTTCATATAGAGGTGATAGAATCTATGGACACATCCAGCCTCATTAATGCCTTAAGACGGTTCTTCGCCATCAGAGGACCAGTGAAACAGTTGAGTTCAGACCAGGGAAGTAACTTCATCGGCGCCTGTAGAGAACTGAACATCGACACTAAGCCTATCCAAGATCAGTTGGCGGAGAAAGGTTGCACCTGGATTTTTAATCCTCCTCATAGTTCCCACATGGGGGGTTCCTGGGAGAGAATGATCGGGATCTCACGCAACATCTTAAATTCTATGTTGATGGATGTAAACTCTTCAAGACTTACACACGAGACTCTCGTCACTCTTCTCGCTGAAGTTTCAGCTATCATCAATTCAAGACCCCTTGTGCCAGTATCTATGGATCCTGAAACACCAGCCATACTGTCTCCGGCTATTCTACTTACCCAAAAAACGGACAATATGCTCACGCCTAGTGGAGAATTTACCCATGGGAATATCTACCAAAAACACTGGAAACGTGTACAACACCTGGCAGATTACTTCTGGAACAGATGGCGTAAAGAGTATCTCAATATTCTTCAAGGAAGGAGGAAATGGCAATATCAAAAACCAAACTTGAAAGAAGGAGACCTCGTATTGATGAAGGAGCAACAAACCGAAAGGATCACCTGGCCTATGGGACTAATTACAAAGGTTCTTCCTAGCAAGGATGGCAAGGTCCGAAAGGTGGAGCTGAAGATCTTCAGGAAGGGTGAGCTTAAAACTTTTGCAAGGCCGATTAACAAACTCATTCTAATATTACCCATCGAGAACGTTCCTGAAGGATGAAAAAGGACTGAACCCGAACTTCACAGTTTTACCCGCTATGGTTCAGCCAACCCACTATGTCATGTTTATTGCATTTCACATGTTCTTTGTTACAGGTTGTATTATATTTTTATGGACATTCGTCATAGTGAAATCTCCTTACGTAAATTTCAGACGGGGAGTGTGCTGTTCTCCTTATAGTTATTTGTACATTGCATTCTTAATTTTTATTTCTCCATGTTTGTTTTCATGCATTTCTTTCACTGCTGCCATCTGCTGGCCAGAATGTGCATGCCACACACGTTTCTGTTTTGGTTAGTAAAGTTTTTTGTATTCGAAAGGCGTGGACTCTTGCTGGGCAGGTCTCTTCACTGGGGGCAGCCATTTCAGTTTCTCCTCATGGCTGTGTGACTAGACACTCCACGTTTTTGGGCTCGAGAAGGCATCAGTTTTTGACCACGCAGAAGTCACGCAGAAGTCACGCAGAAGTCACGCAGAAGTCACGCAGAAGTCAGCAGTAGTTAGCAGCAGCTCAGCAGCCACAGCAGCTAGCCTCAGGACATATTCTAACAAGTCAGCATTGATACCACTACTACAGAACAGTATTGTATCACCGTTTGTTGTCTTATCTGGATTGAATAAACCCACGCTGATTTCATCTTCATGTCTGAGTCTGGATCCATCTAACCTGAACATCTGCCGGTCCTGTCTGCCCCACTGCTTGGATACAAAGGTAAGAAGTCACACAGCTATTATCAGTTATACCTTCATTCGCCTTCTTGAGATACACTACGCCGCCGTAACTTCCCGGCTTTGGTTCGAATCCTGAAAGATTGCGCGCCGATAGTTACGGCGGCGTAGTGTATCTCAAGCGGCGTAACGGCGCGTATTTCAAATCGGCGATTAGGGGGCGTGTTTCATTTAAATGAAGCACGTCCCCTCGCCGAATGAACTGTGCATGCGCCGTCCCGAAATTTCCCGCCGTGCATTGCGCTAAATGACGTCGCTAGGACGTCATTTTTTTTTACTTACACGTGACTTACGTACATTCCGATTCACGGACGGCTTACGCAAACAAAAATTAAAAATTCAAATTAAAAGCTGGAACGACGGCCTTACTAAACATGGCAATTCTAACTATACGCCGCAAAACACCAGCTTTAACTATACGCCGGAAAAAAACGACTGGAGACGACGTAACAGAATGCGACGGCCGCGCGTACGTTCGTGGATCGTTGTAAATCGCTAATTTGCATACCCAACACGGAAAACGACGCAAACTCCACCCAGCGGACGCCGAAGTATTTCATCTAAGATCTGAATGCGTACGAAGCCGTACGCCTATCGGATCTAACCCAGATGCCGTCGTATCTTGGTTTGAGGATTCAAACTAAAGAGACGACGCGGGTAATTTGAAATTACGCGGCATATCAAGTGATACGCCGGCGTAATTTCTTTGAGGATCTGCCCCAAAGTATTTTGGAAAAACAGGCCTTATTTTTTTTACAAAAAAATTATCTTTTGGTATCCTGAGGTTTAAAAATAAAAAAATCAACTCTTGACACGAGAGTAAGGCATTTAGCTTTGAGTAAATTGAATTTGAAAATGGGACCAAAACAGCAAAGTGTGTTGACTGACTGATTTTTTCAGACAAGTGTTGTTTTTGGTGCAGCATATTAAGAATAGATAGTCAGATCATGGAACTATAACAGCCAAGTTTATATTTTTTTTAGCAAAATAGATGTCTGTACTGGGCCAAAATATTTATCTTAATAAAGGTATTACATTAAGGTAAAAAAAATTAAAAAATAAAAACTTTTGGCTGATTAAAAAGTTCTAGTACTAAGTAAAAGGTGAATATTTCTTCCCTATTGAAGTCTTCTCTAATACAAGTGTCTCCAAACAGGAAACCTGTACTGTCTTTTTAAAACTGCTAGTTGCTAGGCTGCCATGCTGATCTATTGGCTTCAATATACTGAGGCATACACCCAGAACAAAATCCTCACTTTCTAATCTATTTAATTTTTTTGCTTAAAATGTATGGAAGACAGAAGAAACCAATCAGTTGATATTTTTAGGAGGTGAACAGAAGGATCAGGAGAAAAAACCCTGATATTTTCCTCAGTATAGTGGAAGAAAAGCCTAACTATTAGGCCCCATACTCACGACCAAACATGTCTGCTGAAACTGGTCCGCAGGCCAGTTTCAGCAGACATGTTTGGTCGTGTGTGGGCGCGAGCGGGCCGAATTCCAGCAAACATTTGCCCGCCGGGCCTTTTCCCAGCGGACAAATATTCCTGGACTTGTTTAAAAACAGTCCGCTGGAATCCTGCCCGCTCGGACATGTACGGTCGTCAGTACAGACCTACCGTACATGTCCAGGCGCCCGCCGTCCCTCGCATGCGTCGAATGACTTCGACGCATGCGTGGAAGCATTTTAAAGGCGGGCCGCCCACGTCGCTGCGTCATTGTCGCGGCGACACCGCGGACACGCCCCGCGTATTGTTTACGCGCGGACTTCTGTACGATGGTGTGTACAACCATCGTACAGAAGCCCTCTGGCAGACATGTATGGTGAAAACGGTCCGACGGACCGCTTTCACCATACATGTTTGTCCGTGTGTACCCGGCCTTAGTATTCTTAAAAATGTTCCATTCTCCCTCTTCCTACCTATTCTGTCTAACTTATAGAAAAAGATTTATTCACTTACCTATTTTTAATCCACTCTGGTCTGGTCATGTGATCCTGCTTCTCTGGTTCAGGAAGCACTTGACCATTGCTGTGGATTCCCAGAGCTATGGCATTACCCATAGGCCTCCATGGCACAGCCATTGTCGATGATCCATCCTCTCCCCTGCAGCAGCTTCTCACTGACACAGAGGAGCTGGAACAGCGGGAACTGCAACTCTCTCCTTAATGGCCTAACCTTACACAGGCCATGCCGCCTTCAGTCTATTATGAATGCTTCTGCTAGACTCATACACCTCACTAACAGATCTGTGACTGATGCCCTTCTCTGCCAATCCCTTCACTGGCTTCCACTATCCCACCGTATAAAATTCAAAATACTAACCACAACATACAAGGTCACCCACAACATCGCCCTCAGCTGCCTCACCAACCTCATCTGCAGATATTGCCCAAATCGTCTCCTCCACTCCACCCAGGACCTCCTGCTCTCTAGCTCCCTTGGTACCTCCTCCCATGCTCGCCTAAAGGAATTCAGTAGAGTCTGTCCCATCCTCTGGAACTCCCTGGCTCCATATGTCCTAGCAGACCCTACCTAGCAGATCCTCCCAGCTATTACATATTGTACCACCTCCCCCTCCCTTTATAATGTAAGCTCCATGAGCAGGGACCTCCTGTCCCTTCTGTATTGAACTGTATTGTAATTGTGCTGTCCCCCTCTACATTGTAAAGCGCTGCGCAAACTGTTAGCGCTATATAAATCATGTATTATAATAATAATAATAATTTAGACTACAGTGGATTCAAAATAGTTAAGTATACAGATCTTTTTTCATACAGGTTAAAGGGGTAGTATCATATGCATTAAGGTTAAAAAAACTTCTGACACTGACCGGCCCCCCAGCCCCCCGTTTTACTCACCTGAGCCTGTTCGTTCCCTTGGCAGAGAAACGCAGTACCTCTCTGCCTGGGGTTCTCAGCTCTTGATTGGTTAGATTGATAGCAGCATAGCCATTGGCTCCCGCCGCTGTCAATCAAATCCAATGATGCAGGCGCCGGCGGCAAGGTTGAGTCTGGCATTCTATGTCTATGCACGCACATTTTGGACTCAGGAACACACCCACAAGTTAACCCCCAGGGACAGCGCTTCTCCCAGAGGGTTTACCGATGCAAGGAAGAGCCGCAAGCGCCGCCGGGGCACCCCAGAAGATGAGGTTCGGGGCCACACTGTGCAAAACTAACTGCACAGGTTTACTACCCCTTTAAGCAGGATAGGTGGTAGTGGTGGTGGGGTTAGGAATGCTCCAAACTCATTGTGAGGATGGCCTGCTCTTCCATGATCTACAGTCTGGCTTCCGCCCTGGGAGGGGAACTGAGCTGGTAGCTTTGTCCACTCGAGAGAAGCTCCTTAACGTGGTGGATGCGGGCGGGTCGGCAGCCCTGGTGCTGCTCGACCTGTCTGCAGCCTTTGACACCGTGGATCACTCCATCCTGCTATCCAGACTCGAGTCCTCTTTCGGGCTGGGAGATACCGCCCTTGCTTGGTTCAGTGATTTTTTAACAGCTCGCACCCACCAAGTTAAGATGGGCTCTTTTCTATCCCCGATTACCACAGTGGAGAATGGGGTCCCTCAGGGATCAGCCCTGTCCCCCATTCTCTTCAACATTTATCTTAGGCCTTTACCCGACATTATTGGTAAACATGGTCTCTGGTTCCATTTGTACGTGGACGACGTCCAGTTGGTAGCCGATGATCTAACTTACCCTGACATGTCCTTAAGATTGGCCAATTGTCTGCGCGACATTTACCACTGGATGACCATCAACAAACTGTGCCTCAATGGTAACAAAACAGAGGTCATGATAGTTGGAAAAGGCAAGACCGACTTTCTTCAAAATTGGCCCACTGAGTTGGGCTTGACACCCAATCCGAAAGATAAGGTGACGGTCCTGGGGGTTATCCTTGACGAAAAACTAAGTATGATTCCCCAGGTTAGACAATCGGTTTCGAGAGCCTCCCATTTTCTACGACTTATCCGCAAGGCAAAACATCTCCTGACCCAAGACCAGAGGAAAGACTTAGTCCAGGCACTAATTATTTCTCGCCTTGACTTTTCAAATGGAGTCCAACTAGGCATTCCAATGAAATGGTCTAAGAAACTGCAGCTGGTGCAGAATCAAGCAGCCAGGCTTATCTACAATCTCCAAAAGCAAGACCACATCAGCCCTGTGCTCAACGAACTTCACTGGCTCCCTGTTACAAAACGGGCCGATTTTAAAATCCTCTGTCTGATCTACAGGGGCTACCACCAGCTGGGCCCACACTATGGGCCTAATCCACAAAAACCCGGCGCAACGTATTTTTTCCCGTTTAAGTTACACCACCGCAAAATCTCTACCTAAGTGCCCGATCCACAAAGCACTTACCTAGAAATTTTGAGCGGTGTAACTTAAATCCGTCCGGCGCAAGGCGTTCCTAATTTAATGGGGCGAGTCCCATTTAAATTAGGCGCGCTCCCGCGCCGGACGTACTGCGCATGCTCCCGACGTCATTTTCCCAACGTGCTTTGCGCGTTTTTACGTTGCGCCGGGTTTTGAGAATCGCGACGGGCGTAAAAAAAAAAAACGAGTTGCGGCGAAAAAAAAAAAAAAAAAGACAGTGACGCGGGATAGAAGGGTCTACTTTTACAAGGTGTAAACAGTTTAGGCCTTGTAAAAGTAGCCCTAATATTGCGACGGCAAACTAATACTTACGGAGAAAAAACGAAGCGTAAAAAGCTTTGTGGATCTCCGTAAGTGCTAATTTGCATACCCGAAGCGGCATTTCGACGAGAAATGCCCCCAGCGGCGGCTGCGGTACTGCATCCTAAGATCTGACAGTGTAAGTCCCTTACACATGTCGGATCTTCTGCCTAACTATGTGAAACTGATTCTGTGGATCAGTTCCATAGATAGAAACAGGGATACGACGGCGTATCAGTAGATACGCCGGCGTATCCCTTTTGTGGATTAGGCCCTATATACCTAGACGCTGTCTTCGCTCAGCCGACAAAGCTCTACTCATTGGCAATACTGACAGGCTAATTTCTATAGAAGGAAAACGGATTGGCTCCGCGGGGGCGACTCTCTGGAACCAAATCCCGCTTAACATTCGCATCTCCCGAAGCCTATATACGTTCAGGAAGAAGCTGAAGACCTGGCTATTCTGCCAAGCATTTCAATCCTAGGCCAATTTTTCTTCGCTGATTTCTTGTTTTTTTCTCCCTTCTCTTTTATTTTTGCTCCCCTCCCCAGAACATCCGGGCTATTTTGTCACAAAGCACTTTGGCACCACCGACCGGTGGTATATGCGCGCTTCCCAAATAAATAGTAATAAATAAAATAAATAAATAAATAAAATAAATACTTATAGTCAGGCTTTTCTTCCATTGTAAACTTGCCTAATCAAGAGTGCTTCAGTGTTATGGAAACTGAAGGAACTTATTTGATTTTATTAAAGACTACCCCTTTTTCTTTCACAAGGTATAACTATTTCTGGCTAACTGCTTTATCCCAGACCTTTTAATAGTAAAAAGATGAGATTCAAGGGAAACACTTTAACCCTATTGTATATCTCGGCAGTGCCGACATGTTAAAACTGCACTGTATATTATTTCTCCTTTCTATAACAATAGGTGTGGACAGTTACATTTGCCATAGGCTGCCTGTCCTTGCTTGCTGCCAGCCCACTGATGTTGATGCTCAGCTTCTCAGACAGGCAGAAGCAGCATTGGCAGAAAGGGTAAAAACTCTGAGGAAAAACTTCTCTTTAATGAATTTTAAAAGAGGAATAGCAAAGGTAAGACTATGTCACGTGTAAACAGCATGTCCTGTACCTACCGAAAACAAATAGTCTGAAATGGAAATCCTATTAAAATGTAGAGTGATATACAGTATATTTTGCTTGGAAAGTTATTCATTTTCATTTTAACACTGACACTTTGTCAGATGAAAAAGTGAACATTTCAATTAAAAGTTAACTTATTCTGTGATTTGTTTTAACATGGCCCGTCTGATGTTTTAAACTGGCAGATAGACATATATTGCCTTTTAATTAATCCTGTGCTGCGAGCACTTGGAGCATTGCCTTCTGTCTCCCACAACAATCTGCTGCTTGATCAGGATGCTTCTGTACAACTAAATGTCTGTCACGGTCATGTTAGAGATGTTGACAATCACACAAAAATCCAATTAAGCAAGCCAATCATTGCTAATTGCTGTATTAGGTTGCTTGTAAATCTGCTTTGGAGCACACATCGTGTGCTCTCCTAAATCCTACATATTGCAATTTCTTCAGTGACACTTTATCATCTGATTTACTGTATACCTTTACACAGAATGTCAGCCAATTATGGTTGGTTGAAGTTTTGTGGGTTTTTTGTTAACGTGTGTTTGGCCATATTTCATTTTAATAAATCGAGCAAATGCCAATAGACAGCTGGTCATACATTTTTTTCCTTATGTAGTTCTAAATGAGTAGAAATAGTTAAAAGGTCCTTCTGACCTTGTATTAAAAGAATAATTCTTGGATTTGGAAGAAACAAACCACAGCCCTTATAGAGTGCTACCGAATAGCAAGCTTTGTATCAGATAGGCCTCACTGTACAACCATCGCACAGCCCCCACCAGCAATGGGAAAAGGTCTACATCACAGCACAGAAGAAGATACAGCCACACACAATTTCATATAAAAGGACAAACTAGAGTTTGTCTTTGCATAGTTTAACTAGTGTTTTGGGATGAGCTCAGGGTTTGGACCGACATAAATTTTAGCTGGTTCAGATTAAATCCAAACTTTGGGACGTTTCCCAGGAATTGTCCATAATGCTTAACAGAAATCATCATTGACCAAAGACTTGCACCAGAAGTCAGGTACAAGACTTTGGCAAATTATGTATTTTGCCAAACAGGGCTGTTTGGGGCAGCTCTTTGTCAGTGTTGAGAGAGGGACAGCTGACAATAATGCAGGGAGAGAGAGGTTTATAGTGCAGTCTGCTACAGACAGAAACATTGACCAGCAAAGTTGGGGCCCTTAAAGTAAGGTGACCAGATTTTCAAAATGAAATCCGGGGACATATTTTTTTTTTACTAGCAATGGCGACAATCAGCGACTCTCTGCCCGCCTCACAGCCTGTCAAGTCTCACTCTCCGGGCAACAGCTACTACTGGGTGGGGAGCGGAGGAAGATCACTCCACCAGGGAAGACAAGGAGATAAACAGGCAGGAGGCTGGCCAGGACTTGAGCCAAGGAAGAACATGCGAGCGGAGCTGAATGGACATGCACCCGAAACTGAATAAAAATTCCCTCCGCTCCGACCAGCACATGATCATCAGAAAGGGGCACAGATAATGGTAAAAAATACAATTTAGATTTTTTTTTTTATTCTGCACCAACTGTCTTTGAAATTGCCCCAGCCCCTGTTCAAATCCAATCCGAGACAAAACCAGGCACAGACTTGATCCTCAATCCGGGGACTGTCCCCTGAAACCGGGGATGTCTGGTCACCCTACCTTAAAGGGGTTGTAAATTATTTTTTTTCCCCCCTAAATAGCTTTCTTTACCTTAGTCCTTCACTTACCTCATCCTTCGATTTTGCTTTTAAATGTCCTTATTTCTTCTGAGAAATGCTCACTTCCTGTTCTTCTGTCTGTAACTCACCACTGGTAAAAGAGAGATAAATAGCGCAACCCCCAATAAAATAAATAAATAAATAGTGAAAAAAAACAGCACTCAAAACTGGGTGTGACAAATAAATATTAACTGAATCAATGTATATGCTGCAAAGAGTTAAATACACATAGAGTCCATTAATTGTGAAAAAAAGACGCTGGATCGTTGTTCACACAATGTAGCTAAATCTTCCACACAGTAATGAACCTTCAAAATGCGGCAATAGGAAATGTAAAATCCGGGCTAGGTGGCCCCTTACCAGAAAAGATGGATCCCTATCACAAGGGATCATAAAAGCATAAGGTAAGGAATCTTTGAACCAGAGAGATGCAGGGGAAGAAGGTCCGTCTTCACAGGTTCCAAGGAACACTCACACTCTGCTCTGCTCCGCTCGTTTACAGCTCTCCCGGGGATGACATGGTCAGCAAATGCAATTAGAGGAAAAAGAATGCTTCATAGCGCAGCAAGTTTAAAAAGTTCATAAACCTCTTTATTTAAAAAGTTGCAGTGGACATCAGCAGTGCTTTAAGTGGGCCAAAAGAGGTGCCGGTACTTTATTAGGCGCCGGTGCTCCCCCCCCCAATACTGAACATGAAAATACCCTTGGCTGCGTGTGATGTGCACAGTGGCTGCATTTGATGGGCACAGTGGCTGCATTAGATGGGCACAGTGGCGACAATTGATGGTGGCACAGTGGCTGCGTGTGGTGGCACAGTGGCTGCGTGTGATGGCACAGTGGCTGCGTGTGATGGCACAGTGGCTGCATGTGATGGCACAGTGGCTGCGTTTGGTGGCACAGTGGCTGCGTGTGATGGGCAGAGTGGCGACAATTGATGGCACAGTGGCTGCGTTTGATGGGCACAGTGGCTGCGTTTGGTGGCACAGTGAGGCTGCAATTAATGGGGGGTTTTTTTAGTTAGAGAAGGCAAGCTCAAAATAACTGAAAAATATTTTTTTCTGCCATTTTTTTATTAAAAAACTGATGGTCACCTCAGTCCAATACAGTCAATTATTTTCTTACTTCCTTCTGTTGCAGTCCTGAGTCCAGGATCCAGACAGTAGCAGCACTAGGAACTGTAGACGCAGGCTGAGCTGAGGCTCCTCATGACTTGGGCTTCTTTCCTTGCCGCCGACACAGCTCCCTGCGCGAGTCCTCCTCTCACCTCGCCTCCGGCGTGACGTCACGCGGCGCACGCCGGGGAATGAACCAACTCTCCTCCATGGGGGGGGGGTCGAGGAAACGCACAGGACAGGAGTGACAGGACAGAGGAAAGGGAGCCAGGAGCGCACTCGGCAGCAGTGAGTCGGCTCCAGCGGGGCGGCATACAGTTTCTATTGTGACTGCGCTGCCTGTCTGACACACATTACCGGCCCGCAACTCGACAAGCCCACCGGCTGCGTTCCCGTACTGTAAACCCACGTACTGGGCGCACGGAGAGGTGCTGGTACTCTCCAGGGCCATTTTTGGAAGTGGCGGTACTGAGTACCGCCGCGTTCCGGCCCAGTTAAAGCACTGGACATCAGAATTTGGCAACCACGTTTTCATGAGTTCAACAATAAAAAAGAGGAGAATCCAATAATCATATGAGACGTATCTCTTTGCAGTATTCGGTAAAAGCCGATATGCTAAGTAGTGGCTGTGTCTGATACTGGGGCTTCCATCCGACGCAGCATTTCACCTGATAAGGTTTCTACAGGGAAAGGAAGCTTCCTTGTGAGTGTTCCTTGGAACCTGTGAAGATGGACCTTCTTCCCCTGCATCTCTCTGGTTCAAAGATTCCTTACCTTATGCTTTTATGATCCCTTGTGATAGGGATCCATCTTTTCTGGTAAGGGGCCACCTAGCCTGGATTTTACATTTCCTATTGCCGCATATTGAAGCTTCATTACTGTGTGGAAGATTTAGCTACATTGTGTGAACAACGATCCAGCGTCTTTTTTTCACAATTAATGGACTCTATGGGGCTGATTTACTATGCTCTGTGCGCTGCGCTGGTTCATGCCTTAATTAGTGCGCCGGGTGGAGGCTTAATTAGGCGCATGAACCAGCGTAGCAGCCGGCGCATTGAAAGTAATATGTAAAGCCGCGCCAATCTCCCTATAGAAGTCTATGGGAGAATTCAAAAGTGTTATTATTAAAGGCTAATCTGCAAGTTTTGTCCTAAAAAGTGTTTGGGGACCTCAGTCCTGCCCCAGGGGACATGTATCAATTTTTTTTAAAAACGGCCGTTTTTTCGGGAGCAGTGAAATTAATAATTCTTAAAGTGAAACAATAAAAGTGAAATATTCCTTTAAATTTCGTACCTAGGGGGGGTGTAATGTCAGCATGTGAAATAGCGCATTTTTCCCGCACTTAGAACTGCCCCTGCACAAAGTGACATTCAGAAGGAAAAAAAGCCATTTAAAATTCACACGCGGCTATAATGAATTGTCGGCTCTGACAATTCTGACAGGATTAATTCATAAAACAAACAAAACAATATGTAGGGGTTCCCCCAAATTAAAATACCAGACCCTTCAGGTCTGGAATGGATATTAAGGGGAACCCCGCCGTAAAAAAAAAAAAAAAAAAAGACGTGCGGTTCCCGGCAAATATCCATTCCAGGCCCTTCAGGTCTGGTGTGGATTTTAAGGGGAACTCCACCCCAAATTTAAAAAAAAAATGGCGTGGAGTCCCCCTAAAAATCCACACCAGACCCTTATCCGAGCATGCTGACCTGGCCGGCCGCAGAAAAGAGGGGGGGACAGAGTGCGGCCCCCCCTCTCCTGAACCGCACCAGGCCACATGCCCTCAACATGGGGAGGATGTCCCCATGTTAAAGGGGTCTTCCAGATTCTGATAAGCCCCCCGCCCGCAGACCCCCACAACCACCGGGCAAGGGTTGTGGGGATGAGGCCCTTGTCCCCATCAACATGGGGACATCCTCCCCATGTTGAGGGCATGTGGCCTGGTGCGGTTCAGGAGAGGGGGGGGCCGCACTCTGTCCCCCCTCTTTTCTGCGGCCGGCCAGGTTAACGTGCTCGGATAAGGGTCTGGTGTGGATTTTTAGGGGGACTCCACGCCATTTTTTTTTAATTTGGGGTGGAGTTCCCCTTAAAATCCACACCAGACCTGAAGGGCCTGGTATGGATATTTGGGGGGACCCCACACCATTTTTTTGGGGGGTTTTTACGGCGGGTTCCCCTTAATATCCATTCCAGACCTGAAGGGCCTGGTAATTTAATTTGGGGGGACCCCCATACATTTTTTTTTTTTGTTTTAATGAGCAATGACTGTAATCTTTATAGCCATGAGTACTTTAAACTTACTTTTTTTTCACTTCAGAAATGACATCTTGTACAGGGACAGTTCTAAGCACGGGAAACATGCGTGTAAACCCCCTCCCCCCCTGTATGAAATTTAAAGGAATATTTCACTTTTATTATTTCACTTTAACCACTTGTAAACATCCCTTGTAATAGGACTAGTGTGTGACAGGTCCTCTTTATGGAGAGAGGCGGGGTCAATAAGGCTGGAAAGCATGGTATTGGAGAAAAAAAAAGATCTCATGCTTTCAGCTGCAATCATGCTCGTTCAGCACAGTGGTGTAGTGTATAGCACTTTGACCTAGCAGCAAAAGGGTCGCTGGTTCGAATACCGCCCGTGACACCATCTGCATGGAGTTTGCATGTTCTCCCTGTGCCTGCGTGGGTTTCCTCCCACACTATAAAAACATGCTGTAAATCGGATCCGGTCTAAATAAGCCCTAATATGCAGTAGTATATTTAGGTTTTGTGCTGCCCTAGGCCTGACTACATTTCTGCACCTCCTAATAGAAAAATGACCCACCCCTTCCTGTCAAAGCCACACCCTGTTTTTGTATCACCCGCCCAGGAATTTTCAGGGCACACACACACACTAGTTCTGGGGGGGGGGAGGGGGTTACTGGGGAGGGGGTTACTGGGGGGGGAGGGGGTTACTGCCCCGCCTCTGCACTGCCTCCTGGCGTGGTGGCCATCTGTAAGCCAGAGGGGCCCCATAATCTTCTATTGCCCGGGGGCCCCATGAGTTGTCAGTCCGCCCCTGGTTCTAGTTTAAGCACAAATTTCATAGAGTTTTATTGAGAGGCCTAAGAAAATATAACCATGCCAATAGGCCAGGATACAGCGTGGCTAATATGTATGAATGTGTGTGTTAGAGCACCCCACCCAATGTTAACTAAAAAATTATTAATTTGCAAATAAGTATTATCTGCTCATTTTTTTGGGGATGTCTGCACCCCTGATAGTGACAACATTTGTGAGGTGTCTTCACCCTTTCTAATTCATTCACTTCCTGTCACATAGCCAAACAGGAAGTGAGGGTAAAACCTTACTAATATCTTTTCTTGGGGACACAGAGATCAATCTAAATAGTTTCCCATTATGTAAATTGCACTCTAGCATTTTGCTGTGTACACCCCAAATTATTAGGGATCTTGGACTTTGGGGTCCATTTACTAAAGGCAAATCCACTTTGCACTACAAGTGCAAAGCAAGGAAGAAAGAAAACAAAACAACTTTGCTTCTACAGGATTGGATGTTAAAACCATCAGTGCTTCCTCTCTGATTTTCAGCAACTATGCTTGTACTGCAGAGTGGCTTTGCCTTTACTAAACCCCAAACTAAATAATCATTTGGGGCAGGGATCCTCAAACTACGGCCCTCCAGCTGTTGTAGAACTACACATCCCATGAGGCCTTGTAATGCACTGACATTCACAGACATGACTAGGCATGATGGGAATTGTAGTTCCTGAATAACTGGAGGGCCGTAGTTTGAAGACCCATGATTTGGGGTGTACACAGCAGTGCTGGAGTGCAATTTGCTTAATGGGGACACTAGTTAGATTGACCTGTGTCCCCAAGAAATGACACTGGTAGGGTTTTAACCTCACTTCCTGTTCAGCTGTGTGACAGGAAGTGAAGCCAATTTTAAGAAAAGGGACACAAAGCTCAACCCAAAAAAAAAAAAACACAAAGCAGGGGTTCTAACACTAATTTGGCTTCCCTCAAACACCCACAATTTGAATAGGATTGCCTTGCGCTAGATTTAAGCACAGTGCTGTAAATCAGCACATCAAGCCTGTCCACCAATAGCAACCCCCCCCCCCCCACACAGGCCATGTTTGCAGGTTTTCCTTCATTTTGCACATGTGCTTTAAAAGACAGTCTGGACAGCAATTCTTGATAAGAGAAATCCACAAAACATGTCCTGTCGGGGGTACTTGAGGGCTGAGGACCACTGCAGAAAAAAGAATATACTTACCACTTTGTCTTTAAAGTCATGGAGAATAAACATGGCAAACATTTCATGATTACACACCAGGAAAGAAGCTTAGACAAAAATCACACCTAATTTGTTAGGCCCAAACCGATTTCAGCTGCAGCTGTCAACATATGTAGCATGAAAAAGTAACAAAAGACAAACTTAAAAATTTTAAAGTAATTTTTATTGGTCAACAAAACAAGGAAAGCAAAAAAAGACAAACAAACAAACACAAACAAAAATACATTTAAAAAATCTAAATAAACATAGCTTTAACATCTTCACACATTTTTCATAAAATAAGGCCACATAGACAAATACATCAAAGTGAACATCATTTAAAAATAAACCAAAACCATTGGCAAAATAAAACAAAAACCATGCAACAAACCACATTTGTGTTTAGCAACAGCATTTCTGCCAGCCTGCCCCTTCTCAGGGCAGCTGAGGAATGATCGATCCCTGCTTTTTATAACAGTGCTAGTAATGAAGCAATTGAAATCACATGAACAAATTGCAGTCTCTAGTTTGGGTGAGCTTGTAATTGCGCACACCTGGTATTAACCCAAACCACGCTCTATGAGCATCCAAGTGTTTTTCACCTTTTAAAAAGAAAGGATAATTATTTTCTAAGTGTTTGAGCATGCTCAGTTCATCACACATGTAGGAACCAAGCTGCAATGGCATGAGAGCTTTTTTTTCCCCCTGATCTCATGCTTTCCAGCCTGAAGGGGAGGTGTTAAAGACAGAAGTAAACACGCACATTTAATAATCTATTTGTGGGGAAAAAAAGGTTGCCAATTTTGTTTGGGAGCCACGTCGCACGACTGCGCAATTGTCAGTTAAAGCGACGCCGTGCCGAATCACAAAAACTGGCCCGGTCATTGACCAGCAATATGGTCCGGGCTCAAGTGGTTAAAAATTCACAAAACACTAAAGTTAGCCCAATTTTTGTTGATAATGTGAAAGATGATGTTACACCGAGTAAATAGATACCTTACATGTCACGCTTTACTATTGCAAACACGCCTGGAATGGGGCCAAAATTCATTCCGTGAATATCCCCATAGGCGACCTTTTTTTTTTTTCAGGTTACCAGTTTATAGTTACAAAGAAGGTCTAGTGCTAAAAGTCTTGCTCTCGCTCTAACGCACGCGTCAATACCTCACATGTGTGGTTTGAATGATGTTTATATATGTGGGCGGGACTTGCGTAAGTCCCGCCCACATATGTAAACACCGTTCAAACCACACATGTGAGGTAGTGACGCGTGCGTTAGAGCGAGAGTAATACTTTTAGCGCTAGACTTTCTCTGTAGCTATAAACTGGTAACCTGAGAAAAAAAAAAAAAGGTCGCCTTTGGGGATTTTTTTAAGTAATGAATTTTGGCCCCATTCCAGGCGTGTTTTCAATAGTAAAGCGTGACATGTAAGGTATCTATTTTCTCGGTGTAACATCATCTTTCACATTATCACCAAAAATTGGGCTAACTTTAGTGTTTTGTGAATTTTTAACCACTTGAGCCCCGGACCATATTGCTGGTCAATGACCGGGCCAGTTTTTGTGATTCGGCACGGCGTCGCTTTAACTGACAATTGCGCAGTCGTGCGACGTGGCTCCCAAAAAAAATTGACAACCTTTTTTATTCCCACAAAGAGAGCTTTATTTTGGTGGTATTTGATCACCTCTGCGTTTTTTGAATTTTTCGAGCTATAACCAAAAATAGAGCGACAATTTAAAAAACCAAAAAGAGTAATTGTGACTTTTTGCTATAATAAATATCCCCTAAAATATATATTCTAAAAAATAAATAAATCCCTCAGTTTAGGCCGATACATATTCTACATCTTTTTGGTTCCCAAAAACTCGCAATTAGCGTTTATTGATTGGTTTTGGCAAAAGTCTCCAAAATATGGAATTTTTGTTGTATTTTTTATTTAACAAGTTATTGCGGCGATCAGCGATTTTTATCGGTACTGCGACATTATGGCGGACACATCGGACACTTTTTTGGAACCATTGGCATTTTTCTAGCGATCAGTGCTGTAAAAATGCATTGCTTACTCTAAAAATGCCACTGGCAGGGAAGGGGTTAACACTAGGTGGGAGGGAGGGGTTAAATATGTTCCCTGGGTGTGTTCTAACTGAAGGGGGGGGGACAGACATGGGTAAATGACAGATAGCTGTTCATGAAGGGGAACTCCAGACCAAAAAAGCTTCCAGCTCCTCCCAGTTTGGTCATTCCACTTCCTGCTGGAGTAGAGAGAAGACCTGTCTTCCAGAGCTCCTGTGTTCCAGAGGATCCAGCCACCAGGACCAGCCTCCAGCCCCAGCCCCAGCCCCAGCCCCTGGCCCCGGAAGAGGGGAGGGATGGCCTCCCTCAGCCCAGGAGAAGGACCTGCATCCGGCCTCCGGAGTAACCAGCAGCACCTGCCCTCCTCCAGCCAGACGAAGATCAGCAGGGATGACCGCCTCTTCCTGGGCACCCAGCAGGGTCTCTTAGACTGGACTACCACACTACCAGGTGAGACTGAGGCCAAAGCCAGGAAGAGGTGTGATAAGATCAAGTCCCTGCTGGTTAGGATAGCCCAGGCCTGCGTGGAAAAAATGACAGCTCTCGCAGGCCTGAGGGACAAGAGGGACAGGTGCTCTAGTAGTAAGAGGTCGGAGTACAGGGAGGCCATTAACACCCACCGGCTGCAGGTGAAGGAGATTTGGGATTATCTTGGGGGATTTTGTGAACGTGGGGCTGGAGAAGTTGCTTTCCTTGAGGAGCTCAGGAAGACCCTCCAGCAGGCCAGCCAGGAAGGAAGTCAGACGGCAAGGAGGAGCAGCGGGCGGTCGGGGTCCCAACCCTCCAAGCAGCCGGGGAAGTCAGGAGAGCCTGGGTGTAGTGGGGGGGGTGGAAGCTCTGGTGGTGCAGGGCCCAGTAAGGCCATAAAACCTGGGGAGGGCTCCCGAGAGCCGATCCCTCGGTCCGTGAAAAAAGGGGCTGGGGGGTTGGCTATGACAGGGGAGCCCAGTGATCCAGGAGGCCGCAGGGCCCAGGCGCCGCCGGAGGTACCCCCCCGGTGTCTTCGGGTCAGCATGCCCAGGCTCCCTCAGGATGGTCACGCTGCCACAGCTGGGGCCCACCATGTGCCGGCCTCCATGACCCCTCAGCGTGCAGTAGAGCGGGATGATCTGGCAGTGAAAGTGTCAGGGACTGCTCCTGCAGCTGCTATGTCACCGGGAGAGAGGCAGGTACATGGTGGAGGTATAATAACAAAGTCAGCTTCAGGCAAACAGCTGGTGTGTAGTGTGACCAAGATGGCGCCGGCTGCTGGGGGAGGAGCAGCTGAGGCCACATTCCCCAGTGGGAACCAACCCCTTTTCAGGGAAGGGGGATGTGGCCAGCTCCCATCCAGTGCTCGGGACCCGGAAGTGACCGCCCGCGAACCGGAAGTGCACCCCCCGCGAACCGGAAGTGCACCCCCCGCGACCGGAAGTGCACCCCCCGCGACCGGAAGTGCACCCCCCGCGACCGGAAGTACACCCCCCGCGACCGGAAGTGACCCCCCACGATCAGAACTGCCCCCCTGCGAATCTGCGGCTGGTGTCACCGGCTTGGAGGACCTGGGGGATGAGAGGCCGGGGGTGCGGGGGTGCCTAGTCCCGGATGCTGCAGCAGGCACCTCCAGGCACCCCCGGCAAGTAATGGACAGCATGGACGGTAATATGGACGGTAACATGGACGGTAAGCTGCCACCCCCCCAGGTCCCCATGGACATTACCACAAGCCCCGAGGGGCTCCCTGCAGGACAGGCGGGGTGGGGGGAATGTCAGGTGGGACCCCTCCCGGTGGACTGTGCAGCTTATGACTTTATCCGGCAGTTGGAGGGGTCCCAGGGGGGCATCCCCCCAATACGGGTTGAGTCCCAAGGGGCTGGTGAGGTCGCAGAGGGGTCTGGTTGGGGGAGTTTGGTGGGGGAGGTACCCCCCTCTGCTGTGGCCCCAGGGGGGGAGGGGCCTGTAGTCAGGCCAAGGGTGGTGGGTCAGGGGGGTCAGGGTAGTTCAGTGGGGGTGGGTGCAACACCACCGGCAGGGATGGGGGCCCCCCCGTTCCCCCCCACTTCTGGGGGTGCTGAGGGGGGTGCCCCGCTTCCGGAGAACATCTTTCGGGGGTCTCCGGAGGCCAACTTATTATCTGCCCTAAAGGGGGGTCGCTCTTTCGCCCAGGTGGCGGGCTCTCGTGCCCCTCTGGACCACCTGTACAGCCGGTTTGGCGCCCAGAATTTCCGCGCCCCCCCTGCTGACCAGGAGAGGACGCAGGGGTCGGCGTGGACGAGGGGTACAGGTGGTCCAGAGAGGAGGCGTAGGAATGTTGTCCAGCTTCGGTACGAGGGTCCGGACCCCTGCCCCGCCCGAGGGGAGGTGGTGGACCTGGTACTCTCCTTGGGTTTTGGGGTGGGTGACCTTTTTGCTGTCATCCACCCCACCAACACACGGGAGTTTGACATCAGTTTTGTCACTCCCGTGTGTATGGAACGCTTCATCACCAGCTTTGGGCTGGTGAGGGGCGTTGACCCTTGGAAGAAGTACAGGCTCATTCCCATCTCCAGGCAGGAGGAGGTAAAGAACATCACCATCCTGGTGAGGAATGAGTCGCTCCCTCCGGAGGACATTGCCACCTGGCTTGGGAGGTACGGGCAGTTGCAAACCCCCCTGAGAAAGAACCTCGATGAGCGCGGGGTCTGGACCGGGGCTTGGTTGGCCAGGATCCGGCTTAAGAGGGAGGGCAACAGTGTTGCCCACCTCCCTGGCAGCGCCTTCCTGGGCAGAGACCGGATCCTGGCCTTCTACCCGGGACAGCCCCGTCGTTGCTTCAAGTGCGGCAGCCCGACCCACATGAGCTCGGACTGCACGGTGGTCAGATGTGGCCGGTGCCACGAGTTTGGCCACCAGTCCGACTCATGTGGGAAGATATGCTGCAATTTGTGTGGTGAGATGGGGCACCCATTCAGTCGGTGCCCCAAAGCATATCGGGGTTCTTTCTCAGGGGGGGGACCTCCCGGGCCGGGAGCGGCCGAAGCCCCCCCGGCGAGTGATGGCCGGGGGGGTGGGGATCCTGGGGCCCCTAATGCCCCTCCGGAGGGACCAACAGGCCCACAGCCTCAAAGAAGGCGGAGCAGGCGTGGGCGAGGGGCTCCCCCCCCGGGAGATACGGGCTCAGTTGGCCAGGAGGCTCCCGATCCTCCGGAAGGCGAAGCCGGTGGGGAGGAGTCGGGGAGGCCTGGGGGTCCCGGGCCTGAGGGTCCGGGGCCCCGGCTTTCCCCTCCTTTAGTTGCAGGGCCGATCCCCCCCCCCTCCACCTGTTCTATCTGCCTCCCCATGCAGCCCCCCCTCATCTTCCCATCCCCGTCCCCCCCCCCCTCGTCCCCCCCCTCCCAAGTCCCGTCCCCCCCCTCCCCCTTCTTCTGCCGATCCCCTTTCTGTCCCCCCCCCTGTCTCTGGCCCCCCTCCTGCCTCTCCCATCCCCCCCCCTTCTGGACCCAAAGTCTCCTCTGGCCTTGTGGCCATGGAGACGGAAGCTGCTCGAGCCTCATCTAAGAGGGAAATCTCGAGCAGCGGGTCCGAGGAGGGGGGTGGCGTAGTCACCTCAGAGAGATGGCAGGAGTGGGAGCAGGTGAGACGCAGGAAGAAGGGGAAGGCTGTGAAATCTGGGGGCGGGAGGTCCCCTGTGAAGGGTGGGGTTCCCCCAGGGGCACGAAGTGGGGTGTCCCTGGGGAACCCGTTTGGTGTCCTCTCCTCCTCCTCGGACTCAGAGGAGGAGGAGGGAGTGTAAATATGTAAATATGTTTTGGTGTTTGTAGTATGAAGGAGAACGTGACCCTTTCAATCATTTTGATGGCGGTACCCTCTCCAATACGGCTTGCGACCATTAATGTCGCAAGTATTCGTTCTGCACGAGCTCGTTTTATGGCCTTTGATTTTCTCAGCCGTGTTGAAGCTGACATTTTGTTTTTGCAGGAGACCTGGCTGGCATCTGTGGCAGAGATGCATCTAGCAAAGAGGGAGTGGAGATGTGGGCCCTCCCTCTGGTCTCTTGCGGCCGAGCCCTGCAGTGGTGTTGCGGTCCTTTTTAAGACTGGTTCGGTGGCTTGCCGGCGAGTGATTGAAGTGGAGATTGGTAGATGTCTGGTGGTGGACGCTGTCGTGAGGGGGCAATTCCTCCGGCTCATTAATTTTTATGGGCCTCAAACCAAGAGGGAGAGGAAGAGCCTCCTTACGGCGGTTAAGCCTTATCTTTTTACATCCCAGCAGGTGATCTTTGGTGGTGACTTCAATATGATCACTAGGCCCAAAGACCGGGCAGGTGCCGCCAACCCTCTGGGATATGATAGTACTTTTTTGAATAGCGTAGTGAGGGAGGCCGGGTTGGTGGATGTGCACGTTCGTCACCTCCCCAACCTCACTGGTTTCACATTTTCCCGAGGTAGTTCTAAGAGTAGATTAGATAGGTTTTTTTTAAAGGGGGACTCTGCTTGCTCGGCTCCAGAGCTGCAGTCGGTGGAGTTCTCCGATCACTGTATGGTATCTGTGGCCCTGAATGTCGCCGACACTCCTCAGAAAGGGAGGGGTATGTGGCGCCTGAATGGGTCGCTACTGGAGGATCCTGAGGTTAGGGAAGCCTATGAGGTTTTCTTCCTGGACCAGACCTCGCTCCTTGAGGGCAACTGCTCCCGCCTTGAATGGTGGGAAGTAGTTAAAAAGAGGTCTGGTGACTTTTTCCGGGAAATCTCTGGGTACAGGGCAGCTTCCAAGTACCAGGCCTACCAGAGACTACGCAGGCAGCTTGACCGCCTGGTGTCCTCTGGGGGCTCTCGGGAACAGATATCCGGTCTGAAGGCGCAGATGAAGGAGTGTCAGTACGACCGTCTCGCCTCCCTGGTTTTTGAGAGGGATTATGGGAAGTTTATCTCTCCTGATCCCTACAGGAGCTGTGGTGAGGCGGCGAGTTCGAAGGTCGTACACGGCCTGAAGGATGCCTCGGGATCTCTGGTCCGGTCCAGATCAGGGATCCTGGGTGTCGTCAGAGACCACTTTTCGGACCTCCTGAAGAAGCGGCCTCTAGACATGGAGAAAGTCAGGGAATTCCTTGATGAGACCCCACTGGAAGTGAGGTCTGACCTTCCTGACTCTCTGACAGAAGAGATCTCGGTGGCTGAAGTCGAGCAGGCTATCAGCTCTTTAGCATCTAAAAAGTCGCCTGGGCCCGATGGGCTCACGGCAGAGTTTTACAAAACCTTTAAGAGCCTCTTGGCTCCTCATTTGAGGGACGTGTACCGTGAATGTTTGGCCTATGGCCTGCTGCCTCCCTCAATGAGAAGGTCAGCTCTGATCCTTCTGTCAAAGGGAAAAGACCCGTCTGTGGTGGAGAATTGGCGTCCGATCGCCCTTCTTACCACAGATAGGAAGATACTGGCAAAGATCTTGTTTACACGTCTGTCTGCTTTGGCGGGCAGGATGCTGTCTCCCTCTCAGCACTGCACAATTCCTGGCCGGGGCACTTTTGGTGCCGTCCTGAACGTCCGGGAGGCTGTGGAAAGGTGCAGGGCTGATGGCAGCGAGCGGTATCTGCTTGCACTGGATCAGGCTAAGGCGTTTGATCGGGTGAACCATGAGTACCTTTGGCTGCTTCTGAGGAGATACGGTCTGCCTGATCAATTTGTTGATTGGCTACAGGTATTGTATAGGGGAGCTGAGAGCTTCCCTCTTGTCAACGGTTGGGTGGGTCGGGCCTTTTCTGTGGACTCTGGCGTCCGGCAGGGCTGCCCGTTGAGCCCCCTCCTGTACGTCTTTGCGGTTGACCCCTTCGTAAGGAGGCTAGACTGCGAGCGTCTTGTGGGGGTTCCGGTGGGACCTGTCGGGGGTCCGGTTTCGGCAGTGAAGGTTGTGGCCTACGCGGATGACGTCTCGGTGGTGGTATCTGGTCGTGAGGAGGCCCATTATGTGGAATCCCAGATCGGGTGCTACTCTGAGGCGTCAGGTTCGCTGGTCAATTGGGACAAGAGTGAAGTTTTCTGGATGGGGAAGGAGGGGGAGCAGTTCCCCCTTCCGGACGTGTTCCCCACGCCCGTACCAGAGATTCGAGTACTTGGCATTCATTTCGGCCCGGGTGATTATCCCAAGCTAAATTGGGAGCGCAGGCTGGTGAGTGCCACTCGGAAGGTGAAGGCCTGGAGAGGTTGGAAACTTTCCCTGAGGGAAAGGGTATGCTTGGTCAAGACGTACTTACTGCCTGAGTTTCTCTTTGTGAGCTACGTGTGTCTTTTGCCAGCATCTCTCTATGCTCGGGTCTCTGGTCTGTTCTTCCTGCTGTTGTGGGGAAACAGACTGAACCTGATCAAGAGGGAGGTCACATACCGCCAGCGAAGGCAAGGAGGGTTGGACATGGTCAACCCGGTGGTGTTCTTCATCATCATTTTTGTAAAGTACAACTTGCAGTCCATCTTTGTGGACGCACCTTCCTGGTGGGAATGTTCATGCAAGGACTGGCTCTTGCTGTTCCTGAGGAGGTGGGGGGAGGGGGGGAGGCCCGGCGATCTGAGGAGATCGCATGGGTATCTCCCATCCTACGTCCCCCTGGCATTGAAGGCACTGAGGCAGTGGCGGATAACTGCCCTTGAGGTGGGCTCTCTGGGTCGGCGTGAGCTGTACCTGAGGGTCATGGCCTCGGACATTTTGAAGCCCCTGTCTTTAAGGGACTGTCCTGAGAGGGTCCTCACGGAGGGGTTAGCCCTCTTGAATTCTTCCAGAATTCCAAACAAGTTTTGGGATCTTGCATGGAGGTCGTTCCATGGACGACTGTACGTCCGTGCAAATCTCATATATCTGAACCTAGGGGACAGGGGCTGTCCCCGACGGGAATGTGGAGGGACATTGGAGACCATGGACCATTTTCTGGTCCAATGTCCCTTCAACATGGAGGTTCTTACGGGGGTAGGGGGTGCCATTGGCTACCCCCGCCTTCCGGCCCTGACCTATGCTGAGCGGGTGTATGGTGACTTCGGGGTCCGCAGGGGTTTTGAGTTATCGTCACTTTATTTAGTCAGCGTAGTTGTGCTTTACTACACTTGGCACGCTCGGTGTTTGGTGTCCACTAGGGACAAAATCCTGTCTGTGCATGAGGTGGTGGGCGATATCTTTCGGGAGTTGGTGAAGGTGCGGGATCTGGAAAGGAGCAGGGTCGGGCCTGAGAGGTGTGCCCATTTATGGAGGGGGTTCCTCTTCCAGCCCCCTTAGGCCATGACCCTGCCCCTCTCCATGGGTAGGGGCAACTTTCCTTTCTCACCCCCCTTAGATTTTGTTTATAGTTTATTTTTGAAATAAGGCTACAGACATGTCTGATTATCATGTTCTCGCTCATACGTGGGTTGTAGGTATTTGTTGTTCTGGTGGTGGGGTGTGTTGTGGGTTGGCGATGATCTGGACAGTAGTGGTTTTTATGGACTTTAATATTTCCCTACTGTACCAGTGAGCCGTTTTAAGTTGGTTTTGTTCTTTTTTTTTGTTGGCAATGATCTGGACAAGCTTTTTCTGATGGACTGTAAAGACTTTTTCTTGTACCAGTGAGCCTGTTGTAAATACCCGTTCTAATGTTGTTGTGTTTTTTTTTTTTTTTTTTGTTTTTTTTTTTTTTTTTTTTTTTGCAGTTATTTTCTTGGAGGGTGGTATGATGGTTTGTGTGTGTTGTTTGTTTTGTGTTATTTAGTTTATTTTGTATATTAACTTTTTTATGGTCGTAGTTTAAAAAAATAAAAATCTCCAGACCAAAAAAAAAGTCTGGTGCCACACCCGCGGTAATTGATTGGGGAGTGGACGTGCTGCAGGAGTGCTCTCTGACTTCCAGGAGCTATGGAGGCTGTAAGCCCAGGGGTTGGCCCTAGTCCCCAGCCTGTGCCTAGGATCATACCAGCGGTGAGGTCTGATGCAATTTCGGCAGCAGTGGAGAGTTTGAAACCTAATGATGTGGATATTCTCTTCCTGGAGGCCCAGGGGAGGACTAGTTGGCAGAGACCCGGGCCAGCAGAGAGGCCTGAACAGACTGAGGACCGTATCCTGTTTGTCCATGAAGCCATGGACAGGATCGTGACCTATCTGGAGATGGTGCATAGCGAATTGGCCCGGCTGAGGACTGCAAGGGATTTGGTCGGTCAAAGCAGACGGAGGGGGTACCGGCAGAGTATTTTGACGCTCAAGGCGACCCTCAGTGAACATGTTGCAGTGATGAACAGTGTGTCTAGTGCGGCTGATACAAGTTTCCCTGCATTGGAGGAATGGTTTCACCGTTTGGCGGTTGCTAGTCGCAAAGGTAGCCAAGCTGTTCGTCGTTCCCAACCTGGAGTGTCAACTTCTCTTCAACCAGCAGGGGGCGCACAGTCCGGAGGTCTGGCCGGAGCTCCCGCGATCGCCGCGGAACCGGAAGTAGCGGGTCCGATGGCCGCCGAGGATGCAGTGGAGTGTGCGATGGAAGTCGGAGCTACGGAGGACAATGCTATGACGGGTGGAGCCGCGAGCGGGAGCGGGACTATTGCTGTGGATACCGCAGGAGGTGAGATACCCGTTGCTGCCTTTGTTATGGACTCTCAGGGTGGAGGTGCGGTGGCTGCGGGTGAGGTGGCTGCTGGAGTGCCGCTGCCCATGATTGGACTGCCTCAGGCTGGTGATGTGTCTACTGCTGTTCCCCCCCCTGATCCACCGGCCTCTGTGTCCCCAGCCTTGACACCCCAGGCTGTGGCAATGACCCCCCAGCGGGGTGAGTGGGGTGGCTGTGAACCGGGTGTTACATCTTGCTCGGATTTCACTATAAACTCCATTAGGCTGCTGGAGGGAGAGCCAGACAGAATGGATCAGAGCGCTGTTATCCAGGACATTGTTTTGCCCCTAGGGGCCTCAGAGGGTCTAGGTCAACCCCAAATGGGTCAAATAGGTGGTGCAGGGACCCCTCTGGTGGTCAGTATTTCTACCGAGGGTACTCCTGGAAATGATGCTTCTGCTGAGCCTGCTGAACCTATGATCCCGGGGGATGACCAGAGTACAGTTATGAATATGTCAGTTATGGAAAATGTTATATTGAATGCTGGTCAACCCCAAATGGGTCAATCTGGTGGTGCAGGGACCCCTCTGGTGGTTAACACTTTTACTGAGGGTACTCCTGGCAATGATGCTCCTGCTGAGCCTGCTGAACCTGTGATCCCCGGGAATGACCAGAGTACTGTTATGTCATCAAATGCGGTTATAAGGAATGCTATAGGATGTGCTATTGGTAATAATGTGGTGAATGCTGTGGTGTCCCGTGTTTCCCCAGTTGTTCCTGTCCCCCTCCCTAGAAGAAGGAACCCCCCGGGTTCACTCTCTGGTCCCTCCCCCCCTGTTTCCCCCCCTCCTCCTGGTTCCCCCCTTGCCCCCTCCTTGTCCCCCCCTCACATCAGTGGGTCCCAGGAAGCAGGGGTGATGGCCGCTTTAAAAGCTGGCAGATCCTTTGCTGATGTCACTGGTGGTCGGGTACAGCTTGGGCGCTTTTATGATGCCCATGGCACCATGACCTTCAGGGGCTCGGTGCCAGCTGCCACTAGGGTGGCGGGTATTGAGAGGAAGAGGCGCAATGTGGTTCAGTTGCGGTGGCAGGGAGATCCTGGTCGTGCTCCGGGGAGGGATGCAGTGGTGGATATGGTGCTGGCGCTCGGTTTCGAGGCGCCGGATATTTTTGCCATTATCCACCCTGCAGGCTCCCCGGAGTATGACGTGAGCTTCACCACTCCTGTGTTAATGGAGAGTTTTATTTCCAAGCGGGAGGTGGTGAGGACTCAGGTAGCATGGAAGCCATTCAAATTGATCTCTCTGTCTAGGCAAGAGGAGATAAAGAAGGTTACGATTCTGGTCAGAAATGAATCTATACCTGTTGAAGATATTGTCACCTGGTTGGGGCGTTATGGCCAAATAGTGTCCCCACCAAAAAAGGACTTGGACTCTAAGGGTATTTGGACGGGAGGCTGGTCTGTCCCAGTGAAACTCAAACGTGCAGGCCTGTCTGTAACCCACATACCATCGTCAGGGTATATTGGGAGGGACAGGATCTTGGCTTTTTACATGGGACAGCCGAAACTCTGTTTCAAATGTAGTAGTCCTTTGCACTTAAGTGCAAGCTGTAAGATGTCTCGCTGCTCAAAGTGTAACGAGGTGGGGCACCTGGCGGATGGGTGCAATAAGATACAATGCAATCTGTGTGGGGTGTTGGGACACACTTTCAGTCGCTGCCCTGCGGCTTTTCGGACGCCTGATGCGTCTGGAGGGTCTGGTGGGCCTGTGCCTCCAACCACTGTACCAACTGTTTCCCTTCCCCCACTTCAGCTTGCCGGTGCTTTGCCAGTTCAAGCCCAGATGTTTGTGATAGGCTCCAGAGATTTGGAGTCTTCATCAGACAAGGGAGTGACTCCAAAGCCTGGTTGTTCCAGGGATTCTCTCCCTAAACAGGATCCTATTAAAAAAGTGTCCCAGAAGGGTAAAATAAGATTGGTTCAGGAGCCTGGGGAGGTGTGGCGTCCTCCACAAAATCAGGATTCGCAACCCATCCCTACTTGGACCCAAGTTGGGGTGGATGTGGACGTTGGCCAACTTTCGGAGTCTGACTCCCCAGATGCTGCCCCGATTCGTAAAGGGAGAAGGAGGAAAAAAGCAGTTAAAAAAGCTTCCCAGTCTGAAGTAAAACCATCTGCCCAACCACCTACCCAACCACCTACCCAGCCACTTGCCCAATCTCCTATCCAGCCAGATAAAATGAGCAAGGGCAATATGTGGGTGACTGTGGGTAAGAAAGGCTCTAAGCCTACTGTGTTACCAAGCTCCGGTTCTGGTCCTGGCCCAGGCGTTGTTCCCCCAAGTCCAGGGGCTGGGGTGCCTAGTGGTACTCAGGCCCATGCATCCCTTGTAATACCTGTGCAAAATATGTTTGCAGCCCTGGATCCCGTGGGGGATCCCGGTGAGGGGATGGATACTGGGGTGAGTGTTGGAAATTAATAAATAGAATTGAAAAAAAAAAAAATAAAAAGAGGAAAAATTTAAAAATATATAATATTTTTCTTGCATATGTTAAATGTGTTATAAGTTTGTCTTTTGAAAGTTAGTAGTATTGTGTTGGTGTTAATATATTGAGTAGTGATCAGTGTTATAATATTGTAAAGATGGATTATGTCATTTTGTGTTTATGGCCAAATGTGGCATGTTTTTGTATATCTGTTTCTTTTGGAATGTATGGTAGCAGTCTTTTAATAAAAATTTCCAGACCAAAAAAAAAGTCTGGTGCCACACCCGCGGTAATTGATTGGGGAGTGGACGTGCTGCAGGAGTGCTCTCTGACTTCCAGGAGCTATGGAGGCTGTAAGCCCAGGAGTTGGCCCTAGTCCCCAGCCTGTGCCTAGGATCATACCAGCGGTGAGGTCTGATGCAATTTCGGCAGCAGTGGAGAGTTTGAAACCTAATGATGTGGATATTCTCTTCCTGGAGGCCCAGGGGAGGACTAGTTGGCAGAGACCCGGGCCAGCAGAGAGGCCTGAACAGACTGAGGACCGTATCCTGTTTGTCCATGAAGCCATGGACAGGATTGTGACCTATCTGGAGATGGTGCATAGCGAATTGGCCCGGCTGAGGACTGCAAGGGATTTGGTCGGTCAAAGCAGACGGAGGGGGTACCGGCAGAGTATTTTGACGCTCAAGGCGACCCTCAGTGAACATGTTGCAGTGATGAACAGTGTGTCTAGTGCGGCTGATACTAGTTTCCCTGCATTGGAGGAATGGTTTCACCGTTTGGCGGTTGCTAGTCGCAAAGGTAGCCAAGCTGTTCGTCGTTCCCAACCTGGAGTGTCAACTTCTCTTCAACCAGCAGGGGGCGCACAGTCCGGAGGTCTGGCCGGAGCTCCCGCGATCGCCGCGGAACCGGAAGTAGCGGGTCCGATGGCCGCCGAGGATGCAGTGGAGTGTGCGATGGAAGTCGGAGCTACGGAGGACAATGCTATGACGGGTGGAGCCGCGAGCGGGAGCGGGACTATTGCTGTGGATACCGCAGGAGGTGAGATACCCGTTGCTGCCTTTGTTATGGACTCTCAGGGTGGAGGTGCGGTGGCTGCGGGTGAGGTGGCTGCTGGAGTGCCGCTGCCCATGATTGGACTGCCTCAGGCTGGTGATGTGTCTACTGCTGTTCCCCCCCCTGATCCACCGGCCTCTGTGTCCCCAGCCTTGACACCCCAGGCTGTGGCAATGACCCCCCAGCGGGCTGAGTGGGGTGGCTGTGAACCGGGTGTTACATCTTGCTCGGATTTCACTATAAACTCCATTAGGCTGCTGGAGGGAGAGCCAGACAGAATGGATCAGAGCGCTGTTATCCAGGACATTGTTTTGCCCCTAGGGGCCTCAGAGGGTCTAGGTCAACCCCAAATGGGTCAAATAGGTGGTGCAGGGACCCCTCTGGTGGTCAGTATTTCTACCGAGGGTACTCCTGGCAATGATGCTTCTGCTGAGCCTGCTGAACCTATGATCCCGGGGGATGACCAGAGTACAGTTATGAATATGTCAGTTATGGAAAATGTTATATTGAATGCTGGTCAACCCCAAATGGGCCAATCTGGTGGTGCAGGGACCCCTCTGGTGGTTAACACTTTTACTGAGGGTACTCCTGGCAATGATGCTCCTGCTGAGCCTGCTGAACCTGTGATCCCCGGGAATGACCAGAGTACTGTTATGTCATCAAATGCGGTTATAAGGAATGCTATAGGATGTGCTATTGGTAATAATGTGGTGAATGCTGTGGTGTCCCCTGTTTCCCCAGTTGTTCCTGTCCCCCTCCCTAGAAGAAGGAACCCCCCGGGTTCACTCTCTGGTCCCTCCCCCCCTGGTCCTCTCCCTGTTTCCCCCCCTCCTCCTGGTTCCCCCCTTGCCCCCTCCTTGTCCCCCCCTCACATCAGTGGGTCCCAGGAAGCAGGGGTGATGGCCGCTTTAAAAGCTGGCAGATCCTTTGCTGATGTCACTGGTGGTCAGGTACAGCTTGGGCGCTTTTATGATGCCCATGGCACCATGACCTTCAGGGGCTCGGTGCCAGCTGCCACTAGGGTGGCGGGTATTGAGAGGAAGAGGCGCAATGTGGTTCAGTTGCGGTGGCAGGGAGATCCTGGTCGTGCTCCGGGGAGGGATGCAGTGGTGGATATGGTGCTGCCGCTCGGTTTCGAGGCGCCGGATATTTTTGCCATTATCCACCCTGCAGGCTCCCCGGAGTATGACGTGAGCTTCACCACTCCTGTGTTAATGGAGAGTTTTATTTCCAAGCGGGAGGTGGTGAGGACTCAGGTAGCATGGAAGCCATTCAAATTGATCTCTCTGTCTAGGCAAGAGGAGATAAAGAAGGTTACGATTCTGGTCAGAAATGAATCTATACCTGTTGAAGATATTGTCACCTGGTTGGGGCGTTATGGCCAAATAGTGTCCCCACCAAAAAAGGACTTGGACTCTAAGGGTATTTGGACGGGAGGCTGGTCTGTCCCAGTGAAACTCAAACGTGCAGGCCTGTCTGTAACCCACATACCATCGTCAGGGTATATTGGGAGGGACAGGATCTTGGCTTTTTACATGGGACAGCCGAAACTCTGTTTCAAATGTAGTAGTCCTTTGCACTTAAGTGCAAGCTGTAAGATGTCTCGCTGCTCAAAGTGTAACGAGGTGGGGCACCTGGCAGATGGGTGCAATAAGATACAATGCAATCTGTGTGGGGTGTTGGGACACACTTTCAGTCGCTGCCCTGCGGCTTTTCGGACGCCTGATGCGTCTGGAGGGTCTGGTGGGCCTGTGCCTCCAACCACTGTACCAACTGTTTCCCTTCCCCCACTTCAGCTTGCCGGTGCTTTGCCAGTTCAAGCCCAGATGTTTGTGATAGGCTCCAGAGATTTGGAGTCTTCATCAGACAAGGGAGTGACTCCAAAGCCTGGTTGTTCCAGGGATTCTCTCCCTAAACAGGATCCTATTAAAAAAGTGTCCCAGAAGGGTAAAATAAGATTGGTTCAGGAGCCTGGGGAGGTGTGGCGTCCTCCACAAAATCAGGATTCGCAACCCATCCCTACTTGGACCCAAGTTGGGGTGGATGTGGACGTTGGCCAACTTTCGGAGTCTGACTCCCCAGATGCTGCCCCGATTCGTAAAGGGAGAAGGAGGAAAAAAGCAGTTAAAAAAGCTTCCCAGTCTGAAGTAAAACCATCTGCCCAACCACCTACCCAACCACCTACCCAGCCACTTGCCCAATCTCCTATCCAGCCAGATAAAATGAGCAAGGGCAATATGTGGGTGACTGTGGGTAAGAAAGGCTCTAAGCCTACTGTGTTACCAAGCTCCGGTTCTGGTCCTGGCCCAGGCGTTGTTCCCCCAAGTCCAGGGGCTGGGGTGCCTAGTGGTACTCAGGCCCATGCATCCCTTGTAATACCTGTGCAAAATATGTTTGCAGCCCTGGATCCCGTGGGGGATCCCGGTGAGGGGATGGATACTGGGGTGAGTGTTGGAAATTAATAAATAGAATTGAAAAAAAAGAGGAAAAATTTAAAAATATATAATATTTTTCTTGCATATGTTAAATGTGTTATAAGTTTGTCTTTTGAAAGTTAGTAGTATTGTGTTGGTGTTAATATATTGAGTAGTGATCAGTGTTATAATATTGTAAAGATGGATTATGTCATTTTGTGTTTATGGCCAAATGTGGCATGTTTTTGTATATCTGTTTCTTTTGGAATGTATGGTAGCAGTCTTTTAATAAAAATTTCCAGACCAAAAAAAATGTGGGTTCCCCTTCAGGTGCATACCAGGCTCTTAGGCTTGGTCTGGAACATAAGGGGTTAAACCCGCGCCGAAAACCAGCGTGGGGTCCCCCCCCAAGATCCAAACCAAGCCCTCATCCCAGGCACGCAGTCTGGCCGGACAGGAATGGGGGCGGGGACGAGCGAGCGCCCCCCCCTCCTGAGCCGTACCGGACCGCATGCCCTCAACATGGGGGAGTGTGTGCTGTGGGGGAGGGGGGCACTGCCCCCCCACCCCAAAGCACTCTTGTCCCCATGTCGATAGGGACAAGAGCCTCTTCCCGACAACCCTGGCCGTTGGTTTTCGGGGTATGCGGGCGGGGGGCTTATCAGAATCTGAGAGGCCCCTTTAATAAGGTGGCCCCCAGATTCCGGCCCCCCACCCTATGTGAATGAGTATGGGGTACATCGTACCCCTACCCATTCACCTGGGGAAAAAAATGTAAAGAAATAAAACACCACACATGAATAAATTAATTTATTAGTCTGCCGGGGGTCTTCTGCCGGGGCCCCCCACCACCACCCCATTAGGCCCCGGGCTTCGCCGTCTTTCACCGGGACCCCCTTCACCAGTGAGGCTCCTTGCCTTTGGGGGAGGGTCCCGGGCTTCGATGGTTTCTGCGGGGGGGGGTGCACTGGCACCCCACCCCCGTCTTCAGTGACGTAATTCACCGGGACCCCCTTCACCAGTGAGGCTCCTGCCTTTGGGGGAGGGTCCTGGGCTTCGACGGTTTCTGCGGGGGGGGTGCACTGGCACCCCACCCCCGTCTTCAGTGCCGTAATTCACCGGGACCCCCTTCACCAGTGAGGCTCCTGCCTTTGGGGGAGGGTCCTGGGCTTCGACGGTTTCTGCGGGGGGGGGGTTGCACTGGCACCCCACCCCCGTCTTCAGCGCCGTAATTCACCGGGACCCCCTTCACCAGTGAGGCTCCTGAGGCTCCTGCCTACGGTGTTTTCCGCCGGGGGGCGACACCCGCGGGCTTCTGCGATGCCTTCCGCTTCTGCCTGTCTCCTCCGCGGAGCACAGGGCTTGTCTCCGCTGTCTTCTCCCTTCTCTTCCATTCGATGTTGACACAACGAGGTCCGGCGCTGGAATGCCGTCTGAGCAGCGGGCATGGACTTATATAGGGCAATGCCACCATGTGACCTCAACCCATGTGACATCACATTCCCTGGGCATGATGGGAATGTGATGTCACATGGGTTGAGGTCACATGGTGGCATTGCCCTATATAAGTCCATGCCCGCCGCTGACACGGCATGTCAGCGCGGAACCTCGTTGTGTCAACATCCAATGGAAGAGAAGGAAGAAGACAGCGGAGACAAGCCCTGTGCTCCCGGAGGAGACAGGCAGAAGAAGGAAGAGAGAAGAAAGAAGACGGAAGAAAGCCCTGGCTCCGCGGGGGAGCCAGGCAGAAGAGGGAGCAGAGAAGACAGAAGAGAAAAGACCTGGGAGTTGGCGCACCCCCGGCAGAAGACCAGGAAGACCGGAACCCTGGCGGAAGGCACCGGAAAGACCGGGGGATAGGCGCCATCCCCCGGCAGAAGACCCCAAAGTCCGGATGCCCCCCCCTAATGTAAAAGAGCTTAAATGGGGTGGGGGCATCCGGCGGAAGGCTCCGGAGAGGACCGAGGGATGGCGCCCTCCCCCGGCAGAAATCACCGAAGCCCAGGGTCCCGGCGGAAGATCGGGAGAGAAGAAACCCCCCCTTGTAAGAGAGCTAAAGAAGAAAGGGGGGGGCTCCGGAGCAGATTAATAAAATATTTTATTGTGTGGTGTTTTATTTTACTTTACACTTTCCCCCATGTGAATGGGTAGAGGTACGATGTACCCCATACTCATTCACATAGGGTGGGGGGCCGGCATCTGGGGGCCCCCTTATTAAAGTTTGAAATTTGGCGCGGAGTTCCCCTTCATGGCTGAAAACAGCTCGGAGATTCCCGTGCGCCGCGTCACGCAGCGCATTCACGAGTACGCCGCTTGGTATTTACCAAGATTTTCACGGCGTACTGACGAGGCGCACGGGAAGCGTCGAAATTTCTCTCTGCGCATGCCCAGTATGCAAATGAACCTCCCGAGGTTCAGGCGCACTGTGCAAGCGTACGGGGATCTGTTTTCAAAAAACACTTTCCCTTTCAATTCGGCCCGCCAAACACTTTCAAACACATGTCACTTCACTTCCCCTGCATCCCCCCACCTCCCCCCCTAATAAACTCCCGCCCAAACCCCCGCAATTTACATTTCAATGTGCCGTGCGCCGGGTCTGTACTGGTGCACAATGCACCCTCTCCTGGGCGCACGGAGCACATTAGTAACTAGGGAAATACACTGCAGTAGCAGCGTATTTCTTTAGTAAATGACCAAACGGCTGCTACTCCTGCTTTTACTCCATGAGTCATGGAGTAAAGGCTTGGTAAATCAGCCCCTATGTGTATTTGTGTATAACTCTTTGCAGCATATACATTGATTCAGTTAATATTTATTTGTCACACCCAGTTTTGAGTGCTGTTTATTTTCACTATTTATTTATTTATTTTATTGGGGGTTGCGCTATTTATCTCTCTTTTACCTATTCTGATCATTGCTGCCTATTCCAGCAGTTTTTTTAATTGCAGCACCTATTCAGAATTTTTTTCTGTCCCAATATGATTTTTTATTTTTTCACTTGTTTATATAGTTTCATTGAGGGTAATTAACAGGTGTTGTCCTGCTTTATTTGCAATTAACCCTCTGTTTATCACTTTTAGTTTGTGTTTAATTTCACATTATTTTAGGGAAGCGCAAATTTACCACTGCTTTACACATTGTAACTCACCCCTGTAATGCGAGGCTTTCTTCCTGGTGTGGAGAAAGCCTCTTGAGGGGGGAGGGGGCGAGCAGTAACCCCAGTAAGTTTACGTGTCAGCACCAAAGCAGCCAACCCTATTAACTAACTGAAATCACCTGTATATTTAACATAAATAATTGCTGTGTACCTGTTATCCTGCCTTTAATCAACGATCATAACACAGTCCTTCACCATCTAATTTCGCTGCTGCGGGGAGTGCCTCTACAAGAACTGGGCGGTACCAATGTGATGCAACAAAGAGCAGCGACGTAAGGTCCCCATTGGTGAACTGCATTCCAGGAGACAGAGTCACGCTCCCAAAGGCTGAGCCTGCAACACAGCTGGGCTAGGTGGGGGGATGTGGCCATGGGAGATACAGGCATGGCGTGTGTGCCCTTGGCATCCTTCATCTACAAACAGAAATTCAAGGGACACAAACTGACCATGCCAGCAAGGACCTGCTTCCATGCTTGCCATTGTCAGTTTTTAAAGGACCCCAGGAAACTGGCAGTATCACCAGGCATTTTGCTAAAATCGATGATCGAAAAAATATACAGACAACGTTTGCACATAACTGACCGACACTTATACACATATAATGAATCAGCGTTGTTGGGTTTACAAATACTTTAAAGAAAGCACAACAGTTCCCAGCAGACAGCAGGATAACTTAACTTGTGCAACATTAGTCCCTACCAGACCAAGGGTGCCTTCTTTTAATTTTGCAGACATACAGTAGGTGACCGCGATATTGCGTCAATCTTGCTGCATTTCTCTGCAAAATTGACCATCTACGAGCCCCGTCGCGGGAGCCAGCGCCGAGCTGGCTCGCTGGGAAGGGAAAAAGTCGACTTAGAAGTGACGGGGATCCGACTTGGATTCCCGCCAATTCCAGACACTGTGTTTGGTATGAATCATGTGGGGGAACTCCACGCCAAATTTTAAATAAAAAACCAACATGGGTTCTCCTCCAGGAGCATACCAGGCCCTTGGGTCTGGTATGGATTGTAAGGAGAAGCCCCCTACGCCGAAAAAACGGTGTGGGGTTCCCCCAAAATCCATACCAGACCCTTACCCGAGCATGCCGCCCAGCCGGTCAGGAAAGGAGTGGGGACGAGCGAGCACCCCCCCTCCTGAGCCGTACCAGGCCGCATTCCCTCAACATGGGGGATGGGTGCTTTGGGGCAGGGGAGGCACCCTGCGGCCCCCCACCCCAAAGCACCCTGTCCCCATGTTGATGAAGACAGGGCCTCTTCCCGACAACCCTGGTCGTTGGTTGTCGGGGTCTGTGGGCGGGGGGCTTATCGGAATCCGAGAGCCCCCTTTAATAAGAGGGCCCCCAGATACCGGCCCCCCACCCTAGGTGAATGAGTATGGGGTACATCGTACCCCTACCCATTCACCTGGAGGAAAAGTGTCAAAAAAACAAACTACACAGGTTTTTAAAGTAATTTATTAGTCAGCTCCGGGGGATCCGACTTCGGGGTCTTCTTCCAACTTCTCCGCTCTCTGAGGGTCTTCTTCCAACTTCGGGGGTCTTCTTTCGACTTCTCCGCTCTCTTCTTCTGCTCTTCGGTGTCATCTCCGCGCTCCCCGGTTCTTCTCCTGCTCTCCCGTTCTTTCTCCCTTCTCCACGTCTTTTACCAGCAGGGGCCCGGTCTTCTGCGTCGCCTTCTTCTCTCTTCTCTCCTTCGATGTTGACTCAACGCTCCCTCCTGCTGTAATGCCAGGTGTGCAGTGCGCGGTGATTTATGTAGGCCTCTTATGACGTCACAGTCCCAGCATGCTCCGGGTGGTCACATTTCCCCCGCCCACTTATGTCGTCACCACCCGGAGCATGCTGGGACTGTGACGTCATAAGAGGCCTATATAAATCAGTCTACAGTCTATGTACTTGTTTTTATGTTTTATTGAGGGATTTAAACTTGGATGGGGTATAGGAAGTATGGGATGCCCAATGGAATTTTGCAGAACTTGCTGGGACAAACTATATACACACCGGTATATACACTCCATTTATCCTCCTGCACATCACTTTCTCACTATTGTTCACTCCTTTCTCCTTCTGAACATCGCTTCCTCTCTAATGTTCCAGGTACAGCTAGCACAAAGTGGTTAGGCCTGAAACTGGCTCAGCCAGACCTTAGCAATTGCCTTTTGCAGGCAGCGACCGCGGGCCCCTATAGTGTAGCAAGAAAAAAAAAGTTTCTGGTGCTAGCTGTCCTACATGCGGCTACTGATCCCAGTAACACATATTCAGGCCCTGCCCCCCTTCCTGGCTGCAGCTGCTCATCTCCACTGCCCATGACACCACAGTCCACACCGCTGGTTCTGCACCCATCCCAGACTGCTCGCTCCCAGTCCTCTCAGGTGTGCCTCCCCAGACCTCCTGACTGTGCATGTCACTCCCCGGCCCTCCTGGCTGCAACCAGTTGTTCCTCTCCCTGGAGACTTGCCTGGCAATGCTCTCTACTGCTGTCCTCTCTTGCTCCTCCTGTGCTTCCTGTCCAGAACACCTCCATCATTTCTTGAAGAGCCCCATCTGCACCCGACCCCAGGCCAATGGTCACCCCCCCCAGGCTGGGGAGCTCCCTCAAAGGCCCAAAAGCCTTTAATTCCATCTCCAAGCTCTGAACAACTCCAAATCCTCCCCTGGGTTGACCCTGGGTATTGAAGAAGGCCTGCCCTCTGCCAATCCAGGTTAAGGACTGGTCAGGGTTCCTCAGAACACCCCAGGCAGCTTCACCTCTCCTCTGCTCCTCTCTTTCTAGAATCTTCTAGAAAGAAGAGGGAGGTCTCAGTGATGCTGCCTGTGAGTCACCAGCTGCTTCCCTGAGCCACTCCTAGCCCAGAATGAAAACAAACAAACAGGCCTGACTGTCAGCCAGGCCTGCCTAAATTTGCCTATCTTACAGACCGAGCACCAAGCTGGGCTGGTGCTGCAGGCTCCAGGAGGCGGGACTTGTTATGTCCCTCAGCCACGCTCCGAGTTGGATTGGTCCCCGCTGGCTGCCACTAAGTGGCTGGCTCAGGGCTAATAATAGTGTTATTACTCAGGGCTTTTTGGGGGCCCGCTCGGGGCCCCAGCCCCCCTCAGCCACCTTCTGACACCACTGGTTATGGGAAACTATACCTCTCACTGCTTTATCTGCACATTTCTGCGCTACATTGCATTTTACTGTTGTGATTTATATATACTTCATTGAGGATTGAGTTTGATTGAATAGTGTGTGGATAATTTGACTTCATTGCTATATTCAGTAAAATTCATTGTTTTAATTAATTAGGTTGATATGAGATCATTTAATATTTTTTATCTTTTTTTTTTATGGGTTTAGCGCTACACATTTCTGTTTTGTATTTTTTTACTTTGGTATCACAAATATTGGTGTCAGCTGCTTTACCTATTAACTGTAACATTGCCCAAACATGGAGCTTTTTGATTGTTTTGCAAAGCATGTATTTAACGAACTGTGACATGTCTGTTTTCAAACTTTGGATACACAGCTGCATGTGGAACAAATTCAGTTACAATAGCTAGTGTGCTGAGATTGAGTGACTTTGGGAGGTATGATGGTTGGGAAGTTTACTGGCCTAGAGTTGATTGCTGTGTTGGGCTGCAGCTGTGGAACAGTGTACTTGGTAAGAGGTAATTAACTAGCCCCATGGTAAGGTGTATTGTCTATTATCTGTGTAGCGCCGCCTTACTTTTAGTAAAGGCACTACGATAAAGTTAGTGGGAGAATGAGAGAGGTAAGTTGCTCTCATTCCTAATTGTGTTAAATTTGTCTGTCACCAAATCTGGATTGTTCTGTGGGTCAGACTGTGTTCCAGGGATGCGGTACCATCCCTGGCCAGCAGGTGGCACCAGAGAGGTCCAGGCGGAGCCGCTTCTCCCCAGCAGTTCCTGTTCCGGGTGTGGCACCCACCTTTAGGGTGTGCGCACATCGCGGGCCCCACCACTATGGCCTACCTGGCCTGGGGTCGCGCGCAACGTGGAGTTACAGACTCTGGGCCCTCATGGCCTGGAGCAACTGATGCTAACAGGGGCCCCGGTGACTTACTGGGTCCCCAGCTCTACTGAAGAGATCCTAAGCTACGTGCTGTGCGGTGGGGGATCGGCTCAAGGAGAACCCGGAGGCAGGTTGTCTGAAAGACTTGAACGAACCATCGGGGATCTGGTTACCAGTTACTGACAGTTACGCTGAAACTGTCAGACGGTGACCCTAACGTGACTTATTGGGAAGATTCGCTCTGCGTTCACATTGTCAGCATTGAGCCTGTGGCAGAGGCCTCAACTGGCATCTTAATTCAATCAGAGCCAGGCCTGTGGCAGAGGCCTGTTCCTCCCAACAACCTTAAAGTGATGCTCCGGCTGCCAGGCTCGTGGCAGGAGTCTGTCCGGAGGCACTTCACCCACTCTGGCTGGAGTGGTGACAAACTGTAACTACTACTATTGAGAGCAGGATTGCTTTCCACTTATCCAGGCCTGATACTGCAAGGTTCTCTTACTTCATCAACCTTTTCTGTCCTACCTCATGTTGATGTTGGCCGTGTTGGGCCAGGTAATAAAGCATTCAGAAAAGCTATTTCGCTGATTGGACATTCGTTTACTGCTCTACTCACTACCATCACCCCTAGACAACGATTAGAGGTAACATAATATGCCGATCCCAAATCAACCAGTGGCTCCTGAGGGGGTAGCGCTACATCTGTATACCAATGTCTGTAGTTTACTGAGGTGCAAAAGCCTGGTGTACTGAGGTGTAGGCAGATTGTTTTTAGAGGAGCAGCATACTAATCTTGGATGAGGGTGTTATATCCTCTGAGTTGTGAGAGACACAAGACTCTGGTCTGGAACAACTGATGTTTATTTCAGTACTCACTGTACACTGCAACATACATCTCAGGATCTCTTATTATGCTTTCTTACATAAGATGGCTACTATACCCCTTGACCCTTATCATCACTCCTGGGTGGAGCCAGCCTTAAAGTGACAGTACATGTGGAACCTTTCAGGTATAACACCTTCCATCCATCCCTAAAAAAAAAAAAAAAAAAAAACACAACAAAACAAGAACAGGCCCAAAACAGTAAGTATTAACTGTCTAATAACAGTCCTCCAAACACAGGACATTCACAGGACTTCTGCCACGTCCAGATATGAGACCAATCGTCCATGGACAGCTGTGGGGATAAAATGGCATTGGATCACTTTTGGCGGCCCTGTCGAAAGTCTCGTAATTGGTCTTGCAGCTGAAACTGGTCAGGAGGGCAACAGAGTTGTTGAGGGCGGGCACCCAGCGACTCGGGACCAGCGGAAACATGGCTGGCCGTAATGGACACCAGCGGGGCCAAGAATGGATCCACTAGCTCAGAGGGTGAACAGACCTCCATACCTGGGCTGGAGAGTTCAAAAGTTCAGAGTCCCCCCAATCATCATTCACGGTGTATCCTGATCCACTGGGCACAGACCCTTGAGACACTGGTGGTTCAGCCAGCGTCAGGGATTCAAGCAGCTGAGAATGAGGACCATCTTCCTGGCGGACCTTGTACATCTTGAATCCCAAAGTCTATGCAACGATAGCAGTAAGCCAACGAGTGTTGGAAGCCGCATAAGATCGGGCCCATACCTTTTGTTGGGCTGTGAATCGGGGGAGCTTGTCGTGTTTGACCATCTTGTCTTGGGACTGCAGTACATGTTCCTGGACAGTTTGCATGTCCAAAACAGTCCATGCAAACCCAGAAGGAGTTTTCCCAGTGGTTGCATGTGATGTGTTTCTGTAAGCAGAAAGGAAGGAGTGCAGATGCTGGGGTGACAGGGACTGTTGTTTACTTGCAGCCACTGTAACTTTGAAATAGTGGTTTACCATACAGGTAAAGATGAAACTTCTTAATTGCCCATATCAGTGCAAGAGCCTCTTTGTCAATGTGTGAGTAATTGCTTTCTGCTTTTGTCAAAGACCTGGAGGCAAATGGCACTGGTTTTTCTGACCCATCTGGTAAGATGTGAGATAGTAAAGCTCCCAGACCATAGGGGGAGGCATCACAAGCCAAGGTGAGAGGCTTCTGGAAGTCATAGTGCACGAGCATGCGTGACACCAGCAGCTTTGAAAGCACGTTGGCATGCAGCTGACCAGTCCCATCTGGAGTGTTTCTCCAAAAGCTTTTTTAATGAAAACAAGATGTGTGCCAGATCTGGCAGGAATTTGTGGTAATAGTTCAGCAAGCCAAGGTATGATCGCAGCTGCTGGACATTGGTTGGGGCTGGAGCTTTGACTAAAGCATCAACCTTGGCTTCCGTCATGTGTATACCCTCCGCATACACAAGGTGACCACAAAACTCCAATTTAGGCACCATGGGCCAGATTCACGTAGATCAGCGGATCTTTAGATCCGCTCGATCTACCTGATTTAAGATCCGCTCCCGCAAGTTTGAGAGGCAAGTGGGTTATTCACAACACACTTACCTCCAAACTTGCGACGGCGGATCCTAACTCCCCCAGCGGAATTCAAATTCCGCGGCTAGGGGAGTGTCATATTTAAATCAGGCGCGCTCCCGCGCCGATTTAAATACGCATGCGTCGTCCGGGGAATTTCCCGGCGTGCATTGCTCCCACTGACGTCAATAGGATGTCAGTGGTTGCGACGTGAGCGGGACTTGCGACGCGCGTGTTCGTGAATCGGCGTACGCAAACGACGTAGGAAATTTCAAATTCGACGCGGGAACGACGGCCATACTTAACAATACTTACCCCTGCTTTTAGAAAGGGTAAGTATACGACGGAAAACCGCTACGGAAACGACGTAAGAACACAGCGTCGGGTCCGCGTACGTTCGTGAATTTCGCGTATCTCGCTGATTTACATATTATTCAGTGTAAATCAGCGGGAACGCCCCCGGCGCCATTTTTAAATAAAAAAAAAGATCCGACAGTGTAACACAGTGTAACACTGTCGGATCTCAGCCATATCTATGCGTATCTGATTCTATGAATCAGGTGCATAGATAGGACCAGAAAAAATCCGAGATACGATGGTGTATCTGAGATACTCCATCGTATCTCTTCTGTGAATCTGGCCCCATGAATTGGCATTTTGCTAAGTTCACTTTTAGACCCTGCTCTTGGAGACTCGCCAACACAAGCTCCATATTCCACTTGTGTTCCTGGTCCATCCTTCCCGTGATGAGCGTGTCATCTAGCAGGCACTGCGTGAAAGGAATGTCTGCCAAAATCGCATTCAAATTTTTCATTGCCAAATGGCTGGGGCGGAGGCTAAACCAAACACCATCCAATTGTATTCATACAGTTCCTTGTGGGTGTTGATGTTTAGAAACTTGTGGGAAGAAGGATGGACCTCAAACTGTAAATATGCTTGTTTGAGATCAAGCTTGGTGAACTATTGGCCCCCTGCAAGAGAGGCAAATATGTCACCTACTCTGGGTAGGTGATACTGGTCTATCTCCAGTTGGGAGTTCAGTGCCATGCGGAGATCGCCCACAAATGCGTAAGTCCCCATTCGCTTTCTTTACTGGTACAACTGGTGATGCCACTCGCTGTGCTCTACTTTTGATGTGACACCTTGTTCCTCCAGCCAACTTAGTTCAGCTTCCACTCCTGCTTGGAGTACGAAAGGTACTGTCCGAGCTTTGAAGAACTTAGGCTGAGCGTTGGGTTTCAGCTTGAGTCTCACACAGTCATGCTTTATTTTCCCCAACTGGTTCTCAAAGATCTTTTGAAACCGCTGCTTCAGGGACACCACCCATCCCTCATTATCTCCTAATGGAATGGTAACAGTGTTACAGGGGTTTATGGCAATGTCTGGCATACCAAAGTGAGCAATCCAGTCTCTCCCAAATAGAGGGGATCCCCCATTTTCTAGGATATATAATGGCAGTCTCTTTGTCTGACCCTTGTACAATACCTGTACTTTCGCGTAACCCAGTGGGTGGAGTATCTGCTTTGAGTATGTCTGCAGTTTGATTGGTGTTGGGTGGACAGTTGTTCGGGTCTGAAGTTGTCTCCATTGTTTCTGGGTGATAACTGAAACTGCTGCTCCTGTGTCTACATCCATCTTGAGTTTATTTCCCTCAACAGTTACCTCTACAGTCATTGCAGAGGGTGCGAAATTCATATGATGTATGTCTAATCTGTGGAGCACTTCCTCATCCTCTGACTCAGAAGATGATGTATATCTTCCCACCATATATGTCTTTGTCTTGGAGTTCAGAGGTTGTTTATCACTGTCAGGGATCTGCCACCTAAGGGTTAACAGTGCAGACTGATTCCAATGATTGGCAACAGGCTGCCGTATTTAAACCCCTCAGAAGCACTGTGTCCTTGCTGTCTGATCTGCATCTTATCCGGAGACCTGATCCTGAACCAGCATCATTCTGACCTGGCTTTCTGACTCCGCTGCCATCTCCAGTCCTGACCTGCTCTGTATACCTGTCTGCCAGATCCTCTGTTGCTGAATCCAGCCTGAAATCTGACCATTCCTTGCCTGCTGCTTTTTGTCTGTACTGATCCTCCGTGTATGACCTGGCCTGCCTTACTCCTCTCCTGCTGTCGCCTGCACTTGCATGCGCATGTTGCTCTCAGGCGCACCTGCATCCGGTGACCTGCGTCCGCTGACCGGCATCCGATGACCTGCATCCTGCTGACCATCAGCATCCTGCTAACCAGTTAATCAGCATCCGCTGACCTGCATCCGCTGACCTGCATCCGGTGACCTGCATCCGCTGATCTGCATCCGATGATCTGCATCCAGCTGACCCACACCTACAGCGCTCCAGCCCTTCTCATTAGCCTTCATCTCCAATCTCAGAGACTCTGCAGGCACTAATACCCCACTGTGCTCCTACGGTCACTGTCTCAACCCCAGTGATCCCAGAACCAGGGCGGTACGAGAGGTCTCCCTCTGCACGTCAGGCTCATTCCCAAGGTACGTGTCAATCACGCACCTTCTTGCTACGGCACGTTTAAGATGGTCTGTCTTACCGCAATAATGACAGGTCTGATCCTTAAACAGGCAGACTTTGTGGTCATGGTCTGTATTCCCACAGTGGTAGCAAGCTGACGCCTGGCTTGGTGGGGGTCTGTATTTCCAGTTTGCGGTAGTTGGCTTGACTACTGTTCTGAAAACTTCCTGTTTCACCTCTTCCCTTCTGCTCTGGGGGTTCAATTCCTCTGTATCTTTTACAGCCATTTCCCTCACTGAAGCTATCTCAATTGCCTTTGTAAGGGTAAGGTCTTTCTCTGTTAACAGTCTCTTTTGTCTAGACTCACAATTCAGTCCCATGATAAACTTATCTCTCAGTTCTCTCAGGATGTCTGTTCTCCATCAAATTCACTTAGGCCCAGATTCACGTATATGGGCGCAAACTTGTGCGGGCGTAACGTATCTCATTTACGTTACGCCGCTGCAAGTTTTTCAGGCAAGTGCTTTATTCACAAAGCACTTGCCTGTAAAGTTGCGGCAGCGTAGCGTAAATCACCCGGCGGAATTCAAATTCGGCGGGTAGGGGGCGTGTATCATTTAAATGAAGCACGTCCTTGCGCCGAACGAACTGTGCATGCGCCATCCCTAAAATATCCCAGCGTGCATTGCTCTAAATGACGTCCAGCACCATTCACGGACGACTTACGCAAACGACGTAATTTTATAAATTTTCGACGCGGGAACGACGGCCATACTTAACATTGACTGTGCCTCATAGACCCAGGGGCAACTTTACGCCGGGAAAAGCCTAACGTAAACGTCGTACAAAAACAATTAAGTGGCGCTGAAAATGATGATGTTAAACGTGTTATAACAAATGTGAATCAACAACACATTACAATGTGAACAAATAAAAAGTCCATATATAATAAATCAAAGAAGCAGTGAGTCACTGAAAAATGCACTGCTAGTAAATGATCTCCTATGTTGGATGATTCTATACACCACGGTGAAATGAAATGGATGAATCTGTGAAAAATGACCACCACCGGGAGGGGAGGCTTACCGGAAATATTGAACCCTAGTAAGCATACGCTTAAAGGGTCAATACAGACTGTATGTGAGTTGGTGGAACCACATCAATCGGATCTGGATATATCGATGAAATGATGGCTTGAAAACATCACTTTAAACCAGAGCAGGGGGAGTAATAACGTCTTGATGGTAACTCCCAAGGGATCAGATCATATCCAAGGTACATAAAAGAAAACGAGGTCGCATAGTGTGATACCGTAATATAAATGAAATTTATTAATGGTTAAAAACACTTACAGTTCCGATGAAAACAAAGAAAACAAAGGGCATCAATGAAAAGTTGTGCATGGCAGCAGCAGAGTCCCGACGCGTTTCGCAATAGTTTGCATCATCTGGGGTCAGCTCCACTTAATTGTTTTTGTATATTTTGATACTTTCTTGTTTCACTAGATTGTTTGTGGCTGCTTATTACACTTATAGCGCAGATTTTTTCTTGTTTTTAACGTAAACGTCGTAACTTTACTGCGTCGGCCGCGCGTACGTTCGGGAATTCGCATATCTAGCTAATTTGCATACTCGATGCGGATTTCGACGGAAGCGCCACCGAGCGGGCCAAAAAAAAATGCAGTTAAGATCCGACGGCGTAAGAGACTTACGCCTGTCGGATCTAATGGATATCTATGCGTAACTGATTCTAAGAATCAGACGCATAGATACGACGGCGCTAGGCAGAGATACGATGGCGTATCTGGAGATGCGCCATCGTATCTCCTTCGAGAATCTGGGCCTTAATGTCCAGATCAATGACATTTTTCTGCTGGGCTCTGTGAGTGCTTTTATCCAGGTGACAATCCACACTGCCTTTGTCTCTCTCTCTTCATTAAGTCCAGGGTCAATGCGTGTCGTCTACCAGAAGATTTTGGAGCACTTCATGGTTCCTTCCGCAGACGAGCTCTATGGAAATGCTTACTTAATTGTCCAGCAGGACTTGGCACCTGCCAACACTGCCAAAAGCACCAAAACCTGGTTCAATGACCGTGGGATTACTGTGCTTGATTGGACAGCAAACTCGCCTGACCTGAACCCCATAGAAAATCTATGGGGCATTGCCATGAGAAAGATGAGAGACATGAGACCGAACAATGCAGAAGAGCTGAAGGCTGCTAATAAAGCATCCTGGTCTTCCATAACACCTCAGCAGTGCCACAGGCTGATGGCTTCCATGCCACCCCGCATGGCAGTAATTGTTGTAAAAAGGGGCCCAAACCAAGTACTGAGTACATATGCACATAGTTGCCAACATTGCAAAAAAAAATAATTCAGCGCACTTTTTTGCAAGTAGGTGAAGCCTGGCTATAATTAGGGGGTGGGGCATTCATTTGTAGGCGTGGCATAGCCTAACAGAAAAATGCGGCGTGCAAAGCGTTCCGCGGCGAATAAAAAAATCGAGGTACCCTTTTCCTAATCAATATACAGCTTTTTCTTAGTCTGTCTGCAGTGAAACATAAGCAGGAGGAGCTTCTAGTTATCTGCTGCTGGTCACATCTTCAAAATGAAAAAAAAAAAAAACAGCATTTGGAACGCAGAGAAAAAAAATCATATAAATAAACGGTTTTAAATTGTCAAACATAAAATATTATGTCATTAGCAAAAAATCTTTATTATTTTTTGCTAATAACATGGTGTGGGCAGTTTTCTGACAGTCACAGGTTGTGTTACGACCCTCCAGCCTGTGTCGTCGAATAAGATGGAGGTAACGCCTCCATCATTCAGAATGTAAGATCCTACCCCATTGTGTTTAGCTGGTTACTGGGCATGGAGCAGGATGGAGGGAGAACTCCTCTAATTGGCTGCTGGGGAAAAGTGGCTCTGCCAGAACCCCTCTAGCGCCACCTGTCACCCAGGGGTGGAAACAACACCCCTGGATCGCAGATTGACCTACAGGACAGTTCAGGAACGACAGCAGCCTAAATTTAACAAATTACGAATGGAAGCAAAATAATTCTCCCATTCCCCACTAACTTTAGCGTAGTGCCCATACAGAAAGTAAGGGGGCGCTACATATGGATTTGGACAGACAGGGAAGATAGAGAACAGCAGGATCAACCAGGTTTTTTTTTGCAGAATACCGTAAATGAATCCTATAATGAGAGAGTATGAACAGCATGCAATACAGCATTTTGTGATAGTTTTTTATGAAGGTCGATTAGTGACACTTTAACTGTCTCTCTCTGGATTAAGCTAATCAAACCAGTAGTTTGTAGTTTCTTATAATCTGTAAAGTAAAGGCTTAGATATAAAAAATACTTTGACTTTCTGCAGGTGTGTTTATAGTCTATAGATAGGATGACTACTGTTCGATGATCATACTATACATCATCGGCATAAATATACTTTTTTTTAGCAATGTGTATTAAAAATTAATTTCAAATACACATTTAACTTTCACTTATTTATACTTTATCACTAAACATAGTTACAGGGGAATGTGGTATCCCACAGGTAAAACCAGCCTTGGCTCGTTCTACAGGAAAAAAGAAGTGCCTTGTTTTTTTTTCCAGCTAGTGTCTACTTGTTGAAGAGCTTGTTCAACAAAACCAAATCCAATGACTTAATTATCTCAGCAAGCTATAAAGGAGACTAACAGTTAAACTTCCTTTGAAATATGGACTGTTGCTACTGTACATGCTGTGTAGATTGTGCTATTGTGCAAGCTTTTTTCATGCCTAGACTTGGAAGTAATTACAACAGCTGTGTTTATAGTATTTCTTACATCTGCTCTGCGGCTCCAAGTGGAATAAAACATTGCACGGGCCACACTCTGAATTTGCAGTAACCAAATGACGCACTCCTAGAAGTCATTAAATATTAACTCGACTCGAAAATAAAAATAGGTGTTCATGGTAAGCTGCTGAAACATATGGTTTTTGGAGATGTTATCTTTTTTTTCTGCTTATGAGAGTTAACACTTTAACCACTTAAGGACCCCTTCACAACGATATACGTCGGCAGAAGGGCACGGCTGGGCACAAGCATGTACCTGTAAGTCCTCTTTAAGAGCCCAGCCGTGGGTCGCGAGCGCGTCGACGGCAGTGGGCTCGCAACCCGGTCCGAAGCTCTGTGACCGCGCACCGCGGGACCCGTGGACCCGATCGCCGGAGGTGTCCCGCGATCGGTCACAGGAGCTGAAGATGGGGAGAGGTGTGTGTAAACACTCCTTCCCCGTTCTTCACTGTGGCAATGTCAGTGATCGTCTGTTCCCAGATATAGGGAAAGACGATCACTGATGTCACACGTCCAGCCCTGCCCCCCTACAGTTAGAAACACATATGAGGTCACACTTAACCCATTCAGCGCACCCTAGTGGTTAACTCCTAAACTGCAATTGTCATTTTCACAGTAATCAGTGCATTTTTATAGCACTTTTCGCTGTGAAAATGACAATGGTCCCAAAAATGTGTCAAAATTGTCCCATGCGTCCGCCATAATGTCGCAGTCACAGAAAAAATCGCTGATCACCGACATTAGTAGTAAAAAAAAATTATTAATAAAAATGCAATAAAACTATCCCATATTTTGTAAACGCTACAAATTTTGCGCAAACCAATCGATAAACGCTGATTGCGATTTTTGTTTAACAAAAATAGGTAGAAGAATGTGTATCGGCCTAAACTGACGAAAAAAATATTTTTTTATATATTTTTGGGGGATATTTGTTATAGCAAAAAGTTAAAAATATTGCATTTTTTTAAAAATTGTCACTCTATTTTTGTTTATAGCGCAAAAAATAAAAACTGTAGAGGTGATCAAATACCACCAAAAGAAAGCTCTATTTATGGGGAAAAAAAGGACGCCAATTTTGTTTGGAGCCACATCGCACGACCGCGCAATTGTCTGTTAAAGCGACGCAGTGCCGAATGGCAAAAAGGGGCAAGGTCCTTAACCTGCATAATGGTCCGGGTCTTAAGTGGTTAAATGTTAGAAATTAATGAGCATTCTGCTTGAAAGACAAATATTAGTGGTAATTCTAAACCTCCTTTTAACATTTTTGCCTATTGAAGGCTATTGTGCCCCAGTCTGCCTTGTGGCACATCCTTTCCAACTTTCTGAAATGAGAAAGGGAGGCCCGGAGCAAAAGACAGCAAAGACTAGCAGAGGGCCGGGCATGACAGAGTGTCTAGTGACACAGGAAGGGTTAAGCTAAGGGGGTTGGAGGTAGGAAGAGTAGGATTGGTGTAGAGAGGGGCGGGGGAGTTAGAAGGATCAAGTTCAGAGGAGGAGCAGGATTGGCTGCTGGTGTCAGGGGAGTTACCCTATAAAGGGTGGGGCGGGGCCAGGCGGGCACTTGCAGTCAGGAGAGCAACGAGGAAGCAGCTTTTCCTCCTGCTCTCACACAGACAAAATGGCGTCCGTCGACCTCGTGCTCGCACGCTTGCGGGCCGAGGCAGCTCATCGGGGCACAGACTGGCTGGAGAGGCGCGCTGCAGAATGGGTCGCGGACCAGGCGGGCGGATCGGGAGGATCGGGCGGCGGTGAGTTGACCCCACGCGGGCGGAGGTCGCGGCCTCCGGCCCGCTATTCCCCGGGGCCCTCATCCAGGACTGCAAGGGGGGCCCGGAGCCCCCCGGGGGGGCGGTCGGCCCCCCCGCCGAAGCGGGTGACCAGAAGCGGGACGGGGGGGACAGAGCAGGACACACGCCGCCGACCTCCGTCGGTGGGCGGGGCCACGGGCCGTACCGGCGCCGCTTCCCCAAATGCGGGCGGTGGGGGGGGGACACCTTCTCCTTCTGCGGCAGGAACGGGGGCTTCAAAGGGGAAAAAGAAGGCCTCAGACCCACCTGGCACGGCCGTGGGGCCCTCTACACGTGGGGCCGGCGGTTCCGCGGGTGGGCGGGGCTCGGAGCGGGGGGCATCAGGCAACGCGGAGTCATCGTCGGGTGGTCTGCCTGCTGCAGCAACGCGGGGCAGAGGAACAGCACAAGGCCGGCCGGAACGGAGGGGGGACTCCGGGGCCTCCAGGTCATCTTCTCCTGGGGGACTATCGGCCGCACCGATCCCAGTCGGGGAGGACAGGTCGGAAGGTGTGCCATCGGAAGACGAAGATGGTGAACCGGAGAGGGAGTCAGCGGTGGAAATCCAGTCTACGGCAGCGGGGGCGTCTCCCGGCAGGCCTGGTAAGTCCACTACTTTACATGTATCCTCTTTAGCTGACGCATTGTGTGAATTGTTGGGAGTGGGGAGGGGGGGGGTTCCAGCACCTCCGCCGCCAGTGGCGGTGGCTGCACCGGTGGTGGCGGGCGTTGCGCCTGCCGCCTCTGGGGCTGACGCCCTGTTGACGGAATTGGTGGGAGGCCTCAAGGAGCTTTTGGGCCGGGTGGCTGCTGTACAGGGCCCTTCGCCACAGGTGGCTCCGTGGGCACCTGTGGCTGTGGGCGCGACTGGGGGTGATGCTCCGGCCGGAGGGGGGGTTGCGGCTTCGCAGCTTCCCCCGGTGGCCCCAGTGGCAGGACAGGTGGGGACGGGAAAAGACAAGTCAGGGGGGGCCCCGGAGGTGGTGACTCGTTCCGATCTGGTACGTATTGCGGATGCGGCAAGGGGCGAGGTTTATATATGCTACGAGTGTCCTCTGGGGGGTCATTTAAAGCAGGAGGTGAAGGAAAAAATTTACAAGAGCGAATATGTAGAGATATTCTCCCTGTTGCCGTTGGAGAAATTCAACCTCGATAGGGTGAAGCCGGATGATTCTAAAAAGGAGGATGAGGAGAAGAGGCGGTATAGGTTGATTCCGCGCACTTTCGTGAACTGGCTCCAGGCGTTCGCCATTATGGCTAGCGTCGTTGGTGAAAAGAACCCAGAACATTGCTCGGCGTTGTTCGGGTACATGGATTCAATTGGGGAGGCGCATCGGGTGTACGGGGGGTCGGCTTGGCTCAGGTACGATGAGCAGTTTCGGCAACGGCGGGCAGTTAGGCCCTCTCTGCGCTGGGATCAGAAAGATATCAGCCTCTGGATGCGGCTCATGTCGGCGGCTAAGGCCCCGGCGCAGTCTTTTCACGGGGGGGCCGGGGGTACATCCTCCTCAGGACCGTCGGCCGGTAAGAAGTGGGGAGTTTGCTGGCAGTTCAATGAGAACGCCTGCAAATTCGGAGGATCATGTAAATTCAAACACGAGTGCTCAGGGTGTGGGGGCTCCCACCCCGCGGCCAAGTGTTTTAAAAAGGGAAAGCGTGCCGGTGACGCTGCTCAAAAAAGGGACGACTCCGGTGAAGGGGGAAAGGATGCTACCTTTCCTAAGTAGGTACCCGGACAAGGCAGCGGCAGAACTATTGTCCTCGGGGTTCAGGGACGGTTTCAAGATACCGTGTTCGCTGGCGGTGGTGCCGCCGGTGGCACGAAATTTGAAATCGGCTCTCCTTAATCCGGGGGTGGTGGGGGAAAAGTTGGGCAAGGAAGTGGCACTAGGACGGATGGGCGGGCCGTTTGCGGCCCCGCCCTTGCCGGAGCTGGTGGTGTCTCCGTTGGGGGTGGTGCCTAAGAAGGAACCGAACAAATTCCGTCTTATTCACCACCTGTCATTCCCAAAAGGGGGTTCGGTCAACGACTTTATCGATCCGGAGGCTTGCACGGTGTCCTACACGTCGTTTGATGCGGCGGTACGGTGGGTGCGGCGGTACGGACGTGGGGCCTTAATGGCAAAGGCGGACATCGAATCCGCCTTCCGGTTGTTGCCGGTGCATCCTGACTGTTTTAGGCTGTTGGGATGTTGCTGGCAGGGCCAATACTATGTTGACCAGTGCCTACCCATGGGCTGCTCCATTTCCTGCGCACTGTTTGAGACATTCAGTTCCTTTTTGGAATGGGTGGTCAGGGATGTGTCGGGCCTGGACTCGATCATTCACTATCTGGATGACTACCTCTGCGTGGGGCCGCCTTCCTCTGGTGTGTGTGCGACTCTACTGTCAACGTTGCAGCACATTGCGGGACGTTTTGGCGTGCCCTTGGCGGCTGACAAGACGGAAGGCCCCACGACGGAGATTAGTTTTCTGGGTATAGTGATCGATTCGGAAGTAATGGAGTGCCGTCTTCCCAGGGATAAGCTCGAGGCCTTGAAAGCGGAAGTTAGAGAGTTTCAGGGCTTGCGGAAGGTGCAGCTGAGGACTTTACAGTCACTGCTGGGAAAACTTAATTTTGCCTGTAGGATCATTCCCATGGGCAGAATATTTTGCCGGCGGCTGTCGGCGGCTACGGCGGGGGCGAAGGCCCCCAATCATTTCATTCGTTTGTCTAAGGAGCATCGGGAGGACTTGAAGGTATGGTATGAGTTCCTGACATCCTACAATGGCAGGTCGATGTGGCAGTCCAGTCCGGTGAGTAACTTCGACGTGGAACTGGTAACGGACGCGGCGGGGTCCACGGGCTATGGGGCTTTCTTCAAGGGGCAGTGGAGCGCAGAGCCTTGGCCGAGGTCTTGGGTGGAGGCAGGCTTTCTCCGGAACCTGGTGCTGCTGGAACTTTTTCCGGTGGTGTTGGCCATTGAGCTTTGGGGGGAGGCCTGCAGCAACCTAAAACTCCGGCTGAACTGTGACAACATGGGAGTGGTTCAGGTAGTGAACCGCATGTCCGCGTCGTCACAACCGGTCATTCGGCTCATGCGGCATTTAGTGTTGAGGTGTTTGCAACTGAACATTTTCATTTATGCCGTGCATATCCCGGGCGTCGAGAACACGCTGGCTGATTCATTGTCTCGTTTTCAGTGGGACAAGTTCAGAGAGCTGGCCCCGGCCGCGGAGGCTGTCGGGGTCCCGTGCCCAGGCTGGATTTGGGAGCTGGCGCTGGATTAGCCGCCTCGTGGATTAAGCGGTCCGTTAGCACGGCCACATGGTCGGCCTACGCCAAGGTATGGAAGGAATGGTTGGAGTTGGGTGCCGAAGCTGGGGTCGTGAGCGGGGGGCCAGAGGAGCGGTTGCAGGTAATTTATTTTGTATCCAGGAACATGGAGCTAGGCGTGTCCGTGTCCTCCATTGAGAAAAAGTTGGCGGGTTTAGCGTTCTTTTTTAAACTGATGGGGGGGGTGGATTGGACCAAGGACTTCTGGGTCAGACAGGCAGTGAAGGGCTACAGGAAAGGTCGTAAGGTGCAGGATGCCAGGAGGCCGGTCTCTTTTGCCAATTTGGTAGGTATCAGGGGGGCCTTGGACGGGGTGTGCACGGGGCAGTATGAATGCCTGTTATTCGCGGCGGCTTTCTCGCTGGCATTTTACGGCGCGTTCCGCATCAGTGAATTGGTTAGCCCTTCTCGCATGAGGGCTGGGGGGCTGATGAGGGAGGATGTGTGGATATCGGAGGATAAGGTGGGTATTCGATTGCGCAGATCAAAAACCGACCAGAGGGGCAGGGGGGTGGACGTGGTTCTTTTTTCCCTGCCGGGGGCCAGAGTATGTCCGGTGGCATCGGTCAAGGCATTTTTGGGGGTCAGGCCGGAAGGGGGCGGGCCGTTGCTTAGGCACGAAGATGGGTCTTTCTTGTCAAAGTTCCAATTTGTGGCGGTTTTTCGCAGTTGCTTACAAGAAATGGGCTTGGACAAGTCCGAGTTTTCGTCTCACTCCTTCCGTATCGGGGCGGCTACCGAAGCTGCCAGGTGCGGGATGAACGAGGCGGCAGTACGGAAGATCGGGAGGTGGGAATCACGGAGGTTCCGGTCATACGTGCGGCCTCAGTTGGTGGTTGGTTAATGGGGAAGGGAGTGATGAAAAAGGGGGGGGCTTTTGCTAGGGTTGGTGTTCGTTGGTGAGCATTGTGGATTGTTTATTTCATTTCAGATGGAGGGACTACACGCCTCGTCTGGATTTTCGGACATTCGTACGTTTGCTGGGGGGCAAGAAGGGCTGATGAGAAGCCGGAAGGCAGGCAGCTGGGTATTTCCAGGAAGGAAGCGGTTTTGAGGTGGTTGGGGATACCTGGGATGATGTGGGGTAGGGTGCTACCAGAGGTCGAGAGGTACGCCCGACTGGACAGGCCCCCCGATGTTCTGGTTATACACGCGGGGGGGAATGATTTTGGTGTGCGAAAAATCAGGGCTCTGATTACGGACATCAAAGCGGACTTTGAGCGGCTGCGAGCGGCCTTTCCGGGGACGGTGCTGGTGTGGTCGGAAATTGTCGCCCGCACACAGTGGCGCAAGGCTCGGTCAGTTACAAGGCTCAACAGAGCCAGGACTCGGGTTAACCGGGTGGTGGGTAAATTTTTGGCACGCCTTGGGGGGCTAGTGGTACGCCACCAGGAATTGGAGACTAATGTAGGCATGTATCTGAGGAGGGACGGGGTCCATCTGACGGATGTGGGGATTGCGCTGTGGTCGATGGGGATTCAAGAAGGGATCCAGAGAGCGTTGAGGTTGGGTGGGGGCCCTTAAAGGTGGAGGTGTCATCCTTTCGGGCTGTGGCGGTTAGTTCTGTTGGTCCTTTATGGTGGCAGTAGAAAACGTGTGAAAACGGGGGTGGGGGGCTCATCAATATGATGGGCCCCTTAAAGTGTATCCCAGCGAAAGGTTAGTTGGGATACTGTAACGTTTGCACTGCGGGCGGGGGTTGTCTCCGAGCGTACTACACGGACTGGAGGCCTAAAAGTTTAATGTTTGCTCGCAGTGCATTGTTCATCTGGTATATGGTAAAATGGTGGAGAATGGGTGTGCTGCCAGAAAGGACCAACAGAGTGGGGGTTTATTGTATGTCATTGATGTTGGATATTTACTGTTTCATTTAAGTTGGAGTTTTTATTGCAATTTATGTTTTAATAAAATAGGCTGTTGTGGCCAGTTTACTCCAAAGCAAAGGTGTGGTCTCTTTACTATATAGTAAGTGGGGGACAATTAAGGGGTGGAGTACATGGGGTCTCAACGGTCGAAGGTTATTGTGTCATATCTGGACTACACTAGTCAAGGGAGGCCCGGAGCAAAAGACAGCAAAGACTAGCAGAGGGCCGGGCATGACAGAGTGTCTAGTGACACAGGAAGGGTTAAGCTAAGGGGGTTGGAGGTAGGAAGAGTAGGATTGGTGTAGAGAGGGGCGGGGGAGTTAGAAGGATCAAGTTCAGAGGAGGAGCAGGATTGGCTGCTGGTGTCAGGGGAGTTACCCTATAAAGGGTGGGGCGGGGCCAGGCGGGCACTTGCAGTCAGGAGAGCAACGAGGAAGCAGCTTTTCCCACCCTCCCTCCCTTATTGCATTACCAGTTGTTGCCGGTGTTTTTTCTTTTGCAGGTACGGTGTTGGACGGTCGTCACGACAGCTGGGTTGGCGGTTAGTTCTGTTGGTCCTTTATGGTGGCAGTAGAAAACGTGTGAAAACGGGGGTGGGGGGCTCACCAATATGATGGGCCCCTTAAAGTGTATCCCAGCGAAAGGTTAGTTGGGATACTGTAACGTTTGCACTGCGGGCGGGGGTTGTCTCCGAGCGTACTACACGGACTGGAGGCCTAAAAGTTTAATGTTTGCTCGCAGTGCATTGTTCATCTGGTATATGGTAAAATGGTGGAGAATGGGTGTGCTGCCAGAAAGGACCAACAGAGTGGGGGTTTATTGTATGTCATTGATGTTGGATATTTACTGTTTCATTTAAGTTGGAGTTTTTATTGCAATTTATGTTTTAATAAAATAGGCTGTTGTGGCCAGTTTACTCCAAAGCAAAGGTGTGGTCTCTTTACTATATAGTAAGTGGGGGACAATTAAGGGGTGGAGTACATGGGGTCTCAACGGTCGAAGGTTATTGTGTCATATCTGGACTACACTAGTCATGAAGGACGCTTTATGTTGGCATAGGACAGGCCCCTGCCATGCCCCTAGTCAGAATTAATACACATAAAATTAATGAATAAACTCACAAGTGCTTTTTTTTCCCCACAGCTACTTCCCTTTTATACTAGCTTTTCAAAACAACAGATGCAAAAATGTGAAAGATGAAAGGTTTAGGGCCGGTGATGATGGACTTTTGTTCACTTCAGAACTCCTTTATATCCCAAGTCTGTAGAAATGAAAAAAGCAGCTGAAGCAATTAACTGAAAGTCATACTGATATCAAAAGCACTCTGCATTTATAGATTAAAGCTCATTGACACAGGTCTTTACTAAGATATAACACTTTTGATAGTTAAATAGAGCATTTTTTATAACGATTCAAATAGAATGAGGACCGTCCCCCTTTAAATAAGAGACAGTTCTAGTGACTTGATGTATGACCTCGTGCTAAGTGCCTCTTTGAAGGCTTCTTTGGCATCCTTATCGTGTAAGAAGTTGTGATTCCTCCTTATTCTTTGCCATTTTTAGTTAGCGTTGTTAAAGATATTTGATTTTATCCTGGAAAAATGTTCTCTAGCTTGAAATTGTTTTTTTTTTTCTCAAGTAAACATATTATGATGGCTTTATGTACAAAAACTAGAAAGAATATGAGCAAGAGTACTTATTCGATACATTTTTGTGAAATGTAATAGACTAGACATGGCTTGCAGGTATAAAAAGAGGAAAATTACTTATCAAGCTTCTTGTTGATAAAGAACTGTCATTTTTTTTTCCATTGTGTGTCGCAACTCATATTGCTGTGCTTTTGTCTTCATTTCAATATAAGCTGCTTTAACATCAGACACACAGATGTAGCTGGATTCACGTAAAGGTGCCTAACGTTAGGCAGGCGTAGCGTATCGCATATACGCTACGCCGCCGTAAGTTAGAGAGGCAAGTGCTGTATTCACAAAGCACTTGCGTCCTAAGGTACGGCGGCGTAGCGTAAATGTGCCGGCCTAAGCGCGCCTAATTCAAATTGTGAAGAGGTGGGCGTGTTTTATGCTAATGAATCGTGACCCGACGTGATTGACATTTTTAACGAACGGCGCATGCGCCGTCTGTGGACATATCCCAGTGCGCATGCTCCAAATTACGCCACAAAGACTTATTGGTTTCGACGTGAACGTAAATTACGCCCAGCCCCATTCACGGACGACTTACGCAAACGACGTAAAAATTTTAAAATCCGACGCGGGTCCGACGTCTATACTTAACATTGGCTGCGCCATCTTTTTGGTGGAATATCTTTAGGCCTGAAAACGCCTTATGTAAACTGCGACGGCCAGGCGTACGTTCGTGAATAGGCGTATCTCGCTGATTTACGCATTCTAGGCGTAAATCAGCGTACACGCCCCTATCGGCCGGCCTAAATAGACAGCTAAGATACGACGGCGCCCGCGGTCGTATCTTAGCTAGATTTAAGTGTATCTCAATTTGAGAATACACTTAAATTTACGACGGAGCAGATTCAGAGTTACGACGGCGTATCTACTGATACGCCAGCGTAACTCTCTCTGAATCTGGCTAATGGTATACAATGGTACAGACAATACTAATCTTGGGTGTTATAAGGGAAGGTTGCGCACCACTCACTTGTCTTTGGGTACCACTCTGGACATGCTTAGAGCATCAAGATGGCTTACATTAGAGTAACAAACAATAAACAGGTTTGAAATGAGTGTGAAAGCCTGAGGATACTGCAAAGTCATCAATGCAGTGACTTAAAGTTGAAGTTTGAGATACAGTAGGTGTTTGTGATATTGTGCTTTTAGCACGACAGCGTCGCGCTGATTACTCGGCGACAGGGTGCCGAGATCTCGCCGACATCTCACACTCACTGGAATAGTGACAGCACATTCCAGCAAGCGCGTCATAGAAGCGACGGGAGATCCGACTTGGATTCCCGCCAATTCTACACGTGTGCGGCGTTTGTTATGAATCCTGAAGGGGAAGTCCCCGCCGGATTTTAAATAAAAATCCGGCATGGGTCCCCCCTCAGGAGCATACCGGGCCCTTAGGTCTGTTATGGGTTGTAAGGAGAGCCCCCCTACGCCGGAAAAAACGGCGTAGGGGGTCCCCCTACAATCCATACCAGACCCGTATCCAAAGCACGCTACCCGGCCAGCCAGGAAGGGAGTGGGGACGAGCGAGCGCCCCCCCCCTCCTGAGCCGTACCAGGCTGCATGCCCTCAACATGGGGGGGTTGGGTGCTCTGGGGCAGGGGGGCGCACTGCGGCCCCCCCCCCACCCGAAGACGTCAAAGAAGAAGCCCCCCCTGGTAAAAGAGCTAATAAAGAAGACAGGGGGCGGCCTCCGGAGCAGAAAAATAAAATATTTTAATACACTGTGTGGTTTATTTGTGTTTTTACCACTTTTCTTGCAGGTGAATGGGTAGGGGTACGATGTACCCCATACTCATTCACTTAGGGTGGGGGGGCCGGTATCTGGGGGCCCCCTTATTAAAGGGGGCTCCCAGATTCCGATAAGCCTCCCGCCCGCATACCCCGACAACCAACGGCCAGGGTTGTCGGGAAGGGGCCCTGTCCTCATCAACATGGGGACAGGGTGCTCTGAGGTGGGGGGGGGGCCGCAGTGCGCCCCCCTGCCCCAGAGCACCCAACCCCCCCATGTTGAGGGCATGCAGCCTGGTACGGCTCAGGAGGGGGGGGGGGCGCTCGCTCGTCCCCACTCCCTTCCTGGCTGGCCGGGTAGCGTGCTTTGGATACGGGTCTGGTATGGATTGTAGGGGGACCCCCTACGCCGTTTTTTCCGGCGTAGGGGGGCTCTCCTTACAACCCATAACAGACCTAAGGGCCCGGTATGCTCCTGAGGGGGGACCCATGCCGGATTTTTATTTAAAATCCGGCGGGGACTTCCCCTTCAGGATTCATAACAAACGCCGCACACGTGTAGAATTGGCGGGAATCCAAGTCGGATCTCCCGTCGCTTCTATGACGGCTCTGTATCCATCGCGGCAAGCCAGCTCGGCGCTGGCTCCCGCGATGGGGCTCGTAGGTGCTCAATCTCGCTGAGAAAGAGAGCGAGATTGACACAAAATCGGGTTCACCTACTGTACTTAAAGTGGATGTAAACCTGATTCATGAAATTTGAGCTGGGCACATATATCTTTAGTATTGTTATCTATCTTCAATGAGCTAGGTCCCGTAGCTTTCTCCTGAACAGTTCCTCTGTTATCAGCCTGATAACTCCTGACAAATTCTTATGCCGTGTACACATGACCGTTTTTCGTGTTGTAAAAAATTAAGTTTTTAAGGGTCTAGAAAAAACAACGTTTTTTTCAACCCGATCATTAAAACGGCCTTGCCTACACACGATCGTGAAAAAAAAATGCTCTAGCAAAGCGCGGTGATGTACAACACGTATGACGACACTATAAAGGGGAAGTTCCATGCGGATGGCGCCACCCTTTGGGCTGCTTTAGCTGATTTTGTGTTTGTAAAAGACGATTTGCGCTTTTCAGTCTGTTATGCCGCGTACACACGATCGGTTTGTCTGATGAAAACGGTCCGTTTTCATCAGATTAACCGATCGTGTGTGGGCCCCATAGTTTTTTTATCCATCGGTTAAAAAACTAGGAACTTGTTTTAAAATGATCTGATGGTTAACTAATCGATAGGAAAAGACCGATCGTGTGTATAGGGCATTACACCGTGATGAATGTGCTTACTCCATTACGAACGCTAGTTTTACCAGATCGAGCGCTCCCGTCTCATAACTTGCTTCTGAGCATGCGTGGTTTTTTTTTTGCGTCGTTAAAGCCCACACACGACCATTTTTTACGACGTAAAAAACAACGTTAAAAACGACAAAAAAAATTAAAGCATGTTCTAAATTTTTAATGGCTATTTTTTAGATTGCGAAAAATGCTCTGGAGCCCACACAGGATCGTTTTTAATGACATTAAAAAAAACGTAATTTTTTACAACCCGAAAAACGGTCGTGTGCATTAGACTTTTTAGACAAAAGCAGACTGAATCTTCTGTCTTGGGAGGTTGCTAAAATAGATTAGCAGAGAGCAGGTCCTATTAAAAAACACCTCTGAGAGTCACTGCCTATGATGAGAGGGGGTGTGTGCCTTTCCTCCAATCACCAATTTTTGGCTGTATGCCCAGACATCACACTCTGTGTTAACCAGGAAAAGAAAATCTCCTAACACACTGTCAACTTTCTAAACAGTATATACATGTGAAGACAGCAGATATAAATGTAAAACCTAATGTAGGGAGATTGGTTTCATCACTGTGTATCATATGAGGCTGTTCCCTTCACTGGGTGTACGGAGGGTTTACATCCACTTTAACCTCTTCAGCCCCGAAAGAATTTCCCCCCTTCCTGACCAGGCCATTTTTTGCGCTACGGCACTGTGTCGCTTTAACTGACAATTGTGCAGTCGTGCTATTGTGCAAAAGTTCCTTTATTTTACTAATGCAACTTAAAAGGTGAAACTAATATATGAGATAGACTCATTACATGCAAAGCAAGATAGTTCAAGCCATAATTTGTCATAATTGTGATGATTTTGGCTTGCAGCTCATGAAAACCCCAAATCCACAATCTCCGAAAATTAGAATATTGTGAAAAGGTGCAATATTCTAGGCTCAAAGTGTCCCACGCTAATCAGCTAATTAAGCCATAATGCTTGCAAAGGTTTCCTGAGCCTTTAAATGGTCTCTCAGTCTGGTTCAGTAGGAATCACAATCATGGGGAAGACTGCTGATCTGACAGTTGTGTAGAAAACCATCATTGACACCCTCCATAAGGAAGGAAAACCTCAAAAGGTAATTTCAAAAGAAGTTGGACATTCCCAAAGTGCTGTATCAAAGCACATTAATAGAAAGTTATCTGGAAGGGAAAAGTGTGGAAGAAAAAGGTGCACAAGCAGCAGGGATGACCACAGCCTGGAGAGGATTGTCAGGAAAAGGCCATTCAGAAGTGTTGGGGACTGAGGCTGGAGTCAGTGCATCAAGAGCCACCACACAGACGGATTCTGGACATGAGGGTTCAAATGTCATATTCCTCTTGTCAAGCCACTCATGAACAACAAACAATGTCAGAAACATTTTACCTTAGCTAAAGAAAAACAGACCCGGTCTGTTGCTCAGTGGTCCAAAGTCCTCTTTTCTGATGAGAGCAAATTTTGCATCTCATTTGGAAACCAAGGACCCTGAGTATGGAGGAAGAATGGAGAGGCACACACTGCAAGATGCTTGAAGTCCAGTGTGACGTTTCCACAGTCTGTGTTGATTTAGGGAGCCATGTCATCTGCTAGTGTTGGTCCACTGTGCTTCATTAAGTCCAGGGTCACCACAGCCGTCTACCAGTAGATTTTGGAGCACTTCATGCTTCCTTCCACAGACGATCACTATGGGTATGCTGACTTCATTTTCTAGCAGTACTTGGTACCTGCCCACACTGCCAAAGGCACCAAAACCTGATTACTGTGCTTGATTGGACTGCAAACTCGCCTGACATGAACCCCATAGAAAATCTATGGGGCATTGCCAAGAGAAAGATGAGAGACATGAGACCAAACAATGCAGAGGAACTGAAGGCCGCTATTGAAGCATCCTGGTCTTCCATAACACCTCAGCAGTGCCATAGGCTGATAGCTTCCATGCTACGCCGCATTGAGGCAGTAATTGTTGCAAAAGGGGCCCACACCAAGTACTGAGTACATTGCCAACATTGCAAAAAAATAATTAAGGACACTTTATTGCAAGTAAGTGGAGCCTTGCTATAATTAGGGTGTGGGGCATTCGTTTGTAGGCGTAGCATAGCCTAACAGGAAAATGTGCCGCGCAAAGCGTTCAGCTGCGAATAATGGGCATGGTTTACGTGAATTAGTGGGTGTGGCTTAAATGGGCACGGCTCGGAAGGGGTGTGGTTAGAGTCTGAGATGAATGAGGGAGAGGGAGAGAAGGAAAGAGGGATGGACGGACAGCAGGCCCAGTTCCTACACCACAATAGAAATATGTATATTCAAGAGTTTAACAATCAGCAGATAAAGATACTCCAAACACCTGGTGTTGGCGCTTCAATCACCATAATGCTGAATCAGTGGGACCCCTAAGTATGTCACCTGCCACCAGATGCCATCAGATGCCCCCAGCAGAGTCCGTCCTTACATCAGGTGCCCCCAGCAGAGTCTGTCCTTACATCAGGTGCCCCCAGCAGAGTCCGTCCCTACATCAGGTGCCCCCAGCAGAGTCCGTCCTTACATCAGGTGTCACCAGCAGAGACCATCCTTACCTCAGTGTCCCAAGCAGAGCCATAGTTACCCCCTGTATATAGTAACCCCCCCAGTACATAGTTACCCCCCTGTACATAGTAACCCCCCTGTACTTAGTTACCCCCCTGTACATACATAGTTACCCCTGTACATAGTTAGCCAAGTTAGCCACCTGTACTTAGTGAGCCCCCGTAAATTCAAAGTTACCCCCCTGTACATAGTAACCCCCCTTGTACATAGTTACCCTCCGTACATACATAGTAACCCCCCTTGTACATAGTTACTCCCCTGTACTTAGTTACCCCCGTACATACATAGTAACCCCCCTGTACTTAGTTACCCCCCTGTACATAGTTACCCCCTGTACATACATAGTAACCCCCCTATACAAGTTACTACCCCCTGTACATAAAAGGTTACATCGCTGGCCAAGAGGGACACCAAGAGGGACAAGGGCAGAGCAAAACAAACTCCACGAGCAGCGTGGTGTGTTCAGTGGAGAGGGGAGGGGCCTATCCATGCAGCTATCCCCGGCTTCAGAATTGTGATGAGAAAAGCTGATTCATTGGCTGCACATATTGAACCCTCTCCCCTCTCCACTGAACACAAGGGGAAAGATATTGCGGTGGCGCCACGGCCATTTTGTTGGAGCTGCAGAGCCAAACATTCACATTTTTTTCTGGACATTTCAGAGGTCCGATATTACAATATATACAATCCTTGTTTTATTGATTGCATGTAATATTCAAATTTTCTGAGATTGTGGATTTGGGGTTTTCATGAGCTGTAAGCCATAATCTTCACAATTATGACAAATCACGGCTTGAACTATCTTGCTTTACATGTAATGTGTCTACCTTATATATTAGTTTCACCTTTTAAGTTGCATTAGTGAAATAAATGAACTTTTGCACGGTATTCTAATCTTTCGAGTTTCACCTGTAGAGCTTTATTTTGGTGGTATTTGATCACCTCTGTGTTTTTTATTTTTTGCGCTATAAACAAAAACAGAAATGACAATTTTGAAAAAAACACAATATTTTGTACATTTTACTATAAAAAATATCCCCCCACCAAAAAAAAAAAATTCCTTCATCAGTATAGGCTAATATGTATTCTTCTACATACTTTTGGTAAAAAAAAAATTGCAATAGGCGTATATTGATTGGTTTGCACAAAAGTTATAGGCCCAGATTCACGTAGGGCGGCGTAACTTTAAGCGGGCGTAGCGTATCATAATTACGCTACGCCGCCGCAACTTAGAGAGAAAGGTGCAGTATTCACAAAGCACTTGCGTCCTAAGTTACGGCGGCGTAGCGTAAATGTGCCGGCGTAAGCGCGCCTAAATCAAATGAGGAAGAGGTGGGAGTGTTTTATGTAAACTAATCATGACCCCACGTAAATTACGCTTTTTACGAACTGCGCATGCGCGCGCATGCACAGTATCACGTCGAATTTTCAAAGTAAATTGCGCCCGCTCAATGCTTAGTCGACGTGAACGCAACCTACGCCCAGCCCCATTCACGGACGACTTACGCAAACGACGTAAAATACGACGCTGTTCGTACGTTTCCGACATACCTAACATGACTTACCCCTGCTTTATGAGGGGTAACTTTTCGCCGGCGTATGTCTTACGTAAGCGACGTATCTTGATACGCCGGGTGCACGTACGTTTGTGAATCTGCGTATCTAGCTATTTTGCATATTCTATGTGGAAATCTACGGAAGCGCCACCTAGCGGCCAGCGTAAATATGCACCCTAAGATACGATGGCGTAGGAGACTTACGCCGCTCGTATCTAGGCAACTGTGAGGCGTATCTGATTCTATGAAGCAGGCGCCGAGTTGCGACGGCCCGCATTCGGATTTACGACGGAGTATGTGGAGATACGCCGTCGTAACTCCTTTGTGAATCCGGGCCATAGCGTCTACAAAATAGGGGATATATTTATGGCATTATTCTTTTTTTATATACTAGTAATGGAGAAGATCTGCAATTTTTAATGGGACTGTGACACTGCAGTGGACAGATTGGACACTTTTGACACTTTTTTGGGACCACTGACATTTATACAGCGATCAGAGCTATAAATAGCCCCTCATTACTGTGTAAATGTCACTGGCAGGAAAGGAGTTAGCACTAGGGGGCGATTAAAAGGGTTACATGTGTTTCCTGAGTGTGTTCTAACTGTGGGGGGATAGGACTGACTGGGGGAGGAGACAAATTACTGTTCATAAATACTAGTGTAGCTGGTGGTCTTAAACTTTCCATGATGCACTGTTTTTTCTTTTCCTCTGAGCAGGTCCATTCCTCTATCACTTGTGCAAAATCTTTCCACACCTCAAAGCTTTCTTCACCAGCGGGGACAGGGAGCACCCATGAAAAAGCCTTTAATTTGTGATAAGAATCAGCATGTAAATTCTGAGCAATGACTTCAGTGACTTTTAGCAGCAGGTGCTCAATATTTGTTTCCTGCTTACTGGCTGTAGCAGTGAACATTAGAGTTTCTCCTGATGAAGCAGTTGTCTTCAATGGTTCACACTTTACAGGCAGGGCTGGTAACTTCCGCCTTACTGGAGGTGAGATTACTGGAAATACTACAGCACAACCAATTACCTCAGCCCCCTTTGGATATATGCAAAAGGGCCCTTTAACTGGATTTAAATCCACCTCATCGAGACAGATAATGAGTATACAGTTCATAACTCTCACCCTCCTCTCTTTTTTGCACAAGAGAAGCAGACTGCAAGGTTTCATTTGCTTGTAGAGCCTCCTGCAATCTATGGGTGCTCATAGTGATAGGTACACACAAATGTCCTTTTAGGTGGAAGTCCCCTTTCCAGTGCACACTGCCTCACAGCTTCTGTTGATAACAGTGACATGGCCGTTCCTTAAAGCGGTGGTTCACCCTGCAGAACAACATTTTACCATACAATTCGGCATTGTAGCGCGAGCTACAGTATGCCGGTCTTAATTTTTTTATCGCCGTACTCACAGTGTAATCGTACATAGTAGATTCCGGGGAATGGGCGTTCCAATCCAGACGGAAGGTGATTGACGGCCGGCTCTGGCACGTCACGCTCCCCGAAGACAGCCGGAGTAGGTCTCGGCTCTTCACGGCGCCTGCGCACAGACTATGCGCAGGCGCCGTGAAGAGCCAAGCCTATTTCGGCTATTTCCGGAGAAGCGTGACGCGCCAGAGCCGGCCGTCAATCACCTTCCGTCTGGATTGGAACGCCCATTCCCCGGAATCTACTATGTACGATTACACTGTGAGTACGGCGATAAAAAAATTAAGACCGGCATACTGTAGCTCGCGCTACAATGCCGAATTTTAGGCTAGAAGAAAAAAAAAAAAATTTATTTTATAGGGTGAACCCCCGCTTTAATGTCCTAATCCAAGATATTTATCTCAGCAGTGCCTCCAAATGTGGCACTATTCTTTTCTCTCTCTGCGGCTACTGAGATATGATGGCACCACCTGTATAGTATTGAGGAGCAGAGTCTTTATTAAAGTGGAGGTTCACCCGGAAATGACAATTTTTAAGATTAGATTCATGCTCATTTTGTCAAGGGGAATCGGGTAGTTTTTTTTTAAATCGAAGCCGTACTTACCGTTTTAGAGATACATCTTCTCCGCCGCTTCCGGGTATAGGCTGCGGGACTGGGTGTTCCTTCTTGATTGACAGTCTTCCGACAGGCTTCCGACTGTCGCATGTATCGCGTCACGATTTTCCGAAAGTAGCCGAACGTCGGCTTCTTTCGGCTACTCGTGACGTGATAGATGCGACCGTCGGAAGCCTGTCGGAAGACTGTCAATCAAGAAGGAACGCCCAGTCCCGAAGACCATACCCGGAAGCGGCGGAGAAGATCGCTCTCTAAAACGGTAAGTACTGCTTCGTTTTTAAAAAAACTAGCCGATTCCCCTAGACAAAATGAGCATGAATCTAATCTTAAATTTTTTTTTAAGGGTGAACTCCCGCTTTAATCTTTGTGATCAGGACAGGATCTCTAACAAGCACAGTGCCTCCACTCAATTGGGGCTTGTAAAAAGCAAGTGGAATCCCAATTGAGAAATATATCTCCACATAGACAGTAATCCACACAGCATTGTATTTGAAAGTCCATGTATTGAAGAAATAACATTCAGTGAACCCTCCAACATAAAGTATTTTCCAAACAGGAACATGAAATCATTAACAGTCTCTATGTATGTCTCAGTGAGATGAATCTGCAGCAGCAGCACTTACGCAGCCTGGGCCGGATTCATGTAGCTCAGCGGATTCCGCGGCTAGGGGGAGTGTACAATTTAAATCAGGCGCGTTCCCGTGCCGATTTAACTGCGCATGCTCCGCCGGCGAAAAAGCCCAGTGCGCATGCTCCAAATGACGTCGCTAGGACGTCATTGTTAGCGGCGGGTACGTCAATTGCGGCCATCGGGATTCCCGATCGACTTACGCAAACGACGTAAACAATTTAAAAATCGGCGCGGGAACTCCGGCCATACTTAACATTAGCTACCCCTCATATTAGCAGGTGTAGCTATCCGCCGGAAAAAGCCGAACGCAAATGACGTTGAAAAAGAGCGACGGGCGGGCGTACGGACGTGAATCGGCGGTTCTCCTCATTCGCATATGCAACGTGTAAAAAAAAGCGACGACACTTAGTGGCCGGCGGGAGATTACAGCCTAAGATTCGACTGGTGTAAGTCACTTACACCAGTCGGATCTAAGGGAGATCTATGCGGAACTGATTCTTATGAATCAGTCGCATAGCTCCGACCGTGGGATCTCACAGATCCGACCGTCGCGTCTCACAGATACGACGGCGGATCAGGAGATCCGCCGGCGTATCTATTGATGAATCTGGCCCCCTGTGTTCTCTTAGCAGGAATTCATTGTTCTCTTCTCCACATGTCTCTCTCTCTCCACCCACTTACCCACAAAACCCCTTGCCATCCTCTGCTCTTCTTGATGACCTCATCCTTGGTGAGAGAGAGAGAGCATAGCAACCATATTTAAAAAGGGCAAACAAACACTGCATAACAAGAGTATACACTTGGTAAATGGGCAAAGAAATGATCACATCACTACACTAGGAACACACAATCTGTCTCTATTCCCCTGACAGAACCGAGATTTGTGTGTTTACACACACCAATCCATGTTCTGGCTGTCAGGAGCGATCACGTTCCCAAGTGAGCGCATCGGCTCCCAAGTGACGCGGCAGATGTCCCCTTAAAGCGTCCGCCATACAGCTACGGCGATTCATGCAGGGGAGCCATACTGCCGCCGTCAAACAATGACGGGTGGTCGGCAAGTGGTTAATAAAATAAACATTCATACTCACCTCTATGTTGCAGCATCAGTGTGATGCTGCAGCAGTCCCACATCAGCTTTAAAACCAAGAACTGAGCAATCATATAACTACTGATCACTCAGTTTTTGGTTTGCTCAGAGAGGACAGTAGTGACTGTGTTTCTTTAGTGCTTGGCAGGAGAGGGGGCAGGCACAGCTAGCTCTGGCTCGAGAGAGGGGGCAGGCACAGCTAGAGAGGCAGGGGCAGCTTCCAGACACCTTCCAGAGCCCTGCTACATCAGGCCCACTCTCAGCTGATTTAGGATCAAAGGAGAGGAAAAGTACTTGCACTCCTGTGACCTACAATTGAAGTATGATCCCCTTCTTTTTAATAAAGAAAAAAACAAAAGTCATAAATGTAACTGGACCGTGTTTAGTGGCCTGTGCCAAATTGACCCAAGCTGATGCCCTATTTGCCACATGAATGTGAGCTTGGAAGCCTCCATGTGGTGTCTCCATTAACCCCCACCATTTCAAAGAGTATAGATAGTACCAAAGATCTCCTAAATCTACTGCAATGTATATGTAGAGTCCATAAGGACACCCATTAGCTTCACAACAAAAACATGCTGATTTTGGTAAGTGCCAGCCACATGGAGTGTTCTTTTTACATAAATATATATATTTACAGTATGTTCCCATTATTTTTAATTCTTACCTTTTCTCAGAAGCAAGCACGTGGTCTTACTGGACTAATGCACATTTCTTTTTCAGCAAGCATTTTGAAAAATCATGAAAAAATTAAAATTTGTTAACATCTCATATTTAAATTGCTATGAAAAAAAATGTAATAAGATGTGTTAAACACCGTGGGCCAGATCCACAAAAACCTGGCGCAACTTAAAAAATCCCATTTAAGTTACACTGCCTTAAAATTTCTACCTAAGTGCCCGATCCACAAAGCACTTATCTAGAAATTTCAGGCCGTGTAACTAAAATTCCGCCGGCGCAAGGCGTTCCAATTCAAATGGGGCGAGTCCCATTTAAATGAGGCGCGCTCCCGCGCCGGCCGTACTGCGCATGCGCGAAGTTACCTTACGCCGAGTTTTGTGGATCGCGCCGGCTTAAAAAAGTTGCGTCGGGAAAAAAAAAAAAAAATTGACAGCGTCGCTCGGCATGCATTCCTGAGGGAGAACTCCATGCCAATTTTCAAAGAAAAAACCGGCATGGGTTCACCCCCCAGGAGCATACCAGGCCCTTAGGTCTGGTATGGGTTGTAAGGAGACCCCCCCTACGCCGAAAAATCGACGTAGGGGGTCCCCCTACAATCCATACCAGACCCGTATCCAAAGCACGCTACCCGGCCGGTCAGGAAAGGAGTGGGGACGAGCGAGCGCCCCCCCCTCCTGAGCCGTGCCAGGCCGCATGCCCTCAACATGGGGGGGTTGGGTGCTCTGGGGCAGGGGGGCGCACTGCGGGCCCCCCCACCCCAGAGCACCCTGTCCCCATGTTGATGAGGACAGGACCTCTTCCCGACAACCCTTGCCGTTGGTTGTCGGGGTCTGCGGGCGGGGGCTTATCGGAATCTGGGAGTCCCCTCAAATAAGGGGGCCCCCAGATACCGGCCCCCCACCCTAAGTGAATGGATATGGGGTACATCGTACCCCTACCCATTCACCTGGAGGCAAAAAGTAAAAGTTAGTAAACACACAACACAAGGGTTTTTAAAATAATTTATTATTCTGCTCCGGAGGCCCCCCTGTCTTCTTTATTAGCTCTATTACCAGGGGGGGCTTCTTCTTCCACTCTCCGGGGGTCTTCTTCCACTCTCCGGGGGGGGTTTCTTCTTCCGCTCTCCGGGGGTCTTCTTCTATCTTCGCCGCTCTCCGCTGTTGACTCGGCGAACCCCGGTTCTTCTGCAGCTGTCCGGTGCCTTCTTCTTCAGCGCTGGCTGCCTGCTATCTTTGTGTGTTAGCTCAACTACTAGCAGGCAGCCATCGCGGTCTTCTGTGACGTCATGTTCTTCTCTTCTGTTCTTCTCCCCTCTTCCGATGTTGACTCGTCGCATCTTGTCACTGTAATGATGGAAGCGCGCCTTGCATCCCATTTATATAGGCATCACAGTCCCATCATGCTCCGGCAGGTACCCACGTGGTGGGTGCACGTGGGTAGGCACCCACCACGTGGGTACCTGCCAGAGCATGATGGGACGGTGATGCCTATATAAATGGGATGCAAGGCGCGCTTCCATCATTACAGCGACAAGAGGCGACGAGTCAACATCGGAAGAAGGGAAGAGAAGAACCTGACGTCACAGAAGACCGCGCTGGCTGCCTGTTACTAATTGAGCTAACACACAAAGATAGCAGGCAGCCAGCGCTGAAGAAGAAGGCACCGGACATCTGCAGAAGAACCGGGGTTCGCCGAGTCAACAGCGGAGAGCGGCGAAGATAGAAGAAGACCCCCGGAGAGCGGAGAAGCCCCCCCCGGAGAGCGGAAGAAGAAACCCCCCCGGAGAGTGGAAGAAGACCCCCGGAGAGTGGAAGAAGACCCCCGGAGAGTGGAAGAAGAAGCCCCCCCTGGTAATAGAGCTAATAAAGAAGACAGGGGGGGCCTCCGGAGCAGAATAATAAATTATTTTAAAAACCCTTGTGTTGTGTGTTTACTAACTTTTATTTTTTGCCTCCAGGTGAATGGGTAGGGGTACGATGTACCCCATATCCATTCACTTAGGGTGGGGGGCCGGTATCTGGGGGCCCCCTTATTTGAGGGGACTCCCAGATTCCGATAAGCCCCCGCCCGCAGACCCCGACAACCAACGGCAAGGGTTGTCGGGAAGAGGTCCTGTCCTCATCAACATGGGGACAGGGTGCTCTGGGGTGGGGGGGCCCGCAGTGCGCCCCCCTGCCCCAGAGCACCCAACCCCCCCATGTTGAGGGCATGCGGCCTGGCACGGCTCAGGAGGGGGGGGGGGCGCTCGCTCGTCCCCACTCCCTTTCCTGACCGGCCGGGTAGCGTGCTTTGGATACGGATACGTAGGGGGACCCCCTACGTCGATTTTTCGGCGTAGGGGGGTCTCCTTACAACCCATACCAGACCTAAGGGCCTGGTATGCTCCTGGGGGGGAACCCATGCCGGTTTTGTTTTTACAAATTGCCGTGGAGTTCTCCCTCGGGAATGAATACCAAATGCCGTCGCTGGAATGGGCTTTTACATGGTGTTACTAGTTTACACTTTGTAACACCAGCCCTAGTTTTACACTTGCAAACTAAAACTTACGGCAAAAAAACGAGGCTGAAAAGCTTTGTGGAACGCCTTAAGTGCTAATTTGCATACTAGAAGCGGCATTTCGACTCGAAATGCCCCCAGCGGCGGATGCGGTACTGCATCCTAAGATTCGGCAGTGTAATTCAATTACACATGCCGGATCTTCTGCCTAACTTTGGAAAACTGCTTCTGTGGATCAGTTCCAAAGTTAGGACAAGGGATACGATGGAGTAACAGCAGTTACTCCGTCGTATCTCTTTTGTGGATCTGGCCCCGTATGTCCTAATTCATAATTTTTTTTATTTAATATGTATTTTTAGACTAAAATATGTAGAAAAATAGTAGTATAGGGATTTTGGGAAACTAAAGATGAATACCAAAAACTGACCTAAAGTACATTTGATCTGCTGAATACTTTGTGAATATTCACAGTGCCATGTCTAAAAGAAAGACTGTTAGCTAAAACAATGATAATTTTCTGATGTTCTTTACTAGGGATGAGCCGAACACCCCCCTGTTAGGTTCGCACCAGAACTTGCGAACACACCAAACGTTCGTGTGAACTTTAGAACCCAATTAAAGTCTATGGGACTCGAACGTTTGAAATCTAAAGTGCTAATTTGAAAGGCTAATATGCAAGTTATTGTCCTAAAAGGTGTTTGGGGACCTGGGTTTCACATGTATCAGGAGAGGGGGGGGCCCGCACTCTGTCCCCCCCTCTTTTCTGCGGCCGGCCAGGTTAACGTGCTCGGATAAGGGGTCTGGTGTGGATTTTTGGGGGAACTCCACGCCATTTTATTTTATTTGGGGTGGAGTTCCCCTTAAAATCCACACCAGACCTGAAGGGTCTGGAATGGATATTTGGGGGGAACCCCATGTAATTTTTTTTAAAATTGACGGCGGGGTTCCCCTTAATATCCATTCCAGACCTGAAGGGCCTGTTAATTGAATTTGAGGGGAACCCAACGCTATTTTTTATTTTTATTTTATGAATGAATTCGCTCTGAATTGCCAGAGCCGACAATTCATTAGAGCCGCAAGTCAGTTTTAAATGTCTTTTTTTCTTTCAGAAATGACACTTTGTGCAGAGACAGTTCTAAGTACGGGAAACGCGCTATTTCACATGCTAACCTTACACCCCCCATAGGTACGAAATTTAAAGGAATATTTCACTTCTATTGTTTCACTTTTAGCATTATTAAATTCACTGCTCCCTAAAAAACAGCCATTTTTAAAACTTTTTTTGCATTGATACATGTCCCCTGGGACAGGACCCAGGTCCCCAAACACTTTTTAGGACAATAACTTGCATATTAGCATTTAAAATGAGCACTTTAGATTTCTCCCATAGACTTTAACAGGGTGTTCCGCGGCTTTTCAAATTTGCCGCGAACACCCCAAATTGTTCGTTGTTCGCCGAACAGGCAATGTTCGAGTCGAACATGAGTTCGACTCGAACTCGAAGCTCATCCCTATTCTTTACGTATCCCCTGTGAAGTAAGAACTTGTGTTACATGGAAAAATATGTGTTTTAGAATGTTATGTCTGAAACTTACAGCCTATGGCTCCATGCACACAAGCGTTTTTTTAAGTAAGAAAAATTCTGGAAAAAACGCTGGAAAAAAAACCCACTGGTAATAGCTTTTTGTAGAAGCATTGTAGGAGTGTTTAGGAGCATTGCGTTTTATTCGTGTTTTTGCAGTTCCTTAAAAAAAAAAAAAAAAGCTAAAAAAACATAGCGTTTATGAGGGTTTAGCAGCATTTGGGAATATTTATAATGGAAAAATGCTACAAGAAACTCTACAAAAACATTTTTTTTCTGCTCCTAGATAGAGATGTCGCGAACATAAAAATGTTCCGTTCGCGAACAGCGAACGCGAATTTCCGCAAATGTTCACAACCGGGCGAACCGCCATAGACTTCAATAGGCAGGCGAATTTTAAAACCCACAGAGACTCTTTCTGGCCACAATAGTGATGGAAAAGTTGTTTCAAGGGGACCAACACCTGAACTGTGGCATGCCGGAGGGGGATCCATGGCAAAACTCCCATGGAAAATTACGTAGTTGACGCAGAGTTGGGTTTTAATTAGGGTTGTCCCGATACCACTTTTTTAGGACCGAGTACAAGTACCGATACTTTTTTTCAAGTAGTCACCGATACCGAATACCGATACTTTTTTTAAATGTGTCCCCACATATGCAGCCATGTCCCCCACATATGCAGCCATGTCCCCCACATATGCAGCCATGTCCCCCACATATGCAGCCATGTCCCCCACATATGCAGCCATGTCCCTCTAGCCATGTCCCTCACATATGCAGCAAATGTCCCTCTAGCCATGTCCCTCACATATGCAGCAATGTCCCTCTAGCCATGTCCCTCGATGCGGCGGCGTGATGCGGCGGCAGCGGCGGGGGGGGGGAAGGGGGGGGAAAGTATTCTATTTAGGTATCGGGGGTATTTGCACGAGTACGAGTACTCCCGCAAATACTCGGTATCGGTCCCGATACCGATACTGGTATCGGTATCTGGACAACCCTAGTTTTAATCCATAAAGGGCATAAACATAGGCGTGCGCACAGGGTGTGCCAGGTGTGCCCAGGCACACCCTTATCACCCTGTACAGCACAGATTTCCCCTACTGCCCTGGACACCCCCCTTCCCCCTCACAGTGCTTCCAGCTTCCCTCCTCTCCTCCCCCACCGTCTGCTGCTGCGTGCACACAGAGGGGGATGTTTAAGGATGAGTGGGGAAGGGGCCCGGTAAATATGTGATTTACTGGCACCTTCCCTTTTTGAGTGAACACAATGAGCAATCGGTACTGTGTGTTTGAGCTTCGGGGTGCACACCCTAATCCAATAGGCTGCGCACACCTATGGGCATAAATCACCTAACATTCCTAAATTGTTTGGAATAACGTGCTTTAAAAACATCAGGTATGATGTTGTATCGATCAGGTAGTGTAAGGGTTACGCCCGCTTCACAGTAACAGACCAAACTCTGACAGACGAAACTCCCCGTTTAACGCACCGCAAACAACCGCAAACAGTCCATTTGCACAACCGCAAACTCCCCACTATGCGTGCAAGCTACTGTCACACCAGATATGAGTGGCACTGTGCACTGGCAGAAGTTGGCAGAGTAGACGCTGTAGGCCTGACACACAAGCTTGCAGACAACTAACTGCTATTCTATTACAGTCCAAAAAATAATATTTTTTTTAATGTAATCTACTGTGACACCAGATATGAGTGGTGGCACTGGGCAAGTGGGCACAGTATACGCTGTGAGTCTGACACACACGCTGGCAGGCAATTGACTGCTATTCTATTACAGTCAAATTTGTATTTCTTTTTTAAATGTAATCTACTGTGACACCAGATATGAGTGGTGGCACTGGGAAAGTGGGCACAGTATACGCTGTGAGCCTGACACACACTGGCAGGCAACTGACTGCTTTTCTATTACAGTCAAAATTGTTGTCCTTACAGCAGAAATCAGATGAGTCTTTCAGGGCTGGAGTTGACACTGAATACACTGGCCTAGCTATCGATTTCCCTATTAAACTAGCAGCAGCTACACTGTCCCTCCTCTCACTAAGACTGAAGCTTCTGAATGAATCTAAAATGGATGCTGTCCTGTAGATGGGAGGGTCTGGGAGGGAGGGTATGCTGCTGATTGGCTGGAATGTGTCTGCTGACTGTGAGGTACAGGGTCAAAGTTTGCTCAATGATGACGAATAGGGGGCGGACCGAACATCGCATATTCGCCGACGAATAGTTCGGGACATCTCTACTCCTAGATGCTGAAGTGCAAACAACACCAATAGCCTAAATGGACACATAGGATAATGCCTCATACACATGATCGGGTTTCCCGTCGGAATAAACTCCAACGGGTTTTTTCGACGGAATTCTGCTCAAGCTTTCTTGCATACACACAGACACACCAAATTCCGACCATCGAAAACGCGGTGAGGTACAACACTACGACGAGCCTAGAAAAATGAAGTTCAATGCTTCTGAGCATGCGTCAAATTGTTTCCGAGCATGCGTGTTTTTTTTCTCCGTCGGAATTCCATACAGACGAACGGAATTTCCGATAGAATTTTTTCCGGCGGTAAAAAAGAGAACATGTTCTCTTTCTAAGTCCGTCGGAATTTCCTACAGAAAAACTCCCATGGGGTATACACACTGGGCTAGATTCAGGTAGGGGCGCGCATAGTTACGGCTGTGCAGCGTATCGTATTTACGCTACGCCGCCGCAACTTACAGGAGCAAGTGCAGTATTCACAAAGCACTTGCTCCGTAAGTTGCGGCGGCGTAGCGTAAATGGGGCCGGCGTAAGCGCGCGTAATTCAAATGTGGAAGGGGGGGCGTGTTTTATGTTAATCTATGATGACCTGACGTGATTGACATTTTGTACGAACGGCACATGCGCCGTCCGTGTACATATCCCAGTGTGCATTGCTCCCAAGTACGCCGCAACGACGTATTGGTTTTGACGTGAACATAAATTACTTTCAGCCCTATTCGCGAACGACTTACGCAAACGACGTAAAAATTTCAAAAATCGAAGCGGGAACGACGTCCATACTTAACATTGCGTGCGCCTCATAGAAGCAGGAGCAACGTTACGCCGACAAAGCCTTACGCAAACGACGTAAAAAAACTACCGCCGGGCGCACGTACATTTGTGAATCGGCGTATCTAGGTAATTTGCATACTCTACGCCGAAAATAACGGAAGCACCACCTAGCGGCCAGCGTGAGAATGCACCCTAAGATACGACGGCGTAAGAGACTTACGCCAGTCGGATCTTAGGCTAATGTCGGCGTATCTTGCTTTCTGAATACAGAAAGAAGATACGCAGGCGCAGCTTTGAATTTACGTGGCGTATCTATGGATACGCCGGCGTAAATCAATGCTGAATCTAGCCCACTATTTAGATTTTAAGAGCAGAAAAAATGCCAATAACAGCTTCTAGGAGCTTAAAAAATGCTAGTGGGGGAATTTCATAGTGGGTTTTTCGCATCCCGCTGCACTCCACTCGCCCGCACTAGTGAGAGTGGTGCGGGGGGGGATGGCGAGGGACGGGGGTCAGGGACCTTTCCCTTAGCACAGCAGGATCCCATACGGGGTGCTGAGGGCCTGGTCTCCGCGTTGCCCTCGAATCCGAGCCACAGTTTACTTAGAATGACCTTCTTAGGTCATGAGGGTAGTTAATTTTACTACTTTATTTAGCCTACCAGACAGTCACTACTTCTTCTGTTTTTTCCTCAAAGAATTATTTTATTTAATTGTATTAAACGTTACAAGATTTATTAGCATTCGGCTATGTGATGATCCTAGGTGCCATATCTATTTTTGAAAAGTATATATGATGACTGTATTCCTATATGAAATATTTAATAAAAACTTATTGAAAGTAAAAAATGCTAGTGTGCATGGAGCCTAATAGAAGCTTACCTAATAAACAGAGTTGATGCAATTTAGAAAGTGTAAGTAATTTCTATTAAACCGTTGTCTTTATAATGAGAAAAAGTACAATTTCATTGATGATTCAGTCTTATAAGGCTGCAAAGCTAGGTATTGCTTTTGAAATACAGAGCATGATGTTTGCCCTGCCTCTTATTATGATAAATTACTTTCTTGTTCATTGGGCCTTTTCTATTACTGTAGCTCCTTACCACAATTTGGGGCCCACTTAAATAGCAGAAGCATGGCCTTACAATGAACATATTATTATTTTAAAAAAAAGCTACACATGTATAAAGCACAGCAATTTGCATTGTTATCAATTTGCTTTAAGGCTCTGAATCAAGCAGAAAGCCATTAAAAAAAAATAAAAAGAATGAAGAGCCTGTTCACATAACTTGTTAAAGTCATCTCCTCCAAGCTTTGGCTTTGCATGTGTTCTGCAATATGTTCTTAAAGTGACACTCACATTAGCTTGACATTATTTTTGTTTGCAAATTACAGACATGTTACTTCCATACCTGATTTCCCCCTTGAAAAAAATGCTCTGTTAGGCTAAATAAAGACTGCATTTTTTTTTTCTTTTGTTAAATACCATTATTCTTAAAAGACTGGCAATATAAATGAATGATCAATACAATATATCTATCTATATCTATCTATCTATCTATCTATCTATCTATCTATCTATCTATCTATCTATCTATCTATCTGTGTATATATATATATATATATATATATATATATATATATATATGTATATATATATATATATATATATATATATATATATATATATATAGACAGAGAGAGAGAGATACTGTGTGTGTGTGTGTATATATATATATATATATATATATATATATATATATATATATATTGTATATACATATTTATTTATTTATTATTCGTTTTTTTATCATCCACTTTGATTTAGTCTTAAGACCTCCTTTAATGCTTTTTTTTGCTGATATTTTAACTAAACTAGGAATTATTTGCCATCAAAGATGTCTTCTCTTTGTGCACATATGTTTGCTAAATCCTTCCTTTGATTTTCTATCCTAAACCTCTGCTTTGGATTTATGTCTACAAGTCTATAAACAAAACAAGACCGTAGGACAGTAAAGCCCGAATTAAAACATCTAAATTGAAGATGTTCTAATTCATTAAAATGTGGCAAAGCATGGGGAATCTGCACATGTAATATTACTTAAAAGCAACAGAAAAGGAAAAGTAGAGAGCTTCGCTGGAAATATTAGTAAAATGTAAACTGCTGAACTAAGCCCGAGGTACAGAATGTAGGTCAGGCATTGCGAATTAATTCCAGTACTTGCAACATATTGCAAGAGGTTTACTTTTTGCCTTTGCTTTTCTTTTTAACAGCAGGCCATACTAAATAAAGCAGATCTTAAACACTGCAACTGCAAGCACTGATCAGATATTAAAGATGATTTCTTAATTGCGAAAACCTTCTTTGTGGTTTTTGCTTTGTACTGCACAGGCTGGAATTTTTATGCTTTATACATTTATATTTGAAAATCTGACTAAGAAAACCACACATTCTGTTGTAATAAAATGTATATTAAAGTCTGACTCAGATAAATAATCTGCACTGAATGTGGGTATTGTCTCCCTAGTCTACGTGTTACATAGTTACATAGTAGGTGAGGTTGAAAAAAGACACAGGTCCATCAAGTCCAACCTATGTGTGTGATTATTTGACAGTATTACATTGTATATCCCTGTATGTTTCGGTCGTTTAAGTGCTTATCTAATAGTTTTTTGGAAACTATCAATGCCCCCGGCTTAAACCACCACCTGTGGAAGGGAATTTTACATCCTTGTCACTCTTACAGTAAAGAAGCCTCTACGCAGTTTAAGGTCAAACCTCTTTTCTTCTAATTTTAATGAGTGGCCACGTGTCTTATTAAACCCTCTTCCGCAAAAAAAGTTTTATCCCTATTGTGAAGTCACCAGTATGGTATTTGTAAATTGAAATCATATCCCCTCTCAAGCGTCTCTTCTCCAGAGAGAAAAAGTTCAGTGCTCGCAGCCTTTCTTCATAGCTAAAATCCTCCAGACCCTTTATTAGCTTTGTTGCCCTTCTTTGTACTCGCTCCATTTCCAGTACATCCTTCCGGAGGACTGGTACCCAGAACAGGACAGCATACTCTAGGTGAGGCCAGACCATGGTCTTGTAGAGCAGGAGAATTATTGTTTTATCTTTGGAGTTAATCAACTCTTTAATGCATGCCAATATTCTGCTTGCTTTGTTATCAACAGCTTGGCATTGCATGCCATTACTGAGCCTATCATCTAATTGGACCCCAAGGTCCTTTTCCATCCTTAAACCCCCCAGAGGTTCTCCCCCTAGTGAGTAGATTGCATTATTATTTTTTCCACCCAAATTAATTATTTAAAAATGTTCTACAATAAACCTCATTTGCCATGTAGTTGCCCACCCCATAAATTTGTTCAGATCTTTTTGCAAAGTTTCCACATCCTGCAGAGAAGTTATTGCCCTGCTTAGCTTAGTATCGTCTGCAAATACAAAGATTGAACTCTTTACCCTATCCTCCAGGTTGTTTATGAACAAATTAAATAGGATTGGTCCCAGCACAGAACTCTGGGGGACCCCACTTCCCACCTCTGACCATTCCGAGCATTCTATATTTATCACCACCCTCTGAACTCGCCCTTGTAGCCAGTTTTCAATCCATGTACTTACCCTATGGTCCATGCCAACGGACCTTACTTTGTACAGTAAACGTTTATGGGTAATTGTGTCAAATGCTTTTGCAAAATCCGGATACACCACTTCTACGGGCCTTCCTTTATCTAGATGGCAGCTCACCTCCTTAATAGAAGGTTAAAATTGCTTTGGCAAGAACGATTCTTCATGAATCCATGCTGAGTACTGCTAATGATACAGTTTCCATTACTAAAATCTTGTATATAGTCCCTTATCATCCCCTCCAAGAGCTTGCATACTATTGATGTTAGGCTAACTGGTCCCAGGGATGTATTTTAGCCCTTTTTTAAATATTGTTGCTACATTGGCTTTTCTCCAATCAGCTGGTACCATTCCAGTCAGTAGTCAGTAAAAATTAGGAACAATGGCCTGGCAATTACTTGGCTGAGTTCCCTAAGTACCCTCATGTGCAAGCCATATGGTCCCGGTGATTTATTAATGTTAAGTTTCCCAAGTCTATTTCTAATTCTGTCCTCTGTTAGCCATGAGGGTGCTTCCTGTGATGTGTCATAAGGATAAACACTGCAGTTTTGGTTACTGGAGCCCCTCGATTCCCTCTGAAAACTGAGAAGAAGAAGAAATTCAATACCTTTGCCATCTTCCCATCCTTTGTAATCAGATGTCCTTCCTCATTCTTTATAGGGCCAATATAGTCCATACTATGTATATACTTAAAGAATTTCTTGGGATTTATTTTTGCTCTCCTCCGCTATGTCTTTCATGTTCTATCTTAATTGCACCCTTACATTTCTTGTTGCATTCTTTGCAAAGTCTGAATGCTGATGATGACCCCTCAGCCTTGTATTTTTTGAAGGCCTTCTCCTTTGCTTTTATATGCATTTTTACATTGGAGTTAAGCCACCCAGGACTTCTATAAGGTGAAGTGATGAGCGCAAAAAATAAGTGAATGGTGAATATACAAACAATAATAAATATAAATGAGATCCCCAATAAAGGGGAATAAGCCAATAAGTGAATGAATTACGTTCTAAATAAAGATAGCATGATCACTCAAATCACTGAGGCAGTGATAAACAAACAATAAAGCAAAGTGTCCTGTGTTGTAAAAATGAAGAAGGAAAAATAAATGTCCCAAAGTGATCAACAATAAACTTGTGCATCCAAATAAAGGTGGTTAAACATATATGTCCCAAAGTGATCGACAATAAACTTGTGCATCCAAATAAAGGTGTTTAAACACGATCCCACCGGCAGCTGGGCTCACGGAGCGCTTACCTTCCTAATGTGTAAAACCAGCGTGTGGATACTCAGATGGAGACTTTAAGAACTTCCCTCTGCTCGGATGAGCTAATAGGATCCTCTGTGTTGTTGCCTGGAGAACGTCCGCCCTCACTGTGTGTGGTCCGGGGCTACACCAAAATGGAGGCTCCGTACCCGGAGCGTGCACAGGCAATCAACGAGATGTAAAAAAGAGGAAAAGAAAGGGGGCTCCAAATGGTGAAATACTTCTCGGCAAACAATAATTTATTGGTCCAAATAGTAAAAATGCTCAACATGAGCTCTTTTATAAATGATATTCGGTCGAGCAGGCAGAATCTTCTGTCTGCCTGCTCGACCGAATATCATTTATAAAAGAGCTCCGACTGTTCGAGACATGCTGGTTAAAAACGTGATTGACCCTCCTCCTAGGAGTGGGTACACGTTTTTTAATAAAAAGGGCTTCTTTCTGTGCAAATATTGTTTTGCATGTTTGCACGCAAGGGGTCCTCAATTAAAGAGAACGGAATTTTTGGGTACACACACCAATGTAATGCACCCTATAAAAGATTTTATTAGTTGCCATACTGAGGGTGTGGTGTACGTATTGCAGTGTACATGTAATTTACAATATGTAGGCAGAACTAAAAGGCCATTAATGGTCCGCATTAAAGAACACATCAAGAATATTTTGAAGGGTTCTGACAAACACAATGTCAGTAGACATTTTGAGAAGTTCCACAACAAGAATCCACGTGATTTATCCTTTTGGGCGATTGATAAGTTCAAAAAACCATGGAGAGGGGCACATTTAGTTAGAACTATCAGCCAAAAGGAATCCCAATGGATACACACCTTACATACATTAGTGCCTGATGGATTGAATGTGGACTTTGATGTCAACTGTTTTATAAGTAATTTTTAACTTTTATGCATTTTATTGTAAAGGATGGGATTTAGCATCATTGTTGGTCTAGTCTTCTAGTTCCCTGTAAATCCCTCCCATTGACGCTATCTAGCTAGCCCCCACGTGAATATAAATTCAATCATCATGGGGTTTAAGCAATTGATCCGTGCAATCCATTATATGGTCCATACCTATTTTAATTACAACGCAATTTTATAACCATTTTTGTAATTAATTTTATTCATAATCCTTGTTTTATATTATTTTAATATATCCATTAAACTTAGAATATTTTAATATATATTACTATAAGGATGTATTCCTCATATAGGTTATTATGTTAATATGAGGATTAAGACGTCTCCACATTATTTTGCTTGCCAATACTTGGTTTTAATTGATCTGTTTGCCTGCCATCTATATGTTTCCCACATGCAAGATGGCCGCGATAGATTCGATGGTCATTCCATCTTTAAAAATGGCCGCTATTGACTTCCGTTTATTGGCCCATTTAAAGAGATTCCGTCTAGCCAATCCCCAGCCTCTGATGAAGTCACGTGACGTAACGCGTAAGGCCCTGTTTAGACGTGACCGGAAGTGACGTGATGTCCCGTCCGCACATTCGATACTTGCTGTTTTAACGTTTGATTTTTAAAGCTCATGTTGAGCATTTTTACTATTTGGACCAATAAATTATTGTTTGCCGAGAAGTATTTCACCATTTGGAGCCCCCTTTCTTTTCCTCTTTTTTACATCTCGTTGATTGCCTGTGCACGCTCCGGGTACGGAGCCTCCATTTTGGTGTAGCCCCGGACCACACACAGTGAGGGCGGACGTTCTCCAGGCAACAACACAGAGGATCCTATTAGCTCATCCGAGCAGAGGGAAGTTCTTAAAGTCTCCATCTGAGTATCCACACGCTGGTTTTACACATTAGGAAGGTAAGCGCTCCGTGAGCCCAGCTGCCGGTGGGATCGTGTTTAAACACCTTTATTTGGATGCACAAGTTTATTGTCGATCACTTTGGGACATATATGTTTAACCACCTTTATTTGGATGCACAAGTTTATTGTTGATCACTTTGGGACATTTATTTTTCCTTCTTCATTTTTACAACACAGGACACTTTGCTTTATTGTTTGTTTATCACTGCCTCAGTGATTTGAGTGATCATGCTATCTTTATTTAGAACGTAATTCATTCACTTATTGGCTTATTCCCCTTTATTGGGGATCTCATTTATATTTATTATTGTTTGTATATTCACCATTCACTTATTTTTTGCGCTCATCACTTCACCTTATTCAATTTATTCTTTGTCGTTAGTACATTTTAGATTCGAGCTGCATTTATTAATTTACTCACATCATTGTTTTACTATTTTATTCCTCACGTTGAGAGTATTGACTAGCGCTTTAGTTTTCCCCTTTACACACCCAGGACTTCTGTTCGTCCCTTTTAAATTTATTTCCCAATGGGATGCACTTTCTAATGCCCATATTTAATATGCTCTTAAAGCAAACTCATCTCTCCTCCGTGTTCTTTGTTCCTAATATTTTATCCCAATTTATATTTTCTAGCAAGGTTCGTAGTTTAGGGAAATTGGCTCTTTTGAAATTCAGTCTCTTTGTATTCCCCTTATGTTTCCAATTTGTGTGATTTATACTGAAGCCAATTGAGCTGTGATCGCCGTTTCCTATATTGCCCCACATTCGTGATCAGGTCTGTATTGTTGGTAATCAGTAGATCTAGTAAAGCTTTGTTTCTAGTTGGTGTGTCTACCATCTGACCCATGAAATTGTCCTGCAAGACATTTTGGAACTGGTGAGCCTTAGACGAATGCGTGGTTCCTTCCACCCAGTCTATGTCTGGATAATAAAAATCCCCCATTATGATAACACTTCCCATCCTTGCTGCTAATCAAAATTGTGATAGGAGGTCCGTAGCTCCACCCATAAGGATTCCACTTGCTCCCTAGCTCCCTTATTGATGTCATCTCTCGCATCCATTTGAATCTTTTACCAATGCACCACAAAATAGCAAAATAGGACATGCACATTTTTTTCTGAAGCATAATTATGTGTTCTGGTGCATTCCAACATGGGTGCTGCAGTATATAAGTTACCATATGCTATGCATAGATCAGAATGGGTCCTAATGATGTTGGATTGATTTAAAAAATAAAATAAAAAGTTTTTATGTTTTTAAACTGATGTTAAAACTCTTATTTTTTTACTTTAATTATAAAGATACCATTTTACAAATGAATTTAATGTGGGGGGGGGGGGGGGGGGTGCATATAAAGCTGAATTTCAGGTATAGTTATTTTTTCACAGTTACAGTATCTCACAAACGTGAGTACACACCTAACATTTTTGTAAATATTTTATTATATATTTTCATGTGACAACACTGAAGAAATGACACTTTGCTACAATGTAAAGTAGTGAGTGTACAGCTTGTATAACCGTGTAAATTTGCTGTCCCCTCAAAATAACTCAAAACACTAATGTCTAAGACCGGGTTCACACTATTTTAAATTAATTCACAATAACAGGAGAATGTGACCAGCTCTCTATGGAGCCGGTTCACATATCTCCGATGCAGCTCCGGTGCGAATTTGCACTGGAGCCCTGTGAGTCTTTTGGTCCGTTTTAAGGTCCGAATTCAGCCCAAATTGGCATGCAGTGTGTCTAAATTGGGCCCAATTAGCAATCCCCCCCCCCCCCGATGTCATATGACTGTTAGTGTTACAAGGTCTCAGGTGTGAATGGAGAGCAGGTGTGTAAAATTTGGTGTTTTTGCTCTCACTGTCTCATACTGGTCACTGGAAGTTCAACATTACACCTCATGGCAAAGAACTTTGAGGATCTGAATAAAATAATCGTTGTTCTACATAATGATGGCATAGGCTATATGGAGATTGCCAAGACCCTGAAACTGAGCTGTGGTCGACCAAAGAGTGCATGTTGAATGGGTGGAAGGTCAGCCTGTGAGTGCTCAGACTATATGCCTTACATTGGAAAACAAATTGGTCTGCATGGCTGTTGTCCCAGAAGGAAGCCTCTTCTAAAGATGATGCAGAAGAAAGCCTGCAAACAGTTTGCTGAAGACAAGCAGACTAAGGACATGAATTACTAGAACCATGTCCTGTGGTCTGATGAGACCAAGATAAACTTATTTGGTTCAGATGGTGTCAAGAGTGTGTTGCGGCAACCAGGTGAGGAGTTCAAAGATAAGTGTGTCTTGCCTACAGTCAAGCATGATGGTGGGGGTATCATGGTCTTGGGCTGAATAAGTGCTGCCAGCACTGGAGAGCTAAACCCTATTGAGCATCTGTGGGGCATCTTCAAACAGAAAGGTGGAGGAGTGCAAGGTCTCTAACATCCACCAGCTTAATGATGTCATCATTGAGGAGTGGAAGAGGACTCCAGTGGCAGCCTGTGAAGCTTTAGTGAACTCCATGCCCAAGAGGGCTATTGCAGTGTCTGAAATAATGGTGGCCACAAAAAATATTGACACTTTGGACCCAATTTTGAACATTTCTTGCCAGCAGTTTAGCCATTAATGGCCATGTGTTAAGTTATTTTGAGGGGACAGCAAATTTACACTGTATACATGCTGTACACTGACTACAGTGTAGCAAAGTGTAATTTCTTCAATGTTGTCACATGCTGAATAGCTGCCCTGCTGCTTAGTGAACACAAGTAGTCTTTAGTTGGATAGCGTGTCATTCAGAGAACACTTTGCATTTTCTGAATGAAAATTACTCTCTACTTCGTCCAATCAGAGAACACTTTGCAGTCATTGAGAAAAATGTAAAGTGTTCTCTGAATGGTGCCTGTGCCAAACAAATGAAACGCAGTCTCAACAAATGAAGGCAGTGCCAACCACTGGAATAGTGGTACCTGCTACAACGCTTTATAGCTTCCTCAGGGATTAGCCAGGTATGACACATGCATAGTTACATTGTTCTAAGCTGGAATTCAGCTTTAAGACACCTCCTTTAAAGTTACATGGCTAGCCTCTACTGAAATCACTTTTATCTCTCAAATGACAAACCAAGAAATAAAGTAGTCAGAAGAAATAGTCTCATCCCTGGCACCCCTTGGATCTATGCGAAATTGCCTCAATACTTTCAAAAATGCCATGCCAACCACCAATGATGCAAAATATATATACTGTTAAAATATATACTAAGTTGTTGTTAAACTTCTAAAATGGTGAGAACCATCAGGAAAATAAAAGAGTATAAAATAGTACACACAAAAACAATGAATCACAGATTCATAAGGACTTAAACAATGAAAGGTTTGGCTCTAAGTTACATAAAAAAAGATCCTGAATTAGTGCAGGACCCATTAAGGGTGTAAACCCAATCGGACCAATGTCATGCAGGACCCTTTTTTTGGTCCGCACCAGAATCAGATCGCATGGGTGTTTGCAATCCAATTCCTGTCCAAACTGACAGTTCACACTGCAATATGCAAACAAATCTGGGGGTTTCATTATCTTTGTTTTGACACCTGCAGTGGTTCGCATATAGCAATGTGAACCGCCTGCTAGTCAGGTGCGATGCGAGAACCCGCACTGGATTCACACAGGTTCTCACATCGCACCTGTGTGAACAGCACAGTTTGCTAAAATAGGTAGGTAAAATGTAGCGTATATAAAGTATAAAAAAATAAGAAAAAAGATAATGATTGGTCCAATATAAATCAATCATACACATCAAGTCCCATGAAGTGAATCAATCCTTGTGAAACAAAGTCCGTCACAGACAAGTAGTTATTCCCAGGTAGATATTGATGAGACCAGCAGGTGTGTGGAACATCTATGGTGAAATGTCATCCAAAATGATAAGAATTTTTACTCTTACCGGATAAGGTGGACCCGAGTGTCAACGACAGAGTCTGAAAGGCATGGATATCCAGATCAGCGAGTCAATCAAACAGTCGAAGAAGCCCAGAGGATCTCCAAAGGCGACTCAGATTAATCTGGTGGGGGACTGCGAGGCTGGAAGGCTGATGACCAAACATCGTTAGATGCCCCAGTAGAAGTCCTATTAGGCTGAAATGGGTCGGACTTTGTTCACCGCTCCCCACATTGATTTTATTCAGTGATCACTATTTTATCCTATGTCTATTGGTTTTTGTAAATAAAAACCCATCTTTTTGACCTATACCATTGGAGGCTTCCTTTTTTCTCTACATACCCTCTTGGATGTGAGTCCTTTCGGGTTTCCTGTTTGGTCATCAGCCTTCCAGCCTCGCAGTCACCCACCAGATTAATCTGAGTCACCTTTGGAGATCCTCAGGCTTCTTTGACTGTTTGATTGACTTGCTGATCTGGATATCCATGCCTTTCTGACTCTATGTCGCTGACACTCAGGTCCACCTTATCCGGTAAGGGCAAATATTCTTATCATTTTGGATGACATTTCACTATAGATGTTCCACACACCTGCAGGTCTCATCAATATCTACCTGGGAATAACTACTTGTCTGTGACGGACTTTGTTTCACAAGGATTGATTCACTTAATGGGACTTGATGTGTATGTTGGGAGATTGATTTCTATTGGACCAATCATTATCTTTATTGTTATTTTTATATACTTGTATACACAATCATGGTATATTACGTTTAGCGCTACATTTTACCTACCTTCCTACTTTGAATTTTTGTCACATGGAGCTGCTTTAATTTTCACTTCATCACTTTTTCACTTTATATTTGTTGGTTAGCGCAATAATTATCCACATTTCTCCAGTTTGCTGAATAGGCCAATGATTTTGCCCCACCTCCTTATGATCTATCCAATCTCTGCTGTGCCTGCCCCACCAGCTGTGTCCATAATCCACCCCCTGAATGACCACTGATTTATAGGTTTTACTTATCAGGGCCAGAAGTGGCATGGACCACATCTACTGTACTCTACAGGGCACCGTATCCATTTTTTTAAGATGTGCAGTTGTACTGAATAAAAGCTATCCTTCTCTTAAAAAAATATTTTTAAAGTGGAAATATTAAAGTATCGTTATTATACACTATACAAACTGTACCATAGATCACAGTCAATGTTTTTCTGGCAGAATAAGGAGCTGCTGTATTATGAGAATGTGCTAATGATGTCAGGAAACAAAATAATGTACTTTATAGAAACAGAGCTTGATTTCTATTCTTGAGTAAAATTGGATGAAGTAAGATTACATATGATCCTGTATGTCATTTTTTGATTCTGAATATACATCATCTACACCATTTATTAAAAACAAAGAAAAGTTATGAAATGCAATATCCCACTACACAGTTTCCAGCTAAAATCAAAATTCAATTGTTTTGTTCAAAGGCTCACTGCAGGCCAAGTTTTGTGTTTGGGGGCACTGAAAGTTTTATGGAACCTTAGGGATGTATTAGGAGTAGATTGCTGGACCTCTGTAAGCTATAGGAGATTTTATGCTCTAGTATTTTAATATATATAGCCCCCAGTGAGATGTAACCTGTGTTTCATTGGATTCCATTATACAGTTATGCAACACTTACATTTTATTTTTCGAACATGTAATGTTCTTTTTTTACAATATTATACTTCCAGCTAGTATTCTTTACAAGTTATCTTTAAAATGAATAGAATAATATGATTTGCATATAAGGGTCAATTTAAAAAATAAAATTGAGATGGTTCTATTATTTGTATGGTAATTATCGATTTCGACAATATAGGGGCAGATCCACGTACCTCTGCGCCGGGCGCAGCGTATCTAAGATACACTATGCTGCCGTAACTTTATTCTTTTTTTTCTAATCCTCAAAGAATTTGCGCCGTAAGTTACGGCGGCTTAGTGTATCTTTGGCGGCGTAATGGCGCGGAATTCAAATGGATGTAATGGGGGCGTGTTTTATGTTAATACGTCGTGACCCAACGTAAACAACGTTTTTTTTTAACTGCGCATGCACCGTCCGTGGGGGTATCCCAGTGCGCATGCTCGAAATTAACCCGGAACATGCCAATGCTCACGGCGGTGACGTCATTCTACGCAAATCCCTATACGCGAACGACTTACGCAAACGACGGAATAAATTGAAAATTGTACGCGGGAACGACGGCCATACTTAACATTGAGTACGCCTCATAACAGCAGCTTTAACTATACGTCGGAAAAAGCCGAGCGCAAACGACGTAAAAAAATGCGCCGGCCGGTCGTACGTTCGTGGATCGCCGTAACTAGCTGATTTGCATACTCGACGCGTAATTCGACGGAAACGCCACCTAGCGACCGCCGAAAAATTGCAGCTTAGATCCGACGGCGTACTAAGACGTACGCCTGTCGGATCTAGCCGAGATGCCGTCGTATCTTATTTTGAGGATACAAAGATACGACACGCAAAATTTTAAATTACGCGGCGTATCAAGAGATACGCCGGCGTAATATCTTTGTGGATCTGCCCCTTAGTCTATTGGGGTTGTCAATTTATTTTGACGCTTGTTTTTGTCTAAGGCCCCGTACACACGACCGGATCGATCCGCTGGGATTGATCCGCGGATCAGTTCCAGCAGATAGATCCGTTCGTGTGTACGGCCTAGCGGACATTTTCAGGCGGATAAAAATCCAGCCGTTGGATTTTCAGCGGATAAAAATTTCTTAGCATGCTAAGAAATCTATCCGCTGGAATCCTGTCCGCCGGACTTATCCGGTCGTCTGTACAGACTCACCGGATAAGTCCGTCCGATCCCATCCCTCGCATGCGTCGTAATGATTCGACGCATGCGTGGAAGTATTTACCTTCCAGGGTCGCGCACGTCGCCGCGTCATCGTCGCGGCGACGGCGCGGCCACGTCACCGCGGATGTATTCCGCAGGGATTTTGATCTGATGGTGTGTACAGCCATCAGATCAAAATCCGCAAGAGGATTTATCCGCTGGAAACGGTCCGGCGGACCGTTTCCAGCGGAAATCCTCTCTGTGTACAAGGCCTTAGGGACAATTTGACTTTTCAGCACCTGTTGTTACAAGATAAAATTGTTGAAAGAAATGTATTCAGTGCATGTTTCTGTGTGTCCATAGCATCCACTGTGTTTTTTTATTTTATTAATATTTCCAAAATTGGCTAGTTTTCGAACATTTCAGCCTTGCAGCACCTCATCGTGCTTTAGGATACACCCAAATGCCACCAGCCTATATTACCAGTTTTGTCTACACAGATCCTTTGTTTTTCATGGACTAGAGGTATGTTATTTTCTAACTGGAGCAGATGTGTCCATAATTATTGGTATAGGTACGTATATAGCGCCATCAATTTATGAAGCGATTTACGTATAATCGTATATATTGTACATTCACATCAGTCCCTGCCCTCAAGGAGCTTACAATCTATGGTGGCTACTAACTCACATTTATACAGTACACAACTTAGACAGGATCTAATTAACCTACCAGCGTGTCTTTGGAGTGTGGGAGGAAACCGTTTAAAGCTGAACAAAGTTAAAATGTTCTGAACATTTGAGAGGTGTTTGATGTTTTGTTGATCTCAAAAATTCACCAAACAGTTGCCAAGAATGTGTTGATTTATCTCAGGCATTGACCTTTATTAAAGCGGGGGTTCACCCAAAAAAAAAATTTTAACATTACATTCAGGCGAGTTGTTAGAATGACAATCAGGTGTTTTTTTTTTTAAATCGTTGCCGTACATACCGTTTTATATATATATGTTCACCGTGGCTTCCGGGTATAATCTGCGGGACTGGGCGTTCCTAATTGATTAGGTCACATACAGTGCGTCACAAGTTGCCGAAAGAAGCCGAACGGCGAGTCGGCTCTATAAGGCGCCTGCGCACCGACGTTCGGCTTCTTTCGGCATGTCAATCAATTAGGAATGCCCAGTCCCGCAGATTATACCCGGAAGCCACGGTGAACATATATACCGTATATAAAACGGTATGTACGGCAACGATTTAAAAAAAAAACACCCGATTGTCATTCTAACAACTCGCCTGAATGTAATGTTAAAAATTTTTTTTTGGGTGAACACTCGCTTTAAGTATTCACTGCATCAGTATATAGAATATGTTTGTTACATTTAGTTAGCTTTTATCAGTGAATTCTCCATAGTACTATCTACTGCTATTTTTGTTCTCAAAAAGAGAATGCATGGTTACTTTTCTCTATGTACTCTTTGGCAGTAGTGTATTTAGGTTTTGTGCTGCCCTAGGCCTGACTAAACTCGTGCACCCCCTAATTTAAATATTGCCCACCCCTTACTGTCGAGGCCGCACCCCTTTGTTTAAGACCCACCCTGACATTTTCAAGTGGGGACACTAGTTCTTAGGGCCTGGGGGGGGCAATGGATTCCCTTAATTTGCATAGATTTCCTCTTACTTCCTGTTTGGCTATGGGGCAGGAAGTGAAGGGAAATCTCTGCAATGGGACAAGAATGGTAAAAAAAAAACTGTCAGGGGCTATAACCCCCCCTTACTCCCTATACAAAATAAAAAAAAAAAGTGTTGCCCACAGTTCTACTTTAGGCAAAACATTCTGATAATTTTATGGAGAGGACTAAGAAGATATAACAATGCCAATGGTACAACAAAAAGCATATAGCACAGTATGGAAGGTTTGCGGTCCAGGCTGAGGGGACAATCAAAATTAGAAGCAGCTTACGTTACACTAACAGTGTAGCACAAGCTGGCGCAGACTCTTTCTGTGCTGCCCCCCTGCAAAGTGCTGCCCTAGGCCTGGGCCTTGTTGGTCTAGGCCAGGATACAGCGTTGCTCTTTGGTAACTTAAAATGTCAGTGTAGAGCTCTCAAGTTACAATGAGTTGATAGCTCTTTTTACTCCAGTTTTAAGGGAAATAAAGTTCATATACATCACAAGTAAAAAGCAGCATGAAAATAGCATATCTTTGAGGTGAATCCATGCAAAAAATGCATTATAAGATATTTGGGTTAAAGGGGTTGTAAGGGTTTGTTTTCATTTTCTAAATAGGTTGCTTTAAGCTAGTGCATTGTTGGTTTACTTACCTTTTCCTTCGATTATCCTTCTAAATGTTTTTTTTCCCTTTGTCTGCATTTCTCACTTCCTGTTTCTCCTCAGTAAGCTTACCCCCATCATCACCCACCATCATCTGGGAATAGTGATGCCACTCTCCAGTCATGTGACAATTCAGTGAGATTGTCTGCTAGGCTTGGGCACATACACAGGGAAACAGATGACACGTTCCTCTATACCTGGAAGTGGGTATTTTGTAGAGGAGCAAAGAGCAGAGGAGAACAGGTAAAATGAGTATAAGGTGATAGTGTCTCTTTAACCCCCAAACAAGATTACATATCAATGTTTAAAAAGTTGTAAAAAAGTGCCATCATGGTGCCTTATCAGGGGATCTGCTTCAAGGACATGGAAGAGATAGCTAGCCTTCTGATGATGTACAGTAGAGTATCCTAAGACATCCTGGGATGTGCAATGTGGGTATCCCAGGAGGGTGCCAGCTATTGCATACTTCATTTTTGCCTAGGTGGAGGAAGGGTTCCCCAATAAAGGTGTAACCAAGGCTTTCTTCTTTTGTTGCTGCTGTATTATCCTTCTTAAGTGTGGCCAGGGCTAAACTAAATATTCAGAATGGAGAAGTGCAGCAGTCATCTTTACGGAGACCACTTTGCAATGCTTTAGGTAAATTCAGGTACAATGGTTTAAACTTGCGGCGGCGTAGCTTAGCGTGTTTAGGCATACGCCGCCGTAAGTTAGGCCTATTGATTTCGACGTGGACGTAAACGACGTAAATCCCGATTCACGTATGACTTGCGCAAACGACGTAAAAAATTTGAATTTCGACGCGGGAACGGCGGCCATACTTAACATTACTATTCCAACTAGGGCCTAGCTCTAACTTTACGCTGCCTATCTCTTACGTAAACGGCGTAAAAGTACTGCGTCGGCCGGGCGTACGTTCGTGAATCGGCGTATCTACTAATTTGCATATTCTACGCCCCCTGCAATGGAAGCGCCACCTAGCGGCCATCCGAAATATTGCAACCTAAGATAGGACGGCGCAAGTCGTCGTATCTTAGATATGTTTAAGTGTATCTCTGAATGAGAATACACTTAAACATAAGTCGGCGTAGATTCTGAGTTAGGTCGGCTTATCTACTGATAAGCCGGCCTAACTCTTTGTGAAACTACCTACTTGTCTATAAACCCCAAAGACATGCTGGTAGGTTAATTGGATCCTGTCCAAATTGGCCCAGTATATACTAGGGGTGTTGAATTTAATCGTTGCATCGATGCATCGAGATTAGATGGGCCACGATGCTGCATCGATGCTGTCACTTTAAGTAATCGATTATGGAGGATGACGTCATCCTCGCGCCGTGCAGCCGCACCATGCCCTGCGGAGCCGAAGGTTACATGCCGTTTTTTCCCGCCTCCCGATGACGTTATCCCCCTGTGCTGCGAGGAGAGGAGGCCTTCTATCAATCCCCTTCCCTCTCCTCTCATCAGCCAATAGCAAGTGATTCCAGGCAGCGTAATGCGGAAGTGAGGAGCCCACGCGGTGTGCAGGTTGGCTGGAACATGGAGTGCTGTGGCTGGAGCTGTCCCTGCTGCTGACAAGAGTGCCGGCGGCCAGCTTATGGAGCACGGAGCTCCGAGGAGGAGAGTGGAGCCGAGCCGAGCCATCAGTGCTTTTGGTCCCGGTCGCGGCGTATCCAGCCGGAGGTGTGATGGAGGAGGATGAAGCGGAGCTGCAGGAGAGCCAGAACAGTGGTAGAGCCAGAACAGCAGTAGAGCCAGGTGAGGGGGCCGTGAGGAGGACACTGAAAGGACTGACATGGTAAGAGGGGAGGCAGACTGCATCCATAATGTAGATAGGGCAATACAAACAAAAAGTGAGCAGTGCTTTGCGGTGATAAATGTACAAAAGAGTCTTATTAAGTAGTGAACAAATATAGTCCTGAAATATATTTATATATAAATCTGATCTGATTGAAAGAAATCTTCTGTGTATTCAAAGTAAATCCAGTGCTGAGTGTGCTCTGCTGTGTTTAAATCATTCACCAGAAATCAGGAATGATTTAAACACAGCAGAGCACACTCAGCACTGGAATTACTTTGAATACACAGAAGATTTCTTTCAATCAGATCAGATTTATATATAAATATATTTCAGGATTATATTTGTTCACTACTTAATAAGACTCTTTTGTACATTTATCACCGCAAAGCACTGCACACTTTTTTTGTTTTATGGTCTATTTAAAGTTGTATATTCACTACCTTGTGCTAGCTGCCAACTAATCATACAGCGGCAACTTTATTTTGTCTTTAATGCAGATATGACAGCATGTTCCCTAGCTGGCTGCCAAACTGCCTTATGTCCTTCACAGCCCCTTCCTCCCCCCGCAGGTCCCACTATCTTTCACCCAACTTCCCCCCCCCCACCTTTTATATATGTCACAAACTACTCCTGATCACTCAAACTACACATCAGACGGATATGGCTCCCAGCCCATTCCTCCTCCACCTCCCTATTCAAACCAATGGCCACCGCATAGCCCTCACCCAACTCACCTCCATTCACAGGCTCCAACCCACACCCTAAACCCTAAACAATAATTCTATAATAACAAAATGATCTCTGGACCTACCCCTCCATCCTTCAGTTCCTATCACCCCCCCCCCCCCCCAGACTCTTTCATCTAATAATATTCTTGGACTCTTCCAGCCTTCCATTCCTATCCTCTGATTCTTCCATCCTTTTTTCCTTATTCATGGATTCCTATTTCCCTATCACCGGATTCTTCCATTCTATCTCCATGGATTTCACCATCTTTCAGTTCTTATCCCTTGACCCCTCAATCCTTCAGTTCTATCCCTGGACTCTTCCATCCTTTAGTTCCCAACTCCGGACTACTCCATCCTTCTTTTCCTATTCTTGAATTCATTCTTCCCTATCTCCAGACTCCTCCATCTTTCTAATCGTGATGCATCGTGATGCATCGCGGAATCGAATCGAATCGAATCGCTGACATGATAATCGTAATCGAATCGAATCGTGAGGCCACTGAAGATGCGCACCCCTAGTATATACTGTATGTATATATGTGTGTATGACTGTGTGTCCCAAGCATGTCGAGATCCAACAGGGTAAATGACCGCACCAGCCAGGAAGACACTACAGTAGCTGCAAAAAGCGCCTAGAGGAAATAAAAAAAAAAAAAAAAAAAAAAAAAGTTACGGCGGCGTAGTGTATCTTAGATACGCTGCGCCTGGCGGAAAGATGCGCGGAGGTACGTGGATCTGCCCTTTAATCTCCAAATACGGAAAGGTTTCTTCACAGTAAGAGCTGTAGAGTAGATTGCTTTGAAAAAGGTCTCGATTCTTTCCTAAATGTACATAATATGACTGGGTACTAACATTTATAGGTAGGGGGCGCGTGCCTCACGAGTACAGCCGCGGGTCCCGGGAACTCGATGTTCCCGGGAGTCCCGCGATTGCGGTTGGCAAGGGCAGAACAGGGGAATGCCTTTGTAAACAAGGCATTCCCCTATTCTGCCTAGTGACACTGTCACTGATGACCGTTCCCCGTCATCGGGAACGGTCATCAGTGACTTGTCACATGTAGCCATGCCCCCTAACAGTAAGAATCACTTCCTAGGGAACACTTAACTCCTGCAGCGCCACCTAGTGGTTAACCCCTTGCCAGTGTAATTTTTACAGTAATCAGTGCATTTTTATAGCACTGATCGCTGTAAAAATTACAATGGTCCCAAAATGGTGTCAAAAGCATCCGATGTGTCCACCATAATGTCGTAGTATTAATAAAAATGCCATAAACAGTCCCCTATTTTATAGACACTATAACTTTACGTTTTTTATATATATTTTTGGGGGATATTTATTATAGCAACAAGTTAAAAAATGTTGAATTTTTTTCAAAATGGTCGCTCTTCTTTTGTTTATAGCGCAAAAATTTAAAACAGCAGAGGTGATCAAATACCATCTCTATTTGTGGGGAAAAAAGGACATACATTTTGTTTGTGAGCCACGTCGCACAAACACGCAATTGTAAGTTAAAGCGACGCAGTACGGATCGCAAAAAGTGGCCTTTGACCACCAAAATGGTCCAGGGCTGAAGCGGTTAATCTCTTGAGTTATATGGAACAGACATCTACAAGGATTACCTTATATATAAGAGACAAGGAAACAAGAAAGAAGGGTCCTACACACAAGGGCCTCTAAGGAAATAGAGGAAGTAAGACATAAGGAACAAATCATATATTTGTCTTTTAGTTCTAGGGAAGAGAAAAGAAGGCTAGGTGAAGCAATCCATCAAATTCTAAATGGAGCTATCAGCCAGCAGCTGTGTACCTCCTTCAGTCTTCTGGAAATGTTCAAACCTGCTTTTTTTTAGGTGAACACCCCCAACATCTACTGGAGAATTTTAAATACTGTAATGTTGTTATGCTGCAGCTGCACATCTAGCCTATCAGTAGAGTTTAAATTGCAAACAGAGCACTCAGCTAGACTGATCAAAGATTATTGCATCCTGAACAACCAGGAAGCTAATGTGTATTTAGATCTACTCTTATGTTTAACATTAGGTTGTACTTAGCTCATCGATCAAATTCCTTTCTACTTGTTGCAACTAATTTTAGTTTATCATTTCTTCCTGACATGGACTTCTACCTTTTCTTTGACAATGTTTGTGTAGCACCCTCTAGTGTGCTAGAACAATAGTGCATGTTTGTGAGAGTAGGTACATTTCTGGGCTTGGCTGGTATGTGTTTTGATGTGGGCTGGGGCAGGCTCAGGGTAGTGCTGGGTGACTCACAGGTAGCATCACCAGGACCTCCCACTTCTTTCCAAAATGTTCTGGTGTTTTCTGAAAAGCAAAATGGAGAAGGGAGGTGGAGCTGCCTGGGGTGTTCTGAGGAGACCTGTCCAATCCCCAGTCTGGATTAGCAAGGGCAGGCCTCCTTACATACCTAGAGTCAGCCCAGCTGGGGTGGAGTTGATTGAGTGGAATATGAAGATAAAGTGTTAGGCCCTGTACACACGGACGGATAATCCGCTGAAAACGGTCCGCCGGACCTTTTTTTAGCGGACATGTCCGCCCGTAGATCTCTGTCTGATGGTTGTACACACCATCAGACAGAAATCCGCTCGTAAACAATACGCGGGGCGTGGGCGCGCCGTTGCCGCGATGATGACACTGCGACGTGGGCGGCCCTGGAAGTTCAATGCTTCCACGCATGCGTCAAATCAGTACGACGCATGCGAGGGATGGCGGTCGGTCGGACGTGTCCGGTGAGTCTGTACAGACGACCGAACATGTCCGACGGACAGGTTTCCAGCGGACAGATTTCTTAGCATGCTAAGATATTTTTATCCGCTGGAAACTGTCCGATCCGCCGGACAATTGTCCGCTCGGGCCTACACACGACCGGATCTGTCCGCTGGAACTGGTCCGGCGGACCAGTTTCAGCGGATCGATCCGGTCGTGTGTACGGGGCCTTAGGCTGTCGGGGCCTTGGAGGGCGCTCCCCATTCTGGGGGGAGACCTTGGGCCTGGGTTTGGGTGTGGACGGGAACCTCTTACAACCCACAGAGGTCACCTGACCAGGAGGCACAGGAGGAGCAAGAGAGGAGAGTGGGAGAACACAGGAAAGTTGGTCAAAATTGATGGAAAGATGAATGCAGTATGTTATCAAAAATACTGGGAGGAACATTTGCATTCATCAGCCAGAAGGCTGAGCATGGGGCGTACTTGGAAATTTCAACATGACAATGATCCAAACACAAGGCCAAGTCCACCTGTCATTGGATTGGCTACAGCAGATCAAAGTGAAGGTTCTGGAGTGGCCATCTTTATCTCCTGACCTCAATATCATTGAGCCACTCTGGGGAGATCTCAAACGTGCAGTTCATGCAAGACAGCCCAAGAAATTGCAGGAACTGGAGGCTTTTTGCCAAGAGGAATGGGCAGCTTTACCATCTGAGAATATAAAGAGCCTCATCCACAAGTACCACAAAAGACTTCAAGCTGTCATTAATGTTAACCACTTAAGGACCAAGCCTCTTTCTGAGATTTGGTGTTTACAAGTTAAAAACTTTGCTAAAAAAATTACTAAGAATCCCCAAACATTATATATATTTTTTTCTAACACCCTAGAGAATAAAATGCGGTCTTTGCAATGTTTTCTGTCACACCGTATTTGCGCAGTGGTCTTACAAGCGCACCTTTTTTGGAAAAAATACTCTTTTTTGAATTAAAAAAATAAGACAACAGTAAAGTTAGCCCAACTTTTTTCTATATTGTGAAAGGTAATGTTATGCAGAGTAAATTGATACCCAACTTGTCATGCTTCAAAATTGCGCCCGCTCGTGGAATGACGACAAACTTTCACCCTTAAAAACCTCCATAGGCGACGCTTAAAAAATTCTACAGGTTGCTGAGGAGGTCTAGGGCTAGAATTATTGCTCTCGCTCTACCAATCATGGCGATACCTCACATGTGTGGTTTTCATATGCGGGCGCTACTCACGTTTGCTTCTGCACGCGAGCTTGGCGGGAAAGGGCGCGTTTAAAAATGTAGGTTTTTTCTTATTTTACCTTTTATTTTTATTTTTTTACCCTGTTCTTTTAAAAACAAAAATGTAAACATCCCTTGTAATAGAAAAAAAGCATGACAGTACCTCTTAAATATGAGATATGGGGTCAAAAAGACCTCAGATCTCATATTTACACAAAAATGCAATAAAAAAAAGTGTCTCCTTAAGAGCTATGGGCGTAAGTAACGTTTTTACATCGCTTCCGCCCTGCAATGGTATGGAGATGGGTGGGGGCCATATTCCCCTTACTCGTCTCCATACCAAGCCAGGGAGAGGACACAATCACCTTCACTGCTACCGACAGCTCCGGTAAGCGTCAGAGGGCACCAGAGAGCACCGGGAGGGTTGGGGGGCCCCTTTTCCGCCTCCGATAAAAGTGATCTTGCGGTGAATCTGCCGTGGACATGGTATTAAGAATTGGGGTATGTAAACTTTGGATCAGGATAATTTGGTATTTTCTGTTGTCATTATGAATTAAAAAGAATAAACACGGTTGATTGATAATAAATGGCTTTAGCCAAACACTAACCATGAGTGAAAGAAAAGTTTTTTGTGTTATCATTCATATTCACTGAAAAATGGCCAAGAAATCATAAATTCTGCCAGGGTATGTAAACTTATGAGCACAACTGTAGTTCTTTGAAACGAAATAAAGAGAAAAAAAAAAAAAAATATATATATATATATATATATATATATATATATATATATTTATGTTTTATTGATTGATTAACCACTTAAGACCTGGACCAAAATGCAGCTAAAGGACCAGGCCAGGTTTTGCGATTCGGCACTGCGTCGCTTTAACAGACAAACAAAATTGGCACCTTTTTTTCCCACAAATAGAGCTTTCTTTTGGTGGTATTTGATCACCTCTGTGGTTTTTATTTTTTGCGCTATAAACAAAAATAGAGCGACAATTTTGAAAAAAATTCAATATTATTTTACTTTTTGCTATAATAAATATCACCCAAAAATATATATAAAAAAAACGTTTTTTTTTTTCCTCAGTTTAGGCCGATACGTATTCTTCTACCTATTTTTGGTAGAAAAAAATCGCAATAAGCGTTTATCGGTTGGTTTGCGCAAAATGTATAGCGTTTACAAAATAGGGGATAGTTTTATTGCATTTTTATAAAAAAAACATTTTTTTACTACTAATGACGGCGATCATCGATTTTTTTCATGACTGCGACATTATGGCGGACACTTCGGACAATTTTGACAAATTTTTGGGACCATTGTCATTCTCACAGCAAAAAATGCATTTAAAATGCATTGTTTACTGTGGAAATGACAGTTGCAGTTTGGAGTTAACCACAGGGAGCGCGGAAGGGGTTATGTTTCACCTAATGTGTGTTTACAACTGTAGGGGGGTGTGGCTGTAGGTGTGATGTCATCGATTGTGGATCCCTATAAAAGACATCACACGATCGATGACACCGCCACAGTGAAGAACGGAGAAGCCGTATTTACACACAGCTCTCCCCGTTCTTCAGCTCCGGGGACCGATCGCGGGACTCCAGCGGCGATCGGGTCCGCAGGTCCCGGTCACGGAGCTTCGGAGCGGGTCGCGGGAGCGCGCCCGCCGTTTGCGCGCGCCCGCGACCCATGGCTGGGCTTAAAGATCAACGTACATATACGTTGATGTGCCCAGCCGTGCTATTCTGCCGACGTACATCGGCGTTAGGCGGTCCTTAAGTGGTTAATAAAGAGATGTATTATTTGTTCCTTTTATACCTGCCTGGGGTTCAGCTTTAGGCTGGGTTCACACGTGTGCGAATCCTGTGCAGGTTCCCGCATCGCAACTGAATCACCGGCAGTTCACCCTACCTTCTGCAAACCACTGCGGGTGTCGATACAAAGGTAATGACACCCCCAGATCTGTTCGCAACTGTGAAATGGTGCAGTAATCAGATTGCATGGGTGTGAACACAGTGCGGACCAAAAAAAGGTCTGGCACCATTTTGGTCCGAATGCAATGCGAATTCAGCCATACAATCTCTATCGCTGAATTCGCATTGCACAGACATCGCATGTGATCTGCACAGCAGCGCAGTGTGAATCACATGCAATCACTATAGTGTGAACCCACCCTTAATGCTGATAAAGATAAAGAACTATAACTTGTTTCCAAACCTTTTATCTTAAAGGAGTTGTAAAGCCTATTGGTTTTTCACCTTAACCACTTCAGCCCTGGAAGGATTTGCCCCTTAAAAGGGATTATAAATACTTGTTTAAAAAATAACAAACATGTCATACTTAGGCTAGGTTCACATCACGATTTTTACATCCGATATTCGGACCGCAAAATCGTATGTAATCGGATCAGTCATCCGATTACATACGATTTAGATTGACCACAATATAAAAAAAATCGGACACGCTTTTAATACGAAAATCGGACACGATTTCAATACGATTTCAAATCAGGACCAAAAATCGTGGTCAAACACGATTTTTGATGCGATTTTAAATCGTATCAAAACGGATGCGGATCAAATCGGATGCACTTGGGGACCTACATTAATGAATGGAAGTGAATGGATACGTTTTGCCATACAGATTTGTACGATTTTAAACCTAAAATCGTGAGAACAAGTAGGATGATAAAATCGTGGTGTGAATGCACCCTTACCTCCACTGTGCAGTTTGTTTTGCACAGAGTGGCCCCGATCCTCCTCTTCTGGGGTCCCCTGGCGGCGCTTGTAGCTCCTCCCCGCAACAAGTGTCCACATTGGAGAAGCGCTCTTCTTGGCGGACACCCGTGCGGGTGTGCTCCCGAGTCCTTCTGCGTGTATTCACTCAGCTCTGCCCCCCCGGTACCCGCATTATTGGATTTGATTGACAGCTTTGCTGCTTTCAATCTATCCAACTAAGAGTCGAGACAACGGACGCCGAGGGAACAAACTGGCTCGGGTGAGTATAACGGGGGGCTGGGGGGGCTGGACAGGGCCAGAAGTTTTTTCACCTTAATGCACCTAGGATGCATTAAGGTGAAAAAACACAAGGGTTTACAACTCATTTATTGAGCAGGCCATTTTTTGCGATTTGGCACTGCGTCACTTTAACTGACAATTTTACCCAAACAAAATGTATGTCCTTTTTTTCCCACCATTAGAGCTTTCTGTTGATCTTTATGGACTGAAGGCATTTCAGTTCAGAACCTAAGCAGTCTGGCAACTGCAGATAGGTACACACAATGATTTACTTTCAAACTATTAAACCTCCTCAAGCTCCTATAATTTTATCAGCCAAAATAAATGATTCTTTTTTTTACTATAGATGAGATACTTAGTATAATAAGATCATAGAAGCCGCACTATGTCCCAAAGATAAACTTTATGGGAAAAGAGATGATGCTTTTAACTATGGACATTTGTTTTGTCTAGTCTTCCACTGAACATACTCCAGATGCATCCTGTCTGCACATGAAATAAAGATGGTCAGTCACTAGATGTTGTCATAGCGGAAATATGAACTTGGTCTGTGTAGCTAGTCAATGAGAAAATGGTTACATTGACCAGGATAACTGCCAAAACATTTCTAGTTGTATGTGTGATAAAATAATTACTGTATACTAAATATTTTATAGTGTTTATAGTGTTTACATTACACCATCCCAGAATTGATTGATAAATGTGCATTACTTGCCAAGACATTTCTTTGCTTATGACAAAGCGTGCATGCACACCTGCATGTAGACAGAGATAAAGTATTGCCGTATGTAATTGGCTTGTTATCTTCTCTAGAGAAACAGATGATTTTAAAGATTTGACATCATTCTAGAACTAAGTGACTGAGGCCTCGTATCTCCTGCATTGACTACACAATCTTGGCAAGTTGTTTGGACCTGTTCCCTTTTGTATAGTTGCAATCTTTAAACATCAACTCCACTCAAGGTAGATCAGTAAAGCAGATGGATGTAGGTATGTAAGTACAAAAACGGTAATTTCTCTGCAGATGCAGAATAGCAAATTTCACGTAAATTCTAGAACCTAATGCTTTATTTTCCCATGACTGCCAAAATATCCTTACTGAGTTATCTCAAACAAACGCAGGTGTAATATTAGTTTATTGCAGGTGAATTGGTGTTTTGGTCCCAGACATGCTCTTAGTTCCAAACTAAGGTTAAAACATGTGGCTGAGCTAGTAACAAACTCATTTCTACATGCATGAGACTTATATTACATTCCTTTAGTAAAATGAAAATGTACCTCTGTACAGTGTGCAGACACACATTAAAACAGTTTATTCAAAATAACAATGTAAGTTCTACAGATAACCACTAGGTGTCTCAGTAGTTTAGAAATGCATACCTACAAGTATAAGGCTGCTTTCACACTCCGCCTGAGAGTTGTGCCGCGTACACACGATCATTTTTTGGCATGAAAAAAAAAAAAAAGTTTTTGGGCATGTAGAAAAAACATTGTTTTTCCAACTTCATCATTAAAATGAAGTTGCCCACACACTAACGTTTTAAAACAATGCTCTAGCAAAGCGCGTGATGTACAACACGTACGACGGCACTCTAAAGGGGAAGTTCCATGCGGATGACGCCACCCTTGGGGCTGCTTCAGCTGATTTCCTGTTAGTAAAAGACGATTCACGCTTTTCTGTCTGTTACAGCGTGATGAATTTGCTTACTTCATTATGAACGGTAGTTTTACCAGAACGAGCGCACCCGTCTCATAACTTGCTTCTGAGCATGTGCGAGTTTTTAACGTCGTTTTAGCCGACACGATAATTTTTTACAACCCGAAAAACAGCATTGTTTAAAACAATTTTTTAAAAATGCAGCATGTTGGCCTAGGTGAGCCTAGAGCGGCGCGCTGACGTCATCACCCGGCCTCAACTGCTCGTGTTCGGCCGGCTTCTCTGGTAAGACTAAGCAAGCACTAATCTTCCTATACAGTGGGGGAGATGTGGACCATATTACAGCGGGGAGATGTCTGTGGATTACAGTGGGGGAGATGTCTGTGGATTACAGTGGGGGAGATGTCTGTGGATATTACAGTGGGGGTGATTGTGGATATTACAGTGGGGGTGATTGTGGATATTACAGTGGGGAGATGTCTGTGGATATTATAGTGGGGAGATGCCTGTGGATATTACAGTGGGGGAGATTGTGGATATTACAGTGGGGGAGATGTCTGTGGATATTACAGTGGGGGAGATGTCTGTGGATATTACAGTGGGGAGATGTCTGTGGATATTACAGTGGGGAGATGTCTGTGGATTACAATGGGGAGATGTCTGTGGATATTACAGTGGGGAGATGTCTGTGGATTACAGTGGGGCATATGTCTGTGGATATTACAGTGGGGGAGATGTCTGTGGATATTACATTGGGGAGATGTCTGTGGATATTACAGTGGGGGAGATGTATGTGGATATTACAGTGGGGAGATGTCTGTGGATATTACAGTGGGGGGATGTCTGTGGATATTACAGTGGGGGTGATTGTGGATATTACAGTGGGGGACATGTATGTGGATATTACAGTGGGGGAGATGTCTGTGGATATTACAGTGGGGAGATGTCTGTGGATATTACAGCGGGGGAGATGTCTGTGGATATTACAGTGGGGAGATGTCTGTGGATATTACAGTGGGGGTGATTGTGGATATTACAGTGGGGGAGATGTCTGTGGCTATTACAGTGGGGACTATATATGGTGGTGATCTGAAAAATGTATGTGCATTATAATTAATCAAAATTAGTCGATTAATTGATTTAAAAAAAACGATTAATCGAACACGAACATTTTAATCAGTAACAGCCCTATTACAAATTGATTATTAAGTCATTAAGTAGTGGACATAGGCTTGCGCACAGGGTGTGCCAGATGTGCCAGGTGTGCCTGGGCACAACATAATAATCCTGTGCTGGGCAGAGTCCCCCTACTACTTGACTGCAGAAAAAAGGACTGGGGAATCTCTGTCCTTAGCCCCTTTCTCTGTTTCAAAAGTGAGACATCCGGGGCTCCGAATTGTTTTTGTAAAAAACAATAATAAAAAACAATAATAAATAATAAAAAAATACATAAAAAAAGTAAAAAAAAAAATATAAAAAAAAATAAACTACTGACACCGTCCACTGCTCTATCAACACTGTCCATTGCCATATATATATATATATATATATATATATATATATATATATATCTATATATATATACCGTATATACTCGAGTATAAGCAAAGTTTTTTAGAAAAAAAAAATTGTGCTGAAAATGCCCCCTTGGCTTATACTCAAATGACCTTTTTTGCGCCTGATCGCTTGGATTTTGGGGACCCGGTACCGGCCGGCCGTAGGTCCCCTGGACCCCAAACTTGGCACACATGTTTCCTCTACAAGCGTGTAAAGTTTGTTGTCCGTGGGACCTACGGCTGGGGAGCGCCGATTTTTCAAATCCGGGCACCCCTTTCATAGACTCCCATGTTAAACGTCAGTCTAGTCATGGACACAGTGAGGCATGGGCACAGTGAGGCATGGACACAGTGAGGCATGGACACAGTGAGGCATGGACACAGTGAGGCATGGACACAGTGAGGCATGGACACAGTGAGGCATGCACATGGACACAGTGAGGCAAAGTGAGGCATGCAGATGGACACCCTAAGCTTATACTCGAGTCAATAGGTTTTCCCAGTTTTTTGTGGTAAAATTAGGTGCCTCGGCATATATTCGGGTCGGCTTATACTCGAGTATATATATATATATATATATATATATATACATATATATATATATATATACATACATATATATATATATATATATATATATATATATACATATATATATATATATATACACATATATATATATATATATATATATATATATATATATATATCATTTCAAGTCCTGAGCTACTAGCCAGGCCTTAAGGGTTACTCGCCACCAGTTGACCCAACCAATCCCTGCCCTGCACCACCCCTAATTCAGCCCCTAAACACGCCCTCATAAATTATCTCATGAAATGACACTTACATGTTTTATGCAGAATTAAGTTACAAACTTTATTAGTGCAGCCACACCTGTGCCCATCATTGTAGCCTCTGCTCACTGTGCCCACCATTGCGGCCTCTGCCCACTGTGCCCACCATTGTGGCCTCTGCTCACTGTGCCCACCATTGCAGCCTTTGCTCACTGTGCCCACCATTGCAGCCTTTAGTAACTGTGCCCACAATTGCAGCCTTTCCTCACTGTGCCCACCATTGTAGCGTCTGCTCACCTGTGCAGAGGATCGTCACAGGGGAAGAGGAGCTGGGAGTGGGGGGGAGCACGGGTACCGCCGGCATGCAGGGATTGATCAGAAGCCGTTCTCCCATGGATCACCCCGGGGAAGAGAAAAGCTGCGGGATTACAGAGCCGTTAGCCCGCTGTTACAGCTGAGTTTACATTGCAATTGCCACCGCTCCGCTTGTGGTTACACACAGCCCCGCCTCCTGACCCAGTGCCTGTATCAGATTGACAGAATGGCAGTCCAATGCTGGGACTTTTTTTGTCTATATGATACAGGCGCGGGGTCAGGAGGCAGGGCTGTGTGTAACCAAGAGCAGAGCGGAGGCAATTGCAATGTAAAGTCAGCTGTAACAGCTAGTTATCAGCTCTGTAAGTCTGCGGCTTTTCTCTTCCCCAGGGTGATCAATGAACGGCTCCCAATCAATCCCCGCATGCTGTCAGTACCCGCGCTCCCCCCCCCCCACTCCCATCTCCTCACCAGAAACAATTTTCCACTCGCAAAATGCTAGTAGGCGAGTGGAAACACATGTGTGTTTGAGCTTTGGGGTGCACACCTATAGTAGTGGATGTGGATGGATTTTTTTGGAGAATAAGGCTATTTAGTGTCACTTTATTCTTCCTTCCTTTTTATTCAAACTCATCCTTATATTTTAACTGCTCTGAAAAGTCAGAGAGTTGTAATGTGGTTGCTATGTAAAACACCTTAAAAACTCCAGACAAAATCAACACAAAACAATTGGAATTAAATAGTAAAATAAGATAATGGTGTAAAGATGAAAGAAAAGCCTACCCACTTAACCACTTCATTACTGGGCACTTAAACCCCCTTCGTGCCCAGACCAATTTTTAGCTTTCAGCGCTGACGCATTTTGAATGACCATTGCGCGGTCATACAACACTGTACCCAAATTATATTTTTATCATTTTTTTCCCACAAATAGAGCTTTCTTTTGGTGGTATTTGATCACCTCTGCGATTTTTATTTTTTGCGCTATAAACAAAAAAAAAAACAGAAAATTTGGAAAAAAAAAACACAATATTTTTTACTTTTTGTTATAATAATATCCCAATTTTTTTTAAAAAAAAATAAAAATTTCCCTCGTTTTAGGCCGATACGTATTCTTCTACATATTTTTATTAAAAAAAATCGCAATAAGCGTATATTGATTGGTTTGCGCAAAAGTTATAACACAAAAAAACATAGTATCAAGCGCACTCCCTATAGATGTCTCTGTAGACGATAAACAAAGAATGACAGATGGGAACAATAGAACTCCAAACAAATTTTTGAGAGTATCCAAAAGTGAAAATATAGTGCTCATATGGAATTACTATAGTCCATCAATAAAATGTCCACAGCACTAAATAACCAAAAGATGCCTTGCTTAGACGGCTGCCAGCTGACAGATGAAGCAATCTGTAAAACAACAAGAAAGGAGACACAAAGCAGCGCCTTCTGAGCGTAGCAAGTGTATTTAATATTGGAAATGTATTTAAAACATATAGATAACCTACTCACATGTCTGATGTAGGTAAAAGCATAGTCAATTGTAAAGGGTTCATCCGCGGGGGTCCCGGAGAAGACGAGATGTCCTCATGCTGGCATGCAGTGTCCTGTCCGTACTGCAGCGGCGATGGGAACCGAAAGCGCCCTCGGAACTGAAGTGCGCGGTACAGGTCTCCACTGTGTGCTGCTGTTGCTGCCGACTTCACATCCGGGCGCGGGAGGTGCACGCGTACGAGGCTTTCAAGTCTCTTCTTCAGGCATAGTGGTGGCCATCTTTCCGGAGCGCAATATAAATGAAGGAAAGACCGCCCTGAATACTCCAATTGGCCAGATCTTGATTACGGAACATCTAATGCCCCCCACGAGACTTATATACAGGGATCCCGTTAAAAAATGGAATAAAATACATTTATATAAAAATATCAATTAATTAGAGCCACAAGCAGCGGGGGTTTGCCTAAATAATCATAAAGATGGAAGCTCTATACGCATACAGTAATAGTGTCTAATAAAATCAACTCAATAGCAAGTGAATATACCTGAACAAGAATTATGGGTAGATAATAATGGGTTATTATGATTACATGTTTATTATTATCTACCCATAATTCTTGTTCAGGTATATTCACTTGCTATTGAGTTGATTTTATTAGACACTATTACTGTATGCGTATAGAGCTTCCATCTTTATGATTATTTAGGCAAACCCCCGCTGCTTGTGGCTCTAATTAATTGATATTTTTATATAAATGTATTTTATTCCATTTTTTAACGGGATCCCTGTATATAAGTCTCGTGGGGGGCATTAGATGTTCCGTAATCAAGATCTGGCCAATTGGAGTATTCAGGGCGGTCTTTCCTTCATTTATATTGCGCTCCGGAAAGATGGCCACCACTATGCCTGAAGAAGAGACTTGAAAGCCTCGAACGCGTGCACCTCCCGCGCCCGGATGTGAAGTCGGCAGCAACAGCAGCACACAGTGGAGACCTGTACCGCGCACTTCAGTTCCGAGGGCGCTTTCGGTTCCCATCGCCGCTGCAGTACGGACAGGACACTGCATGCCAGCATGAGGACATCTCGTCTTCTCCGGGACCCCCGCGGATGAACCCTTTACAATTGACTATGCTTTTACCTACATCAGACATGTGAGTAGGTTATCTATATGTTTTAAATACATTTCCAATATTAAATAAACTTGCTACGCTCAGAAGGCGCTGCTTTGTGTCTCCTTTCTTGCGCAAAAGTTATAGCACCTACAAAATAGGGGATAGATTTATGATTTTTTTTTTTACTAGTAATGGTGGCGATTTGCGTTTTTTTTTGTCAGGCCTGCAATATTGCGGCGGTCGTATCGGACACTTTTAACACAATTTAGGGACCATTCACATTTATACAGCGATCAGTGCTATAAAAATGCACTAATTACTGTATAAATGTGACTGGCAGTGAAGGGGTTAACACTAGGGGGTGAGGAAGGGGTTAAATGTATTCCCTGGGTGTGTTCTTACTGTGTGGGGGGAAGGGACTGACTGGGGGAGGTGACCGATGCTGTGTCCCTATGTAAAGGGACACAGATCGGTCTCCTCTCTCCCTGACAGCACATAGAGCTCTGTGTTTACACACAGAGCTCCACGTCCTGATGTGTCACCGACGATCGCGGGTGTCTGGCGGACATCACGGCCGCCAGGCACACGCATCGGCTTCCGAGCAATGCGCCGGGCACGTTGTTTCCCCGAGAGAGCCGCGCTGTGGACGTCTTTCGTCCATAGCGCGGATCCCAAGTGGTTAATAGGTGGAAAATCTTATGCCGCGTACACATGACCATTTTTAATGGTCTAGAAAAAACAACGTTTTTTTCAACCCGATTATTGTTAAACCGGCCTTGCCTACACACGATCGTGAAAAGAAAATGCTCTAGCAAAGCGCGGTGACGTACAACACGTACGACGGCACTTTAAAGGGGAAGTTCCATTCGGATGGCACTGCTTTTGCTGATTTCGTGTTAGTAAAAGACGATTCGCGATTTTCAGTCTGTTACAGCGTGATGAATGTGCTATCTCCATTATGAACGCTTGTTTTACCAGAACGAGCGCTCCCGTCTCATAACTTGCTTCTGAGCATGCACGTTTCTTTCACGTCGTTAAAGCCCACACACGACCATTTTTTACGACGTTGAGGCCAGAATCACACTAGTGCGTTGCGTTTTGGAGCTCTGTTGTCTTTGCGAATTTCTCTATAAGGTGTTCTGCAGATCAACTGCATTTTAGTTGCAGATCAGGTGTGAATTTGGAGACCTGGGAGAGGGGAGGGGGAGTGGGAAGTGTATTGAACTGAATGAGACAAATACTGAAGAGAAATTAACAGATCTGCGAATTCAGCTGCGTACCCATAGAAGATAATGGGACTGAATTCGCACCTGAACCGCACCGCAAGACATAAAAACCGCACGCGGTTTGGAGGCAATACGCAGTGCGGATGCATCGCACATATGTGAACCAGCCTCATTGAAAACAATGTATTTTGAAATGTCCTGCGAATTAGATGCGGTTTAAGCCGCACTCAATTCGCATAGGTGTGAACCTGGCCTAAAAATTACAACGTTAAAAACTACGTGAAAAATTAGAGCATGTTCTAAATTTTTAATGGCCATTTTTCACGTCGTGAAAAACGGTCATGTGTACGCGGCATTAGTCTTGATAGATCAACAAAAATGATTTTGATGACCATTTTGTCCCCGTACATAGATGTACATATATCTAGAAATGATAGGATTTATTGTTGTTGAAGTTGAACATTGTAATAAAGGTCAAGTTGATGACATTGCTTCTGGTAGCTTTCTGTAACATTTCCAGTTTGTTGCTTCTGATTTCAGTATACATAGTATTATGGCTGGGGACACTTCTATACTTTACATATGAATGGCTCTGAACAAAGGCTTGGCAATTATGTTCATGTTGCCCTGAGAAAGAGTACAATGCAATTGATTTTTCACATGGTTAGAATCAATCTTTGATGTATACCAATGAACCACACATTGAACATATAATTTTACACAAAAAGTATTCTAAATAATTAAAAAGTGAATTTGAATAAAGGGATAAAATGTCATATAAAATGGGTCTGGGGCTCATTAAAGTCAATCAGCAGAATCATTTTACCAACTTTATTTAACATTTCTGTGATAGTCTGGGATATTAAAATTAATAACGTTAGTAATCGTTAAAAAAAAAATCCAGTGCAAAGATTATATTATAATACTCTGATCTCAAACTACAAAACATTTGAGTTGCCAAATTCATCATAGTTTTTAGTAACTAGTCAACTATTTGAAAATGTAGCCACCCAGTAAAATATGCTGTGCTACCTATTGTGTCTACAGATACACCATCGTATCTCTGATTTTTACTGGTCCTATCTATGCACCTGATTCATAGAACCAGTTACGCATAGATAGGGCTGAGATCCGACAGTGTCACACTGTGTTACACTGTCGGATCTTTTTTTGGATTTAAAAATGGCGCCGGGGGCGTTCCTGCTGATTTACACTGAATAATATGTAAATCAGCGAGATACGCGAAATTCACGAACGTACGCGGACCCGACGCTGTGTTCTTACGTCGTTTCCGTAGCGCGGTACCCGTCGTATAATTACCCCTGCTAAAAGCAGGGGTAAGTATTGTTAAGTATGGCCGGCGTTCCCGCGTCGAATTTGAAATTTCCTACGTCGTTTGCGTATGCCGATTCACGAACACGCGCGTCGCAAGTCCCGCTCACGTCGCAACCACTGACGTCCTATGGACGTCAGTGGGAGCAATGCACGCCGGGAAATTCCCCGGACGGCGCATGCGTATTTAAATCGGCGTGGGAGCGCGCCTGATTTAAATAGTACACTCCCCCAGCCGCGGAATTAGAATTCCGCCGGGGGAGTTAGGATCCGCCGTCGCAAGTTTGGAGGTAAGTGTGTTGTGAATTTGACACTTTCCTCACAAACTTGCGAGGGCGGATCTTAAAACACATAGGTTACACGGATCTAAAGATCCGCTAACCTTTGTGAATCTGGCCCTACGTCGCCGTAACTTAGAGCGGCAGGTCCCGTATTCAGAAACAACTTGCGCTCTAAGTTACGGCGGCACAGTGTAAATGGGCCGACGTAAGCCCGCCTAATTCAAACTAGGCTGGTAGGGGGCGTGTTGTATGTAAATGATTTGTGACCCCACATAAATGACGCGCTTAACGAATGGCGCATGCGCGCGCATGCTTAGTATCATTTTGAATTTTCAAAGTAAATTACGCCCGCTCAATGCTTAGTCGATGTGAACGTAACCTAGGCCCAGCCCCATTCACGGTCGACTTACGCAAACGACGTAAGCGACGTGAAATTCGATGTCCCGACGTCCATACTTAACATTGGCTACGCCTCATATAGCAGGGGTAACTTTACGCCGAAAAAAGCCTCACGTAAACGACGTAAATCAATGCGCCGGGCGCACGTACGTTTCTGAATCGGCGTATCTAGCTCATTTGCATATTCTACTTGTAAATCTACGGAAGCGCCCCTAGCGGCCAGCGTAAATATGCACCCCAAGATACGACGGCATAGGAGACTTACACCGCTCGTATCTAGGCAACAGTGAGGCGTATCTGATTCTATGAATCAGGCGCAGAGATGCGACGCCTCACACTCAGAGTTACAATGGCGTATCTGGAGATACGCCGTCGTAACTCCTTTCTGAATCCGAGCCGTCGTGTTTACTATTGTGACTAGCTGTGATTGGCCACAGCTAATCACATGGTACAGATGGGCTGTGATTATCCCTCTATGCACATGTGATCACTGTGACCAATCACAGAGATCAGCACAATAGTACACAATGAATGGCATTAATCAAAGCCATTTATTGTGTGCAATTGTCATTTGATCTGCTGTGATTTGCTGTAATTGGTCACAGCAATTACATGGTACCAGCAGCGGGTCGCTACACTGATCTGTCATCTGCTGTGTCTGGTGGAAACAGCATGGGGAAAAATTTGGTTGGATTGTGGCCCATGGGGCTCGTGCAAGGTGCGATCCTGGGAGGACGTTCTGGGACGACGTCCACCCAGGATACCAGGGCTCCTGCTCACAGTCTGGTACGAAGAAGTCTTGATAAGAAAACATTCTGGAAGCAGGCAGCTGGGAAAGACTCCAGAGAGATATACTGCTGGGTTCTTCTAATCATATTCCTGTTGTTTCAGTGCTGAAAGAATAGCACAGTGGAGATAGATCAGATCATACCTGTTTTTCTGCCTGTCTAAGAGGACTGAGGAGAGCTGACTTCTGGGTTTTAAGTGCCACATAGTCCCCACAAGCAGGGTTGTTGTCCCACAGTGACTGTCTATCAGATTCCTAGTATTGCATTACTTTGCTACAACACAGCACTAACATATCTTTAGTTATCTGTTCATTCCATCAGGAGGTAGAATGGTAGACTGTGTTACATAGTCAACGAGAGACTGTAGGCTACATACAGAGCATAAACTAGACAATTGTCTTATAGTAGCATCTGTTGGATAAGTGAATTGATTGAGAAAAGATCCTTCTTTAAGACAATTCCTAATATCATAACTATTATATAATCTGAATCTTAAAGAGACAGTACATCGTCACTACTGTATTACATTGGAAGGTAAATTGTTTACAATGGCCCAGATTCAGGTACATTTGCGCTCTATTTGCGGAGGCGCAGGGCAACGATTTTGCCCTGCGCCCCCGCAAATATTTGGCGTTGCCCTCGATTCACGGAGCAGTAGCTCCGTAAATTGCGAGGGCGCGCCGGCAAAATTGCCCGGGGTAAGCGCACGCAATGTAAATGATCCCGCCGGGGGCGGGAATCATTTGAATTAGGCGCGCTCCCACGCCGAGCGTAGAGCGCATGCTCCGTCGGGAAGCTTTCCCGAGGTGCATTGCGGCAAATGACGTCGCAAGGACGTCATTTGCTTCAAAGTGAACGTGAATGGCATCCAGCGGCATTCACGAATCACTTACGCAAACGACGTAAATTTCAAATTTCGCGACGCGGGAACGACGGGTATCCTTAGCATTGGCTGCGCCTGCTATTAGCAGGAGCAGCCTTACGCTAAGCACGCCGTACGGAAACAACGTAACTTGCGTACGCAGGGCCCGCGCAACAATTGTGAATCGGTGTTAGTATGCAATTTGCATACTATACGCTGATCACAATGGGAGCGCCCCCTAGCGGTCAACGCAAGAATGCAGCCTAAAATCTGCGTGGCATAAGAGCCTTATGCCACGCAGATTTTAGGCTGCAGTCGGCGTAACGAGTTCTCTGAATCAGGAGAACTCGTTACGCCAGCGCAAGTCAGCAATTGCGCTGCGTAACTATGGTTACGCAGGCGCAATTGCTTACTGAATCTGGGCCATTATTTACATGTGTTTTATTCACTGTGTCACAGGCTTTTAAGGGATTCACCAGACTCAGATAGGAGTTGTACTCACATATTTCTCAAAGCCAATACAAGTACACTACACAAAATACATCTAGTAGTTGTTTTACACATAGCTGTATGTATTTTGGTGTGTGTTTAGTTGGTGGGAGGGTTTTCGGTTTGGAAAAGGATTGATACAAAAGTTGACACTGGTTACATAACAAAAGTATAAGCATTATGAGATTATGGCACGGTAAGGATACTGCTTTGATCTACTATATACCCATAAGCTATTTGAGGTTGATGAGGAAATCAGACAAAGAATACCTGCACAAGTATAATAATACAGAAGAATGCTGTGCAGGTGCTGAATCCTTTATATCACATTCCAGTACTTGGATGCAGCACTTTGTTTATCGTGTGCCTGGTTACATAATAATGCTGCTCTATTACAGACTGAGAGGGGAGCTATAGTCATTTTTTTAGCAATCTTTGAACATGTGTTGTTTTTCTAAATATATGCTGTATGTACATGGACACATATTTGCTCATATTTCATGTAGTTTCTGATATCTGATACATTAGTTTTTAGTGCAGATTATTTTGCGACAAGGCTTTTAGCATTCCCCTTGCTACCCTGATGAAGTCACGTGGGCGTGACGCTACACGTCGGGATTGAGCGACAGGCTCACCGGAAGTAACTCGTGATTACAAGCTCGCTGCCCGTGGAGTATATGTTTGAATTAATGTTGTAAAAAGTGAGTACCACTAGTTGTTTTTTATTAATACAATTTGCAGAACTTTATCACACTATTGGGAATTTCTTCCTTAGGCCTTGTACACACGGTCGGACCAAACCGATGTGACTGGTCCGTCAGACCATTTTCATCGGTTAACCTTTGAAGTGGCCGTACGGCCTGATATGCGTACACACCGTCAGTCCAAAATCTGATCGGGTCAGAACGCGGTGACGTCAAACACACGACGTGCTGAATAAAACGAAGTTCAATGCTTCCAAGCATGCGTCGACTTGATTCTGAGCATGCGCGGGTTTTGAACCGATGCTTTTCTGTACTAACCATCGGTTTGGTCCGATGGGGCAGCGGTCCATCGGTTCGGTTTTGAAGCATGTTTTAAAATTTTGGACCGAAGGAAAACAGACCGATGGCCTATATACACGGTCGGTTTGGTCCGATGAAACTGAACTTCGGTTCATTCTCATTGGTTCGTTCCGACCGTGTGTTCGGGGCCTTACACACCATCACCACAGAGGATATCAAGCAGGACCCCCAAGATCACCACAGAGGAGGCATTATCTACATTACAGTTTCATAAACCGGGCTAAACTTGGAAGAGCCCCTAGAGGCAGATGGAAATGCACGGACCCCAGAGAGAGACATCTATTCAATGCTGTAGCCTTACAGCAGTAAGGTGAGAGGCTTGAGAACACTGAGGCCACCTACACACGGTCGTTCCAAACCGATGAGAATGGTCCAACGGGCCATTTCCATCGGTTCACCGCTGAAGTGGCCTGATGGTCTGATGTGCGTACACACCATTGTTCCAAAAACCGATCGGGTCAGAACGTGGTGACGTCAAACGAAGTTCAATGCTTCCAAGCATGCGTCGACTTGATTCTGAGCATGCGTGGGTTTTGAACCGATGCTTTCTGTACTAACCATTGGTTTGGACCGATCGGGCAGCGGGCCGTTGGTTCGATTTTGAAGCATGTTTTAAAATTTTGGACCGAAGGACAACAGACCGATGGGCTATACACACAGTTGGTTTGGACCGATGAAACTAAACCTCGGTCCATTCTCATCGGTTTTGTCCGACCGTGTGTACGCGGCCTGAGGTGTCACAGCAACTGAAAGGAAAGACACCAGTCACCTAAATTCACTGTGTGGAACAGGGAAGAAATAGATCACCTAGTTGATTGTGTCACATCAGATTAAGCATTTCTGCACTTGGACTTATATGCATTCTTTTTATTCACATCAGTTACTTTAAATGAATGTACTTTAGCTGTGGTGACTTTGTATATAGATATTGATTTGTTTACCAGTTACCACTCACAGTGTGTATGCATATTTATATTTATACTTTTACTATGTGTTTATGATTTTTGTATCCTGATTTCCAGAAGCACAAAGCATTTCATATTTTAACTTCATCATTTTATTTATATATTTTTTGGCACTTGACAGTGCATCACCATCACTATATTAGACATTACACCCCATTAGTCACGGATCAGTTAACCAGGGCTTGCAGCAGTTAGTTATTACACCATATTTAAAGCGATAGTGTGGGAGTACCACCTTTTTATTTTTCAATACCTCACCTGTGCTACAATCACTGTTTACTTACATGTGCAGGACCTAAGGCCCACATTTGTATTTGCGTGTATGCATGGGGCAGATGGGGTGTTTTAATTTTTTTTTTTTATTATCTTTATTTATTCAAATACATTTTTTAACATGTTTTGAAATGTTTTGAAAACAAACCATTTATATGATAGCATTAGGCAGGCAACAGGTCCTCTTTATGGAAACACCAGGGGTCTACTAGACCCCCAATGTCTCCCCTGCCCTCCAAAGCAGCTAATTAACCTTTTGCCGACCGCGCCATAGCAGAAATACTGCTACAGCGCGGTCGAGTTATTGTGACAGGACGTCCCTGGGACGTCCTCGTGCACTTCCGCGTTTGCGCGTCCCCTGGGGCGCGCTCGCGGAAGTGTCCGTGCTCGCCGGGTCTAGAAGACCCGGCGCATCACGGATCACAGTAAATTGCAGCGAATCGCGGCTGTTTACCACGTGATCGCTCCGTCAAATGACGGAGCGATCACTTGTAAACAAACCGGCGTCATTTGATGACGCCGGTTCCTCCCTCTCCTCTCTGTACCGTTCGGTACAGTGCGAGAGGAGGGGGGGGGGAGCGCGGGGTGTCAGCAGTGCTGTGGCTGGATCTGTGACAACTGCAGTCACAGATCCAGCCATCCCTCCCAGCTCAGCTATCCCTGCGCAATACTCTGCCATACCCCATACTCTGCAATACCCCATACTCTGCAATACCCCATACTCTGCAATACCCCATACTCTGCATACTCTGCCATACCCCATACTCTGCAATACCCCATACTCTGCAATACCCCATACTCTGCCATACCCCATACTCTGCCATACCCCATACTCTGCCATACCCCATACTCTGCCATACCCCATACTCTGCATACTCTGCCATACCCCATACTCTGCAATACCCCATACTCTGCATACTCTGCCATACCCCATACTCTGCAATACCCCATACTCTGCATACTCTGCAATACCCCATACTCTGCCATACCCCGATACTCTGCCATACCCCGATACTCTGCCATACCCCGATACTCTGCCATACCCCGATACTCTGCCATACCTCGATACTCTGCCATACCCGATACTCTGCCATACCCCGATACTCTGCCATACCCCGATACTCTGCCATACCCCGATACTCTGCCATACCCCGATACTCTGCCATACCCCATACTCTGCAATACCTCGATACTCTGCCATACCCCGATACTCTGCCATACCCCGATACTCTGCCATACCCCGATACTCTGCAATACCCCATACTCTGCAATACCCCATACTCTGCAATACCCCCATACTCTGCAATACCTCGATACTCTGCAATACCCTGCGCAATACTCTGCAATACCCTGCGCGATACTCTGCAATACCCAAATACTCTGCAATACTCCGCAATACCCCAATACTCTGCAATACCCCCAATACCCCAATACTCTGCAATACCCAAATACTCCGCAATACCCCAATACTCCGCATATATAATGTTTTGGGGTTCTATGTAGTTTTCTAGCAAATAAATTGTGATTTTTCCATGTAGGAGAGAAATGTCAGAATTGGCCTGGGTGCTCCAGAACGCCTGATGGCGCTCCCTGCATGTTGGGCCTCTGTATGTGGCCACGCCGTGTAAAAGTTGCACACATGGGGTATCGCCATACTCGGGAGGAATAGCAGAATGTGTTTTGGGGTGTCATTCGTGGTATGCATATGCTGTGTGTGAGAAATAACCTGTGAATATGACAGAAACAAGTTTGTTTGTTTGTTTTTTACAGAATTTTCGGTCGTTTTTCTTTTATAGCGCAAAAAATAAAAAACCCAGAGGTGATCTAATACCACCAAAAGAAAGCTCTATTTGTGTGAAAAAAAGGACAAAAATTTCAAATGGGTACAATGTTGTATGACGGAGTAATTGTCATTCAAATTGTGAGAGCACCGAAAGCTGAAAATTGGTCTGGTCAGGAAGGGGGTTTAAGTGCCCAGTGGTCAAGAGGTTAAGCACAGATTGTGCTTGATTAGCTGCTTTCCTGATTGTAGCAACCAGGGAATGACAGCTCTAAAAACCGGAAGTTACTAAATGATTGTAATTTCTGGGTTTATTAAGCCCCTGTACACACGATCGGTCCATCCGATGAAAACGGTCTGATGGACCGTTTTCATCGGTCAACCGATGAAGCTGACTGATAGTCAGTCGTGCCTACACACCATCGGTTAAAAAAACGATCGTGTCAGAACCCGGTGACGTAAAACACAACGACGTGCTGAAAAAAACGAAGTTCAATGCTTCCAAGCATGCGTCGACTTGATTCTGAGCATGCGTGGATTTTTAACCAATGGTCGTGCCTACAAACGATCGTTTTTTTTCTATCGGTTAGGTATCCATCGGTTAAATTTAAAACAAGATTGCTTTTTTTAAACCTATGGATAAATAACCGATGGGGCCCACACACGATCGGTTCGGACCGATGAAAACTCTCCATCAGACCGTTCTCATCGGTTTAACCGATCGTGTGTACGCGGCCTAAGTCACAGAGATCTGTATTTAGCTATCCCATCTGTTCACCATAGTCCTGGGCTCCCTGGAAAAATGGGAAAACCCTTGGAACTGCCATGGGCGGGAGGTAAGCAAAAATGATCAGTTGACTGTAGAGCTGCTCAGATGAGTTTTACTAAAGACTAATCACTGTGAAAAATTATACCAAACTAGCTGCAGCAGTAGCTATACGCTAGTTATAACCACTTCGATCCAGGATGTTTTTCTATGGTCTATGGAAGTGAAGTGGCTAATTACCTCTAGCACTTTTTATCAATCTTACTCATAACATTTACCTCTCGCTAGTCTTAACACTGAACCTTTTCCTAATGTAGACCTTGACAAGCAACTATTGCTTAAAGGGGTTGTAAACCCTCGCAGTTTTTCACCTCAATGCATTCTATGCATTGAGGTGAAAAACCTCTTGTAGTGCACCAGCCCCCCAGAGCCCCCCTTTTGCTTACTGGATACTTTCCTAAATGTACATAATATAACTGGGTACTAACATTTATAGATAAAGTTGATCCAGGGAAAATACGATTGCCTTTTGGGGGATCAGGAAGGAATTTTTCCCTGCTGTAGCGAATTGGATCATGCTCTGCTGGGATTTTTCGCCTTCCTCTGGATCAACTGTGGGTATAGAATTGGGTATATTGGAGCGTACGATATTTTTTATTTAATTTAATTTATGGTTGAACTGGATGGACTTTTTTCAACCTGACTAACTATGTAACTATGTAACTTACCTAAGCCGATCATTTCTGCGCTGGGGACGAGCTAACCTGCTCCAGCCGGTGTCTCAGGTCCTGATTCGATAGATTGATAGCAGCGCAGCCATTGGCTCCCACTGCTGTCAATCAAATCCAATAACACTGGAAATCCGGGGGGTATAGCCAAGTCCTGCTGTCTGTGTCAATGTACGCAGCAGCAAGACACAGGGGCACGTCCACACGAGTACCCTGTGGAAGAGCAATTCTCCTTTGGGCCACTTGTGAAGAGGAGGAGCCAGGAGCACCGCTGAGGGACCCCAGAAGAGGAGGATCGGGGCCACTCTGTGCAAAACCAACTGCACAGAGGAGGTAAGTATGAGATGTTTGTTTTTAAAAATAAATAAAAAAGGAACCTTTAGTTATCCTAACAATCAACCACTAACCTCTTTAATATATACGCCAACCCCCAAACTAACACTGCAAAGTTACTCTTCCCTGTTAACCTAATTGTAGACCCCTAAGCCTTTAAGCTTTTCCCAAATGTGGGAGGTTCTAGTCAGGATAGGATAGGAAATTACATTTTCCTTTTTGCCTCTTCTACAGTAGTCTTGAATACTACAAAGAATGCCATTCTTATGCCCTGTACACACGACCGTTTTTCTCGTCAGGAAAAAAAATGAAGTTTTTCCAGACGGGATTCCTCTCAAGTCTGCCTTGCATACACACGTTCAGGTCAAATACATCCTGTCCAGAGCGTGGTGATGTACACCATGTACGATGGGACTGTAAAGGGGAAGTTCCATTCAAACGGTGCCACCCTTTGGGCTGCTTTTGCTGATCCTCGTGTTAGTAAAATTTTGGTGAGAGGCAATTTGCGCTCTACAGTCTTCGTGCTTTTCAGTTCGTTACAGCGTGACGAATGTGCTATCCCCATTGCGAAGACTAGTTTTACCAGAACGAACGTCTTATACTTGATTCTGAGAATGCAAGTTTTTTTTCCCCCTCGGAGAAGCATACACATGACCAGTTTTCCTGACGGAAAAAGTCAGCCGGGAATAACGGCGGGAAAAAAGAAGACGTGTTCTTTTTTTCCCCCCGCAGTTTTCCTGTCGAGAAAACTTTGATGGAGCATACACACGGCCGGGATTCCCAGCCAAAAGCTCTCATTGCAGTTTTCCTGCCGGGAAAAGCGAGCGTGTGTTTATGAGGCATTAGCAGTATTTTATTGTGAGCTGCGCAGGCTGGGTTAACGACATGGCTCCTGTATGAAGTTTTCTATGAAGTTGCATATCATTTTTTTTTATTTTTTTTTTGCCACTTCAGACTAACCACATGAAAAAGGACTACCCATGGATTGTCTTCTACTTCTTTTTTTGTTATGGCTTTTATCAGGGTCAGAATTTTTTTCCAAAAGATTTTAATTTTCGGACAGTCCCACCACAGGTGGGCCATTGTTCCCCTTAACCCACAGCCTCTCCAACATTCCTCTGACTCCCCTTCTCTAAATTTACAGATTTTATCTGGGGGGGCATACCATCCCGTCAGGCATTTGAAGTTCATCTCAGCGGTTCTTACATCGACCGCCGAAGTGTGAGCTAGATTCAGGATTCTTCCTATAGTCGTTTTTCCCCTTGGGACATCTAGATCTCTTTCCCAATTTTGGATATATTTTAGCGTTTGTGGCTCGTCTATTTTTTGCAGATATTTATATATTTTGGAAATATTCCCTTTAGAACAAGTTGCATATCATTATGATGATAACTGTGAACATTGCATTCTGGCTCCGGTGCATCCCTGTTCACCATTTCACGACCAAATTATGTCTGAATTTTTAGCTGAATTCGGACCTGAAACTGAGCCAAAGACGCACAGGACACTTCTGCTGTGTGCTCTGCGTCCACCTTGGAGATGTGTGGACGGGTTCCATTGAGAGACGGTCACACTCTCCTGTCATGCGAATTGCATGCGGGGATATCTGCATAAAATTCGCAAAAGTGTGAACCCAGCCTCCATCATGGACTTTGGTCTAATTAGTCTCTAGTTAAAATAATTTTTTGTATTAAAATCCCTATGTAAGTAAAGCCATAATTAACAGTCCTCAACTCAAGCATCCTCCTTAGCCACAAACATGTATGGGTAAGCAAGGTCTGTTGTGCCAGGACACAGCTTCTTTGTTGGGAGGTTAAACTGATTTGTCCTTGGCCTTGCTACCAAACAATAGGGTTGATTTACTAAAAGGATATAGGGTGTTCACTTTGCAAAGTGTATGTTTACATTGTAAAGTTGGGTGAAGCTGCATTCACTTTGTATACCCAATCATGTGCCAGTAAATGTTTTTTTTTTTCCCCATTTCCATTACACATGATTAGGGAGCAAAGCTTCTCCATATTCTTTAACATTCACTTTGCAAAGTAAACATACACGTTTGCTAGGTGAACAGCCTCTATTAAACCCAAATGATAATCCTTTACAGTCCTTATACATTACACGGAATTCGTTCCTTCAGTTAACTGATTACTGTATCACTAGAACAATGTTTTGTGATATAGAAACAGACAGTTAATATTCTTTCACATCTAAACTTTTGCACCTTCTTTAGAAAACATGACTTTTTCTTAAAGTAGATGTAAACCCTATCTGAATGATATTTTGTTTTCTAGAAGCACTGTACATCATAATGATTGTCGTGGTCTTTTTCCATGAAATATTATTTTTACCAGTTTATATCCATTGCTTCATTTCACTGTTTCTGTTCTCTTGAAGCCTCTTAGCAGCCACTTCATGTCTATATGCTTGTACTCCAGCAGCTGCTGCATTTAATTTTCCAGGGCTGCTTACCTAATAGTGACAAAAGATTGTCAATATGCATTTATTGGCAGAACGGGGGACATTTGGGAGACAGAAAAAGCATCATTACTGTATAAGAGGAAGTACTTTGTGTGTGTATATATATATATATATATATATATATATATATATATATATATATATATACGCACACACACGCGTGCTTCCACACTTCTCTTATAAGCCGAACCATCAGTGGGAGATCTTCCCCATCTGCACACAGAGCCAGGGTGGTCTTAAAAGTATCATGGACCCCTGGGCAAAGTGATACACTGGGGCCCCCTACCAGGGAGATCGCAACAAAAAGTGGGTGTGGTGGGATGAGGGGGATTAACTTTTTTTGTACAGAGTGCAAGGCTCAGGAGTGCACTATGTACAGTGTGCAGGGTTCAGAAGAATGCTACATACAGAGTGTACTGTTCAGGAGTGCGCCAGCACAGAGTGCAGAGTTCAGGAGTAAGCTAGGTACAGGGTGCAGAGTTCAAGCGTGTGCTATGTACAAAGTTCTATCATTCAGAAGTGCGCTATGTAGTTTACAGAGTTCAGGTGTGCGCTACACACAGAGTGCACAGTTTAGGAGTGAGCAGATATCATACAGAGTTCAGACGTGAGCTACGTGCAGGGTGCAAAGTTCAAGAGGGCGCTATGTAAAGAGTTCTGATGTGAGCTATGTGCAAGCTGCAGGTGTTCAGAAGTGCGCGAGTGCAGAGTTCAGGTGTGCACTATGCACAGAATGCAAATTTCAGGTGTGTGCTATGCAAAGAGTACAGATAAGCACTACACACAGGGTTCACAATTCAGGAGTGAGCTAGTTACAGGGTAAAGAAAGCATGTGTGTGCTATGTTCAGGCATGAGCTGCGTGCAGGGTGTAGAGTTCAGAAGTGCACTATGTTGAGTGCAGAGTACAGGCATTCCCTATGCACAGGGTGCAGAGTTCAGACATGTGCTATTGGACAAAGTTCAGGGGATGCTACGCCAGTTTACAGACACCCCAAGAGAAATCTCTCCTTTCCTTCCAGTGCAGCTGGAGTTCCAGCTCTTTAACCTTCCCTGTCTTATGCCCACAGCTGCTCTCCTTTCCCCCGCAGAACAGAATCTTAAACTTACTGTAGCTGGTCAAGCTGCTGTCACAGGCTTCTCTTGATGCTGCGGGTGTGAGGCTAGAGTGGCCAAGTGGATACTCCACCTAGGGTTTCCACCTTTTATGCAAGCCAAACCCGAACACTTCAGCGGTGCATGGCAATATTTTGTAGTATACACTATAGGATTTGAAAGACCTGGAACACCTTTAGGTGCACTAAGGAGAGCAATAATGCAGCACGCTTTATTGGTCAGTTTTACCCCCCATAACACATGGGTCAGTGTCACCCCCTTCATAAAATATGGGTCAGTGTTACCCCTCCATAATTTAGGGGTCTCCCATAGAGGACCCCCATTAGCTCAGAGTCCCCTTATATCAGCACCCCCTTAGAGACCTCTATTAGATCAGTGAACCCCCCATCAGTGTCCCCTTCCCCTAAAGACCCCTTTAAGACTTACTGAGAGCTGTTTCGAGACAGAGTTTGAGGGCAGAGCGAAGCTGCTCTACTGTAGTGCCATTCTCCTTCCTTCCTTCCATTGTGTTGGGGGGCTTGGGGAGAAGGCAAAGTAGAGACAGGTGCTGCAACGCTCTGCCTTAGTGTGGGCAAGACACAGGAATCAACTCACATTCAAACTTGTGCACTCACTCACAGGGCCGCTGTTAGGAATCATGGGGCCTTCGCCCCCTGAGGGGGGAAAAGATGTGGGGATAGGGAGTGCCCCCATCATACTGCCTCCCTCCTCTCACAGTGCTCCCATCATACTGTCCCCTTCCTGTCACACTGCCATCCATGTCACACTGCCATTATTATACTCTCCCTCTTTCATCACACTTCCCCCCTCCTATCACACTGCCCGTCATACTTCCCTCCTACTATCACACTGCCCCCATCATCCTGCCCGTCTCCTGTCACAGTGCCCCCCATCATATTGTTCTCCTCCATAACGCTGCCCCCCTCCTAGTCTAAATATTCGGCTATGTAGATAAATATCCTTGCACCAGCCTGGGATCCATGTTACTTTCTCCATCTCAGAGGTGACACATTAGAGGTCTGTTAAGACCCCCAGTATTTCACCAAAGCCCCCCAAGGGGGATCCTAAAAAATTGTTAAAAATAATAGAGAATAAAATTATATGGTTTTTTTTTTAAACTACTGTTCTCGGCTGCCGCCCTACTGGCCTCTGCCTCAAGATGGCAAAGAACGTAATAAAGGGCCCTGTGATGGAAGTAAAGGGTCCTGGGGTCAGTGGGAAGGGTTCCAGGCTCAGAGGGAAGGGCCCAGGCCAGGGGGTCGGAGGCCCTTCATGCTTTCTTGCATCGGGGCCCTGAAGGTTCTAGTTACACCTCTGAGTTAAGGTTAGTTTACCAGCAGTTCCCATAATTTTGTAGAGAGTTTGAACTTTACTCACTACTTGACATAAACAAAGTTTAAAATGTCTCCTTATAAATGCTATTTATCTCATGTTTTTTTTGTAGCCACAGGGTCGTATTGGGTGGAATTAAATCAAAAATGGAATATATTGCAACTTACCACATCTTAGATGTGGTGGCTGCATTTGTTTTTTTTTTAGGCTTTTGCTCCCTTTGTTTTCTACTGGTTATCTGGCCAGTAACACTTCTTCAAATATATTAATAGTAAAAAGGTCAGGTCTGAGCATGTAGGCCCTTTACATAATAATCTAGAGTGGGTGACTGGGGACAAAGAGAAGGCTAATTTATTAAATACTTTCTTCAGCTCTGTGTATACAAAGGAGCATGGGGGAGCTCATGTCCATAATGGGGGTGGTATTGACACAGCCTCAAATGATCCACAATGGCTCAAAAGTGATATGGTCCAGAAATATTTAGACAGAATAAAGGTGGATAAAGCACCTGAACCTAATGACATCCACCCACGGATCCTAAAAGAATTTAGCTCTGTAATTTCAAAGCCATTGTATCTCATTTTTAGGGACTCATTAATGACAGGAATAGTACCACTGAATTGGCGCAGGGCGAACGTGGTGCCTATATTTCAAAAGGGAACAAAGTCTTTACCAAATAACTATAGACCTGTTAGTTTAACTTCTATAGTTGGGAAGATACTGGAGATACTGGAGAGATTAATAAAATACCACATAGACAAGTTCTTGCTGGGAAAAAAAAAACATTTTAAGCAACAGACAGCATGGATTCATGAAAGACAGAAGACAGAAGTCAGACAAACCTGGATTATTTTTATGAAGAGGTAAGTAAAACCTTGGACAGAGGCATGGCAGTGGACGTGGTATGCTTGGATTTTGCAAAAGCGTTCGATACAGTTTCGCACACACGGCTCATGTGTAAGGTAAGGTCTACAGGATTGGATATATCAGTTTGTAAATGGATAGAAAACTGGTTAAAAGACCAAATTCAGAGAGTAGTGGTTAATGATTCTTACTCTGGATGGTCCAAGGTTATCAGTGGTGTACCCCAAGGTTCAGTGTTGGGATCCTTACTTTTTTATATATTTATAAATAATATTGGGTCTGGGATCAAAAGTAACATTTCTGTCTTTGCAGATGACACCAAGCTATGCAGTGGAATAATGTCTTTACAGGATGTCTCCAATTGACAAGCCGACCTCAATGCTCTGTCTAATTGGGTGACTATGTGGCAGATGAGGTTTAATGTTGATAAATGCAAAGTTATGCACTTGGGGGCTAAGAATATGCATGCATCATACATGCTAGGGGAAGTACAACCAGTGGAATCCATAGTGGAGAAGGATCTGGGGGTTTTGGTAGATCATAAGCTCAATAATAACATGCAATGCCAAGCTGCTAAAGCGAGCAAAGTCCTTTCTTGTATTAAGAGAGGTATGGACTCCAAAGAGAGAAATATAATTTTGCCCCTGTACAAATCATTAGTAAGACCTCATCTGGAATATGCAGTTTAGTTTTGGGCTCCAGTTCTTAAAAAGGATATTGGGAAACTGGAGAAAGTGCAGAGAAGAGCAATCAAATTGATAAGAGGCATGGAGGAGCTCAGCTATGAGGAAAGATTAGAGGAACTAAATGTATTAGGTGCTGCGCTAATATTAACTAGTTATAACATACAATAGTGCATAAGAGATCCCCAAATAATTAAAGGGCATCAAAGTGCAAATAAACATTAATAAAATTAATACATTTGAAGGAGTGAAAAAATGCTAGTGCAAAAAATTATACCAGTCCCAAAAAAAAAAGGTCAGCATAAAACTTCCATGGAAGGAACACTGCACAATCACTATGGAGAAAAAAAGACAAACACAATCCTGTGAAAAGGAGTCCTGTAGTAAACAATTCAATAAATGCAAGCTTCTCCCCCTAGGATTTTTCTTCCTTCAGGACAAGTACCGCTCATAGAGAGGAGAGAAAGAAAACAAATATGGTGCAAATAACGTATGAGAGAAATAAAAAAGGTTACTGCAATACGGCGATTGCACTCACGATACACTTCTGGTTAATCAGGCTCAGCTGTAGAGTCAGAAACGCCGCTCAGTGCTGCGATCTCCTCACTGGGACGAATCTCCCATCAATCGCGTCACTTAGGCTCCTCCCCCACGCGTATCGTCACAGGACACGTGACTTATTCATGGGCAGCCCATGAAAATTGTATGTTATAACTAGTTAATATTAGCGCAGCACCTATTTTTTCTTTATTCACGTTTGGTTTTAGTACACCCTTGTGTTTGCAGCTGTATTATTTATTCATTTGTTATACACATTTTTCCTTGAATTATTTATTAGTAGCGCTGTAGTACCACTTTGGAACTAAATGTATTCACTCTTGAGAAGAGGAGATTAAGAGGTGATATGATCAACATGTACAAATATATAAGGGGTCCATATAGTGAACTTGGTGTTGGGTTATTTACTTTACGGTCAACACTGAGGACAAGGGGGCACTCTTTACATCTAGCGGAAAAGAGATTTCATCTCCAAATACGGAAAGGTTTCTTTATAGTAAGAGCTGTGTAAATGTGTAATAGACTCCCTCCAGAGGTGGTTCTGGATAGCTTAGTAGATTGCCTGGATTCTTTCCTAAATGTACATAATATAACTGGGTACCAGTGTTGCCAACCGTCCGTATTTTTACGGACAGTCCGTAAAAACGGGCACCTTTTCCCCCTGTTCGTAAATTTCCATAGTTGCCAGTAAAAATAGCTGAGATTGGTTTGGCTTGGAACTGCGCATGGAGATTGGAGGCAGGGGATGATTGGAGGCAGGGGGTGATGGTGGCTGCGGTGGCACTGCAGAGGGGGATGGAGACAGGGGGCATTGGAGGCAGAGGGTGATTGGAGGCAGGGGGTGATGGTGGAAATGCAGAGGGGGATGGTGGCACCGCAGAGGGTGGGGGATGGAGACCGGGGTTGTTGGTGGCACTGCAGCGGACGATGGAGGCAGCGGACGATGGAGGTAGGGGGTGATTGAAGGCAAGGGGCCTGGGGGAGATTGGAGGCAGAGGGAGATTGGAGGCAGGGGGAGATTGTGGCACCGCTGAGGGGGGTGAAGGCAGGGGGTGTTGGTGGCAGAGGGGGATGGAGGCAAGGGGTGTTGTGACTAAATAATTTGCACTTATTATATCGAAAATAAAAAAAATATGTTTTTTTACCTTAATATCTACCTTAAATCACATTGCTATTTGCTTAGCGTACTTGTTTGTAGCCTAAATACTGAAATTTGCACCTAAGAATGTAATTTAGTAAAATGCCAGTAAAAACGTGGCTGCGCCAGTAAATTTCCGGTGTCGTGCCAGTAAATTTCAATCTGGTAGGTTGGCAACACTGCTGGGTAATAACATTTATAGTTGAAAAGTGGGAGTTGCGCTAAAAATAATAATAAATGAGTGACCATATATAAATAAAAATGAAAAAAGCGCTGAGCCAGAGTCAGCTCAATCAAAAACCAAAATGTAGAATATAAAATCTCAATGTGTGTTCATAAACAAATCAATAAAAAATATATATATTATATAATTGAAGAAAGTCCCCAAAAAAAGTCCAAAAACACTAGGAAGTGAATCCAAATCTGTGGTTTAAAGTTGGGACAATATCCAAGTGAAAGAATTCAGGCTTGACCCTTACCAGAAGTATAGATCCCAGAGGATCAAGAAGAGCCATCCATACTGTAGCCACAAATATGTGGAGCGGTCCTATGTGGAGCGGTACAGGGGTTCCTACTTCCGTAGACTCAGCCCAGTGAAAAATAAAGGGAAAAAAAAGAAAAACAAAAATAGTGCAAAAACGGATGATAAGCAGACACAGACTAACTCCCAGTGGCTAAAGTTGACAGACACTGTGCAGTAAAGCTGGGGTCCCACCACCAAACGAACACACTGACCCTTACCAAAGATAAGCGACCCTCAAAGGATCAGTTTTGCATGTCAGTGTGTAACGATCTACAGCAGGAAGACGCTTGTCAGGCAGGTCATTTTGATCCAGAGGTCAGGTAACCAGGAACCATGAAAGATATGCAAACTCTCATAGTGAAATACCATCAAGGTTTAATTAATAAAAAAAGTAGAGCACTTACAGTTAAAAAGATTCAATGCAGCAGAGATAAAATGTAGCCGGCCGGCAAACAAACAAACGAGGCACGTCAACCTTTTGGGAGGTTGGCGTGCTGACGTCATCGCGTACAGAGGACGTGCCTCGTTTGTTTGTAGAGTGTACCATATTTTTAAAAAAAAATATTTATTTTTTATGGTTGAACTAGATAGACTTGTGTCTTTTTTCAACCTTACTAACTATGTAACTATGTAACACACCTCTTGTATTAGTGCTTCCTCTCTAGATGAAGTCTAGAGGGGGGCACCTTTGGACAGCAGCATCATTAATTTTTTTTTAATTAAGCCCTGTAGAAATGGGGTATTTTTGGAATCCCAAATCACCTTGGTTTTGGATGGTTCCCTTGATCTTTATTGGAATAACGTAATATCTTGACCTTTTAGCAGTGGTGTGACACTTCCATTTATCATTTTTGTTAGATTTTTATTTCTGTCTCTGTCCCTGTTGCCAATGTTCTCCCATTTCTTATCTGGTGAATTCAGATAGGGCAAATCTTTCTATCGGAGCCCTGAAGAGCAGTAGTAACCTGACAGGGGTTCTAAGCCTTGCCCACTCTGTCAAAAACTATAAAAAAAATCATTTTTTGACTTGACCTACAATTTAAATATATGAATAATTGCATTTCAAAGAGCACCTCTATATGCATAAAAAAAATATTTTAGATTTTTGGCAGATTTTGTTTGCTTACATGGTGAACTTGGTATGTTATTGCAGTTTTAAATTTCATTTTTCCTGTTGTTGAACTAGTATTTTGCAGTCATTTACACTTACTTTGCTCTCTGAAGAGCAGTGTGCACTCAGATCGCTCTTTGGAGAGCATTTGACAGGTGTTGAGAGGGCATTGTATCTCTTCCTCTCTGCCCTTTTTAACACCCTAATTGTGTCTTGTGCAATCCCATTCACTTGCACTACTACCTGAACGCAACATGGGATATAATTCCTACCGTGGCCATGAAGAAAAGCTTTGCAGCCAAAGCATATATTCACCCTTGTCCACTGCCTTCCCGGCTAAAGGGGGAGCGAGCAGTTGAGGGGTGGTAAAAAAAATGCAGCCCAGCCCCCCCAACCACAAAAACAAGTCCAGGCTTTGCTCATCCTTTGGTTTGAAGATGTACAGTGCCTTGAAAAAGTATTCATAAAACTAGAAATGTTCCACATTTTGTCTTGTTACAACCAAAAACGTACAGTAAATGTATTTTATTGGTATTTTATGTGATACACCAACACAAAGTGGCACATAATTGTGAAGTGGAAGAAAAATAATAAATGTTTTTCAAAATGTTTTACAAATAAATATATGAAAAGTGTGGCGTGCATTTGGATTCAGCCTCCGTGAGTCAATACTTTGTAGAACCACCTTTCGCTGCAATTACATCTGCAAGTCTTTTTGGGTATGTCTCTATCAGCTTTACACATCTAGAGAGTGACATTTTTTGCCCATTCTTCTTAGCAAAATAGCTCAAGCTCTGTCAGATTGGATGGAGAAAGTCTGCGAACAGCAGGGAGAGAGGGGAAGCAGCAGGCAGGACAAACGGTAGTGATGGGTAGGCCGAGGTCAGGGCAACAGGCAGACAAGGGTAACCGAGAGACAGGCAAAAGGTCAGGGGCACAGGCAAACAGGAGAAGTCAGGGACAAGCCAAAAACGGTACACAGGAAGACAATGGTGGCACACTGCAGACAGGAACTTAAGCAAGCAACACTGTTGAACAGCACTGCAGACCTGTAGTGCAACAGTTAATATAGACTTCCTGGTATGGCCTGGGTGGGGCCATGCAGGAAGAGGAAGTGATAAAAAGGGAACCAGAACAGGGTCAGGCCTCTAATGAACAGATGGAAACAGGTAAGCTGCCAGACTATTGCATATCCATGAAAATCTTGATGTTACTCTGAGTAAAAAACGGATTGTTGTGGCATAGATATCTCAACGCGTTTCGTGTTTTTTTACCACTCATCAGGAGCGGATGCGACCAGGGTGTCTAAAGGGTATAAACAATGAGTCAGACCAGGTGAAATGATGCATAATTATTGAGGGGGAGTGATATGACATCCACCCATACTTACAGGCTAACCATGAGTCTCGAGCGTGGCAACAATCATTGAAGGTGGGTCTTGGTCATCATCTAGCATGGAAGCTGAGGTGGCACACAAAGCCATAGCACCAGGGAATGGAAAGAAGGAAGTGTGCTAGAAGGTGTAACTGAAAGAACGGTTACCACCAGACAATCCATGGTAATGTGGGATTATTCGACCCAAGCATCTGAAAATAAATATGAAAATAAATAGAAAACTTATATTAGTATTAAGAAGATAGTTTGGATGTCTGATAAGGGAAAGGTTCTATATGGTCCTACAAAATGAGGAGTAGGGGGGTAATACATGTAGGAAAAACCATTTGGTAAGCTTGGCCGGTGGTTATCACTAAAGTGACATATTGAATATAATGTCCAAATATGAAAAGGTTTACACATGATGAAAGGGTATTACATAGGTGGTCACACACTGAACAGCAGATTGGGAAAATGTGAAGCATAAAACAGAAACAAACTACCAATAAAGTTACCTGCAGTCTCTGTATAAGAGACCTTGGTGCAGTTGTCCAAAAGTGCCAAAGAAAAAAGCAAATCTGTTCCCATGATGGGGAGTTATATACTCCACGCTGGCCAATAGTGTACCGCTAACGCCACGCAGACCAATGGGAGAAAGGGGAGACGCCAGCACCTGAGTGAAGACTGCCTAATGTTTGGCGCCAAAGACCTTCCCCATATAGCCGCGGATGGATATGCACAGAGCACGGTTACCACGAGGACGATCTAGTGTCCGCCCGAGCCCTCAGCCAAATGACATGGAGGGAGGGGGAGGACCCCAGGTGTGGATTGCAGCTCCCAATCTGCCAGAGAAACCGCAGCCACACCATACAGCACAGGTGTCAAACACAAGGCCTGCAAACCGAATCTGGCCCTCCAGGCCATTTCATGTGGCCCTCGCACCTCTCCTGCAGCTGCAGGAGAGCTCCAGCCCTCCTCTGGTCCTCCTCCAGACCCTTACTTTCTGCTTTCAAGCTATGCATCCAGCTTCTTCCCAGCAGCAGCATAAGAAAAGGGGGGTACACTGTGATGTAAGAGAGAGCTGGGGGACTCAACTTCTGATGTTGGGGTGGCTCTTGACATCTAATGTAAAGGGGAGGGGATGCGCTGGACATCTAATTTTACAGATACAACTGGCCCTTTTGAGGGCAATCATAATGCTGATGCGGCCCACGATGAAATTGAGTTTCACACCCCTGCCATACAGTGACAGTCAATACCCCGAGAGATATTGGACCTTGCAGGGAATGTATAGATTAGATAATTATGGTAAATCAAAGAGTTTCCAGAAATACTGAGTTAAGCAAATCAAAAAAATGTATTTCCTAGAGGAAACGCCCTAACCCATGTATGGACCCACAATATTGTGGGAATGTAGTAACATACAAAGGAAACATATCTGACACAGGAGTATATGTGCCAAAAATGGGCCATCTATGGGCCTCCATTCCCAATATCGATACAAAAAGAAGAGGGCTTATTTACTAATTACTGTATTTATCTGCCTATATCGTGCACCGGCGTATAGCGCACACCCCTAATCTAGAAGGGAAATTCCTGGGGAAAAAAAATGAATTACTTACAGTTTTGGTGTCTTGCCCGGCGTTCATCGGCGGCCTTGTTTGGTCTGGCGTCCGTTTGCGGCCGTGCGCGGGGTCGGTCCAGCCTTCCTCGCGGTGTCCGTCCAGGTGTCCGTCTGTGGCTTCCTCGTGGGGTTCGTCCAGGTGTCCATCTGCGGGGTCCGTCCAGTCCTCCATCTGCACGTTGCCCGGGGTTGCGGCGGTGTTCGTTTTTGAATTAGGCGCCAAGCCGAGAGGAGCCGGATTTCCTGTTTGTTCAGCTCCTCTCGGCTCCTCTCGCCTGGCTGTGGGCGGAGCCGAGCGTAGCCGAGCCTTGCCGAGTGCGCAGTACACTCGGCTCGGCTCTAGGCTACGGCGCTCGGCGCCTAATTAAAAAAACAAACACCGCTGCAACAGTATCGGCGAATATCGCGCACCCACGATTTTCCCCTGATTTTAAGGGGAAGAAAGTGCGCGGTATATGCCGATAAATACGATAGGTGACTTCTGAAGGCAATTACTTGTTTTTAGTTAGGGGTAATCAGAGTAAAGGGGGCTGAATACAAATGCAAGCCATGCTTTTCCGATATTTATTTGTAAAAAAAAAAATGAAAACCATTTATCATTTTCCTTCCACTTCACAATTATGTGCCACTTTGTGTTAGTCCATCACAGAAAATCCCAATACATTTACATTTTTGGTTGTAACATGACAAAATGTGGAAAATTTCAAGGGGTATCAATACTTTTTCAAGGCACTTGTTTAATGATAACTTGATAGTGTCATACGTGTTTGTGGTATAATTACACAAGTTGTAGGTTCTTTAAATGTAAATGACTCCTTATGCATTTATGTATACTATATGGGCCACCATCATATGCAATACTTTTAAATCTGTAAACTAGACAAAGTGCATGACATAAGAATATTGTCTTTATTAGTAAGAAAATAAACACAAAGTTCCATAGTGAAAAGGGCTTCGCAGATAAACTATAAATCCTGTTAACAACTTATATTTATAGCATTTTTTTAACAGAAGCATAAATTTGATGTTATCCTATTCTGAAAGTTATGGTGCTTGCAAAATATGACTCTTCTTTTTCATTAATTCATCACAGCTCTGTAAAGAGTGCAGATGTCCCTGTAAAACAAAGAAAACAAGCCAAGTGTATGAACTTTCTCTCATATATAGATATATCTGCCACTGTAATCTTCCAACATTACTTTAGCAGGCTAGTGCAAGGATGGAGATGCAATGGCACACTGCAAACCTTTTATTGGTGATAAGAAAATCTTTGCATTTACAATGTACAGTATATGCTATAGGACTTTACAGTTTTCTTCTCCTGTTTCCCAGGATGATTCCTGTAGCAATCATTGCTCTCTCCCACACAAAATGGAAAAATGGGATTAATTCACATCAGAGAAAATATACTTTTATACACTCACGCACATGCGCAAACACACACAAATACCACAAGTGGATACAGACCACAAAAACATGCACACAGACACACACATACCGACACATAGACACAAGACAGGCAGATATAGACCACAAATTTTTCATGTTACAACCAAAATAGTAAATTTATTTTATTGGGATTGTATGTGATAGGGGGTTTCAGGATGATGTGCAGTGATAAGTTTATGCTACACACATAGCGTTCTGCTTTTAGGCCAAAAAGTTCAATTTTGGTCTCATCTGACCAGAGCATCTTCTTCCACATGTTTGCTGTGTCCCCCACATGGCTTCTCGCAAACTGCAAACAGGACTTTGTATGGCTTTCTTTCAACAATGGCTTTCTTCTTGCCACTCTTTTATAAAGGCCAGATTTGTGGAGTGCACAACTCATAGTTGTCCTGTGGACAGATTCTCCCATCTGAGCTGTGGATCCGAGTTAACCAAGCAAGCTTCCAATTCACCCCCTGGTTATCTCTCGCCTCGACTACTGCAATTCCTCATTGGATCACCTTCCACTATCCCCCTTCAGTTCATAATGAATGCTGCTGCAAGACTCATCCACCTTACCAACCATTCAGTGTCCTCCACTCCTCTCTGCCAATCCCTCCACTGGCTTCCACTCACCCAACAAATACAATTCAAATTACTAACAATAATTTACAAAACCATCCACAACTTTTCCCCCAGCTACATCACTAACCTAGTCTCAAAATGCCAACCAAGCGACTCTCTTCGGTCCTCCCAAGACCTCCTGCTCCCTTGTCACATACTCCCATGCTCACCTCCAGGATTTCTCCAGAACTTCTCCCAACCTTTGGAGCTCCCTACCCCAATCAGTCTGACTGTCCCCTAATCTATCCATCTTTAGACGATCCCCGAAAACCCTTCTCTTTAAAGAAGCCTATCCTGCTTCTAACTAATGCACTATTTTACTTTCTCCATAAGCTCACCCCCCACAGCTATTACATTTTGTATCAATTAACCCTCCCTCTTAGACTCTAAGCTCTAATGAGCAGGGCTCTCTGATTCCTCTTGGATCAAATTGTAATGTAACTGTAATGTCTACCTTAATTTTGTTAAGCGCTGCACAAACTGTTGGCGCTATATAAATCCTGTATAATAATAATAATAATAATAATAATAATCAATTAAGTAATCGACTTTTGTCGAGCCAGCAGGACCATCTATTCAAAGGATAAAACAGAAAAAAAGAGAAAATACTGTGCTCCCTAATGGTGACTAAACACAATACAAATAAGTGAAATACTGAAAATGCATCTAACATAGCAGTAAATGCAATATTATGAATATAAAGCAGCAGTAAAATATTGTGCGACAACACAAATGATTAAGCAAAAGAAAATACAGAAACTGCGCTGTAAACCAACATGAAAATAAAAACTGTGGAAATTATCTTAAATATAAACAATATAAATACCACACTAATAGCCAGATTCAGGTAGGGGCGCATATCTTTAAGGCGGCGTAGCGTATCGTATTTACGCTACGCCGCCTTAAGTCAGAGAGGCAAGTACTGTGGGCCAAATCCTCAAAAGAGATACGACGGAGTAACTGCTGTTACTCCGTCGTATCCCTGGTCCTAACTATGGAACTGATCCACAGAATCAGTTTTCCATAGTTAGGGAGAAGATCCGGCATGTGTAATTGAATTACACTGCCGGATCTTAGGATGCAGTTCCGCATCCGCCGCTGGGGGCATTTTGTGTCGAAATGCCGCCTCGGGTATGCAAATTAGCACTTACGGAGATCCACAAAGCTTTTCTGCTTCGTTTTTTCTCCGTAAGTATTAAGTTGCATATGCAAAATTAGGGCTGCTTTTACATGGTGTAAAGTTAGTACACCATGTAAAAGCAGACCCTTCTGTCTAGCGACGCGTTTTTTTTTCGAATTTGAATATTTTTTTTCGCGCCGTATCTTTTTTTTTTCCTGACGCAACTTTATTGACCCGTCGCAATCCACAAAGCCCGGTGTAACGTAATTTCGCGCTATGCACGTCGGGAAAATTACGTCACGAGCATGCGCAGTACGGCCGGCGCGGGAGCGCGCCTCATTTAAATGGGAATTCGCCCCCATGAAATGAGGAACGCCTTGCGCCGGCGGAATTTAAGTTACACGGCCAGAAATTTCTAGGTAAGTGCTTTGTGGATCGGGCACTTAGGTAGAAATTTTAAGGCAGTGTAACTTAAATTAGAATTTCGCCGTTACGCCGGGTCTTTGTGGATTTGGCCCTGTATTCACAAGGGGCCAAATCCTCAAAAGGGATACGCAGGCGGAACTGCTGTTCAGCCAGCGTATCCCTGTGCCTATCTTTGGAACTGATCCTCAGAAGCAGTTTTCCAAAGATAGGCAGAAGATCTGACATCTGTAAGACACTTACACTGTCAGATCTTAGGATGCAGTACCGCATCCGCCGCTGGGGGCATTTCGCATTGAAATGCCGCTTTGCGTATGCAAATGAGGACTTACGGAGATCCACAAAGCTTTTCAGCTTTGTTTTTTCTGCGTAAGTTTACGTTTGCATACGTAAAATTAGGGCTGCTTTTACAAGGTGTAAACTGTTTACACCTTGTAAAAACAGACCTTTTTTTCGATCGCCGCGATTTTTTTTTTAATTTGATTTTTTTTTCCGCCGTATCTTTTTTTTAACCCGTCGCAATTTTTTAACCCGGCGCGATCCTCAAAACTCGGCGTATCGTAAAAACACGCGATGCACGTCGGGAAAAATGACGTCACGGGCATGCGCAGTACGTCCGGCGCGGGAGCGCGCCTCATTTAAATTGTAATCGCCCCCTGGAGAAGAGGACCGCCTTGCGCCGGGAGAATTTAAGTTACACGGCCTGAAATTTCAAGGTAAGTGCTTTGTGGATCGGGCACTTAGGTAGAAATTTTAAGGCAGTGTAACTTAAATTAGAATTTCGCCGTTACGCCGGGTCTTTGTGGATTTGGCCCTGTATTCACAAGGGGCCAAATCCTCAAAAGGGATACGCAGGCGGAACTGCTGTTCAGCCAGCGTATCCCTGTGCCTATCTTTGGAACTGATCCTCAGAAGCAGTTTTCCAAAGATAGGCAGAAGATCTGACATCTGTAAGACACTTACACTGTCAGATCTTAGGATGCAGTACCGCATCCGCCGCTGGGGGCATTTCGCATTGAAATGCCGCTTTGCGTATGCAAATGAGGACTTACGGAGATCCACAAAGCTTTTCAGCTTTGTTTTTTCTGCGTAAGTTTACGTTTGCATACGTAAAATTAGGGCTGCTTTTACAAGGTGTAAACTGTTTACACCTTGTAAAAACAGACCTTTTTTTCGATCGCCGCGATTTTTTTTTTAATTTGATTTTTTTTTCCGCCGTATCTTTTTTTTAACCCGTCGCAATTTTTTAACCCGGCGCGATCCTCAAAACTCGGCGTATCGTAAAAACACGCGATGCACGTCGGGAAAAATGACGTCACGGGCATGCGCAGTACGTCCGGCGCGGGAGCGCGCCTCATTTAAATTGTAATCGCCCCCTGGAGAAGAGGAACGCCTTGCGCCGGGAGAATTTAAGTTACACGGCCTGAAATTTCAAGGTAAGTGCTTTGTGGATCGGGCACTTAGGTAGAAATTTTAAGGCAGTGTAACTTAAATGGGAAAAGATAAGTTAGGCAGGATCTTTGAGGATTTGGCCCAAAGTACTTGCCTCCTAACTTAGGGCGGCGTAGCGTAAATGGGGCCGGCGTAAGCGTGCCTAATTCAAATGAGGATGAAGGGGCGTGTTTTATGTTAATGGGGGATGACCCGACGTGATTGACGTTTTTTACGGACGGCGCATGCGCCGTCCGTGTACATATCCCAGTGTGCATTGCTCCAAAGTACGCCGCAAGGACGTATTGGTTTCGACGTGAACGGAAATTACATCCAGCCCTATTCACGGACGACTTACGCAAACGACGTAAAATTCTACGCCAAACTCAACGGAAGCGCCACCAAGCGGCCAGCCTAAATATTGCACCCTAAGATACGACGGCGCAGGTTGTCGTATCTTAGCTAGGTTTAAGTGTATCTCAGTTTGAGAATACACTTAAACTTACGACGGCGCAGATTCAGAGTTACTGATACGCCAGCGTAACTATTTGTGAATCTGGCTAATAGTGCATAAGTGTAAATGTACCCATATGATTTTATAGTAGATGATATAAAAGTCCAATTGCCAACAACTAAATGGCAGCAAAAAGGAAAAAGAAAGTCCTGATATGCTTTAAACAAAAGTGATTCCACAATAACAGAGACGTGAAGAAAAGCCTATAATGGCAACAATATCACGCGTGTCTCTTCACCAGAAGTACAAGCCTGCTTACCAGAACACAGGCTAAATAGGCCTAGAAGTCAAACACACTCTGGACTGGAATAGGTCGTTAGGAAGATGGACGCGGGAAATCCGAACGGATCCAAAATCGATCTCTTCAATTTTGACAGCTGGAGGGTGGATGGAAATAATCGAGTGGAAACGATCACCTCACTCACAGCAGGTAGCTCGTACAGTACCGAGGGAAGAAATACTCCCATAGCATAATATTGTATGCACAGAGTTTAATGTAAAAAGAATCAGATATACTTACAAAAGCATCTGAATAAAATCACGTATAAGAACAAACAGCCGGCCGGCAGGCAGACACCCGTCCTATGGGCGAAGACGTCAGCGCGAAATGAGAAATGCCATTTATTGGCACTTCCTGGTCCACGTGATGATCAGCTGTAATTGGTCACAGCTGATCATATTGTAAGAAGCCTCTGACAGAGGCTCCTTATCATGATCGGAGATGCGGCATGTCAGACTGACACACCGCACTAGCAATCGCGTGTCAGCATGTTATGTTGCTGGACATGAGTGTGGGTACCCTGCGCTGTCAATAAACGTGATAGCTGCTAACACAGCTGATTTGAAAATAGCAAAAAGACAAACGAAAATATATGTGTAGAGCTTAGACAATGGTAATCGTGATGAAAAACATTATAAAAATTATTAAATGTGAATATATATAACATAGATCAATGAACGCAACAGTGTGAATTCAAATATACGTCAATTGTGTATCAACTGACAAAATGAAATAAATTTGTGATAAAGTCCATATATGTTGAGAATCCACCTAATAAATAAATGGAGAATGTCCCATGGATCAATGTTCACCACAATGAAAATTCAAATGTGCATCAATAATGTATCAACTGCCAAGATAGTGAATATATAATATAGTCCATATACATTCAGGATCCACCAAGTGAATAAGGTGAGGAGTATCAAGACATCAAATAAGTGACTTCTTCCATGCGTAGTGTTCCCACCACCGGAAAAAATGCAGGCTTACCAGATCACATGGACTTAAGGGGACGTATGTCTCCGAAAGTCAAGAAAGGCTTGTAATGACTAGTGTCATAAACGATCAGTTGAAGGATCTCAAATTAACCGGTCATCATAGCCCCCACTGGATAGATGGATGAAATAAAGCCAGACCCAAACTGGAAAATGAAGTCCCCGGGCTGAGATATAACACGCTTGTATACAAGTGGGGCGGCAGTGGAGTCCTCCCAACGCGTTTCGTGTCACAACACTTTTTCTGGGACATGAAACGCATCGGGAGGACTCCACTGCCGCCCCACTTGTATTCAAGCGTGTTATATCTCAGTTAAATGTAAGTGTGATAGCTGCAATACATTTTTACTTATCCAAAGCAAGAATACGCTATGGGCCACTTTTCTCTTTCATCCCTTCATACCACTGATATCTTCTGAGAAAACCAGCCCAGGGACTTCATTTTCCAGTTTGGGTCTGGCTTTATTTCATCCATCTATCCAGTGGGGGCTATGATGACCGGTTAATTTGAGATCCTTCAACTGATCGTTTATGACACTAGTCATTACAAGCCTTTCTTGACTTTCGGAGACATACGTCCCCTTAAGTCCATGTGATCTGGTAAGCCTGCATTTTTTCCGGTGGTGGGAACACTACGCATGGAAGAAGTCACTTATTTGATGTCCTAATACTCCTCACCTTATTCACTTGGTGGATCCTGAATGTGTATGGACTATATTATATATTATTATATATTCACTATCTTGACAGTTGATACATTATTGATGCACATTTGAATTTTCATTGTGGTGAACATTGATCCATGGGACATTCTCCATTTATTTATTAAGTGGATTCTCAACATATATGGACTTTATCACAAATGTACTTCATTTTGTCAGTTGATACACAATTGACGTATATTTGAATTCACACTGTTGCGTTCATTGATCTATGTTATATATATATTCACATTTAATAATTTTTATAATGTTTTTCATCACGATTACCATTGTCTAAGCGCTACACATATAGTTTTGTTTATGCTGCTGGACATCAAATGACGTGGTTAATCAGAGAAGCAGCCAAGAGGTCCATAGTAACTCTGTGTAACAGCTCTGGTGAACAGGAGTGAACCACAAATGCAGCTAGCAAGGAATTTCAATGCACTTCTCTATGTGAGAATTCAGTATTGGACCCCAGGCGTCACTCCACACAAACAGGAGTTTGGGGGTTCTCTACATCATCTCTCTCTCACATAAAGGAATGCGTTGAGCGGTGATCTAGGGTGATCGCATTACAACATGCGACCAGAGCCTAGCGTTAAAAGATATGATTCACTAGGAGATTCCAATGCACAACTGTATGCAAATGATTATCAGTATTGGACCCCAAGCGTCACTCCACACAAGTATACAACTACGCATATGTCGAGGAGGTCTCTGAAAATATCATTCACAAAGCTTTGGAAGGTTGCTGGAGCATTACACAAACCAAAGGGCATAATGGTATATTAGAAAAGTCCATAACGTGTGCGGAAACAGTCTTCCATTCATCACCTGACTTAATACGAATCAAATTATAAGCACCTTTAAGATCGAGTTTAGTAAATATGGTAGAAGCCTGTAGTCTTTCAATCAGTTCAGGAATGAGTGGAAGAGGATACTGATTCTTCACTGTGACTTTATTCAAGGCTCGATAGTCTATGATAGGTCTGAGACTACAATCTTTGTTTGTAACAAAGAACATACCAGCACTAGCAGGAGAAGTCGAAGGTTTAATGAAACCCTTTTTTAGATTATCCTGTAAATATTTCTTTAAATGTTGGAGTTCAGGTTGGGAAAGAGAATAAATCCTTCCCGTAGGTATAGGGGTACCTGGCAGTAATTCAATGGGACAGTCATATATCCTATGAGGAGGTAATGTCTCCGCATTCTTCTCACTGAACTCATCAGAAAATTCAAGGTACTGAGATGGTATTTGTTGCAAGGCAAGGTGGAGTAGTGGAGCAACTCGATAACAAGTCTTTTTACAGTAAGATGAATGCAGAAGTACGGTAGCTTGATCCCAGAGAAAAGTGGGCATATGCAATTTAAGCCATGGTAAGCCCAAAACAACAGGGAAGAGAGGAGACAGAATAACATCATAGGTCAAAAATTCACTGTGATTATCGCCACAAGTTGTCAATAAAGGTTGAGTTTGGTGTAGGATAGGCCCAGATGCAGAGGTTGTTCCATCAATAAAACTCACAGAAAGGGGGGATGATTTCTTCAAGTGTGGAATTTTTTTTGAAGAGACAAGGCCTGAATCGATGAAGTTACCACATGCGCCTGTATCCAACATAGCCTTAACAGAAATTCTAACTTGATCCCACTGTAAAATAAGAAGTAAAAAAATATATGAAGCATGTTTGGAAACAGAACGAGTCAATTTGCAAAGGTGGATTGGCTTACGTTCGTCCTTTTTCTTTTTTTACAAGAGGGCAAGAAGAAATGGCATGGTCCGATGAGGCACAATAAAGGCAAAGATTCAATGAGCGACGACGGACTCTCTTAGATGAGGTAAGTGGGGCACGCGTGGTTCCAATTTCCATTTTTTCATCAAAAGGGATGAAACTACATTTTTGAGGCATAGAGAGAGATGTTATTGGACTTGATTGACGTTCAGCTCGTCTCTCTCTTAATCTACAATCTATGGTGATCGAACGTTGTATGATGTCATTAAGAGTACGAGGGAGATCTGCTCTAGCCAACTCATCCTTGAGTGGTTCGGAAAGGCCGAGGCGAAATTGGTTATGCAGTGTGACATCATTCCACTCAGTTTCAATGGCCCATCTCTGAAATTCCGCTATGAAGTCCTCAACTGGTCGTCTACCTTATTTGAGGTTCCTGATCGCATTTTCAGCAGTGAGTTGTTTATTAAAGTCATCATATAGCAATGACATAGTTGCTAAAAATTGTGGTCAAGAATTTAAAATTGGATCCTCTTTTTCTAGGTAGGTATTTGCCCAAGCACAAGGTTCTCCAGTTAAATAGGATATAAGGGTAAGAACCTTAATCCTATCATTGGGGAAGGTGCGCGGGCGAAGTTCAAACATTAATTTACATGCATTAATGAATTCTCTATAGGTCTTTCGATCACCAGAAAAAGGAGCAGGCCTGATTTTCTGCTTGTAGATTTTGTACAGTTTGAGCAAGAGCATCTACCTTTTGAGTAAGGGTGACAACATCGTTTGCAAGTTCCGCTGGGTTCATGATGAGGTTCTATTATTCTGTAACAGATCTGGTGAACGGGAGTGAACCACAACTGCGGCTAGCAAGGAATTTCAATGCACTTCTCTATGTGAGAATTCAGTATTGGACTCCAGGCGTCACTCCACACAAACAGGAGTTTAGGGGTTCTCTACACCATCTCTCTCTCACATAAAGGAATGCGTTGAGCTTCTAGGGGTGATCGCATTGCAACATGCGACCAGAGCCTAGCGTTAAAAGATACGATTCACTAGGAGATTTCAATGCACAACTGTATGCAAATGATTATCAGTATTGGACCCCAGGCATCACTCCACACAAACAGGAGTTTGGGGGTTCTCTACATCATATCACTTAAACATTCAGTAGTGCATTAGGCTACTAAGGGAGTAGACATGTATTACCTCCAACCCTTAGCATAGAAAAGTTAGAGCGAACATGTTCGGCAAGTTGGGGCAAGGGCCCTTTAACAAATAAGAACTTATGTCAAGCACATAGTTAGTATGAATAGTGGTAGCAACTAGTATTTGCATAAGAGAAGCATATATAGCTCAGCTTATTGGAAGTATATGTTCCTTTAAGATGTTTCCACAGCAAACAGCCAAGGCACAACAATGAGTCCCAAGTTAAGATGATAGTTTACAAGCCAATGTTAAATAGCATTTACCTTCCAATATGTGCAGCAGATCTTCCTAAAGCACTACAAGTAAAGGATGTACCACTTATCCGTTTGCAGGGCTTGAGACAAGGGATTCCATAGTGTAGGGTGTCAGCAAGGAATTCCTCTTAGGGTGCCAGCAGGAATGGTTATCTGGAGGCAGATAGCATGATGGCTATTTTGGCATGGAGATTCCTGATAAAGGTTGATTTGTAGCGTGGAGAGCGCTGGCAATAGAATTGTAGCATGACTGAGCTACGGCTGACAATAATAGAATGGCGTGTATCATACACCCTGTTCTGTTTATACTCAAGCAGCAGGTGTCCCGAATGCAGATGATTGCATTGCATTGCGGGCGATGACGTCATTGCGTGGTCACCATGCTGCTCTCCAGCGTGGAACGCATTACGGCGCCAGGTGCCTATTACACTCTGGAGGAGCTGCAGAGATCCACAGCTCTGGTGGGAGAATCTGTCTACAGGACAACTATTAGTTGTGCACTCCAAAAAAATGGCCTTTATGGAAGATTGTCAAGAAGCAAGCTATTGTTGAAAGAAAGCCATAAGAAGTCACATTTTGCAGTTGGACGAGAAGTCATGTGGAGACACAGCAAACATGTGGAAGAATGTGTTTTGGTCAGATGAGACCAAAATTTTACCTTTTGGCCTAAAAGCAAAATGCTATCTGTGGTGGAAACTTAAAGGGGTTGTAAAGGTAATTTTTTTTTCCTAAATAGCTTCCGTTATGTTTTTTGGTTGTAAAATGACAAAATGAGGAAAATTGCAAGGGGTATAAATACTTTTTCAAGGAAATGTACAGCTATAATACCTGGTTCCAGAGTGGAGGAAGCTGTATCTTGACAGAGGCACCCAGGCTGGGTGCCATGCGGTCAGTCGCAACAGTTATGGCCAAGGATTAGCGGGGTGAAAGCACATAGCAAGTGGGACTCCTGGATGTATTTGAAATGTCAGGTGGAGGGGAGTCTAGGGAGTGTGATATGTTGGGGGTATTGATAAGGTTAATCTGTAGCGTGGAGAGCGCTGGCAATAGAATTGTAGCATGACTGAGCTACGGCTGACAATAATAGAATGGCGTGTATCATACATTCTGTTCTGTTTATACTCAAGCAGCAGGTTCCCCGAATGCAGATGATTGCATTGCATTGCGGGCCATACGTCATTGCGTGGTCGCCGTGCTGCTCTCCAGCGTGGAACGCATTACGGCGCCAGGCACCTATTACACTCTGGAGGAGCTGCAGAGATCCACAGCTCTGGTGGGAGAATCTGTCTACAGGACAACTATTAGTTGTGCACTCCAAAAAACTGGCCTTTATGGAAGATTGTCAAGAAGCAAGCTATTGTTGAAAGAAAGCCATAAGAAGTCACATTTTGCAGTTGGACAAGAAGTCATGTGGAGACACAGCAAACATGTGGAAGAATGTGCTTTGGTCAGATGAGACCAAAATGTTACCTTTTGGCCTAAAAGCAAAATGCTATGTGTGGTGGAAACTTAAAGGGGTTGTAAAGTTTTTTTTCCTAAATAGCTTCCGATACGTTTTTTGGTTGTAAAATGACAAAATTAGGAAAATTGCAAGGAGTATAAATACTTTTTCAAGGAAATGTACAGCTATAATACCTGGTTCCAGAGTGGAGGAAGCTGTATCTTGACAGAGGCACCCAGGCTGGGTTCCAGGCGGTCAGTCGCAACAGTTATGGCCAAGGATTAGCGGGGTGAAAGCACATAGCAAGTGGGACTCCTGGATGTATTTGAAATGTCAGGTGGAGGGGAGTCTAGGGAGTGTGATATGTTGGGGGTATTGATAAGGTTAATCTGTAGCGTGGAGAGCGCTGGCAATAGAATTGTAGCATGACTGAGCTACGGCTGACAATAATAGAACAGCGTGTATCATACACCCCGTTCTGTTTATACTCAAGCAGCAGGTGTCCCGAATGCAGATGATTGCATTGCATTGCGGGCGATGACGTCATTGCCTGGTCGCCGTGCTGCTCTTCAGTGTGGAACGCATTACGCATGGCGACTATTACACTCTGGAGGAGCTGCAGAGATCCACAGCTCTGGTGGGAGAATCTGTCTACAGGACAACTATTAGTTGTGCACTCCAAAAAACTGGCCTTTATGGAAGATTTTCCAGAAGCAAGCTATTGTTGAAAGAAAGCCATAAGAAGTCACATTTTGCAGTTGGACGAGAAGTCATGTGGAGACACAGCAAACATGTGGAAGAATGTAAAATAAAGAAAAAACTGCACCAACTTTAAACAAAAAATAAGCTGCTACATACAAACAAACAAAGCTTAAAGATAATGGACAAAAAATGTAGCGCTAAAGATACAATGTAAGATACCAGGTGAGGCACCAACATTAATTAGTGCATGTGCACATATCAGATGACATTTAAATAGTCCAAAATAAAGTTCCATATAAAAAAAGAACATAACCAAGTCTCTAATAAGAACTTGAAGTGAACATCAATTAAGCAATTGGTGAAGGGTGTGGGGTGGACTGATGTCCGATGATTGAAAGAACAAACAGGTGATCAGGTTGTCTGCAGAAATCTGTGAAAATCACAATGACATAAAAAAGTGATCACGTGGTGAAGCAATATGGGGTGCTCAATGGCATTACCCGGCGCGTTTCGGCCACAGGAGCCTTCAACAGGGGCAGGGTGAAGGCTTCTGTGGCCGAAACGCGTCGGGTAATGCCATTGAGCACCCCATATTGCTTCACCACGTGATCACTTTTTTATGTAATTTTTACATGTATGACTTTTATTGAATAAACCTCATATTGGTTTTATTGACCTGCGCTATTGGAGCCCCCTTTCTTTTATTTTTTAACTTCATCCCATGGTCTGACTGGAGCTTTAGCCAAGTCCATTGTTTGTACTCCTGGATACACGGTCTAAGGATTTCATCCGGAATCTGTTGCGGTTCTACAGCACGCCGTTTGAACATCGCTGGTTCCCGGTGCCCATGCCAGTTGGAGTCTCAACTACAACTTCCATCCTCCACCCGGTTGCAGTGGTCCTGGTTTTCAAATGACCACAACGCCCTTTTGACTCTTTTGCTGTATAGTATCAGAGTCCAACTTATCTGGTAAGCGTATTTACACCTACCATATATCTGATGTGATTGCGATTTTCACAGATTTCTGCAGACAACCTGATCACCTGTTTGTTCTTTCAATCATCGGACATCAGTCCACCCCACACCCTTCACCAATTGCTCAATTGATGTTCACTTCAAGTTCTTATTAGAGACTTGGTTATGTTCTTTTTTTATATGGAACTTTATTTTTGACTATTTAAATGTCATCTGATATGTGCACATGCACTAATTAATGTTGGTGCCTCACCTGGTATCTTACATTGTATCTTTAGCGCTACATTTTTTGTCCATTATGTGGAAGAATGTGCTCTGGTCAGATGAGACCAAAATTCTACCTTTTGGCCTAAAAGCAAAATGCTATGTGTGGTGGAAACTTAAAGGGGTTGTAAAGGTAATTTCTTTTTTCCTAAATAGCTTCTGTTATGTTTTTTGGTTGTAAAATGACAAAATGAGGAAAATTGCAAGGGGTATAAATACTTTTTCAAGGAAATGTACAGCTATAATACCTGGTTCCAGAGTGGAGGAAACTGTATCTTGACAGAGGCACCCATGCTGGCGGTCAGTCGCAACAGTTATGGCCAAGGATTAGCGGGGTGAAAGCACATAGCAAGTGGGACTCCTGGATGTATTTGAAATGTCAGGTGGAGGGGAGTCTAGAGAGTGTCATATGTTGGGGGTATTGCTCAAGGTTTAGTGTTTTCTAGTATGTTCAATTCTCCTGGGAAATGTTTTTCAGGGCCGGTTGTCACACTTTTATTTAAGAAGAAAGTCAAAATTCAAGAAAACAAAATGGTTACCCTCACTTCAAACATCAAAATAAATGACACCCTCCTGGCTCTCTTTTGCAGCACCACTTGAAGCTTCACGGACTCTTGGGGAGGGTGAAGCTCTAAACTACTGTAACGCCATTGAATAGAGATGGGCCAAACACCCCCCATTTGTGCCCCCAGATCCCGACCATTACCATTTGAATAAGTATGGGGTACATTTTATTTCATCAATCACGACGCCTGCTGCACTGCGAGACCCCAAAAATGTGGATGTTCAGCAAACACCTGAACAGGCGATGTTCGGGCCAAACTTTTTCTCGGCCTGAACTGTTTGCTTCCCCAACATGCCAAGCAGGAGGGGGAAAGAGAGAAGAAGAGGGACCACAAGGCTGTAGGGTGGAGGAAGCCAGTGATTCCATTATTATCATCCAAGGTAAGAACTTATCTCCCCACCACCTGGCTGCAACCCCCCTGTCCTCCCCACCACCTGGCTGCAACCTCCCTGTCCTCCCTTCCACCTGGCTGCAACCCCTTGTCCTCCCCACCACCTGGCTGCAACCCCCCTGTCCTCCCTTTCACCTGGCTGCAACCCCTCTGTCCTCCCTTCCACCTGGCTGCAACCCCCCTGTCCTCCCTTCCACCTGGCTGCAACCCCTTGTCCTCCCCACCACCTGGCTGCAACCCCCCTGTCCTCCCCTTCACCTGGCTGCAACCCCCCTGTCCTCCCTTTCACCTGGCTGCAACCCCTCTGTCCTCCCTTCCACCTGGCTGCAACCCCCCTGTCCTCCCTTCCACCTAGCTGCAACTCACCTGTCCTCCCTTCCACCTGGCTGCAACCCCCCTGTCCTCCCTTCCACCTGGCTGCAACCCTCCTGTCCTCCCTTCCACCTGGCTGCAACCCCCTGTCCTCCCTTTCACCTGGCTGCAACCCCTCTGTCCTCCCTTCCACCTGGCTGCAACCCCCTGTCCTCCCTTCCACCTGGCTGCAACCCCTCTGTCCTCCCTTCCACCTGGCTGCAACTCACCTGTCCTCCCTTCCACCTGGCTGCAACCCCCCTGTCCTCCCTTCCACCTGGCTGCAACCCTCCTGTCCTCCCTTCCACCTGGCTGCAACCCCCCTGTCCTCCCTTCCACCTGGCTTCAACCCCCCTGTCCTCCCTTCCACCTGGCTGCAACACCCTGTCCTCCCTTCCACCTGGCTGCAACCCCCTATCCTCCCTTCCACCTGGCTGCAACCCCCCTGTCCTCCCTTTCACCTGGCTGCAACCCCTCTGTCCTCCCTTCCACCTGGCTGCAACCCCCCTGTCCTCCCTTCCACCTGGCTGCAACCCCTCTGTCCTCCCTTCCACCTGGCTGCAACTCACCTGTCCTCCCTTCCACCTGGCTGCAACCCCCCTGTCCTCCCTTCCACCTGGCTGCAACCCTCCTGTCCTCCCCTTCACCTGGCTGCAACCCCCCTGTCCTCCCTTTCACCTGGCTGCAACCCCTCTGTCCTCCCTTCCACCTGGCTGCAACCCCCCTGTCCTCCCTTCCACCTGGCTGCAACCCCTCTGTCCTCCCTTCCACCTGGCTGCAACTCACCTGTCCTCCGTTCCACCTGGCTGCAACCCCCTGTCCTCCCTTCCACCTGGCTGCAACCCTCCTGTCCTCCCTTCCACCTGGCTGCAACCCCCCTATCCTCCCTTCCACCTGGCTGCAACCCCCCTGTCCTCCCTTCCACCTGGCTGCAACCCCCTGTCCTCCCTTCCACCTGGCTGCAAACCCCTATCCTCCCTTCCACCTGGCTGCAACCCCCCTGTCCTCCCTTCCACCTGGCTGCAACCCCTCTGTCCTACCTTCCACCTGGCTGCAACCCCCCTGTCCTCCCTTTCACCTGGCTGCAACCCCTCTGTCCTCTCCTTCACCTGGCTGCAACTCACTGTCCTCCCTTCCACCTGGCTGAAACCCCCTGTCCTCCCCTCTACCTGGCTGCAACCCCCCTTGCTTCCCCTCCACCTGGCTGCAACCACCCTGTCCTCCCTTCCACCTGGCTGCAACTCACTGTCCTTCCCGCCACCTGGCTGCAACCCCCCTTTCCTCCCCTCTACCTGGCTGCAACCACCTTTTCCTTCCCTCCACCTGGCTGCAACCACCCTGTCCTCCCCTCCACCTGGCTGCAACCACCCTGTCCTCCCCTCCACCTGGCTGCAACCACCCTGTCCTTCCCACCACCTGGCTGCAACCACCTTTTCCTTCCCTCCACCTGGCTGCAACCACCTTTTCCTTCCCTCCACCTGGCTGCAGCCACCTTTTCCTTCCCTTCACCTGGCTGCAACCATCTTTTCCTTCCCTCCACCTGGCTGCAACCCCCCCTGTCCCCCCTCCACCTGGCTGCTCCCACACAGTAATAATTGAAATAATGTGCTTCAATCATCCTGACACCATATTAACCACGATGCCGTGATGATTGAAGCGCCAACACCAACCATTGCCCCTACAAATTGCCTGCAGAAATTTTGGCAGTGCCCCTCCCGAGATTAGACCCCCCCCGCTCAACAACTTTGACCCTCCCCCCGCTTCTCAGCTCCAGGGGGCCCCTCAATCAACACTCAAGCCCAGGGGCCCCCACCACCCTAAGTCCTGCCCTGCCTGTAGTCCAAGGGAGAGGGCGAGCACGACACTCCACACCAGGGAGAAAGCCTTGCATTACTGGGTGGAGTTACAGACAGAAGAACAGGAAGTGAGGATTTCTCAGAAGAAATAAGGACATTTAAAAGCAAAATGGAAGGATGAGGTAAATGAAGGAGGACTGCAGTAAGGTAAAGGAAGCTATTTAGGGAAAAAAATTGTACCTTTACAACCCCTTTAAAGGCTTCATCTCACCCAAGACCCTTTGAAGCCTCTGGACTCCGGAACCCATTGTTGTTCATTCACAAGCCCTGCAGCTTTCAGCCCATATGGAGGTACGTTCTGAAAGCTGCAGGGCTGCAGAATGCTGACCTTGTACCACTGATCATGGGTTCAATGCTTTCAGGCTCCTGCAGGAAAAAAATAAACACAAAATTTCTTCTGCAAAAATATAAGCATTTATTATTTTTCTAAAAAAGGTAAACTTATCCTTTAAGCTGTTTCCATCCAAACTGCTAAAACCAATTTGAACTCTTTCATTCTCTGCTCAACAACCAAGTTGTCATTTTTGCTAAACTGGGTTATGCGGCAATTATAAATTCTCGTTTTTTTTTTTCATTGTCAGAAAAAGGTCAGGGACAAGTGCACTAGGCTGTGAACATAAACAGTACAGCATTTATTTTTTTATCAAATAATCAAGCACAACTAAAACCAACTCCATCTAGCCAGCAGGTAATTTTAAAAGATCACAGGTATTCACCTAACATTTATAAGTGATGCTTCAAGCTATGCTCCCCCATGCTATCTGACTGTTTTTCCTGGCAAGTAGTATTTTGGAACACCTGTAATACTTATAGTAAATGTTAAAGATGATTTAAAAAATAGGTATTCCAAAAATAAAGCAGAAAGTACATAATCAATGGGATTGATCATGTAAATTGTCAAAAAATCCCAGCAAAAGAATGAAGTAATATTTTTAAAAGGAAAAATCCCCCTTGGGGTGTTATAATTAATAACTTGCTACGGACAGGCAAGCAGCAGCTGCCAACGTTGTGTTTGTATGTGCCTGTGTTTAATGAACTACAAGGACTGCAGATGCCACACTTTATCTTGTATAATCCTACATCTTAGTGTAAAATGTATCCCTGCCAGAAAATAACAAATCACTTCTAAATCATTTGAAGTAGGGAGATCCACAGTACATAATATTTGTTTAACCTATGTTTAATATTATCCCTTTTATTTCAGATATGTTACAGGTTGAAGGAACATAGCCTGTTGGGTTTAGATGGATAAAAATATTATCGGCTTTACCAGAAAACTCATCAGGACCAACAACAGCTCCAGTACTCAAACCTCAAAAGAGAAAATGTTGATTATAAAGCTCCTACTTTAAAGTCAGATTATCTTGGCCAATATTAAACATAACATGCAGGGAGGCAGAACAATTGGCAAGTGCCACATTTCATTATTGGACATTAACCAGCTGAGGATCTTGGATGTACTACACACACCCCAAAAAACATAGTCATAGTCAAAATATACAGGGTGTGTGTGTGTGGTATGTAGTGTCCTTCTGCACCCTTGATGAATTCCCTCTTATACTTGTTGTCAATTCCTAGCTTACAAATTCCCACTGCTGCTGTGAAAAAAAACAAATGGACCGACTCAGTGTTTATAAACACTGGCCCGGATTCAAGTAGCAATTGCGCCTGTGTAACCATAGGTTACACAGCGCAATTGCTTACTTGCCCCGACGTTACGAATGCTCCTGATTCAGGAACATCGTAACGCCGACTGCAGCCTAAAATCTGCGTGGCATAAGGCTCTTATGCCCCGCATATCTTAGGCTGCATTCTAGCAATGACCGCTAGGGGGCGCTCCCATTGTGCTCAGTGTATAGTATGCAAAATGCATACTAACACCGATTCACAATGTTGCGCGAGCCCTGCGTACGCAATTTACGTTGTTTCCGTACGGCGTGTTTAGCGTAAGGCTGCCCCTTCTAATAGCAGGGGCAGCCAATGCTAAAGTATACCCGTCGTTCCCGCGTCGCGACGTTCAAATTTTTACGTAATTTGCGTAAGTGATTTGTGAATGGCGCTGGACGCCATTCACGTTCACTTTGAAGCAAATGACGTCCTTGCGACGTCATTTGCCGCAATGCATGTCGGGAACGTTTCCCGATGGAGCATGTGCTCTACGCTCGGCGCGGGAGGGTGCCTAATTTAAATGATTCCCGCCCCCTACGGGATCATTTACATTAGGCGCCCTTACGCAGGGCAAGTTTACACAGCGCACGCGCAATTTACGGAGCTACTGCTCCGTGAATCGCGGGTAGCGCAGTAAATTTGCGTGGGCGCAGGGCAAAAACGCTGCCCTGCGCCTCCTCAAATAAGGGGCAAATCTACCTGAATCCGGGCCACTGTTCAGATGTGAGACAGGGATGTTACTCAGATGTTACTTTTGTATCTACTCTGTTTCTTGCATCTGCAGATCAAATGAATGAGTATTTACCTATGATGTCAGATAAAGCAGCTAACAGGTAAAACATTTTTTTTTAAATAATTACGGGTTCCGATATAACCCTTCAAGAAAAAGTTTACCCTCATTAGTCCTAATTAACTCCTTCTCCCTCCCCCACAATTTTTTTTCCTTCTGATTTTTTTTTTTATTATTTCATTATTTTTAATCATTGATATTCCAACTTTTTTTCATTTATTGTTAAATTAGTTTGTCAATTTTTTGTCGCATTATAGTGAAAAATTGAAAAAACAACCTTTTATATGACTTTGCAATGCTTTGTTCCAGAATTTTAATTTTAGAGTAATTTTAACCACTTAAGACCCGGACCATTATGCAGGTAAAGGACCTGGCCCCTTTTTGCGATTCGGCACTGCGTCGCTTTAATTGACAATTGCGCAGTCGTGAGACGTGGTTCCCAAACAAAATTGGCGTCCTTTTTTTCCCACAAATAGAGCTTTCTTTTGGTGGTTTTTGATCACCTCTGCGGTTTTTTTTTTGCGCTATAAACAAAAATAGAGCGACAATTTAAAAAAATATATATATTTTTTACTTTTTGCTATAATAAATATCCCGATACGTATTCTTCTACATATTTTTGGTAAAAAAATCGCAATAAGCATTTATTGATTGGTTTGCGTAAATGTTATAGCATCTACAAAATAGGGAATAGTTTTATGGCATTTTTATTAATATTTTTTTTTTTACTAGTAATGGCAGCGATCATCGATTTTTTTTTTGTGACTGCCACATTATGGTGGACACATCGGACACTTTTGACACATTTTTGGGACCATTGTCATTTTCACAGCGAAAAGTGCTATACAAATGCACTGATTACTGTGAAAATAACAATGGCAGTGAAGGGGTTAACCACTAGGGGGCGCTAAAGGGGATAAGTGTGTCCTGTCCTGTGTTTCCTACTGTAGGGGGGCATGGCTGGACGAGTGACGTCACTGATCGTCGTTCCCTATGACAGGGAACAGACGATCAGTGACAAGCCACAGAGAAGATCGGGTACGGTTTGTTTACACTCACCTCTCCCCGTTCTTCAGCTCCTGTGACCCGATCGCCGCTCTGCTGACGTATATCGGCATGAAGGGGTCCTCAAGTGGTTAAATGAGACAAATGGTAGACTAAAATATATACCTTTTATTTACAATAAGAATACTAATCAAAGTAGAATTTATTTATTTTTTACATTTTGTTACTTTTTTTGTCCAACATTTGTATTAAAATAAGAACTTTTGCAAGACAATATTACCAAAAAAAAGTTGTGCCTGTCCTTAAATATATATGTATTAGTTTGATATCTTAAAAGGAACTTCACTCTCTCAACCAACATTGCCTATTTTGAATCCTTATGCTGCTACTATTAGTAAATAGAGGGGGTTTCTCAGCTAAACACACCCTCCTGCCTGCATGCCTGAGCTAAGGGCAGATAGATTGCAGGAAGAAAATGCTACATTAATCATCTGCCCTTACTCAAGATGGTCACATGAAAAAATGCTAAGGAGGTGTTTTTCAAAGTGATTTTTCAGTAAAATAAAGCGTGAAGACATGGTGTCATGATCAGGGGTCAAGCTCGAAGACCAGTTGCTAAAGCAGTTGCACGACTACCACTGACCAGCAGGATAGGTACACAGGCAGTTGCCCTGGCAGATGACACATGCTCATCTGAGGTGCATAGTCTCTAAGTACTAACCAGTGTTCACCAAAGTTCCTGATGGTGGAGATGGATTGTGCTGCATGTTTAGTACCAGGTCGCAGTCCTCAGGATCACCCGACCAAGAGGTTAGCAAGCTGAGGTCTAGCAGCGGATAAGCAGGTAGGGATCAAACCGAACATAGTTAGTAAACAAGTGTAGTCAGTAAACAAACGAAAGTTCAGTAATGAGTAGTTGCAGGTTGGGGTCAGGCAGAGCGTAGTTGAGGAACAAGCCAAGGGTTGATAACGAGTAGTAGAAAAACATGGATGGGGAAGACAAGAGTGACATACTGGCTGTAGAGCACAGTAATCTGGCAAACAGGAAGTGCTGAGACATGGCTTAAATAAAGTTTGTGGAAGTAGCAAAGAGTTCAAGGTTCAGCAGAAGTTAAGGCACAATGCAGGGTTGTCTAATGGATCAGACAGGGTGCTGTCCAGCACCCCAGGTTGCTCAGCAAGAAGTCCAGGGCCCTGACACTTGGATGGATGAGTGAGCTGTAAATTTAAAAAAAAATGCATTAAATAGCAATTTGAATCGTGGTACTCAGATACAGTGCTGTTCTACTTTAAAATGTAACTCCACTTTTTTTGAGAAAAAAACATTCCCCCTGGGTGTTCTATGTACATTGCAGGGATTATAACAACCTTTGTTGTAGATTCCTACCTTTTGTTATTCTGATGAAATCCCTGTTTGTTCCTCTGTGCCTCTGTGCGGGGAGTGGTTTCATAATTATCAGTCAGCTGTGGCAGCTGCAGAGCACTAATGAGGAAAGCTGCATCCCTTTAGACATGTTCCTATTGGGAGCATCTCACCAAAAAATAAATTTTTGTTGTCGGGGGTGTCTGAAATCTGACTTGTATCCTAGTGCAGACTTCTGGGAAAATCAGTGAGCCAATCACACAAGCAGGAAATTGTGTTTCTGGGGAGTGGTCAGCACACATTCTGTGTACAGAACACCTCCATGTTGCCATAATGCATTTTCAGAAAATTACAGCAGATGCAGATTGAAAAGGAAAGGTCATTTTTAATACCATTCAATTACAACATGACTTGTGTCGCAATTGAATACGCTATATTATTTTTTCTTTATTTGCTATTTTTTCCCCACAAAAGTGGTTGACCTTTAAGTAATGACAAAGTTATTCCAAACCAATAGGCCTATAGCAGAAATAAAAAAATTGGTCCATATAGGTGGTGTATAGGTGTCAGACCTGAAGTGGTTCAAAAAATGTGTATTAAACATATCTCAAAATGTATATTTGCTGTGTAGGGTTCTTCTTACTGATAAAAAGAAGCACTCGGGTATTACAATATGCCCTGTTGAAGAGAAATCCATAAACCCATTGGGACATTCTAGATCACATAGTATGTGACCATATTTAGTCAATGACGTCAGCCAGCATCCTCAGCTTGTTTGTTGACAAAAACAAGCCTGCCAGGCAAGATCATAATGGCAGTGATTCATTGTGGTTGAGACTGGAACCACATCCCTGGACAATGTGATTGATGATAAATTTACATTGGGAGACATTAATGTAGTTTTAATTAATGGACATTTTTATGGTGTGTGTGTATTTATTTGCATTTCTATTTTGGGGGGGGGGGGGGGTGAGTGTCCTGTTTTCATGGCGGACCAGACATTTCAAGCATACTTTAGGTGTATTTACTTTTATTACAGAGCATCTGCTGCCATTTTTCTGCACCCCAGTTCCTATGTTTTTGTGCACAGGATATAAAAACAAGTCTAAGCAACTCAACTGTTTCAGAAAAATGGGATGCAGAAAAATGCCTGCAGGCGCTCTGGACTGATGAGTCCAAATTAGAAATATTTGGCTGTAGCAAAATTCAGTTTACTTGTGAAGGGCTAGAGAGTGGTACAATATTAAAAGCAAGCAGGCAATAGCAAAGCATGGTGGAGGTTCCATGAAAGTTTAGGACTGCATTTCTGCAAATGGAGTTGGAGATTTGGTCAGGATCAGTGATACAGGCAGATAAATATTCATTATGCCATACCATCAGGGAGGCTTGTGATTGGCCCCAAATTTATTCTGCAGAAGGACAACCCCAGACATACAGTCAATACCATTAAGAGCAATTTCAGTGTAAGGAACAAGGAGTCCTGGTACTGATAGTTTGACTCCCACATACCCCCAATCTTAACAATATTGAGTATGCCTGGGATCATATGAAGACACAGAAGGATTTGAGGCAGCCTACATCAACAGAAGATCTGTGGCTAGTTCTCCAAGATGTTTGGAACAACCCACCTGCAAGTGTATTAAGAATTGATGCTGTTTTTAAGGGAAAGGGTGGTCACACCAAATATTGATTTGATTTGGATTTTCTCCTGTTTAATTTCCATGGTGTTAATTATTAAAATAAACTATTAATACTTCTATTTCTAAAAAAAAAACATTCTTAATTTACATAATTTTCTCACACTTGCCTAACACATTTGCACAGTAATATATATATATAGATAGATAGATATTTATATATACAATTTTTAGTGATTGCAAACCTTTAAAGCAGTAGTAAACTTCTTGAATAAAAAAAAAAGTCGGCCCCTGGGTAGTTTAGGCCATACCTTAACCACTTCGCGACCACCCACCGCAGTTATACTACGGCAAGATGGCTGGATAGCACAAATCATCTTAGGTGCATGTTGGTCTGTGCATGTGATATAGCGCCCGCATCACTCCCACGGATCCAGCAGACTCAATGTCTGCTGTTAACCCACGATCGTGGTATACAGAGGCAGGTGATATGCCTCTGTAACCAAGGTGGATCACCATTCTGACAGGGGACATGATGGAGAACTACTTAGTTTCAGGAACAGCGATTTCTGTAGTTTTCCAGGAAGTCCATCCCTCCTACAGTTAGAACACACCCAGGGAACACAGTTAACCCCTTGATCGCCCCCTAGTGTAAACCCCTTCATTGACAGTGTCATTTATACATTGATCAGTGCATTTTTACAGCACTGATCACTGTAATAATGTCACCGGTCCCGCTAAAAATTGCAGATTGCCGCCATTACCAGTAAAAACAATAAAAATAAATAAAAGTTCAAAAATCGATCCCATAATTTGTAGACGTGATAACTTTTTCACAAACCAATCAATATACTTTTTTTATCCAAAAATATGTAGAATATATATTGGCTTAAACTGATGAATAAATTAGTTTATATATATATATATATATATATATATATATATATATATATATATATATATATATGTTTTGTATATGTATTATAGCAGAAAGTTGAAAAAAAAAATCTAAATTGTCACTCTTTTTTTGTTTATAGCGCAAAAAATAGAAGAGGTGATCAAATACCACCAAAAGAAAGTTCTATTTGTGGGAAAAAAGGACGTACATTTTGTTTGGGTACAGCATCACAGGACCGCACAATTGTCAGTTAAAGCGACGCAGTGCAGTATAAAAAAAATGGCCTGGTCAGGAAGTGGGTAAATCCTTCCGGGGTTGAAGTGTTTAAAACAAAGCCTTCCAGCAGTGCGCTATCACTGCTGATGGTGCTTTCATCTTCATCTGGTCTTTCTTCCAGGTGGTTTGCACTCTCTGACCGTTTGAATGGTTGGACTGCATTTCCGTACATGTGCACAGGGAGTCATGGCCATGGCACAGTGCTCTGAATTGACAGCGCACCAATGACATCATTGGCTGCTTCAAGTGTGAATATCTCCTAAACAATGCAAATTTAGGAGACATTCACTCTACATAGAGGAAAGCCTTAAAATAGACAAATGGCCCCAACCTATAACTAGCCTTTGCAGTAAGGAGCACATGGAAGAGCAACACACATCAAACTTAAGCAAAATTTCACAGCTCACCAGCTAGCCTGCAACAAAATCAAATGAACCCTGTCTAACAGTTCACAGTAAAAAACAAGGGGTTTAGTCGCACACATTTACAAACATATGTGCTCCTTCCCAAGTAGGAGCACATATATATAGCAGTTGGAAAGATTAAGGAAAGGGTGCCTGGAGGGAGCCCGTCCCTTCCTAAAGCTATAGGGATGCACAGGACACCCAGCAAGGGCACAATGACAGCTGAAGGTATCCCATGCATATGACATAACACAATAAACACAATGATCTTAGTATCTATATCAAATTTTAAACACCAGGAGGAAGTATTTTGTTAAGCGTGTATACATTAATATATCCATTAAAGTAAAATGGTTAAAAACAGAAAACAAAACATTACTTTGGGTGAACAAAGTAATGAAAATACAGGTTTGTCATGTGGAAAGGACAAGAACACACCTAAATTTCCCAAAACTTCAAATCCATGAAATTAGAATGAGCTGTGCCATGTTAGGTTTCAATACATAGAACCCCATTAGGGAATATTCAGGTGGAACCTGTCTTATTCAAAACTCAAATATTTAGGATCTTGTGTTCTCTTTGCTTTGCTGATGTGTATGGTGTCATCATGCCAAGATAGGGTTAGGGTTAGGGTTGGCTAGAGGGCTGCAAATGGCAGCAAAATGCCGGGAAGAGCATGGCAATATAATTCTCTCCCTATAAGAACAAGCAGGAACCTTGCCCTAAACTATCTAATGCAGAGTATCTCACAGAAAGAAATGCAGTGCTGGTGCAACATGCAGAGGATCTCACAGAAAGAAATGCAGTGCTGCTGCAATATGCCGAGTATCTCACAGGAACAGATGCAGTGCAGCTGCAATTTGATTTGTGAACCAGGACTGACTCCTACATAATTCTCTTCCTATAAGAACAAGCAGGAACCTTGCCCTAAACTATCTAATGCAGAGTAACTCACAGAAAGAAATGCAGTGCTGGTGCAATATGCAGAGTATCTCACAGAAAGAAATGCAGTGCTGCTGCAATATGCAGAGTATCTCACAGGAACAGATGCAGTGCAGCTGCAATTTGATTTGTGAACCAGGACTGACTCCTATATAATTCTCTCCCTATAAGAACAAGCAGGAACCTTGCCCTAAACTATCTAATGCAGAGTATCTCACAGAAAGAAATGCAGTGCTGGTGCAATATGCAGAGTATCTCACAGGAACAGATGCAGTGCAGCTGCAATTTGATTTGTGAACCAGGACTGACTCCTATATAATTCTCTCCCTATAAGAACAAGCAGGAACCTTGCCCTAAAATATCTAATGCAGAGTATCTCACGGAAAGAAATGCAGTGCTGGTGCAATATGCAGAGTATCTCACAGGAAGAGATGCAGTGCTGCTGAAATTTGATGTGTGAACCAGCACTGACTCCCATATAATTCTCTCCCTATAAGAACAAGCAGGAACCTTGCCCTAAACCATCTAATGCAGAGTATCTCACAGAAAGAAATGCAGTGCTGGTGCAATATGCAGAGTATCTCACAGGAACAGATGCAGTGCAGCTGCAATTTTATTTGTGAACCAGGACTGACTCCTATATAATTCTCTCCCTATAAGAACAAACAGGAACCTTGCCCTAAACTATCTAATGCAGAGTATCTCACAGAAAGAAATGCAGTGCTGGTGCAATTTGCAGAGTATCTCACAGGAACAGATGCAGTGCAGCTGCAATTTAATTTGTGAACCAGGACTGACTCCTATATAATCCTCTCCCTATAAGAACAAGCAGGAACCTTGCCCTAAACTATCTAATGCAGAGTATCTCACAGAAAGAAATGCAGTGCTGGTGCAATATGCAGAGTATCTCACAGAAAGAAATGCAGTGCTGGTGCAATATGCAGAGTATCTCACAGAAAGAAATGCAGTGCTGCTGCAATATGCAGAGTATCTCACAGGAACAGATGCAGTGCAGCTGCAATATGATTTGTGAACCAGGAACCTTGCCATAAACTATCTAATGCAGAGTATCTAACAGAAAGAAACAGTGCTGGTGTAGATTTCTGAAGCAGGATAGTCCTATCTAAATCTCTCCCTCAGATTAGCAGCAGCCTTTCCCTACCCTAGCTAAAGCAGAGTGACGAGCTGTGCTATGTGCCTCTAGCTTATATAGAGGCTGGGTCACATGCTGGGTCACATGCTGCACTGGCCAATCACAGCCATGCCAATAGTAGACATGGCTGTGATGGCTTCTAGGTAAAACAAGTAAAACAAATGGTGATTGGCTGCCCTGCAGCGCACCATTACATTGCCGAACACCGAACCCGAACTTTCAGCAAAATGTCCGGGTTCGGGTCCAGATACAAAAAAAACCAAAGTCCGTACCGAACCCGAACTTTACAGTTCGGGTTCGCTCAACCCTAGCCAAGATCAAAAAAGCTCTCTAAGGCCTTGTACACACGATAGGATAGCCAGAGGACAACGGTCTGAAGGACCGCTGTCTTAGGTTAACCTATGAAGCTGACTGATGGTCCGTCGTGCGTACACACCATCAGTTAAAAAAATGATCGTGTCAGAAATCAGTGACATAAAACACAAAAAACTAAGTTCAATGCTTCCAAGCATGTGTCGACTTGATTCTGAGCATACGCGGGTTTTTAACGGATGCTTTTGCATACTAACGATCGGTTTTGACCTATCGGTTACCAGTCCATCGGTTACATTTTAAAGCAAGTTCTCATTTTTTTGACCGAAGGTTAAATAACCTATGGGGCCTACACACGATCGGTTTGAACTGATGAAAACGGTCCTTCAGACCGTTGTCCTCTGGCTATCCTATCGTTTGTACGAGGCCTAAGGCCCTCACAATAAAAACCATGAATGCCTATACATCTGGAAATGGATTTAAAAGGACTGTCAAATTATTTGAAAGTAATCATACCACTGTAAGGAAAATAATATGTGGTACAGACTTCAAATGACTGCTAATTTAGTCAATTGCAATTTTAGTCCAATGCTAAAAGAAGTCTCAGAAAACCCCAAAAATGATGTTTGGTACAAACTGGAGACAGTATTTCAGAAGTAGAATATCATACCAACTGTGAAGCATGGTGCCAGATATATTATGGTTTGGGGTTTCTTTGCTGCTCCGGGACCTGGGCAGCTTGCAGTCATTGGGTCAGCTAGGAATTCTGCATCATATCAAAGTGTCCTTAACCTCCCTGGCGGTATGATTCTTTCTGGTTTTAGGTGTTGAAAGCGGTACCATTATTTTGCAAGGAAATTTGGCGTTTTACATTGTAGGCCTGTAATTCTTAGGAAAAACTCACTTAAATCTGTCCCAACAAGAGTCTAGTAGACATCTCGGGTATGATAAAGTTTGAAAAACAAAATCATAAATTATAATATATTAAATAACTATAAATAATTATAACAAATAATAATATAATTATAATAAAAATTATTCAATAATGTAATCAAATCAAAAACACTGAAATTTGCTCAGTTGCAGAATTGTCGCTGTCATTACTTTTTGTTTTTATGATGAATTTCCCCATAAATCGCTATCACTTAATTCTGCAAGTGATTATAATTTATTATCGCTGTTTTCTAGCTGCTCTAAAACCACTTTTGACATAAAGAGACATTGTTGGTTGCTATGGACAATCTACAGTTTTCAGGCAGAAAGAACAGTTTTTATTATATAAAAGTACATGTAGGGCACTGGGCAGACCACTAGGGACAAGGGGGGTGTTTTTTTTGTTGATACAGTACTGTTATCTATAAGATTACAGTATACTGTATGTAATGTGTTTATTTACTTTTTTGAATTTGGCGCCGTTCTCCGCCCCCGTGCGTCGTAACGTCGCAGGGAATGGAGATCAGCGGCACACGGGGACACTGTGTGAATCGAGCGAGGACGCCGCTCGCTCACACAGCGGGGATGCATCGCAGGATCCAGGGACAAGGTAAGTAACTTTGCCTGTGGCTGCTGCGAGGCGATCCCGAGTCTGGCTCGGGGATACCGCTTTTGGTAATGAAATCTTACCCCGAGTCAGACTCGGGAATACCGCCAGGGGGGTTAATGAGAATGTTACATAGTTACATAGTTGGTAAGGTTGAAAAAAGACAACAGTCCATCCAGTTCAACTTGTGTAGATGTGTGTGAATAGAAAAATCATTTCCCATATCCCGTATATTGTTTTCGCTAAGATGCCTGTCCAAGAGTCTTTTAAAACTATCCATACTTCCTGCTGACACCATTGATTATGGAAGAGAGTTCCACATCCTACCGCCCTCACTGTGAAAAACCTGCTCATCATGTGGTCCTGTGTCCTCTTACACTACCTGAGACTGAAAAGTTTCATACTTGCGCTGGGATCACCGTTGAGATATTTGTAAATCGCTATCATATCTCAAGCGTCTCATCTCCAGGAAGAATACATTTAGCGCTTGTAGTCATTCCTCATAATTGAGGTCCTCCAGTCCCCATATAATGCAAGGCCATGTGTCTGAAAGTTAAATGGGTTGTAAAGGTTCATCTTTTGTTTTCTAAATAGGTTCCTTTAAGCTAGTGCATTGTTGGTTCACTTACCCTTTCCTTTGATCTCCCTTCTAAATGCTTTTTTTCTTTGTTTGAATTTCTCACTTCCTGTTTCTCCTCAGTAAGCTTTCCACCATCATCCGAGCGGTGGAAAGTCATTTAGAACAGCTTACTGAACAGCTTACGGAACAGCTTACTCAGGAGGAACAGGAAGTGAGAAATTCAGACAAAGAAAACAAAGAAAAAAAAACATTTAGAAGGGAAATCGAAAGAAAGGGTAAGTGAACCAACAATGCACTAGCTTAAAGGAACCTATTTAGAAAATAAAAAACAAACCTTTACAACCCCTTTAAAGCTGAAGCATGGCCAAAAAACAATTTATATTTACACTCTAAAAATAGGTTACTTTCAATGAAGTGTGCCCCATCTTTGTTTGATGCATTACTTATTTTTTGTAAATCCACAATACCCTGATGGCACGTTAAAAGCTGCCTCTATTGTACGTAGGTATTATGTCAATTTTAGTTGTATTGTGGATGAAAACGCCAGAAAGCTTCACAACATGTAAACTTTCTAAAGCAACTTACAGCCTATTGAAGGAGTAGAAAAAGTGTTCTGATGTGGAAAATAATACTTTTGGGCTTAAAGTTGATAAAAAGGTAATGCGCATTTAGTCAGTGTATAACAGCTAGTTTCGTAACTAGGTGTATATTTGAGAAACTGAATGAAGCACATTTCTTAAAGAAGCTTTTAAGCAAGTCTTGACTTCCAGCATGACCTCTGCTAACATTGGCAGATTATCCTTTGAACAGGATTCTAGGAATGCTTTTAAGGTCATTCACAAAAAGGTTCATGGTAATCGAAATGTCATTCAGTTGCACACATGCCTATTTTCTCTACTTCCGAAATATAGATTGACTCACTAATAAAAGCAGATGAACCTGTTTAGGCTACAGAAAATGACTCTGCAATTTTAAGGACCTTTACAAGTGTTTTTACCATGTATTCCAACTTTAATATCACTTCTGAGCATAAACATTGCCCGTAGGGGTAAGCCTTTTTTTTTTTTTTTTAATAGCCTTATACCAGAGTATCAAGTAAACACAAATAAAAAGTGCTATTTGTCAAAGCCTTGAAAAATACTTATAATTGCAGTTTTTGGTGGAAGAGAAAAGGCCAAAATGTGTACAAATTTTGGAACATTTGAAGAAGAAGATTAGGTCTTCAGATATCCCCCATGCTTACACTGAACTGCAGCAGCACAGGATCAAGGAGGAAGCCAGGGAAATGGCTGAAATGTGACGAGGTCTAAATAATGTCGCTGTTTTTGCAATTTTGCCTCATATATATATATATATACATATATTTGTTTCAAGTTTGCTTTTTGCTTGCATTATAAGATGCTTTATGTATCTCTTGCATGTCCAGGCATGACAGCATAAATGTCTCGCCAATGTCGGAACAGCTGTCATACGTTCTTCTACATTTGTGACAAGTACGCGCTAAAAAAAGAACTTAAAGGAGTTGTAAAGGAAAACATTTTTTTGCCTAAAATTAATGTCTACAAGGTAGACAGACAGAATAGTGTAATGATTCTGTTAAAAAACAAGTAAATACCTATTAAATTCCTTCATCTATATCACCTCCAGCGTTCTAGTTTCTGTTCTTTCATTCACTTCCTGGTTTGCATCGCTCGTTCATGTAAGAACTACATTTCCTGGGAGCTGCGGTGGCTCAACGCGATTGGCACTGCGCTGACAAGCCATTCACCTCTGCAGCTAGGGGTTTGGATCCCGGTCTCGGCTACATGTGAATTGAGTTTGGTGGTCTCAGCCCAGCTCCCGGTGGGTGTGCTATGCAAGGTAAGCCTGCGCTTAGTACGCCCACCCCCCTACCACAAAAAAAAACACCACACTTACACGCACTCGAAAATTGGGTTAACATGCACGCACTTTGAACACGCGGTCTCTAAAAAGAGAGGCGAAGGACTAACGGGGCTGGTTAGGCGGGCTAGATCCTCTCACTCCCTTATAGGGAGTCCCTCTGCCCCGTTGGGCTTCAAAGCGGAGCAGGTAGGGCGGGCTATGTGGGAGGACCCCCTCACACACCCGCCATTGCCACCCAGGGCATGGAGAAAGGTGGCAGATTGCCTCTGGGGGAGGCCTGCCTACTCCCAACTCCTGCAGTCCGGCTCCTCTCTCGAGTACACGCACAAAAATACACAAAAAAAAAAACTACATTTCCCAGTATGAATTGCGGCATGCCCAGTAATTCACACCTCCTTGAAGTCTCTAACACGTAGAGAGCGTCCTGCCGCACAGATGTAGTTCCCAGGAGGGGGTGAGCACGTTACTGACCACAGCAGTAAAGCCTCCCATCACGGTGGTCAGTAAAATCAGACAAGCAGGAAGTGAACAGAACAGAGAAAAAATAGAGCAACTTCTGAGCAAAAACGAACAATGAGGAAGTGAAAAGAGGAATGTCTGCAGGTAAAGGATGCTTATTATGAAAAAATTCCTTTACAACCCCTTTGAGGTAAAACAATTGTTTTCATTATGGATAGAGTAAGGGAAACTTGTCAGGTTTCTATTTGCCATCTGTGTCTGATTAGGGAGATTTCCCTTCACTTTGTGTAGGAAAGTTAAAACATAGTTAAAGCAGGAGAGTCAGGACGCTCTCTACGTTGTAGATAGAGAAAGGAGTTGTGTGTTAGTGGGCGTTTCTGACTCTCCTGCTCGCCCCCTCAAGGGAGAGGGCAAGCACGACACTCCACACGAGGGAGAAAGCCTCGCATTACTGTGTGGAGTTACAGACAAAAGAACAGGAAGTGAGGATTTCTCAGAAGAAATAAGGACATTTAAAAGCAAAATCGAAGGATGAGGTAAGTGAAGGAGGATTGCACTAAGGTAAAGAAAGCTAATACAATTATTATTATTTTTTACCTTTACAACCCTTTTAAGCAATATATACAAATATATGTACAAAATATACTTAATGCATCTGCTATGCAACCATATATGAATATTCATGTGTCTTTATTTGCATTTTAGTGCATTTTCCTCCTTTAATCTCCTGAAGAAGTGGGCAACTGTGAAACAAGTTGAGAGCCTGACGACCTACACCTACATTACTTCTTGAGCAGCTTCTCAATCAAATGTGGCTCCCCTGGTGGGGGTGTAGGAACCATCTAGATGGATTCCAACTTCTATTTTCATGTATTGTATTTTTATGTAATCCTATATCTATTGATTGTTTAAACATGTATAATAGTAGCAATAAAATGTTTTGTTTTTAATACTATCCATTTTGTCAATGTCATCAGACGGTACCATGAAAAGTTAATTTCATATTTCTCAAGATTTCTTAATGAGACAGTCATTACAAGATTTGATTTGTGTTCAGTTTGAAGGGGGTCTATCATAAGTACCAACATTTTTTTCAGAAAGCAAAACATTCAAAAAAATGTATTGCCGGAGTGCCACTTAAATTGGAAATCATCTGACACTAAAAGTATTGTCTAGAAAAAAAAAGACAAAAAAAGCATCCCCCCCCCCCCCCCAAACAATACACAGAATACTTAGGCCCCATACACACCATAGAATCCATCCGCATGTAAAACCCAGCAAATGGGTTTCAGCGGATAGATCGCGGATCTTTATCCGCGGATATATCTCCCCTGGGATGGATTCCAGCAGATCGGATATTCGCTGACATGCAGAACAAATCCATCTGCTGGAATCCATCCCAACGGATGGATCCGCTGGTCTGTACAGACTCACTGAATCCATCCGTCCGAAGGGATCCCCCGCATGCGTCGCAATGATTCAACGCATGCGTGGAGTTTCTTATATGACAGCGTCGCGCACGTCGCCGCGTCATAATCGCGGCGACGGCGCGACACGTCATCGCCAGAGGATTTCGGCGCGGATTTCTTTTTTTTTAATCAAACAAAACGTGTTTATTGAGCACAAAAAGTAAACACACATACATGATTCAGAGCAAAAAGGGTATATACAGACCAAAAAGACTGCAAGGTTCAGCATACATAAAAGCAACACAGCATATATATATAACAGACCGGGAGAAATAAAATAAAAACAAAGAAAAAACATTGGAGAACCACTCTTAGTTGCAAGGGTTACACCCCCCACTCCCACCGTAAGAAACAAGGCAAAAGTAACCGTCTTAAAGCCTAAAACAATCGGTCATAAACCAGATCCACTGGGGCTAGTCCAGGGACATTCAACCATGGGGCCCACATGCTATCAAATTTACCTCTCGCCCCCCTGCGCTGGTAAATCGACTTCTCTAAGCGGAGCGTGTCACCCATTTGGGTGATCCATTCCTGCAGAGCAGGGGGCTCCGTGGATTTCCAGTGCCTCAAGATCAGCTTTCGGGCCTGGAAGAGAGCCCTCGCCACAGCTTGTTTACATACATCCTCCAGCGGCAGCGCATCAAGTATGCCCAACAATGTTTAGGATCAGCAGGGATAGTTGTCTGAAAGACTCTAGTAAGGGTATCCAGGACCTGTGACCAATAAAGATGGAGCTTCGGGCACCTCCAAAGGAGATGGATCAAATCTCCATGATCCCTACTGCATCTGGTACAATCGGCATCTGCCCTCACCCCCATGCGAGCCAATCTAGCTGGGGTATAATGCACCCGCAAAAGGATATACAGTTGCGAGACCCGCTGAGCCACATTAAGAGTACACAGGGGAACAGCCTGTAAGGCCTCCTCCCACTGCTCCTCCTCGAAGGCGCCAACATCACGCTTCCACCGTTCCACCACCTTAATAGGAAAGTCCCTATGAAAAAGGTTAAGAAGCATTGTGTAGCTGTAGGAGATAAAGCCCTTGTAAGTGTCAATATCAAACATGTAATTAAAGATAGGGGTGGAATCCAAGGACCACTGGCCCCCCTCCCCCTGGGCCCTTCGGCGCGGATTTCAATGCGATGGTGAGTACACTCCATCGCATTAAAATCTGCTGAAATCCTCGAGAGGATTTATCCGCGGAAACGGTCCGCTGGACCGTATCCGCGGATAAATACTCCCGTGTGTATGGGGCCTAAGGAAAATGTTCAAGAGCCATTAAAAGTTCTTAAACTTCTTACAAAATCACCCTATGAACGCATTACATTTCCCCTATTGGCAAATCTTCCTGAAAAACCTGCAAATTTCAGCAGAATTTTCACAAAGTAAGATCAGCCAAATAGAATGTTTATTTTTTCTTTGTTTATGCACTAATATGAAAGGCTTTCAAGTGCCCCCTTATCAGGTATTGCAGTCTGCATAAACCTGTTCTTTAATTACAAGGAGCCCACTTATGCTCGTTTCCTCCAACCAACATAAATAGACCTTCAGAAGGAGGCACTTGGAAACCTGAGAATTGTGTTGCATTATAGTATATAAAGAAACTACAATTATGATTTAACACTCAGTAGTTTGTGTGGTGCTCTATTTTTCATCTCTGTGAATCTAAAATGCCCTTAAATGGCCCCTCTGTGTTTTTGGAGATGCCTAACCAGGGATATTACATCTCCCACCATGGACTGCTTTCATTGAAGTGAACATTATTACAATGTGGGATCTAGCTATCTCTTAGTAGCAATTGCGCAATTATATAATTATAGAGCAGGGGTTGCCAAACCTTCTAAGCAAAGGACTAATTTACTGCCTTTAGGCTTAAGGGGGGCCGGACTGTGGCTTGCGGGTGTAGAAAATTCTGTGGTATCATTATTGATTTAATTTAAATAAATATTGCCCTATAGACGTTGTCCGTAGGGGGAATGGTGCCTCATCATTGGTGTCAGTTGGCAGAATAGTGCCCCGAGGGCCAGATAAAGGCAACCAAAAGGCCACATCTGGCCTTCGGGCTGCATTTTGGAGACCACTGATCTATAGTACACTTGTAAAATCTCTAACTCTTTGCTGTGTCTTTTGTGGCAGGCGCATGCCAAATACTATGGGCCAGATTCACGTAGATGGCGCATCTTTATACCGGCGTAGCGCATCTCATATGCACTACACCTACGTAACATAGAGAGGCAAGAACAGTATTCACAAAGCACTCGCTTCCAACGTTAGGCCGGCGTAACGTAAATTGGGCGGCGTAAGCCCGCCTAATTCAATATAGGAAGGAAATGGGCGTGATACATTTAAATGAACCGTGACCCCATGCAAATGAAGGGCCGAACGAACGGCGCATGCGCCGTCCCGTGGATGCTTCCCAGTGCGCATTCTCAGAATCACATCGGAACGAACGCCTAAGATACGTCGAATCACTGAACGTAACCTACGCCAAGCCCTATTCACATAGTACTACGTAAACGACGTAAAATACGACGGCTGTTCCGTCGTCCATACCTTTGCATGGGTTGCGCCTCCTTTATGGTGAAATAACTTTACGCCGGATGTACGCCTTACGTAAACGGCGTATATTACTGCGACGGGCGCAAGTACGTTCGTGAATCGACGTATCTAGGTCATTTACATATTCGACGCGTAAGTCAATGGAAGCGCCCCTTGCGGCCAGCGTAAATATGCGCCCAGGCTCCGACGGCGTAGGAAATTTACGTCGGTCGGATGAAGCAACATTTGAGGCGTATCTTGCATTAAGAATCAGGCGCATAGATACGACGACGCATTAGTGCACTTACGCAGCGTATATAGAGATACGTCGGCGTAAGTGTTTCCTGAATCCGGGCCTATCTTTATAAATCTTTGTATCTGTGTACTAACTGTAAGGATGAACTGTCAGGACTGAGGATGGTGTGGTGTATATGTGTCACCTGAGTTTCTCACCTACACAAAGTGAGAGGCTCCAAGGTTGGTGTCTGATATGGTGGAAAAAAAAATTCCTCTTAATGTTAATAAGTACCGTCCTGGGTCCTGGAACCAAAATGCTTTTGTGAACTTTGGGTGGGATACAATCTCTATTCTTAGGTGCACATCTTAACTGGTAGCTAGATCTCATGAAATAGTCTCAGCTGTCCCCAAGTCTCTTATATATGTAAGCTAACTGATGTGCAGGACTTTGGGCAGATCTGTCCTACACTTTTATTAAGCAAGAATACACTGTTTTATTGAAGGGGGGGTTTACAGTAAATCAATAGCATATAATAAACAAAGCATTTGCTCATCCTAGCCACTAACAAAACTCACTGTTCGCTCAGCAGTCAGCCTTTTGACCCAGCAGCAGGCACTTACAACAGTGAGGCCTTGTACACACGGCCAGACATGTCCGATGAAAACGGTCCGCGGACCGTTTTCATCGGACATGTGTGCTGGGATGTTTTGGTCTGATGTGTGTACACACCATCAGACCAAAATCCCTGCGGACAGAGAACACGGTGACGTATACGACACCGACGTTCTCTGACGCGGAAGTTCAATGCTCCACGCATGCGTCGAATCAATTCGACGCATGCGCAGGATTTCGGGCCGCTGGTTATACGTCATAACCAGCGGACATGTCCGATGAGTCATACTGACCATCGGACATGTCCGACGGACATGGTTCCAGCGGACAAGTTTCTTAGCATGCGTTAGCCCAGGAATCCGGTCCGGTAGGCCCTACACACGGTGGGAAACTGCGGACCAGTTTCAGCAGACATGTTCGGTCGTGTGTACGAGGCCTGAGAGAAAGAGAGCCCTAAGCATCTGTCAGCCTACATACAAAAAAGGCCTGTGCACCACTGAGACTAATCATAAGGTATGGTAACCATCAAAGACGTGGACCTAGGAATAAATGCTTTTGCCACCCAAAGCTTCCAGACAGAACTTAAAGCGGAGTTCCACCCAAAAGTGGAACTTCCGCTTAATCCATTCCTCGCCCCCTTACATGCCACATTTGGCATGTCATTTTCTTGGGGGGGGGCTTCAGGAGGAGTGGGACTTCCTGTCCCACTTCCTCCTTCCGCCCAGGGACCACTAAGGCGATACATCATATCGCCTTTTAGTGGCCCCTTCCTGTAGGCGATCACCTGGGACACTTGACAGGTCCCAGGCGATCGCCTGTCCAATCAGGGAGCGATGTGCCGTTCACGCATGCGCAGTGGGTGCCCGGCCGTGAAGCCGAAAGCTGTGGCTGTGGAGGCGCCGGCGGTGAAGGGGGGGACCGGAACGAAGCCCCAGTGGCAAGTCGCTGGACCGAGGAACAGATAAGTGTATGTTTATTAAAAGCCAGCAGCTACACTTTTTGTGGCTGCTGACTTTTAATAAACATAAAAAAAAGCCTGGAACACCCCTTTAAGAATTAAGAATCTAAGTAAACAAAAAGTTTGTTCTCTCCATATGTAAATGAGAAACCAAGGTAACACATATACTGTACAATGTCCACAATACTACCAGCCAGTACTTCACAGCAGACTTTTTCTAAACTGTCACACACAAGCGGGAAACATTTTATAATGGCACAATGCTAGTGCCAAAATCTTTATTTTATATTTCCTTATTATTGTTGGTTCATATTGTTGCTCACTAATGAATTCTAACCCTCCAATTCTTGGTCCAGGAGCCATATAAGGTCATATGTATTGTTTTACCTTACTGATATAAAGCTTGAGGAATGCAGGATGACTGCGCCTACTATCCCCCTTAAAAGGTGATATCACTGTCCAAACAACTTTGATTGGTCATTTACTCACATACTAGCCTGTATCTACCACAGCCCAAACTGGAATAAGCTAATCCCGTAACAGAGTTGCCCTTTGGCACGCACCTGTCTGATTACCTGGCCATGCTGTATGAAAAGCAGGGGGACTCCATGGCAGAAACCAAATCTTTAATTAAGTATTCTTGTTATACTTTCTAATATTATATCTATCCGTCAATACTTTTAATTATGCCCCTTTCACACTGAAGCGTTTTTCGAGCGTTATTCGAGCGAAGCCTCATCTGCAATCCCAATGTGAAAGCCCGAGTGCTTTCAGAGCTCTCTCACACTGCCAGCAACCGAAAAAATGCTGGTAAAGCACCGCTAAAACCCTAACATTTTAGGGCGTTTTTGCAGTGCCTCAGTGTGAAAGGGTAAGGCGTTTTTACAGCGCTTTCAATTCATTTCTTGAAGAGTTCGCGTGGGCGATTCAGGGCGCTGTTGATAGCCTCGGAAAAATAGTTTTTCTTGGCTTTGAAGATTTCTTTGTGGTATTTTCTTGTTGTTGCTTTGTAGATGGTGAGGTTCTCATCTGAAGAGCTTCTTTTCCAGGCGGCTTCCGCCCTTCTGCGCTCTTGCTTCAGTAATGCCAGTTGGTTGTTGAACCAGCTGGAGTTATTTTTCCGGATGCGGGTTTTACGTTTCGGCGCTATTAAGTCAGCTGACTGTAATAGGGCTGTGTTTATGGAATCCAGTGTTTCTTCAGCCGTTTGATGCGGCTCCAGGATGTCTTGAAGCCCCCAATTCGGACTCGCAAGAATTTTGCAGTGAATTGTCGGATTACTTCATTAATAAAATCGAGGGGATCGGACAAAGCATTCAGCAAAATAATTCCCCCCTCAACCCTCCCCGTAATGATTTACACAATACCTGCAGTAATTCACCACAACCAGGTAAGTTCACGCTGGAACCTATCTCTATCCATGCCACAAAAAATATCATCGGTACTCTGTGTAACAGCACCGCGCCAAATGATATCATCCCCACTAAACTGCTGAAGGAATGCGCCGACGTCCTGGCACCTCCTATCACGCAGCTTATCAACCAATCCTTCAGGGAAGGCATAGTGCCCTCCCAGTTGAAGGAGGGTATAATTCGACCCATCTTGAAGAAACCCAACCTGGACCCCAAGGACCCACTCCACCGTCGTCCAATAACAGGCCTAAATGTACTCTCAAAGGTAATGGAAAAAGTAGTGGTACAACAGCTGCAACAGCATCTAGATACCCACAACCTACTTGATCCATTTCAATCGGGATTCCGACCTGGACACGGGACAGAAACCGCATTGCTCAAAAAATGGGACAATGCTCTCGAGGCTGCAGACGAAGGAGAATCTTGTCTTCTGGTTCTGTTGGACCTAAGCGCTGCCTTCGACACAGTAGACCACAAGCTTTTATTGACTCGGCTAGCTGAAGTAGCCAGAGTCGCAGAAGGCGATTTATCTTAGTTCTCCTCTTTTTTGGAAAACCCCAAATAGTGAAGTTAGGACCTTTCACTTCTGAGAAACGCACATTATCGTGCGGAGTCCCTCAAGGATCGCCTCTGTCGCCGGTGTTATTCAACATCTATCTTCGCCCTCTTTTTGAGATTATTAGCAGTCAAAAACTGCTCTACCACTCATATGCAGACGACACGCAACTATATTTCCGCATTTGCAATAAAAAGGATCACCACCTCAATCTAGAGACATGCCTCTCTTTGATAGAGGACTGGATGACAAAGAGTTATCTTAAACTCAACGGAGCGAAAACAGAACTTCTCCTGTTTCACGCCAAACGTATGAATCAACCTGCAACAACTTGGACCCCCCCGCCAATTCTGGGCAAAATCATCACCCCTAGCGCCAAAGTCAAAAGTCTTGGGGTCATCTTTGACTCCTACATGACAATGGATGCACAAATAGGGTCAGTAGTCACCATCTGCTGCGCCTACTACGCAGACTTACTCCTTTTATTCCCAAGGAAGACATAGCGGTCGTGGTGGGAGCTATTGTAAACTCAAGATTGGACTATGCAAATGCCCTTTACCTCGGACTCCCCAAGTACCAAATCGCTCATCTACAAGTCGTTCAAAATACGGCCGCTAGACTTGTGACTGGGAAAAAACCTTGGGAATCAATCTCACCTTCACTGGGAACCCTTCACTGGTTACCAGTAAAAGACAGAATCACTTTTAAAGCACTCTGTCTAACGCATAGATGTATCTATGGGAATGCTCCCCATTATCTATGCGAAAAAATAAAAGCTCATAATCCCAATCGCGTTCTGCGATCCACCAATCAAAATCTCCTCCAGATACCGAAAGCCAACTACAAGTCCAAAGGAGAAAGGAGATTCGCGGTCCAAGGGCCTAGACTATGGAACGCTTTACCAACCAGCATTCGGTTGGAGGAGAACCACTTGACGTTCAGGAGAAAGATCAAGACTCATCTCTTTTGATACCAAAGGAGACAGGAACAACAAGCGCCCAGAGGCGATTAAGTTCGCATGTGTTGCGCTATATAAGTTTTCATTCATTCATTCATTCATTTCAATGGAGAGGGGCGTTTTTGGAGCGTTTTTTTCAGCGCCCAAAAGCTACTCCAAAGATGCTGCTTGCAGGACTTTTCGCAACGCTCCGCCAGTGCAACACCTCAGTGTGAAAGGGCAAGGTGTTTTTACAGCGCTTTCAATTCATTTCAATGGAGAGGGGTGTTTTTGGAGCGTTTTTTTCAGCGCCCAAAAGCTGCTCCAAAGATGCTGCTTGCAGGACTCAGTGTAAAAGGGTTCATTGAGATGCATGGAGAGCATTTCATGAGTGTTTTAATAGCGCTATTTTTAAGGCTAAAACTCTGTAAAAACGGTTCAGTGTGAAAGGGGTCTAAATGGTATACTTTGAAGTATTTGTGTGATCTTTCTTTGGATTAAACACAGCCCCAAAAAACCTGACAAAACTGCCTCTAAATACTTTTAAAAGCCTGTCATCTAATTATAGACAATCCAATTTGCTATTCACCTTTAAAGGTGCAGGATCAGCTTTGTGAAATTGTGTCTGTGCATTTTTCTTAATACATATTTATTCTCATGTGTTTTCAATGTATATGCAGTCAACCGCCATTTTACCTTTCTAACTACATTTCACGCAATAAGCATTTTATATCTGTAAGTTGAATCATTAATAAATATTTTTTTATAGCTGTAGTTGTTCCAGTTTCTGTGTATTCTGTATTTTCTTTTGACGCGTGCCAACTCTGTGTAGTACAAAGCTGTCTATCATTTCATCTTTACATTTGTTCTACAGTTATAAAGTATCTTTAGTAGTACTGTTCATTCCTTTAGCAAAGCCATTTGCTCTTTTACCAGCCTTTTGTATAGATTCACTGTTAATCCACAAACAAGTGTGTCTCTCAGTGCAGCATTCAGTTTTTTTTTTTTGTCTTTTTTAGACTCTGTCAGCTTCAGTAAACACCTGAAAAGCCATAAACCGGCTTCTTCCCGGAATCCTTCATCTTTGGCCAAGATAACATGTATTACTGAACAATTTTCTTTACTTCTCTAAAACACTTACAAAATAGTTTTTCCACTGATGTTAGATTTGCACTAGGCTGAATGTTCTTCTTTCTATTATACTGAGTAATGCCGCCACATACTGTATTTCTCTAAAGTTGCATCTTTACAGCCATTTTTTCAGATATCGCCTCTAATCCAATAAAATACTTATATTTGTTTTCTTGCTTGTGTATTTGCCAAATATTTGGCAGTTGCAAACTTTTCAAAAGTCAACATATTTTTCCTCATTCCATCCTATTCCCCAGTCTTTCAAGTATAACTAAGGCCCTGGTCACATTGAACACAACATTGAAATCGTGCTACTTCAACTGAAGTAGCGCGGTTTCAAAGTAGTACCACTTCAGGTGCTACTTGTAAGACATCAGTGATTTCATGCACAGATGTCTATGCAAGTCCTATCTGAACTTGCAAAAAGTAGTGCAAGAACTACTTTTAAAACTGGTGGGACTCCGATGGAGTCGGAGTTGAACCGATTTGACCCCTTCCATTGTGGACAATAGGGTGCAACTTGTCATGTGATTTGAAACTATCAAATCACATGGGGCTGCTTTTGCTAATCTCGTGTTACCGCGTGTTAGTAAAAGTTTGGTAAGAGACGATTCGTGCTTTTCAGTCTGTTACAGCGTGACAAATGTGCTATCTCCATTACGAACGCTACTTTTACCGAAGGTGCGCTCCCATCTCATACTTTATTCTGAGCATGCGCGGGTTTCTAAGCATACACACGAACATCTTTCTCGTCGTAAACCAGCCCGACGAGAAACACGACGAGGAAATTGAGACTCCCGACGAGAAAAAAAGAGAACTTGTTCTCTTTTTTTCTCGTCGAGATCCACGACAGTTTTCTCGACGAAAAACATACACACAACCGTTTTCCTTGGCAAAAAAGCTCTGCCACCAAGTTTCTTGATGGATTTTGTTGAGGAAAACGGTAGTGTGTACGAGGCCTCAGACACCTCTACTCATTAAATTATCTTGAGTTCACCACCTACCATGTATTTTTAAGTGTTTTTATTACATCCAAGATTTGCTCTATACCAGACAGTGATTGGCTGGTTGCTACCAATGTTTGTCCCTCTTCTGCAGGTCTCTTCCACGGCTCCCGGTACAGACAATTTGGGCAACCTCTGACTCCTCATTCCCCATTTTTCAGACTTATTAAGATGCAAGTACTTATAAGGATTATTAACTCTCTACCTTTTTTTTTTTTACATGCACTCCCCGTTGAGAGGTACAACAGTGGATCATACTGGTCTTCTTATGTTTTGTTTTATAGATTTACGTGCATCCGCCCATGAAAAGTGGTATTATCCATGATCCATGAAGAAAGGGCACAGAATTTAATGAAAAGAACCTCTGTCCAACTGTGAAGCATGGGGGTGGATCAATCATGCTTTGGGGCTGAATTGCAGCCAGTGGCACAGGGAACATTTCACGAGTAGAAGGAAAAATGGATTCAATAAAATTTCAGCAAATTTTGGATGGTAACTTGATGCCATCTGTGAAAAAGCTGAAGTTAAAGAGAGGATGGCTTCTACAAATGGATAATGATCTTAAACACACCTCAAAATCCACGGGGGATTACATCAAGAGGCGTAAACTGAAGGTTTTGCCATGGCCTTCACAATCTCCTGACCTCAAGATAATTAAAAATCTATGGATGGACCTTAAAAGAGCAGTGGTGACAGACAGCCCAGAAATCTCAAGGAACTGGAAGACTTTTGTAAGGAAGAATGGGCAAAGATACCTCAAACAAGAATTGAAAGACTCTTGGCTGGCTACAAAAAGCGTTTACAAGCTGTGATACTTGCCAAAGGGGGCAGTACAAGATATTAACTCTGCAGGGTGCCCAAACTTTTGCAGGCGCCATTTTTTTGTTTTCTGTAATTTTGAAAGTGTAAATGATGGAAATAAAATCTAACTTTTTTTCGACATATTATAAGAATGTCTAATCTGTAATTTGATGCCTTATGGAGATTTTTCCATCTTTCCTTGGCTTTGTTATGCACAATAATACAAATTTTTACCTGGGGTGCCCAAACTTTCGATCCCCACTGTACCTGCTTTGTGCAATGGTGTTGCACAGAGCAGTTCCTACCTCCTTCTCTGTACTGCCCTGCCGAAGCTGTGTGCATCTCCTCTTCTGCATGTTCACCCATAGCAACCATCAGGGGGGTACAGGCAGTACACCTGTAAGGGGCCCGGATGGCAACCCGCTTTACCTTTTTTTTCAGGGGTCCGGAGGTCCCCAGGGGCCCGGAGGCCCCCAGGGCCCCATATGTCAACCCCCCTTTTTTTTTAATAAAAATATATATTTTTTTTTATATATTTTTATTTTATTTTTAATTAAGGGCCAATTTTTTTTTTAGGGGTCCTCCGTACCCCGGATTACAGGACACCGGATTACAACTCCCATTTTTTTTTTATAAAAAAAAACATTTTGTTTTAAATATCTTTATTTTATATAAAAAAAATATTTTTTTTTTAAAATATATAAACTTTTTTTTATATATTTTTTTATTTATTTTATATATATATATATATATATATTATTATTAAAGGGCCCAGAGGTCCCCAGGGCCCCAGATGGCAACCCTCCCTTTTTTATATAATTTAAAAAAAATTATATATTTTTATATATATATATATATATATATATATATATATATATATATATATATATATATATATTCATTAAAGGGCTCAGAGGTCCCCATGTGGCAAATCCCCTTATTTTATTTTTTCATAAATGTTTATTTTTTTGTTTATATTTTTTTGTTATTAAACGGCCCAGAGGTCCCCAGGGCCCTATATGTCTACACCCCCCTTTTTTTTATATAATGTTTATATATATATATATATATATATATATATATATATATATATATATTTTTTTTTTTTATTATTAAAGGGCCCAGAGGTTTCTTTTTCTAATTTTTATTAAAGGGCTCAGAGGTCTCAGAGGTCCCCAGGGCCCCATGTGGCAAACCCCCCCCCTTTTTTTTTTCATAAATGTTTATTTTTTTGTTTATATTTTTTTTATATATTTTTTGTTATTAAAGGGCCCAGAGGTCCACAGGGCCCTGGATGGCAACCCCCCTTTTTTTTTTATAAATGTATTTTTTTTGTTTTTTTTGTTTTTTTTAAAGGGCCCAAAGGTTTCTTTTTTTTTATTTTTATTAAAGGGCCCAGAGATTTTTTTAGGGGTCCAGGGGTCCCCAGGGCCCCAGATGACAACCGCCCTTTTTTTTATTTTTTTTTTATAAAAAATATTTTTTTTTTTTAATATGTTTTAATGAATTTTTTATTTTTTAATTAAGGGCCATTTTTTTTTTAGGGGTACGGAGGTCCCCATGGGCCTGGAGATCCCCAGGGCCCCGGATTACGACCCCCATCTTTTTTTTATAAAAAAAAAAATAATTTTCTTATAAAAAAAAATATTTTTTTATATTTTTTTTATTTCTTTTATTTTATATATATATAATATTATTATTATTATTATTATTATTATTATTATTATTATTAATATTAATAAAGGGCCCAGAGGTCCCCAGGGCCCCGGATGGCAACCCCCCTTTTTTATAATTTTTGTAATTTTTTTTTTATTATTTTTTTTTTTTATTATTTTTTTTTTATATATATATATTTATTTTTTTCTTTTATTAAAGGGTTCAGAGGTCCCCAGGGCCCCATGTGGCAAACCCCCTTTTTTTATTTTTTTCATAAATGTTAATTTTTTTGTTTATATTTTTTTGTTATTAAAGGGCCCAGAGGTCCCCAGGGGCCTGAATGGCAACCCCCCCCTTTTTTTTATAAAGGTTTATATTATTTTTTTTATATATTTTTTTTATTTTTATTAAAGGGCCCAGAGGTTTCTTTTTTTAATTTTTATTAAAGGGCCCAGAGGTCCCGGATGGAAACCCCCCTTTTTTTGTAATTTCTTTTTATAATTTTTTTTCATATATATATATATATATATATATATATATATATATATATATATATATAAATATATTTTTTTTATTAAAGGGCCCAGAGGTCCGCAGGGCCCAAGATGGCAACCCCCCTTTTTAAAAAAATATATATTTTTCTTTCTTTTTATTAAAGGGCCCAGAGGTCCCCAGGGCCCCGGGTGGCTACCCCCCTTATTTTATATATATTTTTCTTTTTTTTGTAAAGGCCCCCCCCCCCACTTCTCATTTCTTGGCAGTAACCCCCCCCCCGCTTCTCAATTTCAGGCGGCAGCACCCCCCCTGGTTCTCTGCTCCAGGGGGCCCATTCCTGAAGCTGTGTAAGGGGGCCCCATAATTCCTGATGGCGGCCCTGGCTATGGGGGCACACGTGTGAATTCTTTACTGTATGTACCAGGCTGTGTGCACCCATAGACAGAGCCTCCTGTGAGATCAGGAAGAGAGAGAACAATGCTACTGCAGATGGGACAACTTTGAATCCTGGGAGGGGCCAGGTACATATTTAGGGATTGGGAGGAACAAGTAGTGTGGAGTTCTTTACCTTAATGCATTGAAAACTTTCAAGGAAAAAAATGTTTTTGTCTTTAGAACCACTTTAAGTCACAGTAATTTTAGATATTTTGACATGAACACTTAATTAAAAAATTCGCACAATTTTCACCCAAACATTCATACATCTTCCTTCCCCTCTGATCTATAGTAAAATGATGGCTTGCAGGGAGATTAACCATTTTGGGTGGATGCCATATGACTTTCTCCCAAAAATGAACCTCGCGCACGGCCACGGGCCTTGCTGCGGCATGATTTGTGACCCGCTGTGTCCAATGACAGATCAGTGTAGCGACTCGCTACCAGTACCATGTGATCATTGTGACCAATCACAGCTAATCATATGAAAATTGGACACAATGGATGGCTTCCATTCATGCCATTTATTGTGTACTTTTGTGTGATTGGTCATAGTGATCACATGGTACATCACAGCCCATCTGTACTATCTGTACAGCTAATCACAATAGTAAACAGTGAATGAATAGATTTCATTCAGAAAAAAAAAGGTTGCTTATAACAGTGAATTTCACTGTAATAAGCAATCTTAGTGGGTAAAAAAAACCTCACCTTGCCTCTTACTATTATACCTTGGACTGCCTACTTTCAAAAAAGGGGGCATTTGGGGGATATTTGTACTGTCCTGTCATTTCTGCGTCTCAACAAATGAGTTAGGCCATCAGATCGATTTTCAGATATACCGTATTTATTGGCGTATAACACGCAGAGGTGTATAACACGTACCCTAACTTTAAGAGGGAAGTTTCAGGAAAAAAAAACATTCCACAGCCCCCGGCGTATAACACGCAGTCACAGTTTCCCCTTTATTTTCAGGGTAAAAAGGTGAGTGTTATACGCCAATAAATACAGTATATACTATAGTTTTGTACACTGATTTGGGTTATTTTCATTAACCACTTCATTACTGGGCACTTAAACCCCCTTCGTGTCCAGACCAATTTTCAGCTTTCAGCGCTGACGCATTTTGAATGACAATTGCGCAGTCATACAACACTGTACCCAAATTATATTTTCATCATTTGTTCCCCACACATAGAGCTTTCTTTTGGTGGTATTTGATTATCTCTGCGATTTTTACTTTTTGCGCTATAAACAGAAAAAGACAGAAAATTTTGAAAAAAAACACAATATTTTTTACTTTTTGTTATAATAATATCCCATTTAAAAAAAAAAAAATAATGTTTTCCTCGGTTTAGGCCTATACGTATTCTTCTACATATTTTTGTTTAAAAAAATCGCAATAAGCGCTTATTGATTAGTTTGCACAAAAGTTATAGCGCCTACAAAATAGGGAATAGATTTATGATTTATTTTTTATTTTTTATTTTTTACTAGTAATGGCGGCGATCTGCGATTTTTTTTTGTCAGGCCTGCGATATTGCGATATTGCCGCGGACATATCGGACACTTTTGACACAATTTTGGGACCATTCACATTTATACAGCGATCAGTGCTATAAAAATGCACTAATTACTGTATAAATGTGACTGGTAGGGAAGGGCTTAACACTAGGGGGTGAGGAAGGGGTTAATATGTATTCCCTGGGTGTGTTCAAAAAGGAGATTGTACTACACTGGGTAGTGACATGGCGGACTTTCAAAGGCAATCACAGGGACATTTAAAGTGATATAAAAATATATATTTAATTACAAAAATACAAATATACAAATAAATTTCAATAAATGTTGAGAAAAATACATAAATACATATTGAGCAATATATTTATCTCTCTGACGCGTTTCGCCTTGCGGCTTCTTCGGGACGAGCTTTGAGATTTTATGACAAGAAGATATTGCTACTTGTATACGTCAATAGGTTGGTGGCCATCCACATCCATCAAGAATCATTGGAATCACAGGTAAAGAGGTACCAAGTGATGCGTTGGTAAGCCCAATGGGAGGAGAAAAGAATCTCCTAATGATGTAAAGGGTCCACAGCGAGAGTAGATTGCTGATTCTGAAAATAAAAAACAGAAGAGCAAAACCGGGACCAGCAAGGCAGGGGGCAGGTGGAAGGTGCCTGGAGGAAAAATAGATTCCTGATACAGGACAGCCACACTGCACTGTCCAGCAAAGGACAGACCGGAGGGTTTAGGAGCCTTGCAGCCTGAGAGGTGTAGTATGTCCCGGGGGGGTAGCAGCCTGTGCTCCGCTACCCCCCCGGGACATACTACACCTCTCAGGCTGCAAGGCTCCTAAACCCTCCGGTCTGTCCTTTGCTGGACAGTGCAGTGTGGCTGTCCTGTATCAGGAATCTATTTTTCCTCCAGGCACCTTCCACCTGCCCCCTGCCTTGCTGGTCCCGGTTTTGCTCTTCTGTTTTTTATTTTCAGAATCAGCAATCTACTCTCGCTGTGGCCCCTTTACATCATTAGGAGATTCTTTTCTCCTCCCATTGGGCTTACCAACGCATCACTTGGTACCTCTTTACCTGTGATTCCAATGATTCTTGATGGATGTGGATGGCCACCAACCTATTGACGTATACAAGTAGCAATATCTTCTTGTCATAAAATCTCAAAGCTCGTCCCGAAGAAGCCGCAAGGCGAAACGCGTCGGCGAGATAAATATATTGCTCAATATGTATTTATGTATTTTTCTCAACATTTATTGAAATTTATTTGTATATTTGTATTTTTGTAATTAAATATATATTTTTATATCACTTTAAATGTCCCTGTGATTGCCTTTGAAAGTCCGCCATGTCACTACCCAGTGTAGTACAATCTCCTTTTTGAACTACTATTTCAGATGTGGGCTAATGTGAGTGCTTATATGTTATCCCCCCTCCCCCTCTTTTTGTCCCTGGGTGTGTTCTAACTGTGTGGGGGGAGCGGGGTGACTGGGGGAGGTGACCGATGCTGTGTCCCTATGTACAAGGGACACAGATCGGTCTCCTCTCCTCTGACAGCACGTGGAGCTCTGTGTTTACACACAGAGCTCCACGTCCCTGCTGTGTTCCCGCCGATCGCGTGTACCCCGCGGACATCGCGGCCGCCAGGTACACACATCGGCTTCCCAACGATGCGCCGGGACAGTGTTTACCCGCTGCGCGCCCCCCAGCGGTGCGCGCGGGTAATGCAAACAATAGGACTTCTAAAGACGTCCACTCGGCACTTCAGGTCCGCGCTGCAGACGTCTTTTGTCTATAGCGCGGATCTGTAGTGGTTAAAGAAATGCAGCAGTATACATTTTGGCATACATTTATGGAGAAAGATTATTTATTTGCAAAAAAAAATTAACAGAGACAAAGAAAAACATGGTGGTTTTTTTTTTTCAACATTTTCTGTATTCTTTTGTTTATTTAGCAAAAAACAAAAAATCTAGTGGTGATTAAATACCACTAAGAGAAAGCTCTATTTTGTGAAAAATAAATATTAATATGGGTACAGTTTTGCATGACCGGGCAATTGTCATTCAAGGTGCGACAGCGCTGAAAGATGAAAATTGGTCTGGGCAAGAAGGGGGTGACAATGCCCAATACTAAAGTGATTGAATTAATTAAAAAATGTGTGAAGCTTTAGTGGAATTTATATGACTTTTGGTTGAAAACATTGAAAAATTGAGCACCAACGCTGTATTAAATGCTTTGGAAAAGCAAGACCAAATAAATAGGATCTTCAGTGGCAAATTATATATTACTTTCAGCATTGGTATTCTTAAAAAAAGAAAAGTTTGCTGTAACTGCTTATAAAGTATTATCTGGAGTTTGGCTTCAATTTGTTAGCGTTATTTAAATCTGAGTCACTAAGTCACTTTACAGTAATACAGGAGGTGTGTCACAGGCTGGATCACCAGGTGAAAATAGAGGGGGAAAAAATAATAGGAAAATGTATTCTTACCTGAAATTTTCTTTTCCTGTAGTCCGTAGGCGGCACACAATGGGTTAAGCTTTCCATCTAACCCCTAAAGGAAGAAAACTTAAACAAGCAGTGAGACAAGTTAAATCAATTAATCAATTAATCAAGCACAGCAAGTCCACCTGAAGCTATAAACCTCCCCCAAGAACACACACAGACGTATCTTATGCAGCAATAGAGTAATTTTAATGGGAGGGTAAACTTGTGCCGCCTACGGACTACAGGAAAAGAAAATTTCAGGTAAGAATACATTTTCCTATACCTGGGCGTCCTACGGCGGCACACAATGGGATTTGCAAAGCAGTGCAAGAAAGAAAGGGAGGGACATCAATGGTTTATGGCACCTTGAAGCACTCTCAAGCCAAAGGCCGATCCCTCGGACGAAACTACATCGATTCTGTAGTGTTTTATGAACGTGTTCGGTGAAGCCCATGTAGCTGCCTTACAGATCTGGTCCATTGGAACATGATACCTCTCAGCCCAGGACGTAGCTGTAGACCTTGTGGAGTGAGCTCTTAAGAGAAGAGGGGATTCTTTGTCTTCTAGAAAATAACAGTGCTTGATGATATCCCTTATCCATCTTGCTAGCGATGACTTACTCGCTTTTTCCCCTTGTTTGGCCCTTGGAACTGTAGGAACAGTGCCTCGGACTGTCTGAACCCCGAGGTTCTCTGTAAGTAGGTAGAGATGGTTCTTTTTACGTCCAAGATGGTGTAGGTCATCCTCAGAAACATCTTCAAACACAGGCAACACAATTTCCTGATTAATATTCGTGGACGTGGAGACTTTGGGAAGGAAACCCGGCATAGTCCTTAGAATAACTGCATCCGATAGAAACCTGAGATAGGGTTCTTTGGATGAGAGGGCCTGAAGCTCACTTATTCTTCTGGCGGATGTAATTGCTACCAGAAAGATACATTTGAAAGTGAGGAACCTTAAGGATGAACTCTCCAGAGGCTCGAAGGGAGGTGATGTTAGCCTTTTTAGCACTAAAGGTAAGCCCCAAGCTGGTAATGGCTTATGGAAGGATGGTCGTAATTTAATAATTGCTCTGAAAAACCTGCTGACGAGAGGTGTTTTTGAAAATATTCCGTTCAGGCAGGAGTTAATGGCGGTCAACTGGACCCTCAGAGTGTTCGGCTTCAGACCCTTTTGGAAGCCCTCTTGTAAGAACTGCAAGAGAGATGCCACTTGCTCAGGAGAAGATGAATTCCTGGCGCACCAGGCCGAGTAGAGGGTCCACACTCTACTGTAGACTTTTAAGGTAGCAGGCTTCCTAGAGGCTAGAAGGGTAGCAATAACCTCCTGAGATAGGCCTTGAGCCGTCAAGGCTTTGAGTTCAAATTCCATGCCGCCAGCTGGAGTTTCTCGAGGTCTGGGTGGAGCATCTCCGATTGGAGAAGAAGGTCCTGTGGATGCGTAACTTCCAGACCTGATCCTTTGCCATATTCAAGGCTAGCGGGAACCATGCCCCCCTGGGCCAAAATGGCAGGATTGCTATTGCTCTCACCTCCTCGTCCCGAATTTTCTGCAGCACTTTCGGGATCAGTGGAATCGGGGGAAAGATATAGACGAAAAACTTCCTCCAGCTTATCGACAGAGCGTCTATCGCTAGTGGATTCCCACTCTGGATAGGGAGCAGAACTGGGGAAGCTTCCTGTTCTGAGAGTTGGCCATCGCATCCAAATCTGGCAGACCCCACCTGGAGGTGATCTTCCTGAAGACCAGAGGGTTCAGCTCCCAGTCTCCCGGGCCGATCGGATTCCTGCTGAGCCAATCCGCTCTCACATTGTCCACTCCTCTGATGTGGATGGCCGTTAGAGAAAGGAGGTTTTCCTCCGCCCAGAGCATGATGCGGGCACACTCCTTCTGCATGGAAGGGCTTTGTGTTCCCCCCTGTTTGTTCAGGTAGAATACTGCAGCTAAGTTGTCTGATTGTACCTGAACCGGCTTGTGGAGAACTTTGGATTTGAAATGGACGAGCGCTTTCCTGATTGCCGTGAGCTCTTTCAAGTTCGAAGACATTAGAAGCTCCCTTTGCGACCAGGCTTCTTGTACCCAATGATCCTCCACATGGGCACCCCAGGCTAAGCCTGAGGCATCCGAGGTGAGGACCGTCTGAGACGGAGCCTTGAGGGATCTGCCCTGCAGGAAATGTTGTGGGTGCATCCACCAACGGAGATCCTGCTTCACTGCCAGAGAAATGTTGATAGTTCTCTGCAAAGAGTCTGGGCTCTTGTCCCATTGGGTCAAAATGCAGTCCTGTAGCACTCTGAAATGAGCCCTGGCCCAAGGAACAGCTTCCAAGGATGATGTCATCATTCCCAGTACTCTCATTGCCTTCCTCACTGAGCAGTGATCGATTTGCAAGAGATCTTGTACCGCCTGTTGAAGATTGGTAGCCCTCTGATCTGAAAGGAACAACTTCATTTGAAGGGTGTCTATTGTGAACCCGAGGTAGGGAATGACTGGAGTAGGGTTCAGAGAAGACGTTTTTACGTTTACTATGAAACCGTGGGCGTCCAGCATTTGTAGAGTCTTGTGAAGATGTTGTTTCAACATGGCCTCTGAGAGAGCTCTGACTAGCCAGTCGTCTAGATAGGGTGTCACACATATCCCCTGTAGCCGCAGGGCTGCAGTCAGGACCACCACCACTTTCGTAAAAACTCGAGGTGCAGAGGTAATGCCAAATGGCAGGCATGTGAACTGAAAATGGAGAATCTGGAGATTGAAGAGGAGAACGACCCGTAGATATTTCCTGTGTGCCCTGAGAATAGGGACGTGCAGGTATGCGTCCTGAAGGTCGACTGACGCTAGGAAGTCTCCTTCTTCTATGTTCGCAATGGCAGACCAAATTGATTCCATTCTGCATTTGCGTTTGACAAAAACTGATTTAGGTAAGACTGGTCTATTACTAGCCTCCCTCCTCCTGAGGCTTAGGGTACTGGAAATATCGGGGAGTAGAGACCTTGGAATCTTTCTTGATCTGGAACCTTTTCTAGAGCGTGCTTTCTTATGAAATCTTCCACCAACTCTAGAACTACTGGGTTGGAGGGCTTGTTGAGCATGAACCTCTGTGGTGGAAAAGACCCCAGCTCTAGAGAGTACCCTTTTGAGACGATGTCCGTTACCCAGGAGTCCGACAACGTCTTTTGCCAGATCTGAGAAAAAAAACCTCAGCCTGCCTCCCACTGGAGGAGAGGCGCTGATGGCGTCAGGCTTCTTTGGGCTTATTGAAAGGCTGCTTCTTGGCTGTCGCTGAATCTTGCCTTTTTTTTTTATAGTAGGACCTTCTGCCCCGAAAGGAATAGTTCCTTTTTGGGGAGTATCTGGAACTCCCGTAAACCGGCTTACTCAACCTTTTCCTCTCTAAGGGAATGGCAGCATCTTTCTCCTCATTGTAAGATTTGAGAATATCTTTCAGATGAGGGCCAAACATGGATAAAGGATGGAAAGGCATGTTAACAAAACTGACTTTGATCATATGTCACCCGACCATTCCCTTATCCAAAGCGCCCTCCTGGTCGCATTGGACAAGGCGAGGGATCTGGACGAAAATTTTAGAACATCCACAGGAGCATCACATAAAAACTCTGCGGCCGACTTCATCATGTCAACTCCTTTCAACAAAGAGTCTCAAGACACCCCTTCCTCAGCCAGATCCTTAGGGCTCTGGCTACCGGAACTGAGGAAGCCGCAATTTTTGAGGTGGAAGCCGCCGCTAGGTAATTCTTTTTAGCCAAGCTATCTGCCTTGCGCTCTAAAGGGTTGGACAATCTGGAGGATTCTTCTGAGGGAAACAGAGACTTTTTAACCATCTGGGCAGCCGCCAGATCCAGCTTAGGTGGATTTTCCCACTCAGATGAAAATTGGGAGTCCAGCCTATAAGAGGATTTAAAGCGGGCCCCCGCATCAGATTTTCTGTCAGGATTGGCCCAGACCTTTTTGAACCAGTCACTCAGAATGGGATGAGAAGGGAATCTCATATCTGGGATCTGAGGAAAATAATATAGCTGATCCTTCTTTAGTCTAGCCGATACATCTTTGGAAGATTCTATAGTATTCATTACCGCAGACAGTAACTTGGGAATCTTATCTTTGGGTAACAAGTACAAGTGGTCATCCAAATCATCAAAAACAACTTCCGGATTGGATGAGGAGGCACTACGTTCCCCAGATGAGGAGTTAGATGCAGCAGGGGATATATCTCTGGTACTTCCTTTTTGGGCACCAGAGAGTCTTTAATTTCTTTGAATGTGTTACACATTTCTCCCTTAAACCATGACAGGAAAGAACTAGCATTATCAGATTGATTCAAACAAGATGCGTTTTTCACATTTGTTGCATAAGTTGCCACTTAAATAATATGCTGCTGCAGATTTTAAGTATAAAATAAGTAAAAAATAAGGACCATGCCTCCTACCTCTGACCGGCCAAGGGATCTGCTGCCTAGGCTGAGTGCAGCCATTTGCAGATCCCGCCGGTCAGAAATAAGCCAGGGACCCGGACCGGAAGTGACGCGGCAGAGCACTGGGATCTCCGGACCCCAGCCGCCTATACTGTACACCATATTCATGCAAGCTGACGGTCAGCAATCGCTATCCAAAAACGAGGACTTAATTCGCCATCGGCGCTTACCGTTTCCTCCGGTCCTAGACGCGAATTCCGGAACTCCCGGAAGTGCGTCATAGGTCTGCGCGGTCCTCTGCGGCGACTTCCGGCCTATGGAGCGCAAACATCCCCGGTATCCATTCAGCCGCTGAGCGGGGAATACATGGCGGCCTCCTCAGGAAAACAACGTCCTTTATTGCCGGACCAGGGGATGTGGGGGTGCAGGCCGAGGGACCGAGGATAGCACCCGGTATACAGCCGCCCCTAAGCTCAGCAACCCAGAAGCACCGGGTGTGAGCACTTGCCTCACGTCTTCTTCATCTGTGGTAAGAAGAAAGAAAAAAATACGTCTGTGTGTGTTCTTGGGGGAGGTTTATAGCTTCAGGACAGGTGGACTTGCTGTGCTTGATTAATTGATTAATTGATTTAACTTGTCTCACTGCTTGTTTAAGTTTTCTTCCTTTAGGGGTTAGATGGAAAGCTTAACCCATTGTGTGCCGCCGTAGGACGCCCAGGAAAAAGCAGCTATCACATCTAATGATTGGTAAGGTGAAATATATAATATTTTTGGTTTTTGATTTAATACCGCTTAAACTTTTTGTGCCTTGCAGCAAATGAGCATAGCATAGGAGAATAGCCATAAAACCCTATATTCATGCTTGATCCAGGTCAGTGACTCAATGCATCAATTTCTTAAGGCCAAAGAATCAATATGAGAGCCAGACTAATAGTTTTTTATACAAAAAAGGGAGGCGACGTGCTGACGTCACCGCAAACTGAGGATTTGTTTTGTTACGCCGGCCGGCTTTTTCTCTCTGCTGACATTTCTGTACCCAACTGTAAGTGATACTATTTCTTTTAATAAATATCTGTACGATATCACGCCATGTGAGTTCTCTTTCCTCCCCTTATATTTTGGATTTACTGCATCTTCTGCTCCAACATCGGCCGAGATACTCCATTGCTGCTCACTGTGTATGTTCCCTATGCTTTGACTGATCCTGATGGATCCTATGCTCTGGTAAGGGTCAGTGTGTATACTGGTGGTGGTTTTACGTTCACACTGTCTGTTGCCAGTCACAGGGTGATACACTTAGGTGTATATTTTTAACACAGATTTACACTATATGAGTTTTCTTTTTTTTCTGGTTGCTTTATTATGGATTTATGACCTCGGGAGGGACCTTCTACACTGACTAGTCCTTTTCTTCAATACACTCAGCGATTCCAGCCTGACTAGGTCCGTTGGGACCTTCGTTTGTGGTAAGGGTCAGCAAGTTGCATTTTATCCATATTGGAGCCAGATCTTATTCACCGCCCGGGGCGTCACGCTCCTGTTTTTTCCTGTTTTTTCCTTTCACTTGGACTATTGATTATTTGATTAATTGACTTTGATCACATACACTTTAATATCTTGATTGACATTTCACATCAGCCTTTTGTCAACCGGAGGCCTTCAACTATTATTTTCTAAGCGCTACTCCACATTTTTTGTATAAGATTTTATGTTAGTATAACATTTTTGAGTTAGCAGCTGGTTCACTATTGTATTTAATTTATTGGTAAGCGCACTTTTTTCCCTTTTTTCAAATAGTTTTTTATAAGCAGAGGTCAGTAGTGGGATCTTCCATATTTCTTTAATGACTTGTTTCCTTTAAATACACCAGACTCATGAGTTTATATGTCACTATCTATGGCAGCTATCAAGTACTGTTTTTGCTGCCAAAGCAAGGTCATGATTAATAACTGTGTCAGTTCACATACAGAGGCTAATTTACTAAAGGAATTAGAATGTTCACACAATAAATTGAATGATGATCCACTTCAATTAACCAATCATTTGAAAAGAAAATTGCTGTTTACATATTTTTTTTTTTTTACATGACTGGATAACTTGAGTGAGTCTTCTCAACTCTTTTAGTAAATCAGCCTACTTGCATCAAATTTTCAGAAACCCAAGGAACACTGTAAAATTTGAAAATTCCCCTCTGCAGCAATTGCATCTTCTCTTTGTTATTTACTGCAAGGGATTCCTTTCCTAACCAAACAAGCTTTGTGAAACTATCACTAATGCCCTCTGCTACCATCTACTGCCACATCCCTATCACTGTAAAAAAAAAAAAAACAGTTTTAGTCGCAAAATATTTTTTTTTAAATAACAATGTAATTCAGAGCTCTAAACATTGTTTTAATTAATGAAAGGTAATGTAATATAGGAAAATTAAAACGTTGATATTGTTTCTTTCCACAATTTAGCTAATTCATGAGCAAAATGGTGTGCTGCACCAGTTATTTTATCAAAGTCACCAGCTACCTTTACACAAATCACAACTGTCAGCCCAAATTTAATCAGTCCATCGTCTCATGCCTTTTACATGAAAACATGCTAAAATGGAATGGCATCGCATGCCACATATAATTAACTATTTTTCAAATCACCCTTGCTCCCATTTTTTTACATCTATAAATCATATAACATGACCTTGAAAAAAGGAGATGTATACAATGGATACATCTATACAATGTATAGATAGATAGATAGATAGATAGATAGATAGATAGATAGATAGATAGATAGATAGATAGATAGATAGATAGATAGATAGATAGATAGATAGACCATATTGATATGAATCACAGTTATCCGATGTCAGGTTATGCAGTCAAATGCTTGACATTGCAGGTTTCAGATATAAAGCAGGATGATAAGTTTTTATATTTGAAAGAAGGAGGTTGATTTGCAGGCATATGGAAGCAGAATCTAGCCCACCAACCCCCCCCCCCCAACAGAATTAGGCCCCACCTAAACACCCACACCCAATTAAGCCTTCAACTTGGCGAACATGCGAATAAACAGGGCGTTATTAGCGCCGAACATGCGTTTTTAAATTCAGAACCCGTGCTAATCAGCGTTTCCACGGTATTGCAAGTGCTAATTGCTACCAAGTTTATTATACGGAACTGCACTGCTGCCATGATCACATGAATGTGCATAAAACATTTTTCTTGTTTAATATTTTTATTGAGCTTTGCATAAGAAAACAAGTTACAAATGCAGTATAAAGAATGCAAATATGGGATAAAGATCATAACAATAATGACTGAAATATCGGTAGAGTTTGGTGCTCAAATGCATGTTCATATTTATCAGATAAATACCGGAAAAAAAAGCAAATGTCAGTTATAAGGGACTAAAGAAAATAATAAAAAATAGGACTATACCTTATATCAGGCTGATGCCACATACACACGATCGGTTCGTGGGCCCCATCTTTTTTTTATCCATCGGCGAAAAAACTAGGAACTTGTTTTAAAATTATCTGATGGTTAAAAAACCGATAGAAAAAAACGATCGTCTGTGGGCACGTCCATCGGTTAAAAATCCACGCATGCTCAGAATCAAGTCGACGCATGCTTGGAAGCATTGAACTTCATTTTTCTCAGCACGTTGTTGTGTTTTACGTCACCGCGTTCTGATACGATCGCTTTTTTAACTGATGGTGTGTAGGCAAGACTGATGAAAGTCAGCTTCATCGGATAACTGATGGAAAAATCCATCAAACCGTTTTCATCGGATGAACCGATCCACCCATTCACCCATAATGGGTTCAAACTGTGTATGGGAGGGGGCACGTGAGAGGAAAGATAATTAAATAAAATATGAGAAAGAGAAAGAAAAGTACCAAGAAGATAAATATAGTTATCGTGACATACAAGAAAAGGAGAAAACATTTCCTGTGCATTGTTTCTGAAATACCTGAACTGACCCTAAAAAAAATGGGTCGTATTAATAAAGGAATCTATTAGGTAAATAGTCCAAACTCTAAATTATATATGCAGACAATTGTAGAAAAAACAAGAGAGAAAAAATCCCAAATTTACTTGTTGATGAATAATAAACAGAAAAAAAAAAAGGAAATTGCTAAGAAAAGAAGAAAGAGAGGAAGAAGTGAGAAAGAAGAAGAGGAAAGAAGGGAAGATAAGAGTAGGATTCTCTCCCAAAGGTGGCCCAACCCCAGCCCCAAGAAAAAAAAGAAAACAATAAGGAAAATAAAATAAATGGTACCAAAAAAAAGGAAAAGTTTAAAAATTATTAGCAAGGCATCAACAAAGATTGATCAAAATCAGAAGGTAGGTAATGATTAACCCACGGTTGCCAAATTTTATAGAAATTTTTAATAGTATCATTCTCAATAGCCGACATTTTGTGAAAGACAAGGGCTCTATTCATTCGGTGTTTAGCCTCAGCCACAACGAGCGTTTGAGATTTCCATGCCTTAGCTATGGTTTGTTTAGCCAAAGTTGTCAGATATACAAATAGCTGGAATTGAGTCCGAATGAGTTCAGGGGGCTTAAGGTTTAACAGTGCTACGGCAGGGTCGGGCGATATCGAGATTTCCAGGGTAGTAGAGGCCATATTGAATATTTTTATCCAAAACGTTTGAGCTATTCGACATTCCCACCAGATGTGTAAGTGAGTACCTGGAGATGTGCAGCCACGAAAACAAATATCTGGATAAGTAGGGAGAAATTTTGCTATTTTTTGCTGGTACCTTATACCAGCGTGTTAAGACTTTGATGTTCGTTTCCAGTGCATAGCAATTTGGGGATGAGTGCATAGTGGTCAACCAAATATTATCCCAGTCCTCTTTGCAGAATATTTTATCTAAGTCCTGTGACCATTTATTAGTATATAAGGGCATGGGCGTCCGCTGAAATTTTTTCAGGGGGGGGGGGCGCTTCGGCAGCGGCGACACACAGTCGCATTTTTTAACCGCTAGCGGGGGTTAAAAGTGCCCCCCCACTTTAAAATGTAAAAACACCCCACTGTGCCTCCTGCATCTTTCAATATCTCTTTGTCACTACTGTGTACCCCCTCTCCACAACTGCACCTCTGTACCCCTTTACATTACACAGCACCCCACAGCTCTGGACCCCTTTACATTACACAGCACCCTGCATCACTGGACCCCTTTACATTACACAGCACCCTGCATCACTGGACCCCTTTACATTACACAGCACCCTGCATCACTGGACCCCTTTACATTACACAGCACCCTGCACCTCTGGACCCCTTTACATTACACATTGCTGCATTTTCTGGAATTGCACCAAAGATGCAGCATGCAGGACTTTATGTGCACTTTCAGAACATGCAGCAAAAATGTACAACCTAATAGACGTCTATGGGACTGGGGGTAACATGCAGCAAGACAGTGCCAGTACACCAGCATTGTGACCAAACTGCAGCATACATGTGCGTGAACCCACATCAAAAAACATAGGAGGGCAAGAAACTGTCACAGGCTGCAGTGCTAGTAATAACAGGCTGCTAGCCTAGTACTGTGCAGAGGGGGGGGGGAGAGGGCAGGAAGTGAGGGAGGAGAAGCTCACTTGTCACTTACTTGGTGGCAATGGACAGTCCCAGGAGGCTCACTTTTTTTTCTAAGCCTGTGGAAGGGTGACCGTGCAGACTGCTCTGTTTTAACTTTCCCGCCCCCATATATCCTCTTCACAGACAACACACGTTCTGACAGAAGTGTGGGCGGGGAAAGAGAGAGCAGATCCAGGCACCCAGCCTCTGATAGAGCTTTGTGTGGAGGAGGGAGGGGCTGGGCTGAACTCAGACACACAGACTGTCAGCCCTGAACCGAGCTCATCGCTGCAGTACTGAATCCGGCCATGCCGGCCACCCGAGATGCCGTTCTCAGCCAGCTCAGCGGGAGCGGAGTGAATGTATTGTAACACACTGACAGACTGCAGACATGACTGATCATGGCAGTGACACTCTTTTACGATCCCAGGGGGGTCAAACGCCCCCCCTTGCCCTATGGAGCAGACGCACATGTATAAGGGTAAAGTATCTGTGAGAGGGGAATTAAGATGTTTATAAAGAATTGGTTGAGTATTGAACCCGTCTTAATGATTGGCGTATAGAAATTTTTAATCTGTAGATACCGAAAAAGTTCATTACTGGGTAAACCATGAATATCACACAGAGCAGGGAATGTAATGATGTTATTAGTAGAAGCTATATCATATAGGCAAACGAATTTCTTAGTGGTCCAGGCTGCAAAGGATCGTGGAAACTTCCATGCAGGATAAAAAGCTGGGTGTCTAATAAATGATAGTAAGGGGTTATGTGAGGATTGTAATTTATGGGAATTCCTAAACTTGTCCCAGATGTTAATGGAGTGCTTCGTAATAGGATTAGACATATGAGCTCTGGCGCGTGGGGATAACCATAGCAAATTGGCCACTGATATTGGATCTATGTCTATGGATTCTATTGCAACCCATAGAGGAGATTCAAATGTCGCATGGTACTTGGACAATTGTGCTATTTGCGCTGCATGATATATGAAGTAAAGTTAGGAAGGCCTAGTCCACCTTTAGATTTATCGAGAAAAAGTGAAGCTTTGGAAATACATGGTTTAGTATTACCCCATATAAAGGACATAACCATGGGCGTACCTAGAGCATTTGGCACCCGGGGCGGATCCAATATCTGGCAACCCCCACATTAAAATGTAAAAAACACCCCACTGTGCCCCCTGCATCCTTCAATATCTCTTTGTTACTACTGTGTATACCCCCACTCCACAATTCCACCTCTGGACCCCTTTACATTACACAGCATTCTGCACCTCTGCACCCCTTTACATTACACAACACCCTGCACCCTTTACATTACACAGAACTCTGCACCCCTTTACATTACACAGAACTCTGCACCCCTTTACATCACACAGCCCTCTGGACCCCTTTACATTACACAGCCCCCTGCACCCCTTTACATTACACAGCACTCTGCACCCCTGTACATTACACAACACCCTGCACCTCTGGACCCCTTTACATTACACAGCCCCCTGCGCCCCTTTACATTACACATCCCCCTGCTCCCCTTTACATTACACAGCACCCTGCACCTATGGACCCCTTTACATTACACAGCACTCTGGAACCCTTTACATTACACAGCCCCCTGCACCTCTGCACCCCTTTACATTACACAGCATCCTGCACCTCTGCATCCCTTTTCATTACACAGCACCCTGCACCCCTTTACATTACACATAACTGCACCCCTTTACATTACACAGAACTCCGCACCCCTTCACATCACAAATCCCTCTGGACCCCTTTGCATTAGACAGCCCCCCTGCACCCCTTTACATTACACAGCACCCTGCACCCCTTTACATTACACAGCACCCTGCACCTCTGGAACCCTTTACATTACACAGCCCCCTGCACCCCTTTACATTACACAGCCCCTGCACCTCTGGAACTCTTTACATTACACAGCACTCTGGACCCCTTTACATTACACAGCCCCCTGCACCTCTGCACACCTTTGCATTACGCAGCATCCTGCACCTCTGCACCGCTTTACATTACACAGCACCCTGCACACCTTTACATTACACAGCACCCTGCACCTCTGGACCCCTTTACATTACACAGCCCCCTGCACCCCCTTACATTACAAAGTCCCCTGCCCCCTTTACAATACACAGCCCCCTGCACCCCTTTACATTACACAGCACCCTGCACCTCTGGACCCCTTTACATCTCACATACCCCTGCACCTCTGGACCCTTTTACATTACACAGCCCCCTGCACCTCTGGACCCCTTTTCATTATACAGTCTCTACAGCTCTGGACCCCCTGCATGTTACACAGACCCCCTTCAGTTCACACCCCCCTTCAGTGCAGACACCCTCAGTGCAAACCCTCCCCCCTTAGTGCAAACCCCCAGTGCAAAACACCCCCCTCAGTGCAAACCCCCCAAGGAAAAACACCCCCCTCAGTGCAAACCCCCCCCCCCTTAGTGCAAACCCCCCCTCAGTGCAAACCCCCCCTTAGTGCAACCCCCCCAGTGCAAACTCCCCCCCCCCAGTGAAAACCCCCTCAGTGAACCCCACCAGTGCAAACCCCCCCTCAGTGAAAACCACCCTCAGTGAACCACCCCTCCCCATTCAGTACCTCAGATCAGAGCAGCGACGGCACATGGACAGAGGGTCCCTCCCCCACTGTACACATAAACAGAGAGGAGGGGGAGGTGGCTTCACTCGGCTGTGTGACGTCAGGTCAAGTGCCGAGGACAAGTACCAGGACTGCTCACAGCCCGTGGCCGTGAGAGGAGGGGATGGATGGTGCAGCCTAAAGTCACCTAGAGTCCACGGCGCTAGCGCTGTCACCGCTTCAGTCACGGGGGGGGGGCGCCGGCCTGACACCCCCCAGTGTGTGGCACCCGGTGCGGCCCGCCCGCCGCCCCCCACTTAGTACGCCACTGGACATAACTCTTTGTTGAAGAAGTCTCAAAAAAATAAGATGGAATTTGGATGGGAAGTACCCTAAAAAGATAAAGGAATTCGATAAAATAGACATTTTCACAGCATTAATTCTACCAAACCAAGATAGAGGAAGTGAAGACCAATTTTTCATTAAACTTGTGACTTGTTTCAATAGTGGCAAATAATTCGCTTTAAACAGGTCTAAGATTGAGGGTGTGAGTTGGATACCCAAATATGGGATGTAGTGTGTGACCCAGTTGAATGGTAAGGATGCTTGAGCTCTATGTAGTTCGGTTTGCGATAAGGATATGTTGAGTGCATTGGATTTAGAGTGGTTGATATATAGCCCTGAAATATGAGAGAATTTTCCTAAAATTTCTAGTAGGTTTGGGGCTGAGACGTGGGGATGAGTTAGAAAAATAAGTATATCGTCCGCAAAGAGACAGATTTTATGGTGATGACCACCTAATTCTAAACCTTTAATATTAGGGTTAGTTCTAATCAGTATTGCCAATGGTTCTATGAAAAGAGCGAAAATCAAAGGGGACAGGGGGCAACCCTGTGTTGTACCTCTTTTTATATCAATTGTAGATGATCTGTAGCCCATATACTTAATATACGCTTTCGGTATGTTGTATAAAGCAGAAATCCATAATAGAAAGTTATTTCCAAAACCCCATTTTTGTAAAATATAGTTCATATATGGCCATGATACTGATTCGAAAGCTTTACGCATATCTAAAGATAAAAAACAAGTAGGATTACTTCTCGTTTTGGCTGCATGTGTTAGTAAAAGCGCTCTTCTGATATTGTCACCCGCCTGACGTTTGGGCATAAAACCCGTTTGGTCAGGGTGTATTAGTTTACCGATAATGATATTCAGTCTATATGCCAAAATTTTAGCTAACAATTTCATATCCAGGTTCAAGACAAGCTAATTTTTTTATTAAATTTTGACTTGATATACAGTCTTGATATAAGAGTGGCGTCATGTCACAACAGAGTATAAAAGAGAAGAGAAGAGAGGCGCCTGTAAGCGTAGCAATATGGTTACATTTAATGAAGGTACAACATTTAGCAACTCACATGATTTATGATTAAAACAGGCACATCTAAGTATTCAGGCATCCGGGGTAAAACTGTCCTCCACACCGCCATTGATGTCATCCCTTCCACAAGTGGTTCAAGCCTCACTTTCAGATCGCTCTACTGCATGGTAGTCTTCCCGGTCACAATTGCAGACTGACATCGGTGAGAGCCGGTGGTGAGGAGGATGGACTATGTGGATCGCTTTACCCCGGATCCCTGCATACTTAGATGTGCCTCTTTAATCATCAACCATGTGAGTTGATAAATGTTGTACCTTCATTAAATGTAACCATAGACGCCTCTATTCTCTTTGTAACTCTGTAGCTCCTGCTGGATATTGCTTCTAATCCCCTTGTGGAGGCTTCCATTTGTGGATGGACATTTTATGGTTACACAACCTATCATCTTTTTATATGAACTATAGACTAACACCCAAATTGTCGGGGCATTTCGACCAATTGTTCGGCCAGCCGAGTGCCCCACATTGCAGTGTGAGTGTAGTGCAACTATTCATTTTTACTTTAGTGTTCGATTAGTGTGAATATAGTGATAGTACAGTGTGAGTGTAGCGCAACCATTCATTTTTAGTTTAGTGTCAGTTTAGTATTTCAGGGCAGGTTAACTGCAGTATATTGAGGTGCGTTAGTGCACATTTACTGCAGTATATTGGTATGAATTAGTGCATGTTTACTGCAGTATATTGACGTGCATTAGTGCATGTTTACTGCAGTATATTGACGTGCATTAGTGCACATTTACTGCAGTATATTGACATGAATTAGTGCACGTTTACTGCAGTATATTAACGTGCATTAGTGCACGTTTACTGCAGTATATTGACATGAATTAGTGCACGTTTACTGCAGTATATTGACGTGCATTAGTGCACGTTTACTGCAGTATATTGACATGCATTAGTACATGTTTACTGCAGTATATTGACGTGCATTAGTGCACGTTTACTGCAGTATATTGACATGCATTAGTGCACGTTTACTGCAGTATATTGGCTTGCATTAGTGCACGTTTACTGCAGTATATTGACATGCATTAGTGCACGTTTACTGCAGTATATTGGCTTGCATTAGTGCACGTTTACTGCAGTATATTGACGTGCATTAGTGCACGTTTACTGCAGTATATTGACATGCATTAGTGCACGTTTACTGCAGTATATTGGCTTGCATTAGTGCACGTTTACTGCAGTATATTGACGTGCATTAGTGCACGTTTACTGCAGTATATAGGTGTGCATTAGTGCACGTTTACTGCAGTATATTGACGTGCATTAGTGCACGTTTACTGCAGTATATTGGCTTGCATTAGTGCACGTTTACTGCAGTATATTGACGTGCATTAGTGCACGTTTACTGCAGTATATTGGCGTGCATTAGTGCATGTTTACTGCAGTATATTGACATGCATTAGTGCACGTTTACTGCAGTATATAGGTGTGCATTAGTGCACGTTTACTGCAGTATATTGACGTGCATTAGTGCATGTTTACTGCAGTATATTGACATGCATTAGTGCACGTTTACTGCAGTATGTTGACACGTATTAGTGCACTGGATACGCGAATGACAAAGAGGTGAGGTACCTGGATGTTCACCTAACTGGAGGTGATGGAAAGGTGTCTTCAACACTACATAGAAAACTCCTATTGGGTAATTCCCTCCTATTTGCCCAAACAGGTCATCCGAGGCACACCATCAGGGGTATCTCCTTTGGTCAATTCCTGTGAGTAGACGCATCTGTAGTGATGATGAATGTTTTGATTTGGGATACCCCAGATGGATGTTGGACAGGGCTTTGTTCCTAGCCAAACGAAGGAGTAGAGGGGAAATTTTAGGGAAAAGAGACCCCTATAGGAATAAACAACAAAATAAACTCACCCTCTCCACGCTCTACAGTAATGAGCTCAACAAAATTAAGAGAATTTTCAATAGACACCTGCCCATACTACATTCAGATGAAACGTGTGCTGATATTTGGTGGGATGGGATGAATATGGTTTCATGTAGAGCCCCCATGCTGGGTCACTATTTATCCCCCAGTTTCTTTTATAAGGAACCCTTTGAATCAAGGGAGTGCTCATGTTGTAACCACATTCATGGAGGAAACAAGTTTTTCTCTACCACAAACCGGAAGAAATTTAATATTCACTCTTTCTTTATTTGTTACACCAGGTATGTAGTACTGTAAATATTATTACTTGTACCTGTGTAGAGTCCAGTATGTGGGTAGGACAACCAGGTAGGCATCTCCGTGACTGCTTCCAGGAACATCTGTATAGTGTGGAAAAAAAAACATCCACAAATGTGGCAAGACACTTTAACACATGCAATGGGGGGGAGGCGGCTTTTAGGTTAGGTTATTGATAAGATCAGGGTCCCTAAATGGGGAGGGGATGCTTTTCGGTTGTGGTGTCGGAGGGAAGTGTTTTGGATTTTCCATCTCCAGACTCGTATTCCCCGGGACTCAATTTTGAATGGGACGTGAGTCCTTTCGTTGAATAAGTCTGAATAACACTTCCCTCTGTCACCTGAAGAGCTCAGACTGGCTGTCCTTATTTGTTCCTCTTCTCTGCTCTGGTTTTTCTGTCTTTATATCCAGTGCCGGCTCTTGGTCCCCTGGATCAGTATTTTTTTCCAACCACATCTCTCTTACAATGGTCCTACATCCCTGTCCTGCATGCAGGGCCGGACTAAGACATTGTGTTGCCTGGGACCAAGAATGAAATGCTGTCGTCGTCATCCCCCCACAAAAAAAATCACGCCCACCAAAAGGCCCCCACATTCATTATTTTATATCATAATAACTAAAGGAGACCGGTCTTGGCAGTCTACATGTATATAGGAGTATGAAGAGGACCTGTCATGGCTCTATACATGTATGTAGGAGTATAAAGAGGACTTGTCATGGCTCTATACATGTATATAGGGATAGAAAAATAACCTCTCAGGGCTCTATACATGTATTTAGAAGTAAAAAGAGGACCTATCATGGCCATATACATGTATGTAGGAGAATAAAGAGGACCTGTCATGGCTCTATACATGTATACACGAGTATAAAGAGGACCTGTCATGGCTCTATACATGTATATAGGAGTATAAAGAGGACCTGTCATGGCCCTATACATGTATATAGGAGTATATAGAGGACCTGTTATGGCTCTATACATGTATATAGGAGTATAAAGAGGACCTGTCATGGCTTTATACATGTATATAGGAGTATAAAGAGGACATGTCATGGCTCTATACATGTATATATGAGTGCAAAGAGGACCTCCCATGGCTCTATACATGTATGTAGGAGTATATAGAGGACCTGTTATGGCTCTATACATGTATTTAAGAGTATAAAGAGGACCTGTCATGGTTCTATACATGTATATGAGTACAAAGAAGATCTGTCATGGCTCTATACATGTATAAAGGAGTATATGGAGGACCTGTCATGGCTCTATACATGTATGTAGAAGTATAAAGTGTACCTGTCATGGCTCTATACATGTATTGGTCCGTGTACATGAGTATAAAGAGGACCGGTCTTGGCTCTATACATGTATACAGAAGTATAAAGAGGACCTTTCATGGCTCTATACATGTATGTAGGAGTATAAAGAGGACCTGTCATGGTTCAATACATGTATATAGGAGTATAAAGTGGACCTGTCATGGTTCAATACATGTATATAGGAATATATAGAGGACCTGTCAAGGCTCTATACATGTGTAAAGGAGTATAAAGAGGACCTGTCATGGCTCTATACATGTATGTAGGAGTATAAAGAGGATCTGCCAAGCTCTATACATGTATACAGGAGTATAAAGAGGACCTGTCATGGCTCAATACATGTATATAGGAGTATAAAGTGGACATGTCATGAATCTATACATGTATATAGGAATATATAGAGGACCTATCATGGCTCTATACATGTATATAGGAGTATAAAAGGACCTGTCAAGGCTCTATACATGTATTTAGGAATATAAAAAGAGGACTTATCATGGTGGTCTACATGTATAGGAGTATAAAGAGGACCTGTCATGGCACTATACATGTATATAAGAGTATAAAGAGGACCTGTCATGACTGTTTACATGTACATAGAAGTGTAGAGAGGACCTGTTATGGCTCTATACACATATATAGGAGTATAAAGAGGACCTGTCATGGCTCTATACATGTATATAGGGGTAGAAAGAGAACCTGTCATGGCTCTATACATGTAAAGGAATATAACAAGGACCTGTCATGGCTCTACACATGTTTATAGAATAAAGAGGACCTGTCATGGCTCTATATATGTATATAGGAGTATAAAAGGAGGTGTCATGGCTCTTTACATGTATATAGGAGTATAAAGGGTCCTGTGCGTGACTGGTGGACGCAATGTCTGCCGGCCACCTGCGATCGCTCCAGAGAGCCAGAAAGGGGATCTGTCAATGTAAACAGACAGATCACCATTCTGACAGGGGAGGTGAGACAGATCTGCTGTTCCTAGTGATTAGGAACAGAGATCTCTCTCCCCCTTCAGTCAGTCCCAGTCAGTTTAATCAATGTGCGCTAATTGCATTTTTTTTTACAAAAAATACGTAGAAGAATACATATTGGCCTAAACTGATTTGTTTATTTTTTGGGGGGATATTTATAATAGCAAAAATTAAAACATATTGTATTTTTTTCAAGATTGCCACTCTTTTTTTGTTTATCCACTTAAGACCCGGACCAAAATGCAGCTAAAGGACCTTGCCCCTTTTTGCGATTTGGCACTGCGTCGCTTTAACTGACAATTGCGCGGTCGTGCAACGTGGCTCCCAAACAAAATTGGCGTCCTTTTTTCCCACAAATAGAGCTTTCTTTTGGTGGTATTTGATCACCTCTGCGGTTTTTATTTTTTGCGCTATAAACAAAAATAGAGCGACAATTTTGAAAAAAAATCAATATTTTTTACTTTTTGCTATAATAAATATCCCCCAAAATATATAAAATAAAAACAAATTTCCTCAGTTTAGGCCGATACGTATTCTTCTACCTATTTTTGGTAAAAAAAATTGCAATAAGCATTTATCGGTTGGTTTACAAAATAGGGGATAGTTTTATTGCATTTTTGTTAATTTTTTTTTTTTACTACTAATGGCGGCGATCAGCGATTTTTTTCATGACTGCGACATTATGGCGGACACTTCGGACAATTTTGACACATTTTTGGGACCATTGTCATTTTCACAGCAAAAAATGCATTTAAAATGCATTGTTTATTGTGAAAATTACAATTGCAGTTTGGGAGTTAACCACAAGGGGGCGCTGATGGGGTTATGTGTGACCTGAAGTGTGTTTACAACTGTAGGGGGGTGTGGCTGTAGGTGTGACATCATCGATTGTGTCCCCCTATAAAAGGGATGACACGATCGATGCTGCCGTCACAGTGAAGAACGGGGAAGCCGTGTTTACACACGGCTCTCCCCGCTCTTCAGCCCCGGGGACCGATCGCTGGACTCCAGCGGCATTCGGGTCCCGGAGCTTCGGACCGGGTCGCGGGAGCGTGCTGCGGGCGTGCGCCCGCGACCCGCGGCTGGGTACTAGTACAGGACGTACCTGTACGTACATGTGCCCAGCCGTGCCATTCTGCCGACGTATATGTGCAGGAGGCGGTCCTTAAGTGGTTATAGCGCAATAAATAAAATCCGCAGAGGTGATCAAATACCACCAAAACAAATCTCTATTTGTGGGAAAAAAGGGACATCAATTTCATTTCTGTACAGAGGCGCACGACCGCGCAATTTTCAGTTAAAGCGACGCAGTGCCGTATCGCAAAAAAGGCCTGGTCATTAAGGGGGGAAATCCGTCCGGTCTGTAAGTGGCTAATTAGGGCTGCCCAAGGCAAGTCCCTCTAGGGCTGTATCATACAACTTGTGATGTGTGTTTGTACTTAGTTTTGATTCGGACTCCACCACCAGATGCGGATTGTCACCTGCCACACGTTGCAGATTGGCCCTTGCCACGTCACCTTCCACATGTTGTGGATTGTCCCTTGCCACGTCACCTGTCACACGTTGCGGATTGTCACTTGCCACAAGGACACCTGCCACATGTTGCGGATTGTCATTTGCCCTGTCACCTGCCACACGTTGCGGACTGTCCCTTGCCACGTCACCTGCCACATGCTGCCGATTGTCACTTGCCACGACATCCCCTTCCACACGTTGCGTATTGTAACTTGCCAGTTGCCACGTCACCTGCCACACGTTGCCGATTGTCACTTGCCACAAAGTCACCTGCCACACGTTGTGGATTGTCACTTGTCACGTCACCTGCCACACATTGCGTATTGTCACTTGTCACGTCACCTGCCACACATTGCGGATTGTCACTTGCCACTTCACGTACCACACATTGCGTATGGTCACTTGCTGTGTCCCTGAGTGAAGGCAGGCAGCAGAGTGATGATGTAATCTCTCTGGTGCCTGTGGCTGCACATTGAGGGCAGAACTGCAGTGATGCAGGGCCAGCGGTGAGAGATGATGTCATCTCTCTGCCCCCTCGTCTGCCGACCGGCTTACCTACCCACCCCTCCCTTAACTACTCCCCCCTCGGCTGCAAGTGTTCTGCCCACCCGCTGTCACCAATAACTGCAGCGGCACTGGGCACCTCACTTCAAGGTTAATAAAAACACAACACCAGTTTAAAAAAAAAAATTCTCCCAAAAAAACAAACAAAACAAAAAACCTTTACCTGCCGAACACAACTGTATGACTGGTAAACATAGGTGTGGGGGTTACCAGGTGACTTGCCCCATATCTACTTCTCATTTGGACGAGTGTCATTATGGGGCGGGGTAACCCGTGTTTATCTGTCAATCTCACCAATGATACCTAGTAGGGGTGTAACGGATCGTCACCGATCCGTGATCCGAACGGGCCACCCCGTTCGGATCGGCACACCCCGCGATCCGCGGAGCGCTCCGGAGCCTAGGCCTAGGAAAGTCCCCGGCTTCGGCCTAGCTCCGGAGCGGCGGCCAGTCTGCTTGCCAGAGCCCAGCGTGACACGCCTCCCCGCCTCCCCGGGGAGGCGTGTCACGCTGTGCACTGGGCTCTAGCAAGCTGAATGGGATGTTACCGTAGCAGTGAAGCACTGGTGTGAGAGGAGGGGGGGGGAAAAAAGAGCACAATAGCAATTCACAGGGGTGGATTAAAGAGGAAGCAGGTGAGGCTGTTTGGGACTTAAAGTACAATCTTGATGTTTTTACAGTAAAATATATATATATATATATATATATATATATATATATATATATATATATATATATATATATATATATATATATTTTGCTGTAAAAACATCAAGATTGTACTTTAAATCCCAAACAGCCTCACCTGCTTCCTCTTTAATCCACCCCTGTGAATTGCTATTGTGCTCTTTTTTCGGATCAGCAAAAAAAAAAAAAAAAAAAAGGTTCCTTTTTTTAATTGGTCCAAAAAAAAAAAATATATTATTTTATTATATATATATATATAAAAACGGACCCTTTTTTTTTTTTTTTGCTGATCCGAAAATGATCCGATCCGTGACTCCTGATCCGAGGATCGATCCGATCCGTGAGTTTTTTGATCCGTTGCACCCCTAATACCTAGACATGGGGGTGGAGTCATCCGGTTATGTAACTGAGTAACCACACCCCTGTGTTTACCTGACATTCCATTGTATCCCTGTTTTTATTTTTTCGTTTGGGTTGAAGTTTTTTTAAAAATAAAGGACAACTGGTGTGTTTTAATGAACCCTTTGAGCACATTTTGGTGAATCAGTAGGGTTACTATGAACCCCACACTTATTCACATGTGGGAGTGGGATCTGGGGACCCCCTTTTCAAAGGTTGAGAGCATGTGGCCATGATTCTGGAGGGGGGTGCTCCCTCGTTCTCCCCTTCCTGACCTGCTGGGCTGCATGCCCAGTTAAGTGTATAGTATGGATTTTGGGGGGACCCCACAACATTTAAAAAAAATGTTGGAGTGGGGTCCCCTTAAAATCCATACCAGATCTGAAGGGCCTAGTATGGTTTGGGAGGGGGACCCCAGGCTGTTTTTTCTTACATTTTTTAATGCTTTTCTGAATAAACAATGCTTAAAAAACTAAATTATTCTGAAATTCCAGAATTTGTTTCGTATCTTCGGCATTCCTTTTGTATTCTCAAAAAACAGAATAGATGGTTGTTAAGAAGTGGGCAGCCCCTAGCGTCCCTAACAACCATGCCCATTTAAAAAAACTGCATGAGTTCCCCCCAAAAGTCCATACTAGACCCTTATCCGAGCATGCAACCTGGCAGGCCAGGAAAGGGGGGGACGAGTTAACGCCCCCTGCTGAACCATACCAGGTCACATACCCTCAACATGAGGGGTGCTTTGGGGCTGGGGGGCTTTCCCCCCCAAATCACCTTGTCCCCATATTGATGGGGACAAGGGCCATTCCCCACAACCCTGGCCCGGTGATTGTGGGGGTGCAGTGGGTGATTTATCGGAATCTGGAAGCCCCCCTTACCAAGAGGGCTCCCAGATCCCTGTCCCCCCCATGTGAATGAGTAGGGGTAAAAGCGCAGTGTAAAAAAAATTACAGGAAGCAGTGCTTTATTAAATAATAAATAAATGTCCCTCCAAATTAAATTCTACATCAATCATGATTAAAGGGGTTGTAAAGGTAAAATCTTTTTCACCTTCATTCCTTTTTTTTTGCATTAAGGTGAAAAATCATCCGACAATACCGGTCCTCCCAGCCCCCTGTTATACTTACCTGACCCCTCGAAAGTCCCGCGCTCGCCCTCGACATCCTCTTCGCCATTGAGCCTGGCTCTTGATTGGCTACAGTGGATGGATTGAAAGCAGCGTAGCCATTGGCTGTCGCTGCTGTCAATCACATCCAATGACGCAGCGCGTCGGGGGGCGGGGCCGAGTGATACAGCCAGCGGCTATGGCCGCCGCTGTATCACGGGAGCACGCCCGCAATAACTCAACACAGTGATCCTTTAACCGCCCCCCCAAAGAGCTCTGCACTCAATGAACTCCCCTGACAGTTCTTAAATAACTAAGGGGTGGGGCAATTCAGTGACATCACCATGTGACCCCACCCTCCTTGTGACATCATTGACTCAGCATGCCCCGGTCAATGATGTCACAAGGGGCAGGGTCAACCTTTCATGTCATTGGGTAACCCTGCTCTTTAGTTATTTAAAGTGGTTGTAAACCCTAAAGTCCTGTACACGCGATCGGTCCATCCGATGAGAACGGACCGATGGAGCTGACTGATGGTCCGTCACGCCTACACACCATCGGTTAAAAAAACGATCGTGTCAGAACGCGGTGACGTAAAACACAACAACGTGCTGAAAAAAACGACGTTCAATGCTTTCAATGGTTGTGCCTACTAACGATCGTTTTTTTCCCATCGGTTAGGAATCCATTGGTTAAATTTAAAACAAGTTGGCTTTTTTTTAACCGATGGTTAAATAACTGATGGCGCCCACACACGATCGGTTTGGACCGATGAAAACGGTCCATCAGACCATTCTCATCGGTTTAACCGATCGTGTGTACGCGGCCTAAGACTTACGTGTAGGTGCAACAAATATCTCCTAAACCTACACGATTTAGGAGATATTTGCAAAAGAAATACACAGATGTCTACGGCGCATGCGCCATAGACAACAGAGGGCAGGCGCACTGAGCGTGCTGTTACTAATGGCGATCATGCCGTTAGTGGCAGTACCCGTGTGCATGCGTGGGAGTGATGTCATCCTGGCTCCGGCCAGTCACAATGCCAGAGCCGCTATATGCGGAAGTGATTAGTGCAGAGATTGTGCCGATGGGAGGAGGTGACCAAGCACCACTGCAGGGGCTTCGATCTCAGGTAAGTACTTCATAATGAGTTGGTATGATATGCATACTAGCTCATTATGCCTTTGCCTTGCAGGGTATTTTTTTAAAGAGGGTTTACTACCTCTTTAAGAACTGTCAGACGGCTAGAGGCTGCATCGGGTTCAGAGTTCTTTTTTTGGAGTCGTTGACCAGTGTTTATTGTGATTGACATTGGATCTACTTCGGGGGACATTTATTTTTCGTTCTTTAATAAAGGACTTGGACTGCCTGCTGTCTTTTTTTACACTGCACTTTTTATGGTGAATGAGTAGGGGTACTATGTACCCCTACTTATTCACAGGGGGGGCATGATTTGGGGGACTTCTTATTAAAGTGGGCCTCCAGAGTCCAATAAGTCAACCCCACAACCACTGAGCCAAAGTTGTGTGGAAGATTCTTTGGGGGGCAGAGCTCCCCACTGCCCCATAGCACCCTCCATGTTGGGGGAATGCTCGCTCATTCCCCCTTTCCTTTCATCGGTTGTTAAAGACACGGTGGTCGGCTTCCTGACCTGCTCCCTAACTACTAGCTATTCTTTACAAAGAATTCAAATCGTTCAGAAAATTTGGTATTCACTAGAAAACAAATATACGAAATGAAACAAATAGCGAAAAATTTATCAGAATTGATATTCGGACCAAAACAAATTGCACATGTCTACGCTTCTTTCTTTTACTTTATTCTGCTTCCACTTTCTTTCCTTTTTGCTCTTTTCTATTTCTCTTTTTCCTATCTAGTTCTACATGTAAAATGTATGGGGAATGCTGATCCTCAATGTCTTAAGACCAATGCTCAATCTCTGTGGAATTCTGTCCACTATTTTTATTGACAATGTGCTAGATGTGCTATATTGACTTGTCATGGTGGATATCTCTTCTTGCTGGTCTTGTTAAAGCCGGTTCACACAGGGGCGACCTGGGATCCGATTGGAAGTTGTCCCAAGTCGTCCCAAGTCGTGTGTTTGAGAAAATGAATGGAAGTGATTGGGAGCCGTCTTAATACACACTACTGAAGTCGCTCCGACTTCAGAAAAGGTTCCTGTACTACTTCAATCTGACTTCTAGGCAACTTGTACCCATTGATTTTAATGGAAGTTGCCTCAGAAGTCTGATCACTGTCTTAACTGAAGCAACAATACAGGAAGATAACATACATTTCTCAGGCAAACCCCTCCCTCCCCCCTCCCTCCCACAGAGCTGATTGTTGTTTGATTGGCCACTGGAAAGCCTCCTGTCCTGGAGGCGACTTGAAGTTGCCTTGTACTGTCCTGGAGGCGACTTGAAGTTGCCTTGTACTGTCCTGGAGGCAACTTGAAGTTGCCTTGTACTGTCCTGGAGGCAACTTGAAGTTGCCTTGTAAGTTGCCTGATGATTCATATTTAAGTCGTGTCCAAGTTGCCTCCCAAAGTCGTGCTGGAAGTCGTGTTGCCCCTGTGTGAACCGGCTCTTATTCATTTGTACTATTATTTTGTTTACAATTTTAATAAAAATTATTGAAACAGAAAAAGCAAATGCAATGTCCAAGATTTTGTCCGCACAATCCCATCATTATCATAAAATGCTTTAGAATGAATAGAGAAAGTGAAATTATGGTGGTTTTTACATTTTTAACCTGCGCCTGAGGGCTCTTGTAAAGAAAAAGGCTTATAATTAGCCTTCTTACATTTCTTACAGGAAGAAAAACACAACAGCGGAAATTTTTTTCTTTGTTCCAAACTTTTTATTGAAAATGGAGAAAAAAGTAGAAGAACATCATAAAGTTGTGTTATATTCACAGAAACAAGGTCAGATTGTATTAACAAGTACACGCGACAAGTATGACACAAAGAAAAATAATAGATTGCATCAGTAACAGTGAGTTGTATTATAAAGATTTTAACCAGGAAATAAAACTAGTTTCAATAGTAGGGAGTGAGACGGCGTGGGAGGTTTTGTTGCTTTTATTACTCCTCATCTGATAAGATACATACCGATTATGTGGTCTGATTCGTTTATGGCAGTTGGAAAAGTGGGTAATGCGGAAAGATTGTCTACTTGTACGTGTATATGTGTGACCAGCACACCCAGTGAAATTATGTCTGATCTTGTTTAAGGGATTAAGAGGGGGTGGTTAGTTTTAAAGACAAAAAAAGGAGTGGGATATATAAAAAGTGAAGTGAATGTTTGACGTTTGAGGTATGTGTCGTGTCAGCATGGCAGGCTGGTATGCGTGGATCAGGATGAGCGTCCTAAAATGTGGGAGTTATCTTAGAATCAATGTTATGTTAAGGGTAGTTTAGGCCGAGGAAGGTTCAGTGTTTTTAGATATTCTTTGGAAGATTGAAAATGGGTCCAGCAAGCCCATAGAGTTGCAAATTTATGCAGGTTGGGGAGATTGAGATGAGTTCCTCCACCTCTGAGATTTTATTTATCCGTTTATACCAGTCTGATAAGGAGGGGACTTTGGGGGTGGCATAGAATAGGTATGCACATTTCAGCTGCGTTAACTAACATCATGGCTAAGGATTTATGGTAAGGTATGTCATTGGAATCTTGGTGGTGGAGTAAGAATTGTTGGATGCATAGAATTTATGCATAATAATTGTGGTGTGGTACCAACGGGAAACAATTTTGTAATTTGTAAAGAGACATTTATGGAGCCCTTGTGTATATGCCGTTTATGTTTTCACATGATGAGTCTTGGGCCCAGACCTTGCATGCTATCCCCTCATCAGCTTGGGTATTGTCCCAGAGCATGTTGTCGATCTTGGAAATAACATGACGTTAAGACGTTTGACTTAGGCACAAGTTTTCAAATGGGGTTAAAGCTTCAGACAAATCTGTTTTGTGTTGAATAGTGTTTACGTGGTACTTTATTTGCCAGTATTCTAGAAAGCTTAGATTTTGTTCAGCCAAGAGTGTGTTCATATGATCCTGGGTATGTAGTTTGCCCTCTTGAAGAAGATGATGTAAGCAAATTCTAATATCTTGTTGTTTACTGGATAGTGGATGAAGGGCCATCCCTGGGGGGAATTCAGGGTTGATTTATAATGTTGTTAAGGGTCCTGGAGTCTTTGAGAGTTTAAGTTTCTGGCAGACCTCGGTGAAACAGTCCAAAGAGGGACCTATAGTAGGGTATTCTGTGAGGTCTTTTGGTGTGAGGTTGCGGCGGATCCAAGGAACGCAGCAAACGGGGAGAGTGGAGAAAGAGTTTTCCAGTATTACCCAGTCTTTCACCTGGTGATGGGTGTGCCATGATACCAATAATAATGTTGTATGTCTGGGAAACCTATTCCTCCTTTGGTTTTAGGTTTAACTATCTTGGTGTATCTACTGTAATTCTGGGGCGCTTTGGATTCCATAGGTAGGTTCTACATACTTTTTAAAGTGATTGTATAAAGCTGTTGGGGAGTTTGATAGGTATCGTTTGGAGTAGGTAAAGTATGCCGAACCAGGAGAATTGTGCTTTGTTACATTTTGTAAGATCCTCCCTTATAATCTTAAGGAGTGGTAGGTAATTTAGAGAGTAGCGATCAGATAATTTTATGGGCATTTGGATTCCTAGGTAAGTTATACTGTCTGATTTCCATGAAAATGGGAAGTTTTGTTTACATTTTAGGACTTGTGATTCCCTAAGTGTTATGTTGTGTGATTTTGTGAAATTGATCTTGAAGTGGGCTATATACTGAAACAAATGGAAGTCTTGAGGAGGTTTGGCAGGGATATATGTGGTTCAGAGAGGAATAGTAAGATATCATCTGCAAAAGCGGCCATTTTATATTGCTTATTAGCTATAGTAATTCCATGGATATTTATGTTATTGCGTATCTTGCGTAGGAGGGGTTTGAGAGTGAGGATAAATAATATGGGGGATAAGGGCCATCCTTGGCGTGGTCCGATTTTAATAGAGAAGGTATTTGACACTCGTCCGTTAACACGTACCTTGGCTTGGGGATTTTTTTTTTTTAAAGCAAGTACACAAATAATGATCAAATGCACAAAGAAAGGGAAAAAACATATATACAAAGAACATTATTAAATAAGCTTACATAATCAATTTAAACTTTGGGAAGTTTGATTGGTCTTGAATTTTAAATGTTCCTGCGGAAATCACCCATTAGTGCCTGTATACGTGTTCTGGATTTGTATGGATGAGCACCTGGGCATTTACTGCACACACAGACATATTCAAAATATGTGTGTATTATATAATATATATATATATGTAATATATATTGTAAGATTGGGGTGATCAGACTCCAGCGGTAGGTGCGTTTTTTAGTGAGTACGCCAGTCCAGAACTGAATTTTTAAGGGCCTGGTAGCCCACTTTTATTTAAAAGCACAAAAAGTTCATAAATACATCAGTAGCTCTCGCAGGGGGTTCCACCATTACTGTATCTTGAATACACAACACTTTAGCCTCCTGGCTTTCATTCTTGCCGTCTGGCTGTTTCAGGCCTTTAGCATGTCAGTGTCATTCATTTCAGGGACAAATGTAGAAATACACAGATTTTTTCAAACTGGCCCTGGTTTTACTGAGGCTGGCAACCCTAAGGGGGCCCCCTAGTGACCCCAGGCCCTCAGGCAGTGCCCAAGTGTCCACATGGTCAGTCTGTCCCTGATGCACATACATACACGCACACACACACTTACTTCAGGCTTTTTCAATTTTGACACCTACCTATAGAAGGAAAAAAAAAAAAGAAAGAAAGGATGCAAATCCTTAAATGCTTATTTTGGAACAGTTTGTGAATTTTGTTGTCATTGGACTCGGTTGAAATGCTTCCAGTGACAAAAGAAAACTACTTGTGCCACCAAATAACTATATTTGGCAATGCCATTACTTTGATGAAAAATGTAGTCTTTCACCTTATGCAAATTGCTTTATACTGCCATAGCTTATTTTACTAAAAGGTTTCTACCAAGAAACAGAATGAAAGTGAGAGAAGCCTTTGGTAGAAGCTGTCTTCTCTGACTTTCAGATTGCATGCTAGTTTCTTGGAAATGAAGGTGACCTTTTTCAACTTCAGTGAAGTTAAAGGTGAGGTTACTGTCCCAGAACTAATATATGTCCTTGGAGTCAGATAATTGCTGCTTTGCTCTATAACGTCATCCTCCTTTTTGCTTCCTGACAGCGTAACTTAAAATATTTTCAATCACTGTCAACAATAAGCATATTTACAGTATTTTTCCTCATACCATGTGCCAACTACCAGTCATTTGCTTATTTTATATGCTTAAACAATCTATTGTTTTAAACTCTGCCTTTGAGGATTTTTTTATTTATCCACTTCAGCACCAGAAGGTTTAACCCCTTAATGACCAGGCCATACTACACTGCATTTACTTTAACTGACAATTGCGCGGCCGTGCGATGCTGTAGTTAAATACAATTGATGTCCTTTTTTCCCCCACAAATAGAGATTTCTTTTGTTGCTGTTTTTTTTTTTTGCACTATAAAAAAAAACGACAATATTAATACATATATATATTTACTTTCTGGTTTAAAACACATCCAATAAAAACATTTAAAAAGTCAAATTTCTTCATCAATTTAGGCCAATATGTATTCAGCTACATATTTTTGGTAAAAAAAAATCCTAATAAGCGTATATTAATTGCTTTGTGCGAAAGTTACAGCATCTACAAATGATAGGATATTTTTATGGATTTTTTTTTTTTTTTTTACTAGTAATAGCGGTGATCAGCAGTTTTTAATAGGACTGTGACATTGCGGCGGACAAATCAGACACCTGACACTTTTGACACTTTTTTGGGGGACCAGTGACCCTAATACAGTGATCAGTGCTAAAAATATGCATTGACATCCCCTGTGTCCAATCATCGCGCGATTGTGCCTCCAGCAGTGCAGACGCAACACCCAGTGGCTATTGCACGAAATGATGTACAGGTATAGAGCCAACCTGCCACAGTCAATATGCGTTAGGCGGTCGGTAAGTGGTTAAATAAGAAAAAAATATACACGATTTACATATTTCAAATGTATAACCATCGTTCTGGCTAAAGTGGACTGATCAATAAAATCCACACTTCTGATCTGAATCACTGGGCCAGGTTTAAAGTGGATGTAAACCCGATTCATGAAATCTGACCTATGCACATATATCTGTAGTGTTTTCTTATCTCTCTCCAAAGCACTGAGTCCCGTGTGTTCATGCTGTTTCGTTTCTCTATAATCAGAATGATAACTTCTGACAAGTTCTCAGAGATGGGAGATAAAAGCAGCTGGACATGTGTGTTGTGGGAAGTTGCTATAAATAGAATAGCAGAGAGCTTGTCTTGTCACAGCACAGCTCTGCAAGTCTCTGCCTATGTGAAGGGGGGGTGTTTGTCTTTACTTCAATCAGCTGTCTCCCAGTGTTAGCCAAAACTTCACTCACAGTGCAGAATGAGGAAGTAAGAATTCTAACACGATGTAAGAATTCTAAATAAAATAGCAAGCTGAAGGCAGCAGATATGTAAAACCTATGTTTGGATATTTGTTTCATCTCTGTGTATCATCTGAGGCTGTTCACTTCACTGGGTATATGTGAGGGTTTATATCCACTTTAAGTAAAAATATTACTTTCAGGTCTCTTTATGTAAACTAAAGCCTAAGAAAATATGATTTTTTTTTTGCAGGTTAGGAGAGAGTATGTTTTATTTAACCCTTTCATGCCTAAGCCTTTTTCTGATATTTTTAGCTACAAAATTACTTAGAACCCCCAAACATTATATATATATATATATATATATATATATATATATATATATATATATATATATATATATATATATATATATATTTAGCAGAGACCCTAGAGCATAAAAATAAAATGGTGATTGTTGCAATATTTTATGTGTCACGGTATTTGTGCAGCGGTCTTTGAAACATAATTTTCATGAATTAAAAAAATAAATAAACAGTAAAGTTAGCCCAATGTTTTTGTATAATGTGAAAGATGATGTTATGCCGAATTAACAGATACCTTACATGTCACGGTTCAAAATTCTGCACACTCGCGGAATGACGACAAATATGGTACTTAAAAATCTCCATAGGCGACGCTATAAAAATGTATACAAGTTACCAGTTTAGAGTTACAGAGGGGGTCCTGTGCTAGAACTGTTGCTTTTGCACTAATGATTGTGGTTATACCTCACATTTACAATTGCGGGCGCAACTTTTGCTTCTACGCACAGAGGAATGGGGCGCTTTAAATTAGAAAAAATATATTTTTTTTATTTTTACACTGTTTAAAAAAAAAAATTCTGATAATTTGTATTGCTGATTATCGCACGATTTCACTCCCGCCGGCAGTCTCGATTTCGGCCGTGATTTAAGAGACATCTGTGCAGGTTCGTACCCAGTGTGATCGTACCCAGTGTGAACCTGGGCTAAGGCTAGGTTCACACTGCTGCGAATTCAAAATCGTGGTAAAATCGCGATTTTACCGCGATTTTGCGGCTGCGGTTTTGCAGCAATTTTGGCCGCAATTTAAGAGACATCTGTGCAGGGTTCAATGAAAATCGCGGCCCGAAATCGCAAAAAGTAGTACAGGAACTACTTTTTGAAATCGGTGCAGCGCCGCAGATGCGGCGTTGCACCGATTAGGACAGTGCCATTGCCGACAATTGCCGGCAAATGCCACCGATTTGAGATGCGATTTGACATGTGAAATCGCATCTCAAATCGTACCAAATCGTACCCAGTGTGAACCTGGACTAATAGTCAGTGACAGGTACTCTTTATGGAGGGGTCTGGGGTCTTTAAGACCCCAGATCCCTCCTGTGCACTTTAAAGTATTCAAAATGCCTAAATCTTTGTTTTCGAATACTAGGGATTTTTTCAAATCGGCGCCATTGGCAGCCAAGTAAAGCAGAAGTGGTGTCATGATCGCTTCCAGGTTACTAGATCGGCGAACCGATCTAAGCCAATTCCGGCTTCATTTGGGTCATCGGCCAGCCAGCGGACGTGTCGGCTGGTTGCTCGGACCTTTCGGTGGGACAGGGGAGCCCGAGAGAGCGGCAGAAGGTGGCGGGAGGGGGGACTTCCCCTCTCCCTTCTTGGGATAACAGCCAAGCATTTTTTAGCCGCATCAGTTATCACTAGAAAGCCAACCGCTGGCTCTAAAAAAAAACGTTACCGGGGTGATCATCCCGATATAACCCCTTCAAGCCGAGAACGCATATTTGCGTACGGTTGACTGGAAGGGTTAATCTAACAGGCTATGTTTGTTAGACTTCCACTCAGAAATGTTAAGTAGATTTTAGTGCTCAGCCTTTTAGATTTTCTATTTATTTTAATTTCGTATGCTAGAACATAAAAATGTGAACTGGAACACCCATAACTCCCAGGTAGACAAGAGCAGAATCTGGAATTCGTTTCTAGGCAGTTGAGTTTCGAAGCATTTTTTTTAAAGCAAAAAAATGCTTTTAGAACATGTGTGCTTGTAAACGACAAAACGTGGTAACTCGCTTTTATCAGCGTTTTCGTTGATAGGTTTTTAGAGCGAGAGAGACCGAGAGGCTCTCTATTTTTCCATGGTCAGAAAAGATTTCCCATTGAAGATGATTGTAAACGAAAATGTTCATTAACGCCCCTAGATGCAGCATGTAAATGTGGCGGACGTTTTTTAATGTCGTCTACTAGCTGTCAAGTTACAATGTTCAGAAGAGATTTTCAAACGTCCTGTGTACATGAAGCCTAAAACATACCTTTTAGATAGACTGACTCATTAAAAGTGTGTAGGTAGGAGGTACCTGATTTAGACATAGATTATTCTTTCTGTACAAACTGTAATCTATAATCAGAGTACAGGTTACGACTGTCTTTGTTTAGGCAGTTTTCTTACACTGAAGGGCCACTTATCTTGTGCTTCAAACAGGATCAAGGAAAAGCAGAAGAAAAAGTGTCACAATGATGCATTCAAATAGATTAAATGATTTGGAAATGTTAGCAATGATTTGCTATTAAAACCGTAGGCTATGAAACTAGTTGTTGCATTTAACCTATTTAATTCTACTATGCCTATTTAACCGATTTATTTCTACTTTTCGCAGTCAGCCTGGAGATATGATGAGCAAAGTACCCTAAAAGTCCCCAACATGCATTGTCCTTTTATGAAAAAATAAACAATTGTGGGGTTTTATTCATCAGTGTGGTTGTCAGGAACGTGTAACGCTCCTGTTCCACAACAGCTGCTGCTCTTATTCCAGCATTCTGGTTTTGGCTGTGATGAATTCTCCCTGTCTGTCTGCCAATCTGCAATGTGATTTAATGTAGTCATTCTCTGGGTTGAGACAAAACTGATTTAAGCCAGCCAAGCCTGCATTCTCATGCTTGTGAAAGTGGTTGTAATGTGCTCCAAGCTCCCTGTTTGTCTGTCCTACCTGCTAGTTTGGATTCCCCCTGTTGATAACCTAAGATAAAAACTGCTAAAAGTATTGCGCAAACATGCAAATCCTGTTAAAGTCTATGGGACATGAACATGAAAAAAGTGCTCATATTAAAGGCTTATATGCAAGTTATTGTCATAAAAAGTGTTTGGGGACCTGGGTACTGCCCCAGGGGACATGTATCAATGCAAAAGAAAGTTTTTAAAAGGACCATTTTTTTCAGGAGCAGTGATTTTAATAATGCTTGAAGTGAAACAATAAAAATGAAATATTCCTGTAACCACTTCCCACCCAGCCTATAGCATATTGTCGTCCGGGAAGTGTTTCTGTTATGCCAGCGCACGCCCCCAGGTGTGCACAGCGCGGCGAACATGAGTGCGGCGTGTCAGTCTCCGATCGTGATAAGAAGCCTCTGACAGAGGCTTCTTACTACATGATCATCTGTAACTAATCAGAGCTGATCATCGCGTGAACCAGGAAGTGCCAGTAAACGGCATTCCTCGGTTCGCGCTGACAGGGAGAGTCGATCGGCGGCTCTCCCTGTCAGAGGGGGGGTCTGTGCTGATAATCAGCACATTGTCTATCAGCACAGCCCCCATCAAATGTACCTATAAGCTGCCAATCGATGCCCAGTCAGTGCCCCATCATAACCCCCTGCCAGTGCCCAATAAAATGCCAATCAGTGCCCACCACAGTGCAAATCAGCGCCCACCATAATGCCAATCAGTGTCCATCACAGTGCCCAGCATTAACGCCTGTCATTACCTGCCCAATCAGTGCTGCCTATCAGTGCCATCTATTAGTGTCCATCAATGCCACCTGTCAGTGCCAATCAGTTCTGCCTATCAGTGCCCATCAGTGCCACCGGTCAGTGCCCATCAGTGTCACCTGTCAGTGCCTATCAATGCCACCTGTTAGTTCCCATCAGTGCTGCATATCAGTGCCACCTATTGGTGCCCATCAGTGCTGCCTATCAGTGCCCATCAATTGTACATATTAGTGCCTCCTCATCAGTGCCCATCAGTGCCACCTTATCAGTGCCGACTCATCAGTGCCCGTCAGTGAAGGAGAAAACAACATTTTATTTTATTTGTTTCCAAGATAAAATGTTGTATGTGGCGGAAAAGGCGCCCCCTGTACTCTGCAATCCGTATACAGTGCACACCTGAACCCTGCATGCAGTGCATCCCTGAACCCTGCACTCTGTATGTAGCTTAACCCTGAACCCTGCACTCTGTATGCAGCGCACCCCTGAAACCTGCAATCTGTATGTAGCACACACTTGAACCCTGCACTCTGTATACAGCGCACCCCTGAAATCTGCAATCTGTAGGTAGCACACACTTGAACCCTGCACTCTGTATGTAGCGCACAATTGAACCCTGCAATCTGTATGTAGCACACACTTGAACCCTGCACTCTGTATGTAGCACACAATTGAACCCTGCAATCTGTATGTAGCACACACTTGAACCCTGCACTCTGTATGTAGCACACACCTGCACTCTGTACTTAACGCACACCCCTGGTACAGTATTTAATGTCCCTTTATGACCCGCCTACTGTTATAGTGGGACTGCGATATTGCAGCAGACAAATTGGACACCAAGGCCCGAGAGGATCGATCCGCTGAAATTGTTCCGCGGATCGGCTTCAGCGGATAGATCCGCTGGTGTGTACGATCCAGCGGATATTTATCCGCGGATATATTTCGGGCCGACCGATTTCCAGCGGATACAAATTTCCTAACATGCTAAGAAATCTATCCGCTGGAATCGGCTCCAGCGGATCGATCCGGTGGTCTGTACAGACTCACCGGATCGATCCGTCCGAACCCATCCCTCGCATGCGTCGTAATGATTCGACGCATGCGTGGAATTCCTTATATGACACGTCATAGCGATGGGAATTCGGCGCGGATTTCGATCCGATGGTGTGTACACTCCATCGGATCAAAATCCTCAGAGGATTTATCCGCGGAAACAGTCCGGAGGACCGTATCCGCGGATAAATCCTATCGTGTGTACTAGGCCTATATCTAGGCTTACCTGTAGGTTAAAGTGGTTGTAAAGGGTTTACAACCACTTTAAATATTGATTGATGTAATTTCTAATAGAAGTTCTGTAATTTTTTTCAAGTTGTCAGTAAAAACGTGTGCTCTGTCAGTAAATTGTCCATGTTCTGTCAGTAAAAAAATTTGCAGGAGGTTGGCAACCCTGGAACCAGTAGGCCTTATGAGAAAGGGGGCTACTTTAGGTGAAGAACACAGTGGCTATAGTGAATGACCACCTGCACTAGGGGTAAGCGTGACAGTAGTGCTCTTCTTTGGAGTATCCTTGATCCTTTATCCACTTGCTTACTGGGCACATAAACCCCCTTCGTGCCCAGGCGAAATTTCAGCTTCCGGCACTGCGTCGCTTTAACTGACATTTGCGCGGTCGTGCGACGTGGCTCACAAACAAAATTGACGTCCTTTTTTTCCCACAAATAGAGCTTTATTTTGGTGATATTTGATCACCTCTGCGGTTTTTATCTTTTGCGCTATAAACAAAAAAAGAGCGTCAATTAAAAAAAATATATATTTTTTTTACTTGTTGCTATAATAAATATCCCAATTTAAAAAAAACAAAAAACTATTTTTTTTCTCAGTTAAGGCCGATACGTATTTTTCGACGTATTTTTGTAAAAAAAAATCGCAATAAGCGACTGGTCTGCGCAAAAGTTATAGCGCCTACAAAATAGGGGACAGAATTATGATTTTTTTTTTATGATTTTTTTTTTACTAGTAATGGCGGCGATTTGCGATTTTTATTGGGACTGCGATATTGCGACGGACGTATCGGACACTTTTGACACAAATTTGGGACCATTCACATTTATACAGCGATCAGTGCTATAAAAATGCACTAATTACTGTATAAATGTGACTGGCAGTGAAGGGGTTAACACTAGGGGGTGAGGAAGGGGTTAAATGTGTATCCTGGGTGTGTTCTAACTGTGTGGGGGAGGGGGGTGACTGGGGGAGGTGACCGATGCTGTGTCCCTATGTACAAGGGACACAGATCGGTCTCCTCTCCTCTGACAGCACGTGGAGCCCTGTGTTTACACACAGAGCTCCACGTACCTGCTGTGTTACCGACTATCGCGTGTACCCGGCGGACATCGCGGCCGCCAGGTACACGCATCGGCTCCCCAGCGATGCACCGGGACAGTGTTTACCCGCTGCGCGCCCCCCAGAGGCGCGCGCGGGTAATGCACTTGAAATGACGTCCAAAGACGTCCAGTTGGCACCTGAGACCCGCTCTGTTGACGTCTTTTGTCAATAGCGCGGGTCTCAAGTGGTTATAAAGAACAAAAGTTCCCCTTTAAATGATTAATATAATAATTTAGCACTGAATTCCAGGATAAACAACTGTCACTGGAATACCAGAGGCATGTGTGTACTTTGTGTATTTTTTCCAGATATGTGCAATAACACAGTTTGAAATGTTACATTTGTGCAGGACTCTACATGGTCCTGAAACATTGTACTGTTCCACTGTGATGTGATCACTTTAAATACAATCTTTGGATGTTATTTGAAAATCCTTGGTGTTGATCTGTAATGTTTCCAGTCTCTGTATCCAACTCCAGGAACATGTGCAATGGGAATATTGACATTGGTTTGTGCAAGAGCCCTCCCATAGCTCTGTTCTCTGCACAGGCTATGAATAGCACAGTGATGATGTCACTGCTATTTTTTACAAGGTAATAACAGGGTTTTAACAAAGACATTTGCTGCACACAAAATGGATTTTTTGCCTTTATTGTGATTGAAGAATATATTTAAAGTTGTTGTGACTGATGTTCAGCTTTAAAATCAAAGGAAATAACAGACAAGACAAGTAATCTCTTTCGCTCTTTATGAGAAACATTCAATCCTCTCCAGGACAGATTGCAAGATTAAGACTGGCAATTTCAGGAAGTTCCACATACTAACTGATGAGCGGAAGGGTCTTCCTTCTATAATCCCTTCATCAGTCCGAGTGTTGTCAAAAGAGAACATTTGTATTTTCAGTACCTATGCAGATATTTTCCTTGCAGATCGCTGAAGATCAAAGGCGCAGTGTAAACCTTAAAGCGGACCTTCAGTCATTTTTTCATGTTTCCATCTATGAAATCCTCTGCCCTTGTTGTTTTAATTTTGGATAGTAAAACATTTTTTTTCTGCCAGTAAATACCTTATACAGCCCACTTCCTTTTTCTTTTCTGGAAAATAGTCATGGTTTATGACATCATGCACATCTCTCTCTCACTCTCATGAGTGTTTGCCAGGAAGGGAAGGGGTCAGTCATAAGAGGGTCAATGAAATCTGCAGAGCTGGAGGTGTGCCTCTGTGTAAATCCAGGAAGTGAACAGGCAGTAGCTTCAGCTGCCCACAGTTAAAATGGCTCCAGCCGGACTTAGTGGAAGTAGATTTCTGCAGCATATTTGACAAGTACAGATTTACAGTATATATAAAATAATATGCAAAGTGGTTGGAGGGAAGCTTCAGAATAGCAAAGATGTTTTTATTACAAATTATGTGAGCAGACTGCACTTTCTCTTTAACTGCAAAAGTTACTTTAACCACTTCCCGCCCAAGGACGTCATATGACGTCCTGGACTTTCAGTGGGGATATATGAAAGATGCCTGCAGCTGATCCTGTGCACCATAAGAACGATCATAGCGCCAGTTCCGCTGGCATCCAATGCTTATCCGGGCTCTCCAGTGCCATCGGAGACCCGGAGAAACGATCTGCCGGCGCCGGATGGGATGCATAGGGATGACTGGTGACCAGATGGTCACCAGTCATCTCTATGATCGTCGGAGGCCTGGGCGCGATGTTATGACGTCACGACCGGGTACCGGAATGTAAACAAAGCCGCAATCGCGGCTGTAATAGGGTTGCCACCTTTTCTTCAAGTCAAACCCGGACACTTTAGCGGCCCACAGCTATTTTTTTTAATAGTATAAACTATACATATATTTTGCTATTATATAACATTTCTAATCATATGAAGATAATAACAAGAGTCCCCCTTTACATCAGAGTCCACCTTTACACCAGAGTCCACAGAGTCCCCCTTTACATCAGAGTCCACAGAGTCCCCCTTTACATCAGAGTCCACAGAGTCCCCCTTTACATCAGAGTCCACAGAGTCCCCCTTTACAACAGAGTCCCCCTTTACATCAGAGTTCACAGCAGGGGCGGACTTACCATTGAGTCACTCGGGCACTGCCCGAGGGCCCCATGCCACTAGGGGACCTCATCAGGTTTGCCAGGCTCAGTAAAACCAGGGACAGTATGTAAAAATCTATGTTTTGTTTTACATCTGTCCCTGATATGTCCGAAACCAACATGCTTTTGATGTGGCGTGGTTGCCATCTGCAAGTCCAGGGGCCCCATAATCTTCTATTGCCCGGGGGCCCCATGAGTTGTCAGTCCGCCCCTGGTCCGCAGAGTCCCCCTTTGACATCTGAACTCGCAGAGTTCCCTTTCACTGTAAGGGGGGACTCTGCAGACTCTGATGTAAGCGAGAACTCTGGGAACTCTGACATAAGGGATGCTCTGGGAACCCTAAATTAAGGGTAGACACTGAGAACTCTGATGTACGGAGAGGACTCTGATATAAGGGAGAACACTGTGGCCTCTGGTGTAAAGGGGAACTCTGATGTAAGGGGTGCTCTGAGAACCCTGATTTACCTTAGTGTACTCACTCAGAGGCAGGAGAGAGAAGGGGGGGGACTTCAGTCACAGACAGGGATGGATGGTGAGCTCACTCACCCCTTGGCAGTTAGCACCTCTCATCCAGGTGTATCTGAGGCTGCTGGGTTTTATATTTCCGGCCCCTGCAGCCAGTAACCCTGCCGGAAAGCCATAGTCTGGTCTGAAAAATGTGTCCGGGTTTCAGGCAATGGGTGAATCCCGGACAGGTGGCAACCCTAGGCTGTAAGCATGAGATCCGTGAATTCTTTTCACGATCCCATGCTTTCCAGCCTGGAGGAGAGATGTGGGGTGGTATTGACCCCGCATCTCTCCATAAAGAGTACCTGTTACAAACCATTCCTATTACAAGGGATGTTTACATTCCTTGTAATAGGAATAAAAGTGCTAAAAAAAAAAAGCGTAAAAAAGTGTAAAAATAAAATTAAGTAAAATAAAAAAATAAAAGAATTTTTTTTTTTTTAAACGCCCCTATCCCCGGTAGCTCGTGCTGAGAAGCGAACACACACACGTAAGTCCCGCCCACATATGTAAACGCCGTTCAAACCACACATTTGAGGTATCGCTGCGTGCGTTAGAGCGCCAGCAACAATTCTAGCACTAGACCTCCTCTGTAACTCCAAACCGGTAACCTGTAAAAATAAATAAATAAATAAGCGATGCCTATGGAGATTTTTAAGTACTGAAGTTTGGTGCCATTCCATGAGTGTGTGCAATTTTAAAGCGTGACATGTTAGGTATCTATTTACTCGGCGTAACTTCATCTTTCACATCATACAAAAAAATTGGGCTAGCTTTACTGTTTTGTTATTTTTTAATTCATGAAACGTTTGAGAAATTATTGCGCAAATACCGTGCAAGATAAAAAGTTGCAATGACCGTCATTTTATTCCCTAGGGTGTCTGCTTAAAAAACATATATAGTGTTTGGGGGTTCTGAGTAATTTTCTAGCAAAACAAATATGATTTTTGCATGTAGGAGAAAAGTGCCAAAATAGGCCCGGTATGGAAGTGGTTAAGCTCTGAAAAGATCTCTGGGAAAAATAAGCCTCACATGAGCAGAAAATATGGTTTTCAATGTACCCCAAAAACAGGTGCTATGTTTGCATGGCAGTTTGGAAAATCATAGTCTTTGCAAACATAATTTTCCATAATATTAAATTACAAACCAATTTGCTTCCAAATTAAATTTATTATATCAATATTTTAAACAAAAATGGAGGTATCGCCTCAAGTGTACCAAGCACCACATACATTCATGTTAAGGCCATGTTTACTAAGTATTGTGTAGCACATGTATTATGAACCTCTATAAGTGGTCACAGTGGGATTGATTTACTAAAACTGGAGAGTGCAAACCCTGGTAGAACTGCGCATCAGCTTTTAACCCCCCTGGCGGTATTCCCGAGTCTGGCTCGGGGTGGAATTTCAGGACCAAAAGGGGTAACCCCGAGCCAGACTCGGGATCGCCTCGCAGAGTCCACAGGCACAAGTTACTTACCTTGTCCCTGGATCCTGCGATGCCTCCCCGCTGTGTGATCGAGCTCTCTCCTCGCTTGATACACACAGTTCTGAGTGCCGCCCAGCTCTGTTCCCTGCGATGTTACGACGCACGGGGCGGAGATCGACGCCAAATTTAAAAAAGTAAATAAACACTTTACATACAGTATACTGTAATCTTACAGATTACAGTACTGTATGTAAAAAATACACCCCCCCTTGTCCCTTGGTCTGCCCAGTGTCCTACATGTACTTTTATATAATAAAAACTGTTCTTTCTGCGTGGAAACTGGAGATTGTCCATAGCAAACAAAAGTGTCCCTTTATGTCAAAAGTGATTTTAGAGCAGCTAGAAAACACTGATAATAAATTATAATCACTTGCAGAATTGAGCGATAGTGATTTGTGGGGAAATTCGTCATAAAAAAATGTAAAGTAATAATTGTTATTATTATTATTATATTATTTGTTATAATTATTTATATTTATTTATTGTATTATAATTTATGATTTTGTGTTTCAAACTTTATCATACCCGGGATGTCTACTAGACTCTTGTTTGGGCAGATTTAAGTGAGTTATTACTAAGAATTACAGGCCTACAATATAAAACACCAAATTTCCATGCAAAATAATGGTACCGCTTTCAGCACCTAAAATCTGAATTAATCATACCGCCAGGGAGGTTCATTTCAGCTTGTTCAATTAAGCTTTGACACGCTCCAGTTTTAGTAAATCAACCTCAGTATTCCACCTGACATTGCCTTCATCTTCTTTTTACATTGGAAAGATCTCACCATCTCTGTTAAGCCCCATACACACGGTCAGACTTTTTGACAATAAACTTAAAAATTGGAAGTTTTTCAAAAAAATCCGTGTGTACGCTCCACCGGACAAACTTTTACGGTTTTCATCGGACAAAAGTTCGCTCTGCAAACGGACAAACTTTTCGGCAACAAAAGTCCTATGGTGCAAAGTCCTATCATGTGTACAGAAATCCATCGGACTTTTGTCTGAAGTACAAATACGCATGCCCAGAACCCAGAATGTTAAAATCAACCAACAACAGAAGTTGACCAAAGGGTGGCAGTAAAGAGCAGAAAAACCATGTGATGTTGGGAAAGTTTGCAGAAAAAATCTTTTTTTTTTGGTAGTAGAAGAGAAGAATCTGGTCGGCCGCACATCCAATAAAATCAACTTTATTCAGACATATTCAAGAAAGACTCTCTACACTACATACAAGGGAACATAGCTCCAGCTAAAGTGTTTCACTCCAACGTCATCGCTTAATTATAGCTAACCCTGTGACGAACAGGGCCAGCACCTTCTAGCGTGCAGTGGAGGTGATACATGTGGAAACCGACCTAGAGCGGTTAAAAAAAAAATATTAAAAATGTTTTTTTTTTTTTTAACAATTGTGACAAAAACGTACTTAAAAAAACTTGCCACACCTTTTAATAAATGCCTTGTCTACTTTCTACTGTCTACTTCCAAAAAGGGGTCTTTAGGGGGATATTTGTACTGTCCTGGCATTTTTAGGCCTCAAGAAATGAGATAAACCTTTAGTACATCAGGATTGATCAATTTTCAGATATATATACCATAGTTTGTGGATTGTATAACTTTCCTACAGACTAAATAATATACACTGATTTGGGTTATTTTCACCAAATAAATGTAGAAGTTTGGACCTATATTTATGAAGAAAGATTATTTATTTGCAAAATGTTATAACAGAAACAAAGAAAAACTTGTTTTATTTTACATTTTCGTCCTTTCATCATTTATTTTGCAAAAAATAAAACACCCAGCGGTGATAAAATCCAGAACGAACGCTCTATTTGTGTAAAAAAATATATAAAAATGTCACCTGTACAGCAATGCATGACCGCACAACTGTCATTCAAAGTGTGACAGCGCTGAAAGTTGGCCTGGGCAGGAAGGGGGTAAAAGTGTCTGATATTAAAGGGGTTACAGCAAACACAGCATTTACTTTAAAAATTGATCGTCCTTCAGTAAATCAATGCGTATACCAAAAACAATTCACTCTTCATGTTGATGATATTATTTTTCCTCAACTATTGTTATTCACTAAGAGCTCATTTATTTTTTTCGTTCAGCCACACAAATTAGATAGATGGAGGAATTCCACCTGTTGGCACATTGGGGTGTATCTACTAAAGGCAAACAGACTATGCACTTTGCAAAGTGCAACTGCACTCTGAGTAAATAAGATAAAGCTTCACTTTGCAAAGAGTACCCAATCACATGCAAGGGAAATAAAAAAAACTGCATTTTTGCTTGCACATGATTGGATGAGGGAAGTCAGCAGAGCTTCTGATCATTTATTAAGCTCTGGGACAACTTGCAGAGTGCACAGTCTATTTGCCTTTAGTAAATCAACCTTATTGCATTCTGACAGCAGCAACCACCACTGTCAGAATACACTGATAAGCGGCTGCAGCTGATTGGCAATTGACTCCTGACGAGTAGGGGATCCGACACAATGACCAGCTTTGGCGTCAAATGTATAAACCTCTATACTTAACCACTACGGATCCGCGCTATCGTCAAAAGACGTCTGTAGCGCAGACCTGAAGTGCCGAGTGGACGTCTTTAGACGTCCTATTGTTTACATTACCCGCGCGCTGAAAGCTGAAAATTGGTCTGGACACGAAGGGGGTTTAAGTGCCCAGTAATGAAGTGGTTAATACAATAATCAAACTGTATGTGCTTGCTTTTTAAAATATGAGTTATATGAAAAATACTTTAAGGTAAATATTGCTATAATAACTCAATTTATATTTTTCACTCAAATGAAATGATATTTTCTCTGCTGTTTTGAAAAATATGTGAATGTATGCTATTTTATATTATAAACAAATGCAAGTAAAACCAAATGTTGCAAAGATTATTAGTTGGATATTTAATGGCTTAAAGATTCAAAAATTAAGAAACATATTTTTTTTTTTATAAATCCACTCATTACAGTACTGTCAGATGCATCACAAATCCCACATCCCTCAGGTATGATAAGATCCTGCTCTACTTAACACATTCATTTGGAGCTTGTCCAGAAAAGCCCTATAAAACCAGGTGGAACATTTGACACTGGTGTTCCAGATATCTGCTGTCTAATCCCTTATGAGTACACAGATGAATGTGTAGCATGTTATAGTATATACGTAGACAGAGAACATAGGTGTATGCGCATCATTTGTAATAAAAAAAGTCTCAGTTGTGTACGCTAAGGGCCTACACTACACAACTTAACTAAACAGAAAAATAACAGAATGGAATATTGGAAATGCTACATTTGGTGTGAAAATATTTTTTTCTTCTGACAGCATTTATTATGATGCTAATACACAATTTATAGCCAGGATCGCATACATTTCACATCAGACTTAGACCCCTTTCACACTGAGGAGTTTTTCCAGGCTAAAATAGCGCCTAAATACCGCCTGAAAAACTCCTGCCCAGCCTTCTCACTGTGAAAGCCTGATGGCGTTCACACTGAGGCGATGCGCTGGCAGGAGAGAATTTTTTTTTCCTGCTAGCAGCATCTTTGGAGCGGTCAGAGGAGTGGTATGTATACCGCTCCTTCCCATTTAAGACAATGGGAAACCGCGGTAATACCCCTTTACCGTGGTATTAACCCTTTATCGGCCGCTAGCGGGGGTTAATACCGCACCGCTAGTGGCCGAATCCCGCGGCAATTCCGACAGTATAGCGCCGCTATTTTTAGTGGCGCTATACCGCCACCGCACCTCCCGCCCCAGTGTGAAAGGGGCCTTAGATTTAAGGGAAAAATTGGGTTAAAGCGGAGGTCCACACAAAAATGAAACCGATTCCTCCCCCCCCCTCCGGTGTCACATTTGGCACCTTTTAGGGGGAGGGGGGTGCAGATACCTGTCTAATCCAGGTAATTGCACCCACTTCCAGGCATAGACCCCCGCATTATCTGCGGGAGTCTACGCCACGTCCGGCGCCCCCCCGCTGTCTTCTGAGAGACACACATGTCCCAGAAGACAGCAGGGACCAGTGGCATTGCACAGCGCGAGTCACGCATGCGCAGTAGGGAACCAGGAAGTGAAGCCCCAAGGCGTCATTTCCTGATTCCCTTATCGAAAATGGCAGCAGCAGCACTTAAGAGCCGAGTGATAGGGGCGATGATCTCCCCTTTTGTCTTTTTTCTTGTTGTGGGAGGTTTCATTGGTTGGCTGTACACAACTTACAACTTTCCAGCAGTTCTCTTTACATATCTGTTTTTATGTTTTGCTGATATGTGTTAATATTGTATTAATTAAAATTTCTTTGAAGTTTTTTTGTTTGTGTCATATTCTATTGTGTATCATTAGATCGTTATGCTCCTGATGAAGCGTTTTTGAATCCGAAACATGTTGAGTAAAAGCTACCTCCATCATTCCGCATATCCAATACAATACGATTGCTGACTAAAGTTAGGGCACCCAAAACGACGACTAAATTTGCGACGGGAAACTAGACTAGCGGCGACGTATCGAACGCGAAAATCCGTCGTGGATCGCCGTAACTCCTAATTTGCATACCCGATGCTGGTTTACGACGCGAACTCCCCCCAGCGGCGGCCGCGGTACTGCATCCTAAGATCCGACAATGTAAAACAATTACACCTGTCTGATCTTATGGATATCTATGCGTAACTGATTCTATGAATCAGTCGCATAGATAGAAACAGGGATACGACGGCGTATCAGGAGATACGCCGTCGTATCCCCTTTGTGAATCCGGCCCTAAAAGTTTTAATATAATTTCTGGTGCTGTATGGTTTTGTTTCATTAACATACATGTACTAGTATAAACTTTTATGTAATATTTCCTATGTATGTACTGTGATAAATATGCCGATACTGTATCGTTGTGTTCACAAAGTTTTGTATATCATTTCTTTTTTTGTGCATATTTTCTATTTTTATGAATAAATATACCCATAGTATTTTTACTATATCTACCTGTACCGTCTAAAGTCCATTCCATTAGCCCAGTTTAATTCATAGTTCCATATTATCGGGACAGTGGTTCACTGTTATATTGGCATTCACAGCATTAGTTGCCCTGTGTTTTATGCAATTTTTATAGCAAGACCCATTTATAGAAATGTCAGGCTGCTTTTATCTCATGTGTTGGAGAATTTGTCAGGAGTTATCAGGCTGATAACAGAGGAAAGGTTCAGGAGAGAGCTACGGGACTTAGCTCTTTGAAGAGAGATAACAAAATACTGCAGATATATGTGCCCAGCTCAAATTTAATGAATTGGGGTTACATCCACTTTAAGGGCAGAGACTGATGTGAATGTACAATGTATATGTAAAAGAGTTGTGTAAATTGATGGTGCTATATAAGCATCTGAAATAAATAAATAAATAAGGCAAAGTTCAGTTTGCATGGGTGATTTTCACTTTGCCTAGCTTAGTGAATGTAGTGAAAATTCACTTTGCAAATCATACTCAATCATGTGCAAGGAAAATAAAAAAATGTATTTTTCCAGCATATGATTGGATAATTAAAGTCAGCAGAGCTTCGAAGCTAAGGAAAAATCCCCTTGCAAAGTTAATAGCCTATTTTTCTGTAGTAAATCAACCCAAATATATCAGGTATATTGAAAAGGGCACCCCCATTGCACTTGCACAGTAGCGGCCAACACACCTACAGTACACCACAATGCATATAGCATGCGTTGAAGTGTGCTGTGCTTGCCAAAATATTGCAGCATTTTTTTATACGTTAAAGCGGAGTTCCACACAAAAGTGTAACTTCCACTTATATGCTTCCCCCCCACCGGTGTCACATTCGGCACCTTTCAGTGGGGTGGTGCGAACGTGGGACCCGTTTATGACAGGTCACCTTCCACCACTTCCGGGAGACGGGCCATGGATCGATCTACCGGAAGTTCGTCTCACCTCGTCCTTCCCCCTGCCACCAGGCCATTTGGGAAGTGCAGTGCGCTTCGCGCATGTGCAGTGGGAAACAAGCAGTAAAGGCGAAAGGCTTCACTACCGGTTTCCCTTACCAGGATTGGCGACAGCAGCACCCGGGAGTCGATCCGAAGATCGACTGGGGTGCCGACATCGCAGGCTCCCTGGACGGGTAAGTGCCCTAATATTAAAAGTCAGCAGCTACAATATTTGCAGCTGCTGACTTATACATTTTTTTGGGGGGTTGGACCTCCTTAAAGGGGTTGTAAAGATACAATTGTTTTTCCTAAATAGCTTCCTTTACCTTAGTGCAGTCCTCCCTTGGACTACAGGAGAGTCAGGACGCTCTCTACGTTGCAGATAGAGAAAGGAGCTGTGTTAGTGGGCATCCTGACTCTCCCGTAGTCTAAAGGAGGGGCGAGCACGACACTCCACACCAGGGAGAAAGCCTTGCATTACTGTGTGGATTTACAGACAGAAGAACAGGAAGTGAAGATTTCTCAGAAGAAATAAGGACATTTAAAAGCAAACAGCCCCTTTAAGGTATGCTGGCAGCCCATTCAAAACAAATGGCCTGCCTTAGTGCAATGCTACTTAAAGCGCAGTTCCCACTAAAAGAAAAAACATTAAAAGCCAGTAGCTACAAATACAGCAGCTGCTGACTTTTAATATATGGACATTTACCTGTCCAGCGTGCCCACGATGTCCGCAGCCAAAGCCGATCTGTTCCCGCCATCTTCGGTAAGGGAATCACTTTCTGGTTCCCTACTGTGCATGCGCACAGTGCACCCGCTGTGACCAGCAAATCTCGAGAGAGTTTGTCTCTTGGTAATGAAAGGATTATTGTTCTCGTCATCGATGCTAGACCCTCGTGATCAATCTCACAATTCATTGCGGCGATCGCGACACTCCTAGTCCCGCACAGCTATAACCAGGAAGTGCCTGCTTCAGGACAGCTAAATAAGGTATCACATTTTTTTAGAATTTTTTTAACCGCAAATCTGTAGTATACATCCAGGCGACTATTATTTAAGCTAAAGTTAGAAAATCGGGTGAACCTCCACTTTAAACAAAATGAACAGATTTGGTCAGTTGGCCCACCTAAACCTCAACCCGATGTTTGTAAAAGGTCAGCTGAGGTGGGAGCTGTCCCCAAAAAAGGGAAAGGCAGAGGGCAAAAGACTAGTCACCAGTATTGCCTGTGGTCTTTTTGCAGTTTGTTTTTCTCCTATTATGAGAGGTTTCAGAGACTTAAAGTAGAAGTATAGACAAAACTTTTTTTTTTCTTTTGGATAGAGTAAGGGAGCATTAATAACTCTAGTCAAAGGTTTTTTTTTTTTTGTCAACTTTGTCCCATTGGGGAGATTTCCCACTTTCAGTCCCATAGCCAAAACAGGAAGGGAGTGGAAATCCCTGCAAATTAAGGCAATTGTTCGGGGACTCCCAGGTCACCATAACTAGTGAGTCCATTGGAACATTCCCCCCCTTATACTTTTCTGGGGTCTACTCAAAATGTTGGATTTTTGGTATACTTTAATGATAAACAGGACAAATAGAGAGGGTGAAATACTGAGATCTGCTGTTCCTAGTGATCAGGAATAGAGATCTCTGTGTTATCCCAGTAAGCCCATCCCTCCTACAGTTAGAACACACCAAGGGAATACAATTAACCCCTTGATTGCCCCTAGTGTTAACCCCTTTCCTGCCAGTGTAATTTAAACATTGATCAGTGCATTTTTTTTTAGCACTGATCACTGTAAAAATGTCACGACCCCTAAAAAGTGTCACTTGGGGTCAGATTTGTCTACCGCAATGTCGCAATTCTATCCCCTATTTTGTAGCCGCTATAACTTTTGCGCAAACCAATCACTATACGCTTATTGCGTTTTTTCCCCCAAAAAATATGTAGAATACGTATCAGCCTAAACTGAGAAAAAAATATATATATATTTTTTTAAATTGGGATATTTATTATAGCAAAAAGTAAAAAATATTGTGTTTTTTTTTCAAAATTGTCACTCTTTTTTTGTTTATAGCACAAAAAATAAAAACCACAGAGGTGATCAAATACCACCAAAAGAAAGCGCTATTTGTGGGAAAAAAAGGACATCAATTTTGTTTGGGAGCCTTGTCGCACGACCGCGCAATTTTTTTTAAAGCGTAACAGTGCCGAAAGCTGAAATTTTGCCTGGGCAGTAAGGGGGTATATGTGCCCAGTAAGCAAGTGGTTAAACATATATTACAGATATAGGGCTATACAGCTAAAGGCACAGGACTGCCTAGGCACCCTCACTTACCAGGAAGTGAACTGCCTTTTCTCAGGAAGAATTTCATAAAAAAGGGTACTTTGTACTGTTTATGCACCCTTAACATTTCTAAATTTCCCTATAGCAGCTTCCTTTTTCCCTTTACATATAGCCTAAAATGAACACAATTCAAGTGACATGTAATAAATACAAATTACACTAAAGCCTATGTCACAGAAAAAAAAACAAAAGAAACAAAAACAAATGCAATCAATGAGAACTCTGAGTTGCAGAAATGCCAGATTTTTCAATGAGCATTTGAAATCTGCAACATTTGGAAATAGCAACAGAATCATCTGTATTTTAGTAGCATTGCAGCCAGGGGTCAAGTCCTGGGGAAAAAAGTGTGGGAACTCCCACCCAAGATCCACTCCCCTACCAAAAAAAAAATATTCGCTCATATGCATAATTACTATACCGCATGTTTTTTTAAGCAAGTTCTTTCTAAATCCCACAATAACTTGTGGCAGACCTCTGGAATGTCTCCTGGGAACAATGACAAAAGCTCCCAGGAGACATTGCGGCATCGAGGAAGTGACGGAATACCCGCACACTACCCGATGAATCCATATACAGGAAGCTGCCAGTAACATAAAGGATTACTAAGGTTCGCCTGCCCCCGACAGTGACTCGAGCTGGGCGTCGCCGCTTAGTGAAGGATTGGCTCGGGCGTCGGTGGTAAAACGCCGCCATTTTTACCATCAACGCTATGGGCGGATTTGCGGCACATTTCGACTAGAGGCCGAGAAAGAGTTAAAACCACCCGCAATGCCCTGCTGCAGCAGAGCATTGCCAGCGGTATAGCCGCACTGTCACATTGATTTCAATGGGCAGCAGTGGTGGAGGAGCGGTAAACACACCGCTCCTTCTGGTGCAGCTGTTTAAGGGCATTTTGCAGGCGCTATTTTTAATGCTATAGCACCTGCAAAATGCTCAAGTGTGAAAGGGGTCTAAGTGTCGTTGGTTCCCGTAAAGTGTCAAAAGTGTCAGTTAGTATCCAATGATTGTTTGCCACAATATCGTATTCCAGCTGTAAGTCACTGATCACCGCCATTACTAATATAAAAAAAAATCATAAATATATACCATAGTTTGTACTGTAGATGCAATAACGTTTGTTTGTTTAAATCAATCAATATAGGCTTATTGGGATTTTTTTTATACCAAAAATATGTAGCAGAATACATCTTGGCCTGAATTAATGAAGACATTTATTTTTTTACATTTTTTTATTGGATATGTTTTATAGCAGAAAGTTATAAATATATATCTTTTATTTTTTTCAAATTTCTTGGTATTTTATTTATAGCACAAACATTAAAAATGCAGAGGTGATCAAATAACACCAAAGGAAAGCTCTATTTGTGGGGAATAGGAAGTCATACATTTTATTTGGGTACAGCATTGCATGAATGCACAGTTGTCAGTTAAAGCAATGCAGTGCCATATAGAAAACAAATGGCCTGGTTATGAAGGGAGGTAAATCTTCAGAAGGTAAAGTGGTTAAACCCAAAAAGCAAACATTTATTATATTGAAGCTTACCAATTATTGAATCTGATGGCTGCATCAGTTTTCTTTTTAAAACTTTTGTTTTATTTTCACCTGGTGATCAGGCCAGTAAATCTGTTGTTTTACCAAAAGAACAAAGTCTCCCGCAGGGTTGAGACAAACCATTTAACACAGGCAGGGACGTATACAATGATAAGTTCTTATTATTTATATAAAACCTTTATCCCAAAAGAAAACAAAGTACCGTAAATGCTTATAAAGTATGAACTGGAGTTTGGCTTCAATGTGTTAGTGCATCTAAATCTGCTCATCTAAAGCCCTGTACACACGATTGGTTCATCTGATGAAAACGGACCAATGGACCGTTTTCATCGGACGAACCGATCGTGTGTGGGCCCCATCGGTTTTTTATCCATCGGTGAAAAAAAATAGAACCTGTTTTAAATGTTTCTTATGGTTAAAAAACCGATAGAAAAAAAAACGATCGTCTGTGTGGAAATTCATCGGTCAAAAATCCACGCATGCTCAGAATCGAGTCGACGCATGCTCAGAAGAAATGAAAAACTTCATTTTTCTCAGTACGTTGTAGTGTTTTACGTCACCGTGTTGGACACGATCGGATTTTTAACCGATGGTGTGTAGGCAAGACTGATGAAAGTCGGCTTCATTGGATATCCAATGAAAAAATCCATTGGATTTGATTCCATCAGATATCCGATCGTGTGTACAGGGCATAACACTTCCCTCCTCCCAGACTGACAATGCCGCTGTCCAAAGATGTCCCCTGTGCTCCTTCATCCAGAGTGGGGGCTAACAATTTTCCAACAGGCTCCTTCGACAAAAGTTGATTGAACAAAGGATGAACGGAGCTGTGCCAGCATACACTGCTCGAGTTTCTGCAGAATTCAACATTGTATAGCCAGCTCAAAGCAGATCCTACATCAGGGTGTTAGTGCAGTAAACAGCTGTGGGAGCCCCAAATACATGGAACAAACTAATAATTGCTGTAATCACTGCGACACAGACCCTTCAATGACTTCAATCCAATATTTCCTAGCAACAAAAACACTAAGGATGGCAGTTCTATAGTTGCTACAAAACGGATTGGGTGACATGGCCCTAAGGCAATTGCACAGTGGAAGAAATTGTGTGACATTGCAGTCAGCTGTCTGTGAATTTATGCATGTCTCTGTTATAGGATCACATTAACCATAAGGATTGCCCATAAAAGCACAAGCTTTGATACTATATATTAATATATAGCACCTGAAACTGTGGATAAGATGCAGTTTATACCATTTCAGATTTTTTTGGCTGATCACAAAAAACAAAACAAAAGAAATGATGACACTATTCTAGAAGACAACAAACTGTCTTCATAAAGCTGGTTATACACTATACAATCAGATTGTACAATCTACATACAATCTTCTTTATTTCCAAACGATATAATATAAGGATAAACCTAAATTTGTATTCAATCAAGCAGACCCTTAGACTACATACTTGATAGTAGATCTAAATGAGCCTGTACAGTGAGGTTTTAGAGGGTATGGCCAGCTTAAATTGGAACTAAAGTCAACAATACTTACCTTGTCCCAATGGTCCGACACCTGTGCGGTCCTTCGCTGGTGCTGACATCTTCTCTCTGGCTATCAGTCTTCAGCCGTCTTGATTGGCCAGAGTGGGATGGAGTAACTCCAGTGCACGTGCAGAGGTTCAGTCATCCTAGCACATTACTGAAGAGAGATTCTATGTCTCTTCTTTAATTAACAGCTTGCCGACCGCCCAGCGTAGTTTTACGGCGGCAGGTCGGCTCGGCTGCACCAAATCACGTAATATATTACGTGATTTTGCATTTCAGCCACTAGGGGCGCGCGCCCCCTGCTTGCCCCTGGCGCCGACGCACATGCCCGGCGGGCGTGATCACCGCCAGGCATCCACGATCGCTCGTTACAGAGCAAGAACCAGGAGCTGTGTGTGTGAACACACAGCTCCCGGTCCTGTCAGGGAGAGGATGACGGATCGTCTGTTCATACAATGTATGAACAGCAATCTGTCATTTCCTCTAGTCAGTACCACCCCCCTTCAGTTAGAACACACCTAGGGAACATACTTAAAGCGGGAGTTCACCAGGAATTTTCTTTTTAACATTAGATTGAGGCTAATTACGGGAAGCAGAATTGGGTGTTTTGTTTAAATCAATGCAGTACTTACCGTTTTAGAGATAGATGTTCTCCGCGGCTTCCGGGTATGGTCTTCGGGACTGGGCGATCCTATTTGATTGACAGCCTTCCGACGGTTGCATACAGCGCGTCACGAGTTGCCGAACGTTGGTGCGACTCTATACGGCGCCTGCACACCGACGTTCGACTACTTTCGGAAAGTGGTGACGGGCTGTATGCGACGGTCGGAAGGCTGTCAATCAAATAGGAACGCCCAGTCCCACAGCCCATACCCGGAAGCCACGGAGAACATCTATCTCTAAAACGGTAAGTACTGCATTGATTTTAAACAAAACACCCGATTATGCTTCCCGTAATTAGCCTCAATCTAATGTTAAAAATTGATTTTTTGGGTGAACCTCTACTTTAACTCCTTCCTCGCCCCCTAGTGTTAACCCCTTCCCTGCCAGTGACATTTTTACAGTAATAAATGCATTTTTATAGCACTGATCGCTATAAAAATGCCAATGGTCCCAAAAATGTGTCAAAAGTGTCCGCCATAAGGTCGCAGTACCGATAAAAATCGCAGATCGCCGCCATCATTTCTGTCTTTGCAGATGACACCAAGCTATGCAGTGGAATAACGTCCTTGCAGGATGTCTCCAATTTACAAGCCGACCTCAATGCTCTGTCTAATTGGGCGACTAAGTGGCAGATGAGGTTTAATGTAGATAAATGTAAAGTTATGCACTTGGGGGCTAAGAATATGCATGCATCATACATACTAGGGGGAGTACAACTGGGGGGATCTGTAGTGGAGAAGGATCTGGGGGTTTTAGTTGATCATAAGCTCAATAATGGCATGCAATGCCAAGCTGCGGTTTCCAAAGCGAGCAAAGTCCTTTCTTGTATTAAGAGAGGTATGGACTCCAGAGACAGAGATATAATTTTGCCCCTGTACAAATCATTAGTAAGACCTCATCTGGAATATGCAGTTCAGTTTTGGGCACCAGTTCTCAAAAAGGACATCAGAGAACTGGAGAAAGTGCAGAGAAGGGCAACCAAACTGATAAGAGGCATGGAGGAGCTCAGCTATGAGGAAAGAATAGAAGAACTAAATTTATTCACTCTTGAGAAGAGGAGAATTAGGGGGGATATGATCAACATGTACAAATATATAAGAGGTCCATACAGTGAACTTGGTGTTGAGTTATTCACTTTACGGTCAACACTGAGGACAAGGGGGCACTCTTTACGTCTAGAGGAAAAGAGATTTCACCTCCAAATACGGAAAGGTTTCTTCACAGTAAGAGCTGTGAAAATGTGGAACAGACTCCCTCCAGAGGTGGTTCTGGCCAGCTCAGTAGATTGCTTTAAGAAAGGTCTGGATTCTTTCCTAAATGTACAGAATATAACTGAGTACTAAGATTTGTAGGTATAGTTGATCCAGGGTAAATCCGATTGCCTCTCGGGGGATCAGGAAGGAATTTTTTCCCCTGCTGTAGCAAATTGGATCATGCTCCGCTGGGGTTTTTTGCCTTCCTCTGGATCAACTGTGGGTATGGAGTTGGGTGTATAGGATTTTACTGTGTTTTTTATTTAGTTTTTTTAATTTTTTGTGGTTGAACTGGATGGACTTGTGTCTTTTTTCAACCTGACTAACTATGTAACTATTACTAGTAAAAAAAAAAAATATTAATAAAAATGCCATAAAACTATCCCCTATTTTGTAGACGCTTTAACTTTTGCGCAAACCAATCAATAAACGCATATTGCGATTTTTTTTTTATGAAAAATATGTGAAAGAATACGTATCGGCCTAAACTGAGGAAAAAAATAATTTTTTTATATATTTTTGAGGGATATTTATTACAGCTCTATTTTTGTTTACAGCGCAAAAAATAAAAACTGCAGAGGTGATCAAATACCACCAAAAGAAAGCTATATTTGTGGGGAAAAAGGACGGCAATTTTGTTTGGGAGCCACGTCGCACGACCGCGCAATTGTCAGTTAAAGCGACGCAGTGCCGAATCGCAAAAAGTGGCCTGGTCATTGACCAGCAAAATCGTCCGGCGCTGAAGTGGTTAAGGCTTTCGTTTTCACTTTAAGGTATAAAAAAAAAAAAAATCCGGTCTATGATAATGATCTAATGGAGCTTGTACAATCAGATCGTATAGATAGTGTATGACCAGCCAAAAGGGTAACTCCATTTTCTCAGGGAATTTTTTTTGCAAAAAAATAAATAAATAATATAGTATGTACAGTTGCAACACAAGCAGTTTTTTGTTTGTTGTTTGTTGCTTTAACTGACAATTGCGCAAAGGTGCGACATTGTACCCAAACAAAATTTACATTCTTTTTTTTCCTACAAATAGAGCTTTATTTTGGTATTTGATCACCTCTGCGGTTTTAATTTTTTGTGCTATAAACAAAAAAAGAGCGACAATTTTGAAAAAAAATTAAAAAAAAAATTTTTTTTTACTTTCTGCTATAATACATATCCCAAATATATATATATATATATATATATATATATATATATATATATATATATAAATATATAAAAACTAATGTATTCATCAGTTTAGACCAATATGTATTCTTCTCATATTTTTGGTAAAAAAAAATAAAAAAATCGCAATAGGCAGATATTGATTGGTTTGCGCATATATTATCACGTCTACAAACTATGGTATAGATTTAGGGACTTTTTCCCCCATTAATTTTACTGGTAATGGCGGCAATCTGCGACACTGTGACGCTGCGGTGGACAAATCTTACCCCAAATTACACTTTTTGGGGACCAGAGACATTCATTTTTTTTCCTTTAGGATAATAGTTTTACATGATATTAATTAAAGAGGAAGTGAATCCTCGTTTTTTCTTTTAAATACACCTGTAAGAGAAAGTCATAATGAGCTAGTATGCACAGCATACTAGCTCATTATGTGTCACTTACCTGAGAACAAAGCCCCCGAAGTTCGCCTCGGTCCCATCCACCGCTGCCGCCATGTTCCCTGGAGCTTTCTCCTTGTTTTCGCCGCTCCGGCGCTGTGATTGGCCGGAGCGGTGACGTCACTCCCGCGCATGCGCGAAAACACGGTATTAACCCAGTTAATGCCATTCACAAAAACGGCACCGCTCAGTGTGCCGTAGACAGCGGTGCCAGTTTCTGTGAAAATATCTCCTTAACCCTGTAGGTTAAGGAGATATTTCTTGCACCTACAGGTAAGCCTTAATCTAGGCTTACCTGTAGGTTCAAATGACAAGAGTGGGTTTACAACCACTTTAATAATAATGACCATTGTCAGCACCCCTGTCAGTGTCAAATTGTTTGTCTTTCAACCTTCCAACTTCCACTATTGCTGAACAGTTTTGTCTACTCTTTTTGGGGAATTTAGTTCCATTTTAAAGTGTATCAAAAGCCAAAATGTAATACGTTGCAGTTTACTGATCCTTAAAGGCTAGGTTAACCTTTGTAAAAAAAAAAATACATATGTGCATTTTTTTCACAGAAGCCTATAAGCATTGGATCAGTGGATTGAAGATGCAATGCAAGGCCCCTGCAGACACTGTTTAGAGCTCTGTGTCTGTGTGGGCTGTCAGTTTCAGAGCTGTGGGAGGTGTCAATGGGGTACAAGCACATTGATCAACACTCTCGCAGTCCATTGAAACTACAAGTCCATCTGCCATGGTGGCAGGAGGGACTTGTAGTTTATTCATTCACAGATCAGATCATTGCTGATTTTAAATCTGAGGCCTCGTACACACGACCGAGGAAATCGTCGTAAAAGAAACATTGTTTTCCTCCACGAGTTCCTTGTCAGGCTTGTCGAGAATCTTGACAAGCTTTATTTGCGTACACACTGTCAAGACAAAATCTCGTCATTCTCAAACGCGGTGACGTACAACGGCACTATAAAGGGGAAGTTCGATTCCACTGGCACAACCCTTGGGGCTGCTTTTGCTAATCTCATGTTACTGCGTGTTAAAGCAGAGGTTCACCCAAAATCACAACTATAATGTAGCACAACCGCTGCAATATGTACATCATCAAAAGGGCACAACATTTTTTTTTCCATATGTAAATACCTTGTATTTGCCTTTCATACAGTGTCTTCTGGGATTCCCCTCCCGCGGGAGTAGGCGTTTCCAAGTCTTTTCCTGGCGCCGCAATGCAATGTGGGACTTTCTGGGAGCACAGTGCTGCAGCTCTATCCCCGTACTGGGCCGTGTCATGTGTATTTAGATTTGTGCATACCATCACAACGGGTTGTGAACTTTTAATGACGCTGCCCGTTGTGATGGCAACCTTTTAGTTTATGGCGCTATGCGCGAGAATAATCGGTGAATGCTGGGAGCTGAGCATTCACCGCTTCCAGGAAATGATTGATTGTGGGCTTCACAATGCCCACAAGCAAAATGGAAACTCCCGGGAATGGATTTTAAAACTCCTTCTTTACGAGGAAAACGGACAGCGGATACTTGCAGGGACTAACCAAGTTAGTGTACCTTAGTATTGGTAAACCCCCTTAAATGCGAAAAAAAAAAAAAAAAAGTTTGCCCGCGGAACCCCCGCTTTAAGTAAAAGTTTGGTAAGAGACGATTTGCGCTTTTCAGCCTGTTAAAGCGTGACAAATGTGCTATCTCCATTACGAACGCTACTTTTACCGAAGGTGCGTTCCCGTCTCATACTTTATTCTGAGCATGCGCTCAGCCCGACAAGAAACACGGCAAAGAAATTGAGACTCCCGACGAGAAAAAAGAGAACTTGTTCTCTTTTTTTCTCGTCGAGTTCCACGACGAAAAACATACACACGACCGTTTTCCTCTGCAAAAAAGCTCTGCCACCAAGTTTCTTGATGGATTCTGTTTAGGAAAACGGTCATGTGTACTTGGCCTGACAGTAGCTGTCGGTGGAGGAACCCCCATCCGCTGTCATTACAGGAGCATAAGGGGGAGAGTGGGTGAGCTGTGTTGAAACATCTTACTTTGTACATCCTAAATACTGGTGTAACATGTTCCAAAAATGTGAACATTCTTTAAAGTGTTTGTAAAGACAGAAGGTTTTTTACCTTGAAAAAAACGTGTGCATGCAGCTTCCCAGCAGCCCCCCCACCTAAATACATACCTGAGGTCGATCTTGATCCAGTGATGTGCATGAGAGTCTCTTGCTCCCAATTGGCTAAGATGCGGCAGTGGGAGCCATTGGCTCCTGCTGCTGTCAATCAGAGCCAGTGACAAGGGAGCAGGGGGCGGGGAGGAGCCCGCTCTGTGTTTTTTTTTTTCTAAAAGCAAATAGACTGTGCACTTTGCAAGTGCAGTTTCTCCAGAGCTTAGTAAATGAAGTAAGGCTTCACTTTGCCAAGAATACACAATCACGTGCAAAGTAAATAATAAAAAAAACTGATTGTATGATGGACAGAGCTTCTGCTCATTTACTGCATGTTGCAAAGTGCACAGTCTATTTGCCTTCAAAGTGGTTCTAAAGCCTTTAAGTGGTAGTAAACCGCATTTTTTTTACCCGGTAAGACAATTGCATAATGTGCTAGTATGCATTGCATATTCGCACATTTTGAAACACTTACCTTATTTACGAAGCTTTCTAGCGGCGCACTGTCACCACCTGAAAGCGCTTACATCTTCATCAGGCTTTCCTTCTGGGTTTGTGTCCTCTGACTGTCTGATTGTCCGCACCGTGATGACATCACTCCCATGTATGCACACAGAAGTCATGTACTGCGACACAGAGCTCTGAAGGGATGGCACAGGAATGATGTCCCTTCAGAGCGCATGCGCTGGTGACATCACTGGCTGCATGTAGTGTGAATATGCCCTAAACCGCACAAGTTTAGGAGATATTCACTGTACCTATAGGTAAGCCTTAATAAGGCTTACCTGTAGGCTTATCAGTAGGTACAAGTCAAAAAAATTACTTTACTTACACTTTAAGGTTTTTCACTCTTATTCATTCTATGCATTAAGGCTCCATGTACACGGGACGTTTTTACACCTGCTTCTAAACGATTAAACTTGATAGATAGTAATCCACGTTTAAACCACCCGTTTTGCCGCATTTACAGGATTTTGCCACGTTTGCGTTTAGAAGCATTTATAAAAAAAAAAAAAAAATGTAAATGGGCAAAAACAAAAAGCGCCTATAAACGCAAATGCGGCTAAACGCCGTAGCGCGTTTAGCCGCGTTTAGCGTCTGAAACGTGGAAATCTCAGCGTCTGAACTCATTTTTTTGCTTTCAAAGAAACGCTGTTAAAAGCAACTGCCTAAAAACTACTGTAAACAAGACTGTGTACATGGTCACATAAGATAACATTGAATGTGTTTAGGGGCGGCTGAAAAAAGCGTCCAACTGCCTCTGAAGGCGCGTTTAACAGCAGCAGTGTACATGAGGCCTAAGGTGAAAAACAGCGTCTTTGGGGCAGTTTGGGAGCAGGGCATACACTGCTCCTCCACCGCCCCTGCCTATTAAAATTAATGGGCAGCGCTGCTGAAGCGCCTGCAAAGCGCTTCGGCAGCACCGCAACACGCCGATTTAACCCTTTCTTCGGCCGCTAGTGGGGTTAAAAGAGCCCCGCAAGCAGCCAAAAACCGCCGGTAAAGTGTTGCTAAAACTAGCGCCGCTTTACCACCAATGCACCCAACACACCCAGTCTAAGGCCCCGTACACACGACCGAGTTTCTCGGCAGAATTCAGCCAGAAACTCGGTTCAGAGATGAATTCTGCCGAGAAACCCGGCCGTGTGTACACTTTCGGCCGAGGAAGCCGACGAGGACCTCGGCGAGGAAATAGAGAACATGTTCTCTATTTCCTCGTTGTTCTATGGGAGAACTCGGCCCGCCGAGATCCTCGGCGGCTCCAGGACTGAACACGCCGAGGAACTCGATGTGTTTGGCACGTCGAGTTCCTCGGCCGTGTGTACGGGGCTTCAGAGTGGAAATATGACACGTATTGGACATGGAACACAACAGTCACTATGGTGGCGGCTGCAAACGAAAAGGAGCTGTCCAAAAAGTAATGTTTATTTAAGTAAGGAGCATTTTATATACTCTCCCTATGCGGCCCATTGCATCAAAATAACCAAATTAATTTCATTATTTGAAATTTAGGGCAGAAATATTTGAGTTTACTACCGCTTTAACCTCCCTGGCGGTATGATTATGTCAGATTTTTGGTGCTGAAAGCGGTACATTGTTTCGCATGGAAATTTGGCGTTTTATATTGTAGGCCTGTAATTCTTAGAAATAACTCACTTAAATCTGTCCAAACAAGAGTCTAGTAGACATCCCCATGAAGTTTGAAACACAAAATCATAAATTATAATATAATAAATAACTATAAATAATTATCAAAAATAATATTATTATTATTATTATTATTATTATAATAATAAAAATATTCAATAATGTAATCAAAACAAAACCACTGAAATTTGCTCAGTCGCAGAATTGTCGCTGTTGTCACTTTCAGTGTCTGATGACAAATTTCCCCACAAATCACTATCGCTCAATTCTGCAAGTGATTCTAATTTATTATTGCTGTTTTCTAGCTGGTTTTGATGTAAAGGGAAGCTTTTTGGTTGCTACGGACAATCTCAAGTTTCCAGACAGAAAAAACAGTATATATAACATAAAACTGCATGGAGGGCACTGGACAAAGCATTAGGGACAAAAGGGAGGTGAAATGATTTTATACAGTAAGGTAATCTGTATGATTACAGTGTACTGTATGTGTTCTGTTTTTTGCACTTTTTGAATTTGCCGCCAAGCTCCACCCCATGCGTTGCGATGGTCGCAGGGAACGGAGCCTAGAACAGTGCTGAATCGGGCTGGGGACACAGCAGGAGGACATTGCAGGATCCAGGGGACAAAGTAAATTACATTACCAGGATACTGCAATGCAATCCCGAGTATGGTTCGGGGTTACTGCTAATGGTACTGAAATTTAACCCCAAGCCACACTCAGGATTACCGCCAGGGAGGTTAAAGAGGTAGTAAATTCTGCAGTCCCTATGGTGCTTTTCATCTTTTTCAATTTCCTTACCTTTTAGCAAGCATTACATGGTCTAATCAAGTCAGAATAGCCTATTACTTACTTTATTTTCAAACTTTAACATTTTTTGTCTTTCAGGATAAGGCGGCGCCATCTTTAGTACTGTCATCTTGAGTCAGTGTAGAGAATATAATTTCCGCCCTTTCCTGTTTCTCGCCATAATATCGTGCATGCGCGATCTAACATTACTGGACCGCCACTCATACCCAGCATATTACATTGTTTTTGTGCTTTTATTTATACCCGTTCTTGGTATATGCATGCCTATCAGTCCTGCTCCAGCTCTCCTCTCCTGATTGCACTCTCAGATGCAGTAGGTTTACTCCCCATGTGACGTCACGTGATCCAGGATGCAGGAGAAACTCTGTAGTCTCGCGAGGAGAGGGCAGTCAGCGCTGTGCCACTGGGAGAGGAAATCCCATTCACGGCACCCTGTCAATGGACGGACCGCACACAGTGTGCCGTGAATGAGGGGAAGGGAAGCGCATGCGCCAGTGACGTCAGTAAACCTCACAGTGAAAGAAAGAAAGTTACCGCTCCAGGTGGATTGTGTTAGGATGATCAGTATGGTCTCAGAAGATCAAGGGTGCTGGCAATGCACAAGGCAACAAATGGAAAAAGCTATGATTAACCTCCCTGTCGGTATGATTCTGTCTGGAATTACGTACCAAAAGCGGTACAATTATTTTGCGAGGAAATTTGGCGTTTTCTACTGTAGGCCTGTAATTCTTAGGAATAACTCACTTAAATCTGACCAAACAAGAGTCTTGTAGGCATCCCGGGTATGATTTTTTTTAAAAACAAAATCATAAATTATAATATAATAAATAATTATAAATAATTATAACAAATAATAATATAATTATAATAAAAATTATTCAATAATGTAATCAACTCAAAATCACTGAAATTTGCTCAGTTGCAGAATTGTTGCTGTCATTACTTTTATTTTTTTATGACGTATTTCCCCACAAATCGCTATCGCTCAATTCTGCAAGTGATTATAATTTATTATCGCTGTTTTCTAGCTGATCTAAAACCATTTTTGACATAAAGGGACACTTTTGGACAATCTACAGTTTTCAGGCAGAAAGAACAGTTTTTATTATATAAAAGTACATGTAGGGCACTGGACAGACCACTAGGGACAAGGGGATGTGTATTTTTTACATACAGTACTGTAATCTATAAGATTACAGTATACTGTATGTATAGTGTTTGTTTACTTTTTTGAATTTGGCGCCGTTCTCCGCCCCCGTGCGTCGTAACGTCGCAGGGAACGGAGATCCGCGGCACACGGGGACACTGTGAATCGAGCGAGGAGGTCCCGCTCGCTCACACAGCGGGGAGACATCGCAGGATCCAGGGACAAGGTGAGTAACTTGTCTGTGGATGCTGCGAAAGGTAAGCCGCGCCGCTGCACACTCTGCACATCCACCCCGAGCGTGACTCTGGGATACCGTTCTTAGCATAAAAAATCCACCCCGAGTCACGCTCGGGTTTACCGCTAAGGGGGTTAAGCACTAATTTATAGTGCGAAACGCGTCAGATGTTTTACTCCCGTGTTGTGTGCTGTGACTTGTAGTGCATTTTTCCTTTTTTAAATAAAGACAACCATCAAGGTTTTTTGGAGTGCGTCAGTAAACCTAACAGGACGGATTGCAGCAAAACTAAACAGGTAAGGAGACATTTGCCAGCAGCAATTAATAGTGTTTTTATTTTTTATGAGGATTACAAAGCAGCAAAGTTGTGTGGGAGGGTTTACAACCACTTTAAAGTGGTTGTACACTGTGTACAACCACTTTCGCCTTTTACCTGTAGGTGCTGGAAATATCTCCTAAACCTCCACGATTTAGGAGATATTTACAATGTCCCCGAACGCTGTCGTCTTATGCGCATGTGCCGATGTATTTAGCGTATGTGCACTTTAGAAAGGGAATGCTGTTCTGTTTCTAGAGGGGGTCATGCTGTGACTGGCGGCGCATTTTCGGGAGAGACGCCACTCCAGCCAGAGCCGGAAGGAAGAGGGCTGAAGATGGACGCTTCCAGCCAGCAGGGAAATCGGGGACATTGCAGGCTTCGAGTTCAGGTAAGTGACACATAATAGGCTACTATGAGATGCATAGTAGCCCCTTTTGCGTTAACTTTGCAGGGAAATAAAGAGGAGGTAAAACCCATCAGGGTTTAATTCCTCTTTAAAGGGTTTGTAAAGGATTTTTTTTTATTATCTTATTAGCTTCCTTTACCTTAATGCAGTGCTGTTTTCATGTCCTCGTTGTTCGTTTTTGCTCTCAAGTTGCTGTAATTCTTCTCTGATCTTCACACTTCCTGGTTGTCTGTTTCCTGATAACCACAGTACTGGGAGCTTTCTCTCTGTGGTCACTAATCAAGGAGGTGTGATTACTGTGTGTCTAAAACCCCTCAGCACCAATCAGTTTCGTTTTCCAAACCATCACTGCCCTGTATTTGCTCTGTATGCTCTGTACAGCAGAGGCAGGAAACAACATGCAAAAACAAAACTAGAAACTACAGGTACATTATATAATTGATTTTTATCTATTTTTTATTGTTTTTAAAAGGAATCAGTTAACTATTATGTCTCTATACCCTGTAAACAGTCATTTCAGCAAAAAAAACATTTTTTATTTACAAAAAATATATATTAACCTCCCTGGCGGTATGATTATTTCAGAAAAAAGGTGCTGAAGCGGTACAATTATTTGCATGGAAATTTGGTGTTGTATACTGTAGGTCTGTATTTTTTAGGAATAACTCACTTAGATCTGACCAAACAAGAGACTAGTAGGCATCCCGGGTATGAAATTTTTTTAAAAACAAAATTATAAATTATAATATAATAAATGATTATAAATAATTATAACAAATAATAATATAATTATAATAAAAATTATTCAATAATGTAATCAAATCAAAATCACTGAAATTTGCTCAGTTGCAGAATTGTCGCTGTCATTACTTTTATTTTTTTATGACGAATTTTCCCACAAATTGCTATCGCACAATTCTGCAAGTGATTATAATTTATTATCGCTGTTTTCTAGCTGCTCTAAAACCATTTTTGACATAAAAAGACACTTTTGGTTGCTATGGACAATCTACAGTTTGCAGGGAGAAAGAACAGTTTTTATTATATAAAAGTACATGTAGGGCACTGGGCAGACCACTAGGGACAAGGGGGGGGTGTATTTTTTACATACAGTACTGTAATCTATAAGATTACAGTATACTGTATGTAAGGTGTTTGTTTACTTTTTTGAATTTGGCGCCGTTCTTCGCCCCCGTGCGTCGTAACGTCGCAGGGAACGGAGATCGGCGGCACACAGAGGCACTGTGTGAATCGAGCGAGGTCCCGCTTGCTCACACAGCGCGGTGGCATCGCTGGATCCAGGGACAAGGTAAGTAAACACTGCCTGTGGATCCAGCGAGGCGAGCCCGAGTCTGACTCTGGGTTACCGATTGTAGCTGAAAAATTTAACCCCGAGTCAGACTCGGGAATACCGCCAGGGGGGTTAAAAGTCAGCAGCTACAAATACTGCAGCTGCTGACTTTTAATATATGGACACTTACCTGTCCCGGGCGCCCGCGATATTGTCACCCGAAGCCGATCTATCCCTCGTCTCTCGGGTGGAGGAGCCGCCATCTTCATTAAGGGAATCAGGAAGTGAAGCCTTGTGGCTTCACTTCCTGGTTCCCTACTGCGCATGATCAAGTCGCTCTGCGCGACCCCACTGGTCCCTGCTGGCTTCTGGGACCTGTGTGTCTCACAAAAGACAGCGGGGGGGGGGGGGGGGGCGGAAAAGGCGCCAAATGTGGCATAGGGAGCAAATACCTGGATTACACAAATATCTGCTCCCTCCTCCCCCTGAAAGATGCCAAATGTGACACCGGAGGGGGATTCCGAAAAAGCGGTAGTTCCATTTTTGGGTGGTACACCGCTTTGTCAGGTACGTCGCTTTGTCAGGTTGGCATGTTCACCCTGGGCTCTAGATGACCTTGTCCTGGTACTGATCCTACCGCATCGGATGTAAACCAGCCCTCAGCGCATACTAGCACCTCAACATATAACTCGCTTGGGGGGGTCCCTAAAAAAACAAAACGATAGTGACGATCCCTTAAAGAATAAAAATTAACGACAGCGACGTTAAGTCCCTAAAAAAAAAAAAAATGATAACGACGTTTACTATCGATTTAGAGAAGAAAAATTCCTATCGTGAAATTTAAGGGGGATATAGAGGGGGTGAAAGCGTGACAGAAAAGATGTGAAATCCCAAATGTAAACAGCGGTGGAACTACACATGGCATGGGGAAGCAATATTGAACTCCTCCTCTTTCCCCTGTGTGTGTGTGTGTGTGTGTGTGTGTGTGTGTGTGTGTCAGTCTGTAGCAGCATCCTCAGCCGCAGCATCTCCCTCACTCCACACAGGAGGTTTGCTCTCTATAAAGCATTCATCTCCAGAAGCTTACCTCTCCTCCTCCATGCAGACACACCAGGACTTGGCTACAGCATCCTCTCTCCCTTCAAAAAGCTTGAAAGCTATTTATTTATTTTTTTAACCACTATATATTTTTTTTGTTGGAATTTTTTTTTATTTATTTTTTTTACCACCCCCCCTTCCTTCTCCTCATCACCACCTCTATAGTCTACTGGGTCCTGCAAAACCTCCGCCCCACCAACCTCTTGTTGCTGCGCCAAGACATAACCTCTGCTACCTACCTAAAGCAGCAATCCTTCCCCCCATAGGCATCCTTCCTCTTCCCAGGAACACGGGGGGTGGGGGGAGGGGGGGCACCTCCAAAAAAAAAAAACAACCCTAACCAAAGAAAGAAAAAGCTGAAAGCCAAGGAGAAGAGAGCTTACCATGAGATTGCAATACACGTCGTCTTCTTCGTCTAGCACGTCTCTGGCCGCCGCCGGTCTCGCACCTTGCTTGTTACCGGGCGCCGGGGGCTCCGGCTTGGCAGGTGGCGGCTACTCCTGTTGCTGGGGTTGCTGTTACGGTGCCCTGCTGTTTTTCCTGTGGACTTCTGCCGCGGTGACGGCTTCCTCGTCATCCTCGTCGTCTTCTTCTGCTGCTGGAGGTGCGGGAGGTGCTGCAGTGAGCGGCGCTCCCGGTAGCGCTGGTGCCTCTGGTGCTGCAGCGTCTACTCCTCATTCCCCGGCTCCTCCTCTCCCCGCTGCAGTGGTGCTCGTTGCAGCAGCAGGTGCCGGCGGTGCCGGGGCTGGAGTGTCCCCGGCCGTGTGTTATACGTCCCCCGGCGCCGGCTCGGTACAGGAACTGGCTCAGCGCTCCCGAGTGGTCCTAGAGGGCAAAGTGCAGCAGCAAGGTAAGAGGAAGCACCTACCTGACCAACACGACCTGGTGACGAGAGCCAAAGGGCAACAGCTGGAGGCTTACACGGAGCCCCAAGTCACCCAACAGGCGACCGCTTGGATCGCGGCTTCTGCGGCCAGCCTCACCACCATCGCCACCATCGCCCTCACCGGATCTACCGACTCCTCAGCAGCAGCCTCGCCTGCCCCTCTCCACACCTACCTGGTCAAGGTGCATCAGGTCTGGCCGGTCAAGTCGGCCGGCTTGGACAAGGACTCTTTGATCACCGTGCAGGGGGATTTCGGCTCCGGCTGTCTGAAGCTGAAGGAAGACACTAGGTACATCTTCTTCATGGATCCCACCAACGCCACCTCGGTCTTCAGGGCTTCCTACCCACCCCTGGAGACTGGCAGGAGCCTCAAGAAAGATGTTGGCAGGGTGCTCTGCAGAGGTTGTGGTAAGTCGCTGCCTCCTGCCCAATCCCTTTAGTTTATTGCACTTGGCTTTTGATGTGTTGCTGATGATAATGATAAAAAACCTTTACCAAAGTATGGGAAAAAGTTCCTTTGGGTGTTGGCAAGGTGCCAGGGCTGCTTTGGGCCACTGAGGTTTATTTACTAAAGGCAAAATAAGTTGCACTTTGGCAAAGAGAATACTCCGAAGGCTTCCACATGGATCACTGGGGTTGATTTACTTAAGGTAAGGGACTGTTGCACTTTTGAAAAAGGAAGGCTCCCTAGACATCCACATGGACCACTGGGGTTGATTTACAAAAGGCAAGGGAAGTTGCCCTTTTACAACAAAAAGCCTCCCCAGACCTCCAAATGGAACACTGAGGATGATTTACTAAAGGCAAGGGAAGTTGCACTTTTACAACAAAAAGCCTCCCCAGACCTCCAAATGGAACACTGAGGATGATTTACTAAAGGCAAGGGAAGTTGCCCTTTTACAACAAAAAGCCTCCCCAGACCTCCAAATGGAACACTGAGGATGATTTATTAATGGATAAGGAAAGTTGCACTTTTGCAAGGGAATGCTCCTCAGGCTTCCACATGGACCACTGGGGTTAATTTACTAAAGGCAAAGGAAGTTGCACCTTTGCAAGGGAATGCTCCTCAGGCTTCCACATGGATCACTGGGGCTGATTTACTAAAGGCAAGGAAAGTTGCACTTTTGCAAAGGAATGCTCCTCAGGCTTCCACATGGACCACTGGGGTTGATTTACTAAAGGCAAGGAAAGTTGCACTTTTACAACAAAAAGCCTCCCCAGACCTCCAAATGGAACACTGAGGATGATTTACTTACGGATAAGGAAAGTTGCACTTTTGCAAGGGAATGCTCCTCAGGCTTCCACATGGATAACTGGGGTTAATTTACTAAAGGCAAAGGAAGTTGCACCTTTGCAAGGGAATGCTCCTCAGGCTTCCACATGGACCACTGGGGCTGATTTACTAAAGGCAAAGGAAGTTGCACTTTTGCAACAAAAAGGCTTCCCAGACGTCCACATGGATCACTGAGGTTGATTTACTTAAGGCAAGTGAAGTTGCACTTTTACAACTAAAAGGCTCCCCAGACTTCTACATGAATCAGTTGATATACTAAAGGCAAGGGAAGTTGCACTTTTGCAACAAAAAGGCTCCCCAGACGTCCACATGGATCACTGGGGCGCATTTACTAAGGGAAGTTGCACTTTTGCTAAAGGAATGCGCCCAGGCTTCCATATGGACAACTGGGGTTGATGTACCAAACGCAAGGAAAGTTGCACTTTTGCAAGGGAATTTAGCAAAAACCAACTTCCATCTTGCAATTGTGTGCCAACAAAATACCAATTTTTTTTTTTTTTTTTTTAAATCTTGCACGTGATTGGGTATTTTTGTGTCACATTTCACCACGTTCACCAAGCTAAGGGAAGATTTACATTGTGAATGGCAACTTCCCTTTAAAAGTGAACAGCCCATTTATCTTTAGTAAGCCAACCCCCTACGTGTCTGGGCTGCTTTGATTCACATGGGTTGATTTACTAAACTTACTAAGTTACTAATAACAAACTAAGTAGGCAAGGGAAGTTGCAAAGTGCAAGAGAATTTGCTTGCAGCTTAGTGAATGGTGAAGTTTCACTTTGCAAAGGATCCTCAATCACGTTCAAGGAAAATACAAAAACGGTATTTGTGCTTGCACATGATTGGAAGATGGAAGTCAGCAGAGCTTTACCTCTGGGTAGAATTCACTTGAAAAGTGCAACTTCCCTTGCAAAGTGAACAGTTTATTGGCCTGTAGTAAATCAACACCTTCTAGGTAATGGAACTGTTGGATTGCGCCTTCTGTTATTAGCTAGTGGTGTTTGAAAATGGGCACTGTTGGAGTTGTGAGAAAGTTGTTGAAAGTGAACAGCCTGTGTGTCTTCAATAAATCCACCCCATATGTGTCTGGGCTGCTTTGATTCACATGGGTTCATTTACTAAAATGAAGTAGGCTGTTCGTTTTGCAAGGGAAGTTGCACATTGCAAGGAAATTTGCTCGAAGCTAAGATTCACTTTGCAAAGGATACCCAATCGCGTTTAAGGAAAACGCAAAAACAGCATTTTTTTTTGCTTGCACATGAGTAAAAGATGGAAGTCATCAGATCCTTACCTCTGGTATAAATTCCCTTGCAAAGTGTAACTTCTCTTGCAAAGTGTAACTTCCTTTGCAAAGTGTAACTTCCCTTGCAAAGTGTAACTTCCTTTGCAAAGTGTAACTTTCTTTGCAAAGTGTAACTTCCCTTGCAAAGTGTAACTTCCCTTGCAAGGTATAAATTCCCTTGCAAAGTGTAACTTCCTTTGCAAAGTGTAACTTCCCTTGCGAAGTGTGACTTCCCTTGCAAAGTGTAACTTCCCTTGCAAAGTGTAACTTCCCCTGCAAAGTGTAACTTCCCTTGCAAAGTGAACAGTTGATTGACCTGTAGTAAATCACCTCCTGCTAGGTAATGAAACCTTTGGATTTAGTCTTCTGTCGTTAGCTAGTGGTGTTTGAAAGTGGGCTTTGTTTGAGTTTAAAGCGCTTTTCTAAGTCAAACGTATTGTTGGATGTCCAAGCGTTGGCTACAATAGCAGAAAGCATTGGAGAAGCTCACTAGGAAGATGCGTAGAGGTGTAGCAGAAAGCTGAAGGCCTTGTCTTTCACTATAGAATGTTTGTGGTCCTGTTGTTGTGGTGACATTTCTGGTGGAATTGGCACTTTTTAAAGTTTTTAGGTATGGTTGCGTACTTCTAACAAGGTTCTAAAGTATAACAGAAGGCACAACTTTTTATGAACTTTAGATAGAGGGGAGAGGAATTGGAAGACTTTTCAGGTTTTATTGCTGTCTTTGGCTTCTTTAGGAAGAGTCACCCTCTTGATGACAATTATCGCAAAGGTGAAAGAAAAAGACACATTTTGAGTCACCAGAGGGGGGAAACTTCCAAGTATTGGAGGGATTTGATTTCACTTCCTGTTGTGGCTATAGGACAGGAAGTGAAGGGAGATTCTCTCCAATGGGACCCAGATGGCAACAAAGTCTTTGTAACCCTTCCTTACTCTATCCAAAATGGAAAACAAAAAAGTTTTGCCTTTAAAGCTTTGTTTTGGAAAGCTTATACCTTGTTATCATCTTTAAACTTGTAAATGTGGCTTTGAGAACTGTCTCTATTTTATAAACAATATGTATGTGTTTATTATACTTTTATGTTTGCTTTTGCATAGTGTATTATACAATGCATAGTGCATGCTCAATTGTTTTTTTTCTCCCCATTGCATTGTACCAGTACCAAATTTCTTATTCTTGCTGGTACTATGTGACAATCAACAGTTGTGTTTTTATTTTGCTGCCTTGTGATGAATAAGGTTTACCTTACTTTAAAGCAATTACAATGTAGACAAAAACAGTAGTTTGTAGGTTTAAAATGCTGTGCTGTTATTGTCTGGATGGAATTGCAGCTCTGAGCTTGCTCCTGCATTGGCCAATGAGCTGGAGGGAGCTGTTCAGCTGGTGTGGTGCTGAAGTGTGGATGTGAGTTGGGAATCCCCAGCTCTGGCTGATTTCAAATACTCTCCCGAGACCTTGTTTTTTAAATAGCTAACTTCAAAGCTAACATTGCCATGTAGTAGATGCGGATTTTATATGGTGGCATATGTTGTGTGTTTTATGTTTTACTGACCTGTGAAATAGACGTGCACACTACAGTAAAAGGCCATATGAATTGATTGCAGTTGTATGAGCTTTACAACACAATGCTTAGGATATAGGATGTGTCTAGATGCCTGCCAATGCAATGCACATCCATAAAAAAAAAAAAAGTGTACTGTATAGTGTTAATATTTGAGAAATAAAAAAAAAAAACCTGTGTATAGTGTTAATATTGAAGACATAACATGACTCTGCTATTTCAATGTATAGAGACATGATTCAGCAGTTGTTTACATTGGAATCTTTAATGTTTGGAGTGATTTACATTCAAAAGTAAGCTTGGCTATGTTATGGAAATTGCTATGCTGTTAGTTTGTCTTTCGATGACATCTTATTTCTGCAGTGGAGATAATATTTGATTGCTGATATCTCATTGTTTACATGGTGCTCTTGCTGTAGCAGGCAGATTTTATTATATTTTTTTAGTGGCTTTGAATATGTCTGTCGGCAAATGCAAGTCTACCTTAACCAATGTCATGTAAGGGCTTGATCTAGGGCAGGGGTAGGCGTCATGTAAGGGCTTGATCTAGGGCAGGGGTAGGCAACCTTTGGCGCTCCAGCTGTTGTGGAACTAAATTTCCCATGAGGCATTGCAAGGTTGGCAGTTACAATTACTCCCAGAGGCATGATGGGGTTGGAAGTTTGGCAGTTACAATTATAGTTCTGCAACAGCTGGAGTGCCACAGGTTGCCTACCCCTGATATAGGGCATGGATGCTCAATTTGTGGCCCTCCCGCTGTTGCAGAACTACAACTGCCATCACACCTCTGCCTTTGGGAGTCATGCTTGTAACTGTCAACAGGTTGCAATGCATCATGGGACTTGTAGTTCTGCAACAGCTGGAAGGCCACAGATTGAGCACCCATGATCTACGGCACAGGTGTCAAACTGGCGGCCTGCCAGCTGTTGCAGAACTACAACTGCCATCATGCCTCTGCCTTTGGGAGTCATGCTTGTAACTGTCAACAGGTTGCGATGCCTCATGGGACTCGTAGCTCCACAACAGCTGAAGGGCCACAGGTTGAGCACCCATGATCTACGGCACAGGTGTAAAACTGGCGGCCCTCCAACCGTTGCAGAACTACAAGTCCCATGGGGCACTGCAAGGCTGACAGTTACAAGCATGACTCCCACAGGCGAAAGCATGATTGGACTTGCAGTTATGCAATAGCTGGAGGTCCACCAGCTTGACACCCCTGATCTAGGGCTTAATAAGCAACCGTGTATTCGCAGGGAGTGGGCAGTTTCAGAAGTTAAAACAGCCCATGAGCTCATAGGGATATGCGGCCTAAGAATCAGAGGCAATGTTTGCCAGTTGTGGGTAATATATACTGTATATATACATATTACATGTCATTTCTTCTCTGCTATTCTGTGTTAACTTTTCACACCCTCAGAGGTTACATATCAATTCTCTGCTATTCTGATATCTTAGCATTGAAAAATCATTTAGATTCTGGAAGAAGCAATGCCATCCTTATTCTTAAAAAAAAAAAAAAAATGAAGGAACTTCACAGAATTAGAAGTCTCTGTTCAGATTGTGCACTAGGGCCCTGTAGTTTTTAATGACATGTGCTTGATGTTCCTTAGTTGGTATGCTAATGCTGCGTATGGAATTATTAGCTCTTATTCCAAATGAGGAGGCAATTTAAAGAGTCTTGAATATTGATTCACACCACATAACATAAAGCATTTTTTTTTCTGACAATTTTAACTTTATTTTTTTTTTACTATTAAATGTTACCTACAATTAGTTCAAAACATTGAAATAGGTGTGAATTTACTATGCAGGGTGGAGCTAATATTAAGTGACTTGGCCTGCATAATTTGTTGCCCAAATCATTGGGCATGAAAGGACTTAGTGATAATATTTTAGATAAGCTTAAGTAATAATATCAAAAGCTTGAGTAAAAATCAACTATGTAATCATATAATCATGCACAGATGTATGAAGCAGTTTATTATTATTATTATTATTATTATTATTATTATTATTATTATTATTATTATTATCAAAATAAAAATAATAATAAAAATGACACAACAATAATAATATAGTAATCTCATCAAAAAAGTATATAGTATATCAACTTCATGCCATTCATAAACAATGTTGTATATATATACTGAAAATATGTATTTTTTTTTATTTTCTAATAATAATAATAGTAATAATACATTGTTTCATACATCGGTGTATGTTTATATGATTACATAGTTTATTAAAGGTCCTGCAATTATTACTGTAGTGGCTGTCAGAACTGCTAACGTAGTCAGTGAAAAGTATATAGGGGAGGAAAAAAAAATATTTAATTCCAGTATGTGCTTTAGCAGTCTCTATTATATATGTGTACTAGCTGAAAATACCTGGACCCTGTAAACAGGGTAAAGCAAAGCTTTCTTTCAATTATGTCAGTTTGAAGTCTGAAGACTTTCTCGATCACTATGGATAAGACTTTTAACTGGACATTTACCAGTCATAGATGCTGGTGAGAAAATACCCTGAAGCCTCGTACACACGACCGAGGAACTCGGCGGGCGAAACACATCGTTTTCCTCGTCGAGTTCCTTGTTAGGCTGTAGAGGAACTCGACAAGGCAAGTTTCTCTATTCCCGTCAAGGAAAAAGAGAACATGCTCTCTTTTTGGCTCGTTGGGATCCTCGACAGTTTCCTCGTCGGAAATTGTAAACACGACCAGTTTCCTCGGCAAAAAAAAAATCCCAGCAAGTTTCTTGCTGGTTTTTGCAGAGAAATTCGGTCGTGTGTACGAGGTCTGAGGCCTCGTACACACGACCAGTTTCCTCAGCAGAATCCACCAAGAAACTTGGTGGGAGATTTTTTTTGCCAAGGAAACCGGTCGTGTGTACATTTTTCAGCGAGGAAACTGTCGAGGAACTCGACGAGCCAAAAAGAGAGCATGTTCTCTTTTTCCTCTATGGGAATGGAGAAAATTGGCTTGTCGAGTTCCTCGACAGCCTAAGAAGGAACTCGACAAGGAAAACAATGTGTTTCGCCCGCCGAGTTCCTCGGTTGTGTGTACGAGGCCTGAGACTGGTGTTGAAGGAATAGACGTTTTTCAGCATCACAAAAGTGGAAAAAAACAAATCATTAAGATTGAACATGTAGGTGAGAAAGGAACAAAAGAATAGTAAAATAGAAAGCCTGACAAATAGGTTGAGTGGATTAAATTAATGTATCCGTTTTGTGTTTTCGAAGTTGTAATACGGTACTCTGGCAGGAATGTCATGAAGTATTGAATTAAAGAAAACCTATGCTATAATTTACAAACAAGTAAAAGCATTACCACCAGCCTTTTCTGCGCCGTGTAAGACTTACAGCTGTGTGTCATCACATTAAAACCGTATGACATGCCGTCTGTTTCCTACACACACACCACAAAAAGTATATAGTATATCAACTTCATGCCATTCATAAATAATTGTTTTATTTATATATTTTAAAAACAAAATTGTTAGTTATTTTACAACTTTAGATCAATAGGTAAAATATATTATTAAATAATAATTGAAGGAATAGATCATAGACACCCAAAATATAGTGTACAGCACAAAATATTTTTTATTCTTTAAACAAATGATATCTGAATTTAGTTAACTATTAACTGTGATAATAAAAGCATGCAAACATTTATTTTGCTGAATAAACAGATACATTGTTTTCCGGTATGGTAATTCACTGAAAAATAATTTTATATAGTTTGGGGAATTTAGTTTGATGTATTTGGCTTTTTGCATGCTATGTACATTCTTTTATATACTTTGGGTTTATACGGGCTGTTAAAGATATATCTGTACATTAAAGTGGATGTAAACCAGATTCATGAAATTCGAGCTGGGCACATATATCTGCAGTATTTTGTTATCTCTCTTCAAAGAGCTAAGTCCCGTAGCTCTCTCCTGACCCGTTGCTCTGTTATCAGCCTGATAACTCCTGACAAATTCTCGGACACATCAGACAAAAGCAGCCTGACATTTCTGTCCGGGGAGGTTGCTAAAATGGATTAGCAGGCAGCTGGCCCTGTTACAAAACAACTCTCAAGCCTCGTACACACGACCGAGGAACTCGACGGGCGAAATACATCGTTTTCTTCGTCGAGTTCCTTGTCAGGCTGTCCAGGAACTCGACAAGGCAAGTTTCTCCATTCCCATCGAGGAAATCGAGAACTTGCTCTCTTTTTGGCTCGTCGCACTTCTCGACAGTTTCCTCGACGAAAATGTACACACGACCGGTTTCCTCGGCAAAAAAAATATCTCCCAGCAAGTTTCTTGCTGGTTTTTGCCGAGAAACTGGGTCATGTGTACGAGGCCTGAGAGTCTCTGCCTATGATGAGAGGGGGTGTGTGCCTTTCCTCCAATCAGCAATGTTAGCTATCTTGGCTGTATACCCAGACATCACACTGTGTTAAACAGGAAGAGAAAATTTGCTAACATGATCTTAACTTTCTGAACAGTATATAAATGTGAAGACAGCAGATATACATATAAAACCTATGTAGGGAGATGTGGTTAATCTCTGTGTATCATCTGAGGCTGTTCACTTCTCTGGGTGTATGGAGGGTTTACATCCACTTTAAGGCCCCTGTAGACACAAGGTGATTATTGCTTCTTCTGGACAATTTTGGCCAGTGTTGCTATTACTCCTCCGATCTCCATAAAAATCTTGGATGACTGATTTTGAAAATAGAGAATAGCTGTGGGGTTTTTGTTTCTGCCAATCACTGTTGTTCTTTCACAAAATAATCTGGGGACAGGGATGTTATCTTGCTTTGTTCTTTCCATCCCACAAATTCAAAAATATGCATGTTTGGCAAATCAAATTTAAATGTCCATAGATAAATATTTCAGCGTAAACATTGTAGTTGGATCATACGTACATAGCAAACATCCTTATGTCTTAGAGTGCCTCTGGTAAGCATTATATTAATATAATTATATTACCTACTGGTTATACAGCTGGTAAAATCATGGGGTTTTCATAGAGTTAAAATCCTTTCCCAACTTTTTTGTATAAATATTTTTACATTAGTATGCTTGTCCACCAAGTGGTTTCATTGTAAGGGTTGCCATGTGTTTGTATGGTGACATAAATATTGAAATTCAGTAGGATTTTCTAGTGTTGTGCACCATATTTGGGCTTTAGCTTAGATGTTTTTATTTTTGTTGTCACAATGGTAACCTCATAATTATAAGCATTGCATGTGCTGTCATTGGAAGCCCTCTCGCTTGATGTTTCTAAAGAAAATGAACAGTTGAAACTGGTTGCTAGGACAATACAAAAGGCTCATTCAACAGACTACAATGATCATGAGACTTAGAGATTTTCTATTTATTTGTGGCATTGCATCACTGATTGAGCATGATGGAAGAAGTACCCAGAAATACAAGTTTAAAATTGTAACTTAAATTGCTGACTGTTATCATACAAACAACTAGAGTTTTCTAAAAGAGAATCCACTGAGCGCTCAGATCTGTATGTGTGCTGTCATAACATAAGCTGTAAATACTATTGTAGGCCCTGTAGGTTTTTGTTATCGGTCAGAAACACTTTACGCGGTCATTTCTAAATGATGAAATACTTGGGTCCAGTGATATAATCAGGCAGTATTGCTGTATCTTAGTGTAGCCAGTATAAAATAAATCTATCTTCAACCTGGTAAATCCAAGAAATACAATTACCTTTGGATTGTAAATTGAATGTGAAATGTAAATAAGCGTAACTTTGAGGTATCACGATGAACTCTAATGGCCCGTACACGCGATCGGACCTTTGTCCGACCAAAATCACATGGAATTCCGACGGACGGAATTCCATCTAAGTAAAAGAGAACATGTTCTCTATCTAAACTCCAATGGAATTCATTGGAATTTCCGATGGAATAACTGCAATGGGGCATACACACGGTCGGAATTTCCAATGGAAAAAGTCAGTCGGACTTTTTCCATCGGAAATTCCGATCCTGTGTACGGGGCTTAATGCTTACTGGCTACATTGGATTTTTTTTTTTAAAAGATTCAAATTTTCAATCTTAACATTATAGATATAATACCTAAAAATGACTTCTATTTTCTATTTTATTTTCAAATACAAACTGTAATTTGGCTTCTAATGGTACCCTGTCTATCTGTCTAGGTAAGAAATAAAACAGTGATTGCCACTTTATTTTGTCGGGAGACATCTGCATTTGCAAACCGTAGTCATGCATTGCATCTGTACTTTTAAACAGCTATTGCTATCTAATAGCCTCCATGGGACCTTGGGCCATTGTATACTTTCTCATAGTATAACTCCCTTTGGACAAGTCTAAATAGTCTAACGACTATCAGGAACAACGCTAAATGACACAAAGACTAAAAGTGTAAACAGCAGGGTCAAAGAGTCCCAGTAAATGGACTTGAAATTGCTATACATTTAGTTCAGCCGACCCCTGGAAGCATGGAATTAAGATAAAGGCCAGTAGTGAAGTGATGCTGTATCTGAATCTGTTTTAAAGCTCTGTAATTTTTCATGCCAAGGTAACGATACATCCTATTTTCCTCTGGATATTCCAAATCTATACAATGTGATTCAGAGCATTTCTCACAGCAAAAAAAATGTTATTTCAGATTTTCTGCTGTGCTGCATGTAAATTACAGTTTACAGCACTGGCCGCGCAGCAGCGGTATTGGTACAGTGCAGAAAGAAAACAATGGCGAAAACAAAACAAAGTTAGTACATTGGTTATTTTTGGCATGTCAGAAAATATTTGCTGTTGTTCCTTATGAATATTTCACTTTGCATAAGAGTTTGTCCTGGTTTAAAATGAAACCTATTTTTGCAGTGGGTTTGTGAGTTTGACATCCCAGCTTCATCATGGGCTAGTTATATTTGTAAGGCTATATAAATATGTCTACTCTTATTAAATAAATGACACTGCATTTGATTATTACTGATTTTAGTAATTATAAGCAGATATCAAGAGCACTCCACCTCCCTTACTTCATATGTCAAGAGCCCCCCTATCATCAGAAGTCAAGAGTGCCCCACCCTCCCTTACATACCAGCACATCACTCTTACCTTCTACTGCTGCTGGGAAGAAGCTGGGGACAGAGATGGGAAGCAGTAAGTGCAGAGTCAGGAGGAGAACCAGAGGAGGGCTGGAGTGAGCTGTCGGAGTCTGCTGAATGCTGAGACCGGGGGAGGCGGACACAAGGGGGTGCTGTGGCTGCACAGAGAGGCACAGGATCTGTAGGAAGACTTCTGTCATCCACTCTGCTGACTGCTGAGATGGGGGGGATAAGCCTCTCTGCAGCTGCACAGAGAAGCACGGGATCTGGTGGAGGAGTTCTGTCCTCCTCTCTACTGCCGACTGCTGAGACAAGATGAGAGCAGAGAGAGGTGCTGTAACTGGAGAAGAGGTATGAAGTCCACACAATATGACCTGGTGGGCCAGATTCAGCCTGCAGGCGTTTTGTTTGACACATGTGGTTTAAAGTGAACCTCAACCTTGTTCACACTGGAGTATTTCTCTGATCTACTGTCCACCCTTCATCCCTGGGGTACTCATGTTTTGACTTGCTAATGTGTACATGTTTCCTCTACACTGTGACAGTTCTTGGCTTGGCCACTCCATCACCAAGTGCTGCATTGTGGAAAGGCAGGGTACATGTTCTGTGTTCTCTTTATACCTGGAAGTACCAGGTATTTTCTTGGGGAAGCAAATGTTCACATTAAATCTTAACTCCAGAAAAAACACCTGTGATCGGAATATGAGGGAGAATCATCAAAAAGATAAGGACTTTACTCCAGGGATGATCAGAGCAGGTTAGCCTAGTCCTAAATCAGTTAAATGTAAAGCTGTAATTTTAATTGGCTATAACAAAGAATTAATATTGAGGATTACTCTAGCAGCACTCTATCACTTCATACTCCAATGATAATCATGTGCTTAAAAAGAGTCCATAAACCAGATAACTGGAAAAAAGTCCATAAACTGTTGCTTCATATCCACTTGAAATGGCTATTATCACCACTGTGCATAAGTGAGACACACTCCCCTCTTGTCACCGCACTCACCACATAATATTTGCCTTTCCTTTTACAGATCGGACAAAACACCTGTTAATCCAACCACAGTGTAATTATCGCTTCTGGTCCACGTTCCTCACTCTGACAGTCTTCACTAGAACTGTGACTCAAACATAGAGGAACAAACAATCCTCATAGCGTAATCCAGTTACATTTTTTTTATTATACAACAAACCGCTTAAAATGATACTCACAAACAAGTAAAAAATCATTAGAGATCTTTATCATGTAGTCAGGCTCTAGCCACATACACATGCCACTAGCTGCATCTCACCACACTACCGGGATCATGCTTAATGCCACTTATTGCCAGGGCTCTGACGTCAATTTCTGTCACCGCATAGTCACACTCTAACTTAATTAAACCTACATTTTGCCCCAGATTTACTAGAGGCAAGGTTCTGCACAACTCAAGAACAGAACAGTGTTGTTGCTGCAATTATTGCAGTCAATTAATAATAGAAGTACTATTGCCACATTATCAGAATCTGTGTGCTATGAAAATTCTCTGCAAAAAGGAGACTCAATATACAGTGTCGCTGAACTCCCATAATAATGCAGTGGGGGAAATAATTATCTGATCCCCTGCAGATTTTGTACATTTGCCCACTTACAAAGAAATAAAGGGTCTATAATTTTTATCATAGGTGTATATGTAAAACACATTAAATCAAATGCTATAAATTAAGTTGCAGTTCAGTGAGTAAATCCCCAAGCAAAACATGACATAGTACTTGGTGGAGAAACCCTTGTTGGCAAGCACTGAGGAAAGACATTTCTTGTAGTTGGTGTGACCAGGTTTGCACACATCTTAGGAGGGATTTTGTTCCACTCTTCTTTACAGATCTTCTCCAAATCCTTGAGTTTCCTTGACTGTCTCTTGGCAACTTGGAGTTTCAGCCCCCTTCATAAATTGTCTCTAGGATTAAGGTCTGGAGACTTCATGACCTTAATGTGCTTTCTCTTAAGTCACTCCTTTGTTGCCTTGACAGGATGTTTTGGGTCATTGTCATGCTGGAAGACCCATCCCCGACCCATCTTTAGTTTTCTGGCTGAGGGAAGAAGATTCTTATACAAGATTTTACACAAAACGTGGCCCTGTTCATTGGCCCCTCAATGCAGCAAAGTCGGCCTGTATCTTTAGCAGAGAAACAGCCCCAAAGCATAATGTTTCTACCTCCGTGCTTGACTGTAGGGATGGTGTTCTTAGGGTCATAGTCAGCATTTTTTATCTACCAAACACAGCGAGTTGAGTTAATGCCAAAAGACTAAATTGTGATCTTATTTGACCACAGCACCTTCTTCCAATCCTTCTCTGATTCATTTAGATGTTCATTGACATGATTGTACATGTGCCTTCTTGAGGAGGGGGACTCGCTGTGTTTGGAGATAGAAAAATGTTGACTATGACCCTAAGAACACCATCCCTACAGTCAAGCATGGAGGTGGAAACATTATGCTTTGGGGCTGTTTCTCTGCTAAAGGTATGGACTGACTTTGCTTCATTAAAGGGTCAATGGATGGGGCCATGTATTGTAAAATCTTGGATAAGAACCTTCTTTTCTCAGCCAGAACACTGAAGATGGATCGTGGATGGGTCTTCCAGCATGACAATGATCCAAAACATACCGCCAAGGCAACAAAAAAGTGGCTCAAGAAGAAGCACATTAAGGCCATGGATTGGCCAAGCCAGTCTCCAAACCTTAATCCTATAGAAAATTTATGAAGGGAGCTGAAACTTCGAGTTCCCAAGCTACAGCTAAGAAACCTTATGGATTTAGAGAAGATCTGTAAAGAGTGGACCAAAATCCCTCCTGAGATGTGTGCAAACCTGGTAACCAACTATAAGAAACGTCTTACCTCTGTGCTTGCCAACAAGGGTTTCTCCACAAAGTAATAAATCACGTTTTGCTTGGGGATCAAATATTTATTTTACTAATCGAACTGCAACTCATCATTTAAAATACACCTATGATAAAAATTATAGACCGTTCATTTCTTTGTAAGTGGACAAATTAACAAAATCTGCAGGGGATCAAATAATTATTTTCCCCACTGTAGCTGACCAAAGTGAGGTAGCACATATCCATTAAAACTTCAGGAACATTTAATAAATCATAATTTTATAATATCCTAATATTAACATGGTTATGAGCATGAGTAAACTGATAAATGCAAATTAAAAATTACCATTTACCAAATTCCACAACAGACTTTTAAAAGAATCTGTAGTTGCATAGGATATAATAATTGAAGTGGACACAGCTTCTGTGAGCTAATTGAATCCTCTACTGTCTTAGTAAATCAACTATTTTGAGTCTGTTTTGTTTAGTTTGGTGTCTATTTTGTTGTGGTGCATTAAATATGTGCTGCAGTAGGGTAGCCTATTAATTTGAAGGAGCTGCCCAATGATGTGCATACAGCAGTGTGCTGGGAAGGTGGTGCAAAGCAGCAGAGAGGTTTAATTTACTAAAACTGGAGTTTGGAAAATCTGGTGCAGCTCTGCATAGAAACCAATCAGCTTCCAGTTTTTTTTTTGTCAAAGCTTAAGTGAACAAGCTGAAGTTGGAGGCTAATTGGCTACCATGCACAGCTGCACCAGGTTTTGCACCCTGCAGCTTTAGTGAAGTAAAGCCTCTAAGGGCTCTTTCACACCAGCGGACGAACGGTCCGCTTTTCATAAGTCCGTTTACGGACTTACAATGGTTCCCTATGGGATCACGGCCGTTAGCGGATGGAGCATCCGCTAACGTCCGTAATCACCCGCCTCCGTCAGGATCCGTTTTTTCAGACGGAAGAAAACCCTATTTTTCTTCCGTCTGACGGTCCGTATTCATCCGATTCCCCATAGGGGAGAGCGGAGGAGAGACAGGGCGGTCTCTGCACTGTGTGCGGGGAGCGCCTTGTCCGCCGACAGCTCAGCGGGGATTAACGGAGGAATCCCCGCTGAGCCAAACGGGCTAACGGAGCGGATCAATACGGATCCGCTCCGTGTGAAAAAGCCCTAAAGCAGGCCATACATGAATTTCGAACAAATTTTCTTTTCAAAATCAGAAAGTTTGTTTTCTTTGTGATCCGATGGTGCCACCATTGATTTTCGAAATTCGGCCGACCAAACCTTCATGTTGCCGGGAATATTCGTTTCTCTCCGGTAATATTTGTTTCTCTCTGGGAATATTCTTTTCTCTCGGGGAATATTCTTTTCTTGCACATGCGCATTTTTTTATTATTACATTTCTCGCAGGATTCTCCCATCATCGATGAGAAAATCGTTTGTTTTTCAAAAAATTTCCAACATGTCGGATTTCTCAAATTTGTTTGCCGCACGAAAATTGGATGTTGCTGCAGCCCACTAACGGTGCGAAATTCGTACAAAAATTCTTTGATACGATTTAAGAAAGAAAATTCTTTCGAAATTCGAACCGTGTATACAGTTGCATGGATTTCTGAATTGTGTAATTTCCTGCAGATCTGCATGGAAATATTTTGGGCAATCAATAATTAGAAAATTGCTGATTCACCTAATTGGGTCATCTTTAGCTTTGGTAAAGTGACAGTTAATCATCATAATCTTTGGTGACTATAGTTAGCTTTTATTTGTATTAATACGATAATAATAATCCCTGCATTTTATAATTATTTATCATATACTGTAAATGGGACTGCAGTAGACAAAAGACAACAATTGTTACTAGACTTACTAACAACTGCACTTTAGTAATGATCAAACTTACATCACTTACAGTAGATAAAGCTCAAATGACATTGTTTTAATGCCTTGCAATCGAGAGTCTAGTCAGAACTTCAGCTCAAATGAGGACCATTCATTTGACATTAAGCTGACCTGACTTGTCTTTCAGTCCACAACTATCAGCATAGTAACAGCATCTAAAATCCTGTAAAGTGTTTTTTCCATGCAAAACATATGCCTTTCACAGCACTTGTACAGTGAATTAGCAACACTTGTCAGTTAAATGAATTTGGTCTTGCATCTGCTATTGTGACAGTGTTATACACCATATCTGTAATCAGTGGAAAATGCATTATAATCTCATTATAGTACATACGATTGATAATATGTACATTTAAGAGACAAACTTAGTAATGTTATTATTTTAACAATCTTACCTTTTTTTATTATTATTATCTCATTCAATCATTCTTCTGCAATTAAAAAGTATATCATTTAAACATTTCATAACTTTAACCCCTTCCCGCTGAGGGTACGCATATATGCGGATATAGGGGGTTATACTGGGATGATGCCCACAGCTGCAGGCATCCTCCGGGTACAGTTTTTTAGAGTGAACGTCTTTACTGGTATAACAACCGATAGCTAAAAGCCACTTGGTTGTTATCCTGGAGGAGCGGTAGTGGACATCCCCCCTCCCGCCGCCATCCGCCGCTCTTCCCGGGCCTCCCGTCCCACCGGGAGACCTGATCCTCGATCCGCCATTTTCGGCAGCTAGGGACAGACTGGCATGAAGCCGGAAACGGCTTTGTTCCAGTCTTGTCTCTGCAAACATGGAAGCAACGTCACAACGTCACTTCCCGTTTACTCGGCTTAGTCATGAAAGGGATAATATACAGGGATTCTGGATGAAGATATAAAATAAACCTTATTTTAATTCTGTGTAATGAAAGGATATTGACAGGTCAGTGAATTGCATACGACCAATACTTTAACATTATTATTCCACCTAATAGATGGAATAACTTTAGGCCTGCTAATGTCTTACGGAAACGGCGTAAATCGACTGCGGCGGCCGGGTGTAGGTTCGTGAATCGGCATATCAACTCATTTACATATTCTATGCCGACCGCAATGGAAGCGCCACCTAGCGGCCATCCAAAATATTGCAATCTAAGATAGAACGACGCAAGCCGTCGTATCTTAGATATGTTTAAGCATATCTCTGTTTGAGCATACGCTTAAACATAGGTCGGCGTAGATTCTGAGTTAGGTCGACTTATCTACTGATAAGTCTGCCTAACTCTACCTGAATCTACCTACTAGTTTTTAGCCTTAGGCCTCGTACACACGACAGAGAAACTCGACGGGCGAAACACATCGAGGAACTCGACAAGCTTGCTTTGCGTACACACAGTCAAGCCAAAATCTCCTCGTTCTCAAACGCGGTGACATACAACACATACAACGGCAGGGGAAGTTCGATTCCACTGGCTAAACTCTTGGGGCTGCTTTTGCTAATTTCATGTGTTTGCGTGTTAAATAAAAGTTTGGTAAGAGACGATTTGCACTTTTCAGTCTGTTACAGATTTAAAAATGTGTTATCTCCATTACAAATGCTACTTTTACTCCCGTCTCATACTTTATTCTGAGCAAGCGCGGGTTTCTTAGCATACAGACATTCGAGTTTCTCGACGAAAACCAGCCCGTCGAGGATCTCGACAAGCCAAATCTGACTCCCGTCAAGGAAATAGAGAACTTGCTCTCTTTTTGGCTCGACGAGGTTCTCGACAGTTTCCTCGACGAAAATGTACACACGACCGGTTTCCTCGGCAAAAAAATATCTCCCAGCAAGGTTCTTGCTGTTTTTTGCCGAGAAACTCGGTCGTGTGTACGAGGCCTCAGTTTAGCAAATAACCTTAACCTAAGTTAAAGAATAAAAAGTCCCTCTGCAGGCTACTCGCTGCAATTGCTCCCGCCAGATCGTATCACTTACTGCAGCAGCAGGAGATTTTGGAGTAAATAAGAAAACAGAGCAAGCTTTGTATTAAAGGCACAGTAAAATCCATATGGCCTCTAGCTGTGTGTGTTGCTGCAGTTTTAAATAATCCCCCAGCATGCTTTGCCATGTAATCAATAGAGCTGCCTAGCAGCCTCTCTCTGTGCAGTGGAATGGAACTAGTTTCAGTTAGTTATAAGGAGGGATACTGATTGATTTCTGTCTGTAAACCAAAACAGACAGTAACGTTCTGGACAATAAACCGCTGGAATAGACTAGTGGTATCCCAATTATGCCAAGATAATCTACCTACAAGAAATTTTCCACAAACAAATTGTAATTCATTAAATATAATGCCTAATGAGCATCAGTACACTATACTAGAGATAAACATACAAATAAAATTGGATCTCTACAATAGTTATAGCTTTTCTTAGACAGATTTCAAAAACTATATATATATATCTATATAGATATAGATATATATATCTATATCTATCAATTAGTGCTGTCAAACGATTAAAATTTTTAATCGCGATTAATCGCATTAATGTCATAGTTAACTCACGATTAATCTATCTAATTTATGACGAATTTCCCCACAAATATCGCACAATTCTGCAAGTGATTATAATTTATGATCGCTGTTTTCTAGCTGATCTAAAACCATTTTTGACATAAAGGGACACTGTTGGACAATCTACAGTTTTCAGGCAGAAAGAATAGTTTTTATTTTAAAAAAATGTACATGTAGGACACTGGGCAGACCACCAGGGACAAGGGGGGGTGTGTATTTTTTACATACAGTACTGTAATCTATAAGATTACAGTATACTGTGTGTATTGTGTTTGTTTACTTTTTTGAATTTGGCGCCGATCTCCGCTCCCGTGTGTCGTAACGTCGCAGGGAACGGAGATCGGCGGCACACAGACACTGTGAATCAAGCGAGGAGGACCCGCCGAGCGAGGAGGACCCGCCAAGCGAGGAGGACCCGCTCAATCACACAGCGGGGTGGCATCGCCGATCACACAGCGGGGTGGCATCGCTGGATCCAGGGACAAGGTGAGTAACTTGCCTGTGAATCCAGCGAGAAGGTAAGCCGCGCCGCGCCGCTGCACACTCTGCACGTCCACCCCGAGCGCTCCCGTGTTAATCGTGCGATAAAAATATTGACGGCGTTAACATTGGTTTGCGTTAACGCCGTTAATATCGCGTTTAACGCACAGCCCTACTATATATATATATATATTTACATATTAATATATATATATATATATATATATATATATATATATATATATATATATATATATATATATATATATATGTGTATAGACAAAGAATGATGGGGGAAGTTTGCTTTGAAAATTAAAAATGATTTAAATAGTGTTTTTGGTTTGTGGTGCTCAGATGCAGTGAAGATCCTCTTTAATAAAGTCACAAAATACAGTGCTGCCCTAAATCAACTTGTGTATTAGAAGAGTGGACTACTTTATCTAAATAGTTCATTTAATAAAGTGAACTTTTGTGGGGTTTAAAAGTCCTTAACCTTCCTGGCGGTATTCCAGAGTCTGGCTCGGGGTGGAAATCCAGTACCATTAGCGGTATCCCCGAGCCAGACTCGGGATTGCATCGCAGTATCCAGGCAGAGGTTACTTACCTTGTAATCTTACAGATTACAGTACTGTATAAAACAATTACACAACCCCTTTGTCCCTAGTGGTCTGTCCAGTGTTCTGCATGCACTTTTATATTATAAATACTGTGTTTTCTACCTGGAAACTGGACATTGTCCATAACAACCAAAAAGTTTTCCTTTATGTCAAAAGTGGTTTTAGACCAGTTAGAAAACAGCGATAATAATCTAGAATCACTTGTATAATTGAGCGATAGCGATTTGTGGGGAAATTCGTCATCAAACACTGAAAGTATTGACAGCGACAATTCTGCAACTGAGCAAATTTCAGTGTTTTTTATTTGATTACATTATTGATACATTTTTATTATTATTTGTTATAATTATTCATAGTTATTTATTATATTATAATTTATGATTTTGTGTTTCAAACTTTATCATACCCGGGATGTCTACTACGACTCTTGTTTGGACAGATTTAAGTGAGTTATTCCTAAGAATTACAGGCCTACAATATAAAATGCCAATTTTCCATGCAAAATAATTGAACCGCTTTAAGCACCTAAAATCTGAAAGAATCATACCGCCAGGGAGGTTAAGCCCATTTACACTTCTAAATTTAAAGGGCAAGTTTTTAAGCTGTATCTTTATCTACATTGTAAGGCATTACATTTTTGATCATTTTAAAAAAACATTCCCAGAGAGACAAAATGAGCAGCCATTGTCATTGCCCTTCTGAAGATTGATACTAGTAGTCTGGTCAATACACAGGCCAAATAGTTTTTTTATAAAGATGCTAGTCACTGACCTGGAACAAAAGTTAGTGATCCTTATTTGTATGCTTGTTTTAGGCAAGAAACACAAATTGTCCAATCAAAAAGGGTAAAAAAATATGTTTTTTCTTCTTTTTGATGACCAAGAAACTAGCATTTGTAGAATACACATGGAATGAAAGCCTCCATTGCAGATTAGGAATAAGCAATGGCAGCCTCAATGCCTGTCTAAGGACAAGTCACTATGGGCTCCAAATAAAGTAAAGCAACCGTGTAAAGTGGCCCACATCTTAACACTTTGCTATGTTGCAAATCTCCAGATAATTCAGGTATCTTTAGATAGATCACCCTAGTACTGTGGCACAGTATCAAGTAGACATGTGCACATGTTTTTTTTTGTTCTGTTTCGTATCGTTCCGTAGGTTCGTTTCCGTTCGTTTTTCGTAAGACACCCGTTTTCCTGTTCGTTCCCGTTCGTTTTTCGTACGATGAGATTTTTTCGTATTCCGATCGTTTCGTATTTTCGTTACCGTTTTATTTTCGTACATGCGGGATGGTTCGTTATTCTGTTTAATTCATGTTCGTTACTTGTTAGACAATAATTTTTGTGAATTTTCGTCAATGATTTGCATTCTGTGTTTTGGATTCCTTTTTCTGTTCGTGTTTTCGGTCGTGTGTTCGTGTGACATCTATGACAATTTGTTGTGGATGTCATGTGGGCATGCGACTGAAGATACAAACAGAAAAAGGATTTTCGTCATTTTGTACTTTCGTAAATATATCGCGGGATTCGCGGCACTTTCAACACGCGGCTCATCCATATTAACGATTGTTAAGCCCCATACACTTGGTCAGACTTTTTTAACAACAAACATAAAAACGATCGTTTTCCGTTCGTTCTCAGAAAATTTGTTCGTTTTTAAACTCCATCAGAAAACCATTTTTGGGTTCAAAAGTCTGGCCAACTGATCTCCCTTCAGATGAAAATCCACAGAAAAGTTTATTTGGCTTTACTGTACTACTCAGCACAAAAGAGAAGCTGCTTTACTAACTACACTCACTGCCCATTCAAAAAAACGAAAATTACATCTGTGGCAAGGGATTTGCATTCTGTGTTTTGGGTCCTTTTTCTTTTGGTGTTTTCGGTCGTGTGTTCGTGTGACATCTGTGGCAAAAGATTTGCATTCTGTTGAATCCAAAATACGAACAGAAAAAAGGAATTCAAAATACAGGGTGCGGGTCTTTTGTTGTGGATGTCATATGAGCATACGACTGAGGGTGCGAACAGAGAAGGGATTCAAACAAAATACAGAGTGCAAATCTTTTGTTGTGGATGTCGTGTGAACATACGGCTGAGGATACGAGCAGAGAGGGGATTCAAACAGGATACAGAATGCAAATCTTTTGTTGTGGATGTCATGTGAGCATGCGACTGGGGATGCGGACAGGGAAAGGATTCAAACAAAATGCAGAGTGCGGGTCTTTTGTTGTGGATGTCATATGAGCATACGACTGAGGGTGCGAACAGAGAAGGGATTCAAACAAGATACAGAGTGCAAATCTTTTGTTGTGGATGTCGTGTGAACATACGGCTGAGGATACGAGCAGAGAGGGGATTCAAACAGGATACAGAATGCAAATCTTTTGTTGTGGATGTCGTGTGAGCATGCGACTGGGGATGCGGACAGGGAAAGGATTCAAACAAAATGCAGAGTGCGGGTCTTTTGTTGTGGATGTCATATGAGCATACGACTGAGGGTGCGAACAGAGAAGGGATTCAAACAAGATACAGAGTGCAAATCTTTTGTTGTGGATGTCGTGTGAACATACGGCTGAGGATACGAGCAGAGAGGGGATTCAAACAGGCTACAGAATGCAAATCTTTTGTTGTGGATGTCGTGTGAACATACGGCTGAGGATACGAACAGAGAGGGGATTCAAACAAAATACAGAATGCAAATCTTTTGTTGTAGGTGTCATGTGGACATGAGGCTGAGGATACGAGCAGAGAGGGGATTCAAACAGGATACAGAATGCAAATATTTTGTTATAGATGTAATTTTCGTTCTTTTGTCGTTCTTTTGTCGTATTTTCGTCAGATTGTTCGTTCGTATTTGCGGTTGTTCGTTATGCGGCTCATTCGTAATCCTGTCGTTTTTGTATTTTGGTGCTTTAATTTTTTCGTATGTACACATTATTCTGCGGGTACGAAAATGAAAATTTTCGTACGAAAATAACATTCATACGAACGGGAATGCACATATCTAGTATCAAGATCCTTGTCTGTTAATATAACACAAATTCTTGATTAGTGTACCACAAGATGGGAGAGTTGTTTATTCGGTTCAGTGTGTTTTGCCTGTAGAAGTAGCTCAATGTTATTCCATGTGTCCATGCACATTAGAATAATTAGAGGCATATTTTGCGCTTAGCGTTAAGAGGCAGAAATAAAAAACCTTCTGGTTCGCATTTTTAATGGGAGCTTTCTGGCAGAAAAAAACGCTAAACTCATCTAAAATCTGTACAAAAATGCTCTATATGAGCGTATTATTCTACCAAAGCAACTGGCATTTTTTTCAAGCCCAGTGTGCATGGAGCCTTAGGTTGCTTCAGAGCTTCTTAGTAAATGAACAGAAAGTCTGCTAAGTTCCGTCATCCAATCATATGCAAGCAAAGATGCTATTTTTATTTTACTTTCCTTGTATGTGATTGGGTACTTTTTGCAAAGAGAAGCCTTGCCTCATTGACTAAGCTCTGGAGCAACTGCACTTGCGGAGGGCAACTGTCCGTTTGCCTTTAGTTAATCAATCCCTTAGTATCTCCACTACTAAGTGCTGTTTAGGGCTAGGAAAATAAAATTGTACACATTCACTTTGTGTTACTCTTAAAGACAGTAGGGGCTTAAGTGGTATAATTTGGTACTCAGAGGTCAGAAAGAACCAGTAAGACCTGCAGAGGACCACCGAGATCGACTCAGAAGTGTCAGTTTCACGGTGGAAATCAAGGAACCAATTCTAGTGAACCCAGTTGTTGTTATGAGCCACAACTCTGCATTTTCTTTCTTTCACTTACATGGGGCCTGTTATGACAATGAAGAGCAGTCTTTCTAACCTTTTGTTTCCTAACATGGAGGAACCCTTGAAATAACTTTCTAGTATCATTGAACCCTTGCTAAAATATACTGTAGCTACATATCACTCTAAATTAGTGTAATTGTCAGTGGTAAGGGTGCTTCCTACATTTGTGGTCAATGGGAAGATTTCCTCCTTACATATAGCTAAAAACACCATTGAAATCAGTTGGAACTTATGTAAGAGGCAGAAATTGCTTCTTGCTCAAGAAACCACTAACAACCTCTAGATGAACCCTAGGGTTCCACAGAATCCTGGTTGAGAAAGCCTGATGTAGAGACTAGATATGTACTTCATGGAGACAGGGCTTATCTATATCAGTGGCGGACCGTCCATATGGGGGGGCAGGGTTGCCACCCCCCTAACCCGTGCGTCCGACCCCCTAATCTACAACCAGGGTGCAGAGCCCACCCTGTTGTATGACAATAGCAAATTAATATTTGCTATTGTCTCCCTGATTCTCCTCCTGGCCAGTCAGCAAGCTGTTCCTGAGACCTGTCACCCAATTGAGGAGAGAGGAGAAGTGATCCCATGGGCCACTGAGGAGGTTGAGGGAGGAGACGCAAGGAAGCACCAGGAGGAGTAGAGGCAAAGTGAAGCCGCCGCCCAGAGGAAGAGCTGCCCCTGACCTAGATGGGGTAAGTGCAGGGCTGGTGACAGACGGACCAACCGGGGAGGTGCCTGTGACCCAGCAGACCGTCTGGGAGGGTGGCGGCAGGTGGATTGTTTGCCGATGCCCTTAAAAACATATACCACCAGCCACCACTAATCTATACTTCAGCTCTAAATAATAAAGACAACTTAATGTCAAATAATAATTCTTGCAGAAAAGGGAACAGCCATGTACCGGTATATCTAACTCTTCAGCTATGACTATTACTGTATTAATAAATCTAGCTAGAATATAGATATTTGGAGATTGCTTGTAGAATTACTCATTATAATTTTATTAGTTATATCCCTCTGAAATACTTCAGAAATGCTCAAATGAGTGCTCCATTGTATAATATCCTGTTTATGGTAAATACTGTATTTTGTCAAAAAGAATGTGTTGTTTGTCAGCTGTCTGTTCTATTTTTCTGAAGAAATCTTTCATTTTACGTTAATACAAAGCTTGTTAAAACAGTGAAATAAACACAATGTTTATTCATCATGTCACAATGGTTGACAGCAGGCAGTAGGACTACATGATACACAGAATATAAAATGAGATGCATGCAATTTTTAAGAAAGATCTAGAAGAAATTACAGCCATAGAAATGGGTTCAGTGGGTTTTGTACAAATCAGTTCCATCTCTAAAAACTGAACAGGCATAGATATTTTAAGAAGCGAATATTTTAAAAGTTGCAATGAACTTGGCAATCCTTGATTACTTTTGTTAAATGTACTAATTTATATGAGGAAAGTAAGCATTTATAGGTTGATAGGTCTTAGATTGGGTCACAGTAAAATCTTTTTTTTTTTTATCTTAATTTCTCTTTATTGTTTTCCAGTTTCTTTTCTTTTTTAAAAAAATTGTATAATTACATACAAGTAATTTGAATTATCTAATGCAGTTATATTCATAAATGTGATTAAACATACATTGTATACATACAGTGAATTAACATATCCCCTCCCCCCCTATAAATATTGTGACATATTATTATTTTTACTGCCCCAAAATAGGAGCAGGTATCTTAATCTAAGTTATCCTTAATTAAACATAAAGAGAGGAAGTTAAAAGAGAAAAGGAGAAGAAAAAACAAACAAAAAGCAGGAGGAGCAAAGCCAAACCAGAACAAAAGAAAAGAGGGGGAAATTAATTCCTCCTTATAGTTAGTCCCTAATTGTAGGGAAAATTATCGGCATCCAGGGTGTAGGGGGTTAAGAGCTCCGTATAGAAGCTATCTCTACAAAGGGAATCACATTTCCCTCAACCAAGGCCCCCACATTCTTGTGAATTTATTCTAATTTCCCTGTTTAATAAAGGCCACCCTCTCGCACCAGATCGAAGCGTTGACTGTTTCAGACCAATTCTCAACAGATGGAGGAACATGCGCTTGCCATCTCTGTGCAATTAACTTCCGAGCTTGGAATAGGCACCTCAGCACACTTTCCATAGCGCCTGTGGGGACTCTATGATCTTCCATGCTCCCTAACAGGCAGGTTCTAGCCTCTGGCTCTAAAGAGGTCTTGAAAATGTTGTTGAGTCCATTTATCACCTCTGTCCAATATCTAAAGAGCTTAGGGCATCTCCAGAACATATGAACCAGGTCCCCTGTTGCCTTGCACCTGGGGCATTCATCACTCTGATTCCAACCTAGTGCAAACATTCTTTTAGGGGTATAATAAACCCGGTGCAGTAGAAATAAGTGGGATAATCTCTGTGCTGGAGCTATTGACACCAATGCCCCGCTGTGTAGAATCTCATTCTACTGCTCTGAGGTTATCAACCCAATGTCTCTTTCCCATCTTTCTCGGCACTTAGAAACACCAGTTTGACTTATGGCTTTAGCTCCCAATTTATCATATAATACAGAGATTTGACCTTTTCGTAATATTTGTTTGAATAATTTTAAGGAGAGCGGGAGTTTGAGTCCTAACCATCGGATGGACCTTAAACTGGGTCTGGAGGGCATGCCTAATCTGTAAATATTAAAAAAAAAAATTATTTGGTATACTAAAATCATCTCTTAATTCCGAAAACGTTTTAATGATATATGTAATATGCATATGTAATAGCCGTGTTATTCCCTGGTTCTCCCAGATTTGAGATATTTCTATATCTTTAAGTTCTGTTAAATTCTTGTTGTTCCACAGGGGAACAAACTCAGTTACCCCAGTATATCCCAGCAAAGCTTTCGTGGTCTGCCACACTTTGTTAATTAGCTTTGTAGTCGGGCATTGGTGGGAAAATGAGTTTGCCTCCAAGGCTTCTATCACAGTAAAATCTAATACTGTAAAACAGTGTCTTTGTTTTTTTTTTTACATAAAGATACATAGATAGATAGATTGGAGTATAGTGATCAATATTTTCACACCCCAACTTTCTAATCATGATATAGGTGGACAAATAGGTAGATACAGTAGATCAGGGGAGCCCTCTGATGTGGCCCGCGACCTCCTGCTCTGGGATGGAATAGAATAGAATAATGTTATTAAAGGTCAGTTTATTACTAAAATCACAGTGTATATATGGGCATATCTGTTCTGCAGTGGTTACTGGGCTGCTTTCAAACTGATCTGGAGATACAGAGCATTTTACCTGTGGGTTACCTGCACTGAGCCATAGACTTCTGTTATTACCTGCGAGTTTAGTGAGCTTTCTGAAAATGCACCAAACCTGCAGAATATAATAGAAGTCTATTGCAAAGTGCAGGAAAGCCAAAGGTACACTGCGTTGCACCTGCAGTACGAGTAAACCACAGTACATCAGTGTGAAAGGGGGGTCCGACCAATTGGACCCTTCATTCACCTCTAAGTAGTGGCAGACATAAACCAACTTGTGTCCTACCTCCAATCCGATCCGCAAAAAAAAAAAAGGAGTATAGCAGAGCAGACATGGACATGCCATCCACCCACTCCACTTATTGTGGCCCGCGACCGGTTACCAAGTCGCTTAAGTGGCCCTCGCTCTTCAAAAGATTGGGCACCCCTGCTGTATATAGAAACTAGAGGAGACCAGCCTTTCTCAACCTTCTCAATACAGAGGAACCCTTGAAATAACTGTCTGGTCTCAGGGAACCCCTGTTGAAAATGACTACATCTACATTTTCAGCGTTCAGAGCTGTCGCAATTTGAATGACAATTGTGCGGTCATGCTACACTGTACTCAAACAAATATTTTATAATTTTTTACCACAAATAGCGCTTTCTTTTGGTGATATTTTATCACCCCTGCGATTTAAATTTTTTGTGCAACAAATAAAAAAAGAGCGAACATTTTGAAAAAAAAAAGTTTTTCTTTTGTTTCTGTTAATTTATTTTGTAAATAAGTACCTTTTCTTCTTTAATGACGGGCACTGATAAGGCAGCACTGACGGGCACTGATATGGCTGCACTGATGGGCACTGATAAGGTGGCACTGACGGGCACTGATAAGGCGGCACTGATGGGCACTGATAGGTGGATAGGTTTCACTGGTATGCGGCACTGATGGGTACTCATAGGCGGCACTGATGGGCATTCATAGGCGGCACTGATGGGTACTCATAGCTGGCACTGACACCGCGGCGCCTGTTAGCCTGTTATTCTGCTGGACATCAATAGACGTCCAGTCAGGATAACACAACCACTTCCCGGACGTCAATTTGCTATTGACCAGGCGGGAAGTAGTTAATAAATAAAAACATAGACAGATAAAGATTTGGATCAGAGTTAAACCTAATAAGGTAAGCTAATATAAATAGTAATCTTAAATAATTATAAATAAAAACATAGATAGATAAAGATTTGGATCACAGTTAAACCTAATAAGGTAAGCTAATATAAATAGTATTCATAAATAATTTTAAATAAAAACATAGATAGATAGATAGATAGATAGATAGATAGATAGATAGATAGATGAAGATTTGGATTGCAGTTAAACCTATTATGGTAGGCTAATATAAATAATAGTTTTAAATAATCATAAATAAAAACATAATAGATAGATAAATAGGTAAAGATTTGTATTTCAGTTAAACCTAATACGGTAGGCTAATATAAATTGTATTCTTAAATAATTATAAATAAAAACATAGATAGATAGATAGATAGATAGATAGATAGATAGATAGATAGATAGATAGATAAAGATTTGGATTGCAGTTAAACCTAATATGGTAGGCTAATATAAATAGTATTCTTAAATAATTATAAATAAAAACATAATAGATAGATAAATAGGTAAAGATTTGTATTTCAGTTAAAGCTAATACGGTAGGCTAATATAAATAGTATTCTTAAATAATTATAAATAAAAACATAGATAGATAGACAGACAGATAGATTTAAGCGCATATTGTATATGCATATACAAACACATTGACTCTCTCTCTCTCTCTCTCTCTCTTCCTCTCTCAGATGTTATTTTCTTCATGTAGTCTTGTATATTATGACGTAAAAACATACATAAATAAAAAGTAATTGTGTAACAGCACTTATGACAACAAAATTAAATTAGAACGTAGGTTATTATCATATTTGTATATTTCGAGGCAGTGTTGAACATGCCATTCGGATGAGGGATATTGCTTAGCTATGACAGGTATTTCCTAGTTTTGAAGAAATATGTACGTTCTCTAAGGAATAGACTAATTGAAAGGGAATTTAAATATACTGTGAAAGTGATCTATGATCTTGCTTACTCGAGAGCTGTCAATACTCAAGGTACAGTTATAAATGGTATTCACAGTGATCTTGCATAACACATATTGATTTCTCAAGCTCTTTGTACCCAAATGATCAGGGCAATTGTGTACAAGTCAAACTATAATTCAAATTCCTTGCCGTATAATAGTTAAAGAATGCAGTCTTTTTGTTGAATAGAGAATGTGTTGCAAAATAAAAATCACCCAGAATATAATGAATTACCTGTCAACATAAATGAGGACATAGTTGTTCTTCTAATGCTCTTTAAATTATTTGTGAATTTCTTTGCTGCAAACTTTCCTAAAGGCTGAGGATGATTATGTTATCAAGACAGTTAAAAAAAAGGTACCAGTCAATAGGGGATACCAAGAAGGGTTGCAGCGGAAGAGACCAGGCCAGGCTAGGTCAGGCCAGGCAACCAAGCGCCAGATTCAGAGAAGAAGTACGCCGGAGTATCTGCTGATACTCCGGCGTACTTTCAAATTTGCCGCGTCGTATCTTTATTTGTAATTCACAAACAAAGATACGACGGCATTTGGCTAAGATCCGACAGGCGTACGGCTTTGTATGCCTTCGGATCTTAGGATGCAATACTTCGGGGGCCCGCTGGGTGGAGATTGCGTTGTTTTCCGCGTTGGGTATGCTAATTTGCTGTTTATGGCGATCCACGAAGGTACGCGCGTTCGTCGCATTCTCTTACGTCGTCGCTAGTCGGCTTTTCGCGTTGCAAAGTTACGGCTGCTATTTAGGTGGTGTAACAATAGACAGCCCATGTTAAAGTATGGCCGTCGTTCCCGCGTTGAATTTCAATTTTTTTTTTTTGCGTAAGTCGTCCGGGAATACAAAAGGACATAACGCACGTCGCCGTTCAAAAAATTACATCGGGGCAACGTCATTTCGCGCAAAGCACGGCAGGAAATTTCAAAACGGAGCATGTGCAGTACGTCCGGCACGGGAACGCGCCTAATTTAAATGGTACACGCCCCATTTGAACTAGGCGGGCTTGCGCCGGACGGCTTTACGCTACGCCGCCGCAAGTTTACACGCAAGTGCTTTGTGAATCGAGCACTTACGATGAAAACTTGCGGCGGTGTAACGTAAAGGGGATACGTTACGCCGCAGCGCAAGTACGTGAATCTGGCCCCAAGTTTTTACTCTACCTTATATCACCCATGGCACATTCTGTACAAAATAAAGCTTTGCCTCTCTTTTATGCCCATTCCCCTTTTTACTGTGTGTTATGTTTTTTTTTTTAGACTGTAAAGAGCTTTAACATTGCACCCTTATTTTTTTTAATCTCTTGTGCCAGTGGAAGAATTTTTATAAGATATATAAACCAGTCCAATCTGTTTAGGGCCCTTTTAATTATGACTGTGACCATCAGTGCATTAAAGAAAAAAAAACCTCTGGTTTAAAGGGACACTAAAGGTACATGTTTTTTCACCGTAATGCATCCTTAATACAGGCACCCCCAGCCCCCCGTTTTACTTACCTGAGCCCGTTCACCTGTGGCGCTCGCCCCCAATGTCCTCTTCGCCTCTTAGCCTGGTCATTGATTGGCTAGAGGGGATGGATTAAAAGCAGCGCAGCCATTGGCTCGCGCTGCTGTCAATCACATCCAATGACGCGGCGCGCCGGGGGCGCGAGCGGCTATAGCCACCGGCTGTATCATGGGAGCGCGCCCGCAAGAACTTACCACCATGCGAGCTCGCTCACATGAAAGTTCTTGCAGGGAGGACCAGAGACAGCCGCCGAGGGACCCCAGAAGATGTGGATCGGGGCCACACTGTGCAAAACGAGCTGCACAGTGGAGGTAAGTATAACATGTTTGTTATTTAAAAAAGTATATATATATATATATTTACAACACCTTTAACTCTTTCACAGCCCTACATAAAGACTTGAAAATACAATAACATCTTCCTGTATCAAGTCTATAGTGTGCTTAAAAGACCCTGCCCTTACATACTTTGTACTTTGGAGTCATGGTAAGTCCAAATCTTGCTCCTAACGGGAGTGCAATAGCTTGATTCTTGCTGAGTATTTAAACCCATGGCTAGTGTACATTGTAAAGTCTAGTACACACCACTAGTTCTGGTGACTGACAAACTCTGGTGACTGTCAGCGTTGTACTTACGATCCAATGTTAGTACAGTTATCTCTCTTGCTGTGCTATTGTTCTGTATATCTGATAGGGGGGTGGGGTGCCCGACACTTTGGGGTTGATTTACTAAAACTGGAAATTGCTAAATTTGATGCAGTTGTGCATGGCAGCCAATCAGCTTCTAACTTCAGCTTGTTCAATTAAGCTTTGACAAAAAATCTCAAAGCTGATTGGTTTCTATGCAGCGCTGCACCTGATTTTGCATTCTCCAGTTTTAGTAAAGCAATCCCTTTGTTCTTTTTTACATATGCAATCAATCTTCAAAGAAAGTGAGAACTTGCTGTTAAAAATAGCTTTCAGTTAAATATAACGTGTGTACTTCATGCAAGCTTAATTTAAGAACTTCTTGCACAGCCACCAGGAATTTATAAAAAATTATTTTATTCCCTTCTATTTTCTTTTTCTTTCCTATAGGATGAAAACTTTCATAACATAATATCTGTTATTTAAAGTTTATCCGTGGTCAAAATATAAAATCATTTATTCATTGTCACATTGAAGTTTAACCACTTAAGACCCGGACCATTATGCAGGTTAAGGACCTTGCCCCTTTTTGCGATTCGGCACTGCGTCGCTTTAACTGACAATTGCGCGGTCGTGCGACGTGGCTCCCAAACAAAATTGGGGTCCTTTTTTTCCCACAAATAGAGCTTTCTTTTGGTGGTATTTGATCACCTCTGCGGTTTTTATTTTGTGCGCTATAAACAAAAATAGAGCGTAAATTATGAAAAAAATTCAATATTTTTTACTTTTTGCTATAATAAATGTCCCCCAAAAATATATAAAAATACTTTTTTTCCTCAGTTTAGGCCGATACGTATTCTTCTACCTATTTTTGGTAAAAAAAAACGCAATAAGCCTTTATCGATTGATTTGCACTAAATTTATAGCGTTTACAAAATAGGGGATCGTTTTATTGCATTTTTATTAATAATTTTTTTTTACTACTAATGGCGGCGATCAGCGAATTTTTTTGCGACTCTGACATTATGGCGAACACATCGGACAATTTTGACACATTTTTGGGACCATTGTCATTTTCACAGCAAAAAGTGCTATAAAATTGCACTGTTTACTGTGAAAAAGACAATTACAGTTTAGGAGTTAACCACTAGGGGGCACTGTAGGGGTTAAGTGTGACCTCATATGTGTTTCTAACTGTAGGGGGGCGGGGCTGGACGTGTGACATCAGTGATTGTCTTTCCCTAATGCACAATGTCCCCAGCACAATGTCTTATGCTGAATATACACTACATATGTATGTAGTAACAAAAGCCCCCCTTTTGAGAAACAGCACACAATACTTTGTATGGCTGCTTACTCTCAGTTCCAGATGTACCTCACTAACGATCAGGAACCCATCACAGTGCTTCCCGGTCATGTGAATAATATGTCAGCTATATACAGGCGGTGCCCGGGGTGCCCCCTGTTTTATACTGTCATGTATACTGTAATAAAAATGTTTTAAGTAAGGCAAAAAAAGGTGAAAACTGTATTTGTTTAACTTTTTGGTGCATTTAATTAAAAAAAAAAAGCAGGGTCATTAATAATTAATAAATAATAATAATACATAGCATACAAAATAAAAGCCTAAAAAAACACCTGAAAATTGTTTAGGCATACAAATTAGTAATAGAGTCACTGTAAAATGAAGCCACTCATGCTGATGCTAAGAAATATGGGCCGGGTATCTAGGTATCGATGACCTTTGGTCATAAAAGTGTAAAAGAGGATTTATATATTTTTTGGAGTGTCAGCTGGTCCTTCCTTCTAGCTCCTGAGTTTTTTCTGTTGTGACATGCCTTTCACATATAGCAGTGTTGTAAGGACACTATTGCGTCTGAGCTGTCAGATGTTAGATGTTAGTCTACCTCAACGTGTTAAAAGGATCCCCTGTTATCTATGGGAGGGGGGGCTGTGGGTATGTGAGCGGAAACAGTTGAAGGTTTTCTATTGAAGCTGAAAATCCCTTTTCCCTGTAAAGCCCCATACACACTATCAGTTTTCCTGATGGTTTTCTCTTCAGGTTTACCAAAACCATCTAATATGAGGTCAAACCTTAAGCGTTTCAATTTGAATGCAATCAGGCAGGCCCTTGTACTACATGGTTTTGGTAAACCTGAAGAGAAAACCAACAGGAAAACTGATAGTGTGTATGGGGCTTCAGGCCTCATACACACGACCGAGGATCTCGACGGGCAAAAACACATCGTTTTGCTCGTCAAGTTCCTTGTTAGGCTGTCGAGGAACTCGACGTGCCAATTTTCTCCATTCCCGTCAAGGAAAAGGAGAACATGCTCTCTTTTTGGCTCGTCGAGTTCCTCGACAGTTTCTTCGTCGAAAAATGTATACACGACCGGTTTCCTCGGCAAAAAAAAAAAAACAGCAAGTTTCTTGCTGGTTTTTGCCGAGAAACTCGGTCGTGTGTACGAGGCTTCAGGCAGTTTACAACCACAGTAAATATTTAAATGAGCGTAAGATTTTATAAAAGTTTTTTTTTGTACTGTGATGATCTGAGAAGAGAAGATATCAGTTTTTGAAATAATACAGGTGTATTTATTGTTATGTACATTTTTTGTTGTGTGCAAAGCAGGAGTAAAATTCAAACAAGATTGTTATTAATGTTACTAGTACTTCCAAGCATTTACCTTGCTTGAATAAATACCATCTGTTCCTATACACTCCAGGTATATCGCATTCTCTCGATAAAAGCTGGTGTTCAAGAAATTTCATTTTTATGCTTCCTTAACCTATTGATGCCTTTTTGTTCTCATGAAATACTTGTTATCTTATGTTAAATCTTTATTTCCCATTGTTTTTGCCTTTATGTCAACTTTAGGGAAGAAGGAAATTTGCTGTGGAAGATGTAATTCCTGTCCCTTTAACATAGAAACAGTAGGCGCATGATCAGCAGATTCTCGTTACACCTGCTAAACACATGCCTATATTTTGTAAAATACACAGTAAGAAAATTCCTTTTTTTTAGACCAGTGGCCCCCAAACTACAGCACTATTCCTTCCATAACTGACACCAATGATGGGGCACCATTCCTCCTACACACACACAAGTGATGAGGCACTATTCCTCTCACTAATGATGGGTTTCTATTCCTCCCACAGACACCAACGATGGGGCACTAGTCCTCCCACAAACATTCAATGATTGGGTCTGATTCCTCCCACTGATACCAAGAATAGGGAACTATTCCTCCCACTGATACCAACAATGGGGCACTATTTTGGGCCAAATCATCACCCCTAGCACCAAAGTCAAAAGTCTCGGAGTCATCTTCGACACCTACATGACAATGGATGCACAAATAGGGTCAGCGGGTCACACCATCTGCTGCGCCTACTACGCAGACTTATTCCATTTATTCCTAAAGAGGACATTGCAGTCATGGTGGGAACAATTGTTAACTCCAGGCTGGACTATGCAAATGCCCTCTACCTCGGACTCCCAAAGTACCAAATCACCCTTCTGCAAGTCGTTCAAAATATGGCTGCTAGACTGGTGACTGGGAAAAAACCTTGGGAATCAATCTCTCCTTTACTGAGAACCCTTCATTGGTTACCAGTAAAAGACAGAATTACTTTCAAAGCACTCTGTCTGACGCATAAATGTGTTCAAGGAAATGCCCCCCAATATTTATGTGGAAAACTAAAAGCTCACAACAACAATCGCATTCTGCGATCCACCAATCAAAATCTTCTCCAAATACCAAAAACCAGATACAAGTCCAAGGGAGAACGAAGATTTGCGCTCCAGGGCCCCAGACTATGGAACGCTTTACCAACCAGCATTCGGTTGGAGGAGAATCACTTGACCTTTAGGAGAATGATCAAAACCCATCTCTTTTGAGTTCAAAGGAGAAATGGACAAACGAGCGCCCAGAGGCGATTTAGTTCGCACGTGCAGCGCTATATAAGTTTCTCACTCACTCACTCACTCACTCACTCACTCACTCATTACCCCCAGTAAAAACAATGAAGGGGCATTATCTACTCCTAGTGACATTGGGGCACGTTTTACTCCCACTGGTCACAATCGGGCCCCCCTAAAGTCTCAAGGACAGTAAACTGGCCCTTTTTTTTAGAAAGTTTGGAGACCCCTGATTTCGACAGAAGAATATTGCACCCCTTTATTATTATTGTCCTATTGAATTTATGTAGCACCAATAGTTTGTGCAGAACCTTACAATATGAAAGGTTAAGCCTCGTACACACGATAGGTTAACCAGAGGACAACGGTCTGAAGGACTGTTGTCATAGGTTAACCGATGAAGCTGACTGATGGTCCGTCACGCCTACACACCATAGGTTAAATAACCGATCGTGTCAGAACGCGGTGACGTAAAACACAACGACGTGCTGAAAAAAACAAAGTTCAATGCTTCCAAGCATGCGTCGACTTGATTCTGAGCATGCGTGGATTTTTAACTGATGGTCGTGCCTACTAACAATCGGTTTTGACCTATCGGTTAGGAAACCATATGTCAATTTTAAAGCAAGTTGGCTTTTTTTTAACCGATGGTTAAATAACCTATGGGGCCCACACACGATCGGTTTTGACCGATGAAAACGGTCCTTCAGACCGTTGTCCTCTGGTTAACCTATCGTGTGTACAAGGCCTTACAGTACACTTACAAGACAATGACAAGAGCTTACAATCTACACACTTCATTGTGTACTTAAAAGTAGGGTATCCCTTTAATAGTGAGGGACAAGTTGTACAAAAGCTAAAAACTGTGAGGGATAAGCTCATGGAAGAATTATAAGTTCAGTTGTTAGATGGAGGTGGGATAGGCTTCCCTGAAGGGATGAGTTTTTAGGGATCACCTAACAGTGGCCAGAGTAGGAGATAGCCGGACAGATTGAGGTACAGAGTTCCAGAGAATGGTAGAAGCCCTGGAGATGAAAATGGGAGGAGGAGAAAAGGGAGCCAGAGAACAGGAGGTCTTGAGATTAGTGGAGGGCGATTTGGGTGATATTTTGAGACAAGATTGGAGATGAAGCTCAGGCAGAGTTGTGAATGGCTTTGTATGTTGTTGTTAGTATTTTGAGTGTATTTCTCTGGGCAGTCAAAAGGCCAGTGGAAGGATTGGAAGAGAGGGGTGGCAGACACTGAGTAGTTGGTAGGGTAGATGAGTCTGGTAGCAGCATTCAGGATAGATTCACCAGGAGAGATAGCCTGTGTAAAGGTAGGCCTAAGAGAAGGGGGTTGCAATAATCAAGAAAATAAGGGAGTGAATGAGTAGCTTGGTGGTTTCATTCGTTAAAAAGGGGCACATTTTAGAGATGTTACAGTGGTAAAGTCTTTAAGCTTTTGACAGTGATTAGATTTGTGTCTGAAAGGACAGGTCAGGGTCTAGGATTACAGCTAGTGTGAGGGGAGCAACTAATAGTTGTAATATTGATCTTTATGGAAAATCAGTGAGGAGGGCACAGGTGGGGGAAATATTACACGCATGGATTTAGTTTAAGGAAGTGTTGGGACTTACATGTTAATATGTTAGTTAGAAAGAATATGAATATGCTTTGATCTAAACCATTCCATTGTAACTCTGGCTGTATGTTTAGGGTCGTTGTCCTGCTGGAAGGTGAACCTCCGCCCCAGTCTCAAGTCTTTTGCAGACTATAACAGGGTTTCTTCTAGGATTACCCTATACTTGGCTCCATCCATCTTCCTATCAACTCTGACCAGCTTCCCTGTCCCTGCAAATGAAAAACATCCCCACAAAATGGCTCTGCCACCACCATGTTTCCCGGGGGTGGTGTGTTCAGGGTGATGCACATTTTTAGTTTTCCACCACACATAGCATTTTGCTTTTTTGACCAATTATTTTGGTCTCATCTGACCAGAGCACCTTCTTTCACATGTTTTTGCTGTGTCCTCCACAGGGCTTCTCGCAAACTGCAAATGGGACTTCTTATAGCCTTCTTTCAACAATAGCTTTCTTCTTGCCACACTTCCATAAAGGACAGATTTGTGGAGTGCACAACTAATAGTTGTCCTGTGCACAGATTCTCCCACCTGAGCTGTGGATCTCTGCAGCTCCTTTAGAGTTACCATGGGTCTCTTGGTTGCTTTTCTGATCAATGCTATCCTTGCCCGGTTTGTGGATGGTCATGTCTTGGTTGGTTTGCAGTTGTGCCATACTCTTTCTATTTTCAGATAATGGATTGAGCAGTGCCTGATCTGGTGTGTTCCTTGGCCTTCATGATGTTGTTTGTTCAATTACGTTCTCTAACAAACCATTGAGGGCTTCACAGAGCAGCTGTATTTATACTGAGTATAAATTACACACAGGTGGAATCTATTTACTAATTAGGTAACCTCTGAAGGCAATTGGTTCTGCTAGATTTTAGTTGAGGGTATCAGAGTAAAGGGGGCTGAATACAAATGCACGCCATACTTTTCTGTGAAAAACATTTATTATGTTCCTTCTACTTCAGAATTATGTGCCACTTTGTGTTGGCCTATCATATAAAATCCCAATAAAATACATTTACATTTTAGGTTGTAACATGAAAATGTTAAGGGTATGAATACTTTTTGTAGGCGCTGTATGTGTAGTCTTTTTTATCTTATTATAGTCCCTTCATAAGGTTACAAAGTATTTACTTTATTCTGCAGATAACCCATTTCGAAAGAATCCTTGTTTGTATCAACTTAGAAATTACTTTGCTATCTTGTTTTGTTTTTCTTTATCTATAGTGATGTAGGCAAGCTAAATAAGAATCCCCCAAAGATTTGATGACAGAGGCACTTCTCCCAAGAGTTGTATGGCTGTCTAGAAAACATTGAAAACACCAGACTCTGTGAAACTTCTTGAATTACAGCATGAAATAAATAATAGAAACTATTTATATGTATTTTTTTGCTCTCATTTTTTAAATTATATTCTTCAGTATGTCACTGCTCAGAAATATGTAAAAAAAAAGTTTTGAAATATCATTGTTTTCCTGGACTATTTGTTTCTGCGTCTTTGAAAATTGGTATAAAAGGCCTGAAACAAAAGTCATATCAGACACAGATTAAAATTCACACAAAAATAAATATAGAATTTTTTCTTCTTAAAAAAAAAACGTTACACGAGGGAAAAACGTATTTGATCCCCTGCTGATTTTGTATGATTACATAATCATTGAAACTCCACGAGGTGAGATCCTTAAAAAAAGGTGGCGCTAGATATTAGTCAAATATGAATACTGGACAGATCATATGCTGATCAATACATTACATACAGTCTTGTCAAACAGTTAAAAAGATCGTAAAAAAGTCCCATAAGGTGTTCGTGCTCATTAGACGTCTCCTATAAAATGGTGCTCAGACTGGGTGCCCCACATAGATGTACACTCACCCCTGGGTGTTGACCACCTATCGCTAGTATGGTCTTGTAAGCATGTGGGGATACCCCCAATAACAAATCCTTTGGGATGGCGTCTTTAGGTTGAGATGTGCCTCATAGGAATTGATTGGAATGGCAAAAGCAGGAAAAAATCCTCATTGCGCAATGACGTTTAAAATGTTTATTCCATCCACAAGTAAACAAAGATACACCTACATTTCTGAGTGCCTGATAGTCCTGGCACCCGGCTTTTATAGCAGGCGATTAAATGAAGGGTAATCAGCCCTCGAACGAATTGTCGCTATGATCGCGCAAGGTGCGATCCTGCATGGAGCCCCAGATCGAGGGAGATTGACAGTTATTTTTTGTTTCTTCCATTTGCGAATAATCGCACCAACTGTTGTCACCCTCTCACCAAGCTGCTTGGCGGTGGTCTTGAAGCCCATTCCAGCCTTGTGTAGGTCTACATATTTGTTCCTGACATCCTTGGACAGCTCTTTGGTCTTGGTCATGGTGGTGGGGTTGGAATTTGATTGATTGCTTCTGTGGACAGGTGTCTTTTATACAGGTAATAAACTGAGATTATGAGCACTCCCTTTAAGAGAGTGGTCATAATCTCAGCTCATTACTTGTATAGAAGACACCTTGGAGCCAGAAATCGTGCTAGGGGATCAAATACTTATTTATACTCATTATAATGCAAATCAATTCATAACTTTTTTGAAATGCGTTTTTCTGGATATTTGTGTTGTTATTCTGTCTCTCACTGTTAAAATAAACCTTCCATTAAAATTATAGACTGACGATTTCTTTGTCAGTGGGTTAATGTACAAAATCAGCAGGGGATCAAATACCCCCCCACTGTAACAGGATAGGGATGTATGAATTTCAAGGGGTGGAGTGTGAAGGATGAGGAGTAGATTGTCTCAGGCAGGTTTTTTAAAGCAAGTAAAGGGTTATTAAATCCTTTATAAAAAAAATGTATCAGCACATTTCATGTCATTGATGGTCATGCATATTATTGAAAATGGAAGATAACCTTTTTTTAATCAGTGGATATTGTCTGATGTCAGCGCGGTTGAGAATAGGGTTTTGCATGAGCGTATAGCCACCTGCTTTATGGTACAAAAATCATGTGTTTATGATTCTAAAAGAGGTATTTCCTCTAAGCAGTTATTATTTATAATAATTTTTTAATAAATACTGTGAGAAATCTTTAAATACACAGTTTTTACTACTTCTCCGATCTATCCAGAGAATCTATCATGTCTCTCCAGTATTGAGTACCTTTTACCTCTGTGAATAAATCTACATACTGGCGCTCTCCAAAAGTCTATTACCACCTAAACTTACATAAAGGTTATCATTTATTATTTTTATCATTTATTTATTATTATTTGATTTTCTACTTCTTTCTTAAAGAAGACCTGATCTGTGGAAGCTGTGGTAAAAAACAAAAGGCCCCATGCAGCTCATCTTTTCTATTGGTAGCTATTGGTATTGCACTGTGCACCTATGTGGAGGTAGCCATCTTGGTCAAGGCAAGGCTTCTCTTCCTCGTGTCAGAGCTGCCCTCCAGTCAATGTTAATTTTTATAACTAGAAAGGTGGACTGGAAGTGAAACAGAAGCAGACAGATGCAGATTTTTTTCCAGCAAGAACGATGAGGAGCACTCAGTTTTCACACAACAGATATACAGATATAATACGTTAAGCACAGAAGTGCCTATGGTACAGGAATTCCTCTACTGTTTTCAGGAGAAATTCAAGACAAAAAGTAATATTTTTTGGGCACTGCTGAGTAACTTAGATGTGCACTTGTAACATAGCAGATCTTCACTTTTAGGCCCCTTTCACACTAACAGACCGATCTGGTAGGCCTTTAAGTTTTTCAGGCATAACTGATCGTACTCCAGTCTCCTCTATAGAGCAGTGGGTATAAACAGACATGTCCATTTACACCCGCTGACATCCAATCTTATCTGCTAAAAACAGATGGATGGAGATCAATTCTCCATCCATCTGGCAGATCAGATCGGATGGCAGTAAATGGACATTCGAGGAGAACAGACTGTGTCCACTCTGCAAAAGCGGAGCGGACATGGACCAGCCATCCGCCTGCTCAGTGATCAGGGATCAGATTCTCCACTGAGTAGACAAAGTCCAAGGGAGCTCACCCCGTGTTCAAAGGGCCTTAGACCCCTTTCACACTGGGGCATTTTCAGGTGCTTTTGGGCTAAAAATAGCACCTGTAAAGCGCCTGAAAAACCCACACTGAGGCGATGCGCTGGCAGGACAGTAAGACAACTCCTGCAAGCAGCATCTTTGGAGCGGTGAAGGAGCAGTGTATACACCGCTCTAGTCCATTGAAATGAATGGGCAGCGTGGCCAAACCGCCGGAAAAGCACCACTACTGGTTTTAACTTTTTTCGGACGCTAGTGGGGGTTCAAAGTGCCCCTCTAGCGGCCGAATACCTCCGCAAAAACAATAGTAAAGCGACGCTAAAAATAGTGGCGCTTTACCGCCCGCGCCCCAGTGTGAAAACAGCTTTACAGTTTAGGTACACTTTAAGCCAACCAGACAGCAAAAGCTGCTGGTCTGTGCCTTATCTCACCAAGACACCGCACAGATCCTCAGCATTGAAATGCAACAGTCAAAAGAGTTAAAGGGGTGGTTCCCGCTAAAAAAAATTGCTTACACTGCGGGTAGGCTGGCTTTTTTTTTTCCGTACATACTTCGATATTGCCGTTTCATCCCTCGGCTTCCAGGTATGAGTCTTGCTGGACCTAGTTGATTGACGTTCCTCCGACTGGCGCATACTGCGCGTCACGACTTTCCGACAGAAGCCGAACGTCATTGCGCAGGCACCGTATAGAGTCGGCTCTATACGACGCCTGCGCAGCGACGTTCGGCTTCTTTCGGAAAGTCGTGACGTCAAGTATGCGTCGGTCGGAGGAACATCAATCAACTAGTAACGCCCAGCCACACAAGACTCATACCCGGAAGCCGAGGGATGAAACGGCGATATCGAGGTATGTACGAAAAAAAAAAAAAAAAGCCAGCCTACCCGCAGTGTAAGCAGTCTTCCGAATGTATTGTTAGAATTTTTTTTTAGGGGGAACCACCCCTTTAAGGTATAATAAAACAAACAATATAAAAAGATAAATAAAACTTATGAGATCTCAGTGGTTAAACAATATTGATAACAATTCCTTAATGTCTTTGACGTGGCACATGAATTGTCTGCAATGCTATTTAACAATAGGGATCGTGTGAGATTCTTTTTTGAACACCTTTCTCTTTTGCTGTATAATCAACTGTTTTGACTGTTGGAACTTACTGATGGAAATCTTTCTAGTGTCCTAGTGAGGAAAGACAGGGGTTTCTACTAAACAGAGGCAGGAGAAAGGAGTTTGTAAAAGAATGGGGATCACATTGATTATGGCTTTGTATTAGTTTATGTAGACCGTTTTTGGTGGATGGGTCTACTTTTGTTCAGTAGCAGTGGCATTTCTATTAGTATTTCAACAGCACTGTTTTGTGGATAATGTTTTTTTTTTAATATTAGTTATAATATAATCTGATTACTTTTAAATGCACTAATGCATTACAATGCATAAAACTTTGAAATAAATACAATTATCTATTTGTGTATACAGTGTAGAAAGTGAGTCACACAGGAAGGATGACAATTTCTCACTACACAAGAAAGGCTCCAGACTACTTTCAGTTATGTATAGTATGCACATAATCTGTCTGAACTACAGGAGTATGGGGCAACACAGTATGCAGTAAATGGGGATGTGGAAACATCCCCACTGTAACAGGTGCCTGGTCATACACAGGACGGTTGATATGACAGCACTGCGGTCTGCGTATCCTACACCTACCGGCCTCACTCCCTTTCAGCTCCCATCCCTTTGGATAGATTTTGGCTGCTCAGCGAGGTCAATGACACAAACAGCTGTGACTGATAAAAAAATTGGTGCATCTGTACCCTGAACTGCCCTCTATCTGTAGTACCCCCACCCATCTGCTGACTGTCAAGCCATGCCCAGCCCACCATCAATGGCTGGAGGAGGCAGGAAAGTGGCAGGTGCACTGCCACCAAGGAGATGCCACCTGGTGCTGAGACTGGACTTGCTAGATTCTCTGCCGCTGATTGGTTATGCCAGCATCTCTCTGGCGAGTAAAGAAGTTCAAACCTGTATATAATATTTTAACTTTTAAAATGTTGTTTTTGTAGCACCACAATACAACAATTATAAAATCAGTAATTGGCAGTAAAACATTTGCAGGTTTTAAGCTCCCTGAGTTCCCAGGCAGAAGAACAAATTTTAGCTACCCTGTTGAACACCTAGCTGTAGCTCACTGAGCTTCACCATGTTTTCACCATGTTGCGAAATCCCCCTCTTTTCTACATCTTGTTTCGTTTTTATCGAAAAAAAATGCACTTAAGGCTCCTTTTACACTAGGAAGACTCCGTCGCTATGGAGTCTGCCAGCTCCCGCCAGCTCAGCGGGAGATCTGTCTGCTGATCTCCGCTGAGCCGGTGGATGACAAGCCCCTCTCTGCTCACTGAGCGGGGAGGGGCTTGTGGCAGGGAGGGGCTTGTGCAGCACCGCTGTTTCCTATGGAGCGATCTGATGAAAATGGACAGCATGTCCGTTTTCATCAGATCTTACCCGATCCGATCTGCCATGGACAGATGGGGGGACGTATCGCCATACGTCTGATTTTGGTGGATCGGATCGGTCGAATGTCAGCGGACATGTCTCCACTGACATCCGACGCTCCATAGGACCGTCAAAACTGACAGGCGGACCTGAACGTGTGATTTCTACACGTACACGTGTATGTGAGACACATGCAAGCTCTATCCATCTAAGCTTGGATAGGACCACTTTGGTATGTTCATGTTGGGTACCAAAAAGCCTTGAAACACCACCTCCGCTCTTGTATGTATTCCAGTGGAATGTATTTCATATGAAGTAAAAAGGCCTCAATCTATATATATACATACACAAGTCATTATTTAAGGATACACAAATGATTATGTCCTGCTCTATATTCTCAACATATGCTTCTGTGATTTTGGATAACACGGATAGAATGCACTTAGTCAGTAGTCTTTATATTACTTGCATTTTAGTGCCGTGTATACAGATTTAAAACAAGTCATCCATTAAATGAATCCCATAATTACTGATTTGAATGGTTTGCTATAAAAGATTACCACATTCCCAGTTCATTTTTCATTACTATAACAAGAGATGATGAAAACAGTTTGAAACGTTCTCCTTATTGGGAATAAAAAAGAGAACATGTATTACAGTGTTTACATACAGACAGAATGTAAAAAAATATAGGTTTATATACACTATTATGTATTGATGGAAGGCAACCTAGTACAGCAGCTTTACAGGCCAGTGCTACCTTATAAACTTGCATTGAGTATAACAATGACTATAACACTAAAAGTGAGGTTCTATTCTCACATTTTTGGGATTTTAATTATTATTACTTTTTTTTATTGCATACAGTGCTTGCAAAACAAACATTTTGCTAGTTTGTTTTGCTGTCCAACAATGATATCATAATTTTTAATTATATGCACCTTATGGTGTACAAATCATTGCCATAATGCAGTCCCTAATTACATGAGCTCTAATGCACTGTCTCTTAGAGCAATTTGATTATTGCAGTGCCACCAATGCACCAAGTCTCTTTGAGGAGTTTAGGGAATCAAATGTTTTCAAATGGTGTAGGTCTATATAGAGCCAGAATATTTTTTTCTGGTTTTCAGGGAAGTACACATAGCTACATGCTGACAAGAAAAGAAAATGAGGAGGGTGAAGGGAGACATTACCTCCCTAGGCTGCTTCCTCTACGAAGACTAAAGGCCAAGGAAAAAGATTTGAAGGCGTTCACTGACCACACTGACCATTTTTCCAACATATAAGGAAGGCTGAGGACCACTCTCTACTTCATCTCAGTAGCACAGCATTTCAATATTCATCCGTCCTTGCTTTTCTTCTATGCACTTTGAAGTGGAAAATTAATTAAAAACGTGGAAAGCTTGTTGGATCTTACACATTGCTACCTAACTGAAAAGATTTGTTGGCTTATGTATAAGATGGTATGTAAAATTTTATATATGTACATTTATAAAGTGATTGTTAGAGCTTCCTTAAAGTGTTAAAATCGCCTGCAAAGCACCACTTGTTATTACCCCCACCCCAATGTAATTAATATATTAGCGCGTTTCAATTCTTATACTGTATGTGGTGGCTTTCATTTTAACTTTTTTCCCTTTATCTGGCTAGTAAGTCTGTTCTTTTTCAGCTTCCTTTAACAGACCAAGTTGACCAGCAAAGTTTTTCAGCAAATTAGACAAACCATTTAACACTGACAGGAGTGTATTCCCATTGACTTTGGGAGCTTTTCTACTCCCAATGGCCACAGCTCGGCCTCCCTTAAGTCTGAAGGACAGTAAACTGGCCCTTTGTACAGGAAGTTTGGAGACCCCTTGTTCTAAACTAAAATGTAAATACCTGTACTTATTGTGAGTGATGGACTGGCATTTGACTACCCCAACCCCCAAGAGCGTAAACAGCAACACAAAAGTTGAAGGGGCAATAACCACCAGTAATGCTTTGACAGCAATTAAAAAATTGAGGTGGGTAAGAAACTCATCAGGGTCCCAGGAACCCAGGACCCCCAGCACCACACTAAGCAGGGAGAAACCAGCCCAAACATTCCACCTAATATCTATGTATGAGTATATATGTGTATGTATGTATGTATATATAATATATATATATATATATATATATATATATATATATATATATATATATATATATATATATATATATATATATATATTAGTATTACATCAAGATATGGCATCATAATGTATTTTCTTATTTTTCAGATGTTATATGACCATGATCTATGGTTTTGGTTTGTCTCCTATGTGGTTTTAAGGTCACACCTACAGCAATTTGAGGACTGCAGTTTTCTATCCACATCTAGATTTTTGTGATTAACATTTATTGATCCTCCCCACTGCTCTGTTCTGTGACAACTCAGCACAGTATACAAAGCTATCTTGTTAGATTATAGTGCTTCATCAATGAAACACAATAAAACTCTTTAAAACTGTCTGCTTGGCAACTACAAGGGCACACAGTTGTATGTGAATGTGAATAATAAAAAAAGAGAAAAAGCAAGAGGTGGCGAGAATATTGTCATAAAAAGAAAACTCTTTAAAAATCTGATGCAATCTGGCTCAGTTTGTGATTTGTGAACTGTTATCTTCTATGATAAATGTGCCACTATGCAGATCAGTTACTTTAAGTGATGAAAAGATATAAATAGAGATCAGCTAAAATTTAATAAAACATTGATCTCTCCTTCGTCCATCGTGAGTAGAATCCTGAAGATCCATTGCAGTTTGTGTTGGTTTTAGCTATTTTCTTATCAAGATACATTTGCTGTAAAAGTTTGCTTTCTCCATATACTGCTAAAGAAGGATACCAGAAACAGTCAAAAAAGTAAAAAATATGTAAAGATGTTTTAACGAGTTCCTTGTTAGGCTTGTCGAGAATCTTGACAAGCTTTCTTTGCGTACACACTGTCAAGACAAAATCTTGTTGTTCTCAAACGCGGTGACGTACAACACGTACGACGGCACTATAAAGGGGAAGTTTGATTCCACTGGCGCCACCCTTGGGGCTGCTTTTGCTAATATCATGTTACTGCGTGTTCAGTAAAAGTTTGGTGAGAGACGATTCACGCTTTTCAGTCTGTTACAGCGTGACAAATGTGCTATCTCCATTACGAACGCTACTTTTACCGAAGGTGCGCTCCCATCTCATACTTTATTCTGAGCATGCGCAGGTTTCTAAGCATACACACAAACGTGTTTCTCGTCGTAAACCAGCCCGACGAGAAACAAGACGAGGAAATTGAAACTCCCGACTAGGAAAAAGAGAACTTGTTCTCTTTTTTTCTCGTCGAGTTCCACGACAGTTCTCTCGACGAAAAACATACACACGACCGTTTTCCTCTGCAAAAATGCTCTGCCACCAAGTTTCTTAATGGATTTTGTCGAAGAAAACGGTCGTGTGTACAAGGCCTAACAGTTTATTTTTGTTCGGAAAAAAAACTGACAGTTTTGGTTGGAGCCTCTTTACTAATGATCCAAGCTATTGTGTTCTGACAAAGGGATGGCCCCTCTGCCAGAACACTCTGACCAGTGCCCTGCTATTGGCTAAGAGCACTGCCCGGGAACCGGTCGACTGCCTTTTTTCCAGTGCCCGTTTATTTCGACAGAAGCCGGCCAAATGGCAGCTTTTGTCAAACCTACTGACATACACACGGGTCGAATGTCGGCTGGGTTTTATTAAACGGGCAATGTCTCCTGACATTTGGCCCATGTTTAATATAGTTTTGCATGATTGAGATCTGCCTGCAGTAAGTTGTATTGAAAGAGTGGAAACCACACAGAAATCGTGTTTGGACATTTCTGCATCTCAGATGCTTTAGAGCAACATTTTTCATTCAGGGTGCCAAGACCTTAAGGTTTCTTCTGGGGGGCTTTGGCAAAATGCCTAATGCCAGCAAGTTTAACAAGCCTGCCTTTTAGTTACAGAAAGCCACAGATTTTCATTGTGCACCATTGCAACCTTCTAGCCACTGGCATCCTTACAACTATTAGGCTGCTTTCACACTGAGAGGATTTACAGGTGCTATTGTGCTAAAAATGGTGCCTTCATAGCGCCAGTAAAGAGCCTCTCCTTTTACTCCAATGTGAAATCCTGAGGGCTTTCACACTGGAGCGGTGCGCTGGCAAGACGGTAAAAAAAAGGTCTTGCAATGCCGCATCTTTGCAGAGCTGTAGGAGCGGTGTATGCACCGCTCCTAAAGCGCCCCTGCCCATTGAAATCAATGGGCAGCGCTGCCGAACCGCTGGCAAAGCGGTGCTTTGCAGGCGATTTTGACCATTTTTCGGCCGCTAGTGGGGGTTAAAAGCGCCCCTCTAGCCGCCAAAAAGTGCCGCAAAAAAAGACGGTAAAGAGGCGCTAAATATAGCGCCGCTTTACCGCCGACCCCCCCCCCCCAAAGCCTCGGTTTGAAAGTAGCCTTAACCCCCCTGACGGTAAACCCGAGCGCGACTCGGGGTTGGTTTTTCATGTTAGGATCGGCAAACCCGAGTCGCGCTCGGGCTGGACGGGCTTACCTTTCGCTGGATCCACAGGCTTGGTTTACTCACCTTGTCCCTGGATCCAGCGATGCCACCCGCTGTGTGAGCGAGCGGGACCTCCTCGCTCGATTCACAGTCCCCGTGTGACGCCGATCTCCGTTCCCTGCGACGTTACGACGCACGGGGACGGAGAACGGCGCCAAATTCAAAAAAGTAAACAAACACATTACATACAGTATACTGTAATCTTATAGATTACAGTACTGTATGTAAAAAATACACCCCCCCCTTGTCCCTAGTGGTCTGCCCAGTGCCCTGCATGTACTTTTATATAATAAAAAATGTCATTTCTGCCTAAAAACTGTAGATTGTCCAAAAGTGTCCCTTTATGTCAAAAATGGTTTTAGATCAGCTAGAAAACAGCGATAATAAATTATAATCACTTGCAGAATTGTGCGATAGCGATTTGCGGGGAAATTCGTCATAAAAAAAATAAAATAATGACAGCGACAATTCTGCAACTGCAAATTTCAGTGATTTTGAGTTGATTACATTATTGAATAATTTTTATTATAATTATATTATTATTTGTTATAATTATTTATAATTATTTATTATATTATAATTTATAATTTTGTTTTAAAAAAAAAAAATCATACCCGGGATGCCTACAAGACTCTTGCTTGGTCAGATTTAAGTGAGTTATTTCTAAAAATTACAGGCCTACAGTATAAAACGCCAATTTCCTTGCAAAATAAATGTACCGCTTTTGGTACGTAATTCCAGACAGAATCATACCGCCAGGGAGGTTAATGTTATCGATTTGATAAGGAGGACATTAGACTCCTTTACAGCATCCTTGTTTGCCCCCTTCCCTGCCTCTCCATCAGCAAGGGTGTCACCGTAGCACATTAACTTAAAAAAGGTTGAGAAACACTGCTTTAAACTTATAAACCTGTATGGGGCCTATATAAATGGTGAGAAAGGATATCACTTTCTGCTCTCTGTTGCTGACCACAGTGTTTACCTTACATTTTGAGAGTCATGCCCCTTTCAAACGCGCGGACCGTTCGTTTTATCAGTTCAGTCACATTTTTTCAATGAAAACAACGGATGAAGTTTACATAAATTTTTCATCAGTTTTTCATCCATTTTTATATTAGTTTTTACCACTCAAGTCCCGTAGCCATTTTCCATGCAAAAAATTGACCATTTATCTGTTTACATAATTTCATAGTTTCTAAGTGATTTGATCCGTTTCAAAAAATAGATTTTGACAGAAGTAGATGTAAACGAATGTACATAGATGATCACCCATTTACATAAATTTTTCCATAGAGATGTTTGATGTCCATTTTTCATCCGTCAATGGACAAATGGTCCGCATGTGTGAAAGGGGCCTAACTCATTAAATGCAGGCCATGGTATGGAGACTCCAGTGATTGATTGGAGAGGCTGACCCTTTTTTCATATTTATAAAAATGAACGAGGCTTTACTTGCTAAGCACATTTTCAAAACACAAGCTGTGCTTTATAAATGTCCCAAATTTTTTGCTAAATCAGCAGTATGGCCACGGTAAGACCGTACATTTCTTGGTGTTTTCATACTGAGAAGAATGTTGTTTCTCAGAAATTGCAGGGGACAGTGCAGATACAAATAGTATTTCTTGAAAATACATTTTACTGCTTTAACATAAACTTCTCTCAGAGAGCTTCGAGGGAGGAGTCTGGAGATGGCGCGGTCAGTGTGGAGGAGCAGCTAGACGGAGCGCCCGCTCTCCAGCCCTGCTCTGATCTCTGAGACCGGAGATGTTTAGGAGCCGGATCCCTCGCTCCCTTCGTTAGATCATCCCCCTCTCCCCCCCCGGATTGGAGTCCCTGGATCGGATCTTCACCCCCCCTCGACCAGGTCGGCCCGATTGGTCACCTGTAAACACGTGAGCAGCGCGGCTTCCCCGGCTCCCCTGGCTGGGCGTCGGCGGCGTCGGCGAGTAGCGACGAGAGGACGGCGCTCGGAGATGGCTTGGGCGTGCAGAGTGGGGGGAGTGCAGAGGTGAGTGGGGGCCGGAGCCCCCCCCCCCCGTGGTATCAGGTTGTGCTGTGTCCCCCCTGTCCTCCAGAGCGTGCGTGCGGGCAACCGTACTGTTAAGGTGAGCAGCGCCGCTCTAAGCAGCATGAGGGAAGGGGAGACGCAACACCAGGCAGCTCTGCAGCTCAAGTAAAAATCAAAATTAGAGAAGCTCGAGTCTGTATCTGGCCCCACAAACACCATCAACAGTAAGACCAGAAGACCAGAAACAAATGAAATATATTGCAGCAGCTCCTATTTTTTTTTTTTTTTTTTTTTCCCTGTTTGAAAACTCCCAGACGGGTGAGTACATTGGTGAGCTTATAGCATCCATCAGAGTGGTGAGTACAACGTCCTTTTATGAACTATGAACTAAGAACTAAGTGAAAAAAAAAAAAAAACTTATATATTAATGGGACATTTTTCAGAGGAATTGGCAATTGGATGGGACTGATGTTGAAGACAGGTAATGATGTGATGTATGGGATGAGAGTCTATCAACGTCACTCACGGTGTTTGCAAAGATGCCGGTAATCTTATTGTCTTGTGGTGGCTCCCCCCTTGCTTTTCACCCTCTTTCCACTTGGGATTAATTACAGTGTGACTATTTATATTTTACAACATATGTGGAACACACATGGATCTTTCTCACATTCTGGTATCTATAGTATACATATGAGTTGGTAAAGAACGGGACTAAAAGAGGAAGATATAATGGAGAAAGTATAACACATAGTATAATTCATTATACTACAGAGCTCTGAGAACCCGCAAAAGGAGGTGTTAAAACTTAAAAAAAAGGGGTGAAACGAATATATATACCAACGGACTATGTTTCCAAAAAGAACGGTAACTAGAAGTGACTGACATAACAGAACGGGAAATAAGCTTACTGAACTTGATGTGTCTGTAAGAAGCCGGCATTTGTCTCTCTTGTGGTCTTTCTAGGCAGCATCCCCTGGATATTTTTTTTTCCCTCTCTAGTGGGATCAATCATAATACAGGGAGGGATTTTTTTTTTTTTTTTTTTTTTTCTCTTCTCAGCAAAACATACGTAATACATATTGAACTCTGTCTAAAAGAAAATCTAGAACCCATAAGATATAATATACAGATGACTGGGCAGAGAACGTGACTGAAACTGGTGGACACTAGAGCAAAAGTATAAGCATTTCTGTAAATTATCACACCATTAAGCCCTGAAACCGGTATAAAGAAGACCTTAAGATTGGTGGGCATTGGAAAATGACAGAAGGAGGGGGTCAGAATATGCGTTAGGCGCATTGAATATCTGTAATATATAGCTAAAGAGGAAGAAATACTATAATAACATTAAATAGTAAATATTGATACAAGAAACTTCAAAAGGCCCTGCCATAGGTACTATATACCCCCCATAACCGCAAAACGGACTTCCTAAAAAAAACAAAAAAAAAAACAAAAAAAAAAAAACATACATATAACATACATATAAAATCTCGGTGAGGTGGGCAGCTATAATATAGACGCGGCAAGAAGCACGGGTAGAAATTCAGGACTATTGAGGACTGAGAGGGGGTGAAGGATGACCACAAGGGGAAAAGGAGTGAGAGGTGGGGCAATCCCAAAGGCCCCCCGCTTAAGTCAAAGTCCAGGCCCAATGTACAAATTTGTGACCCATGGGACAAACGGAGACAATCAGCATACAGAAAAATCAATAACCACCAGAGGAGCGCAAGTGGAGAAGGAGAAAAAAAAGGAAAAGAAAAAGGGGGTCGCTAACACTTTGGCGGACCCAGAAACACTCTCAGAGTCACTCCTAGAGATTAGAATAGATCAAGATAGAGAAATAGATAAAGATAAAGAAATAGACCTTGAACAAAGAAATAAGGACGAAACGCAGGACATGACACGTCTGCCAACAAAAAGGGAAATGGAAGGAATGTTCGCGGCACTAGAAAGATCACTCAAATCGCAAATGGAAAAAATGGAGAGAAACATGGGGTATATACTGGAAAGAGTGGAAGAAGTGGAAAAAAAAGTCGATCATAATGTAACCTCAGTTAAAAAACTAGAGGATGAAATAAAAGCATTAAAAACAAATCAGCGAGAACAGGCTTATAAATTAGAAGATCAAGAAAACAGGGATAGAAGGAAGAACATAAGGATACGAGGAATCCCAGAAACAACACAAGACGAGGATCTCTCAGAAATAATAAGGAAAGTCTGTAATCCAATATTAGAGAGAGAAATAACTTCTCCACTTAAAATAGAACGAGCACACAGGATACGACGCCCCAGAGAGAGAGTACAGGATTACCCAAGGGACATTATTGTTCGATTTGAAAGCTGGGAAGAGAAAAATCAACTATGGAGAAAACTGAGAGGGAAGTCGCCATTAGAATACGACCAACATATTATTCAAATATACCAAGACCTGTCACAAGAGACGTTAAAAAGAAGAAGAAGCTTAAAACCTCTGCTAGGAATCCTACAGGAACATGATATACAATATAACTGGGGATTCCCAGCCTGCCTGATAGGCAGGAAAAACGGTATCTCTGCAAGGTTGAGGTTCTTAGAGGAAGTTCCAGAGTTTTGTCAGCGACTGGACATTCCAATACCATCTAAAAAAGATTAACAATGTTGAAGCGACGGTGGAAGGAGGGGGGAATGGGGGGGGGGAGTGGGGTGGGGGAGGGGGGGATAGGGAGGCACAAATATAGTAAACAACGGGAGCAGGGCTGGGGAGAGGGAGGACCTGGAGAGTACTCCTTCACCTGTTTCCCATGCGTGGGAGATAGGAGACCGGGCCAACATAGAATTCCACCTCAGCCGGAGGAGCAAAAGAGCGCCTGGAGCGCCAAATAAGAAAAGCTCCAAAATGACCAAAGGGTCAAAGACCAACCAGAGGTTAGGGGGGGGGGGGATGAGAAAGCCCCATACGAAGATCACAGGGGTAAGGTATGAGTGGGGGGGGGGGTGGCGGGGGGAGGAGGAGAGGGAGGGTGGGAGAAGGGGTTCGGGGAGGGGAGGGGAGGGGAAGATTAGGAAAAGGGGCCCAGATCTGTGTGTCATGCAATAAGGGAAAACAAATGCACTCGAGAAAAGCACCAGGGAAAAAAAAAAAAAAGAGAAAAAGATGACAAATATAAATTTTTTAACATATAATGTAAGAGGTCTCAACTGCCCGGAAAAAAGGCATATGGTATTAAGAGAGGTTGAAAGGTATTCAGCGGAAATAGTTTTTTTGCAAGAGACGCACATAACTTTGGATTCTAGTGCTAGATTGTATTCTCGGGCAGTTCCCACCTGGTACTACGGGGATTCTCCAAAGAAGAGAGCCAAGGGGGTCGCCATAGGAATAGGGAAGAACATCTCCTTCACAGTAGAAGACAGGAAAGTGGACCCTGAAGGCCGCTATTTGTTTTTAAAAGGAATACTCCAAGGGAAAAAATACACGCTAGCAAACATATATTGCCCAAACAGCCAACCACATAAATACCTAAGGGGGATCTTGAATGCTTTAATGGATTTTAAACTTGGACATGTAATACTCGCAGGAGACTTTAACCTTTCAATGGACTATCAACTAGATAGTACGTCCGGGGCACAGAGACGAAATATTAAACAGCTAAGAATATTAGGGAAAAAAATCCACAGTTACTGTTTAATAGATCCTTGGAGGATAACATATCCAAATAAAAGGGATTATACCTATTACTCTTCTGTGCACGGCACATATTCAAGACTGGATTATATAATGGTAGACCACGAGTTACTGGAAGAGGTAGTTAAAACCTCGATAGGGGTAACTACAATCTCAGATCATGCTCCGGTAATAGTAAAAATTAGATTCAAAGAGATAGAGCAAAGAAAAGGATCATGGAACTTAAACGAAGAACTTTTAGAGGACAGCGAGGTAAATAACATTGTGAGAACTGATTTGGAGCAATATTTCACTCTTAACAATACACCTGAAGTAAGGGTAGCCACTATTTGGGAGGCCCATAAGGCATACATTAGAGGGAAACTAATCTCGATAGGAGCAGGGAAAAAAAAAATAAGAAAACTAAACATGGAGAAACTAACAACGGAGTTATTTGAACTGGAGCAAACGCATAAAGAGCGAGGGGAAAATGAAATATATCAAGAAATTATTGCAAAGAGGGCCCAGCTTAGAGACTTAATGAAGGTTGAAACAAGGGATATATTCAAAAACGTCAGAAAAGAGAGGTATAAATTGGGGAATAAACCAGGGAAATATTTAGCGAGAATATCCAGGGAAAAAAAAAAGAAAAACTATATAGAAAAAATAAAAAACCAAGACGGTCAGATGAAATATAGGACGTCTGAAATTGCGGAGTCCTTTCGGACTTTCTATAGTTCATTATACGCAATAAGAATAAATGAGACTCTAGAGCAGGAAAATATTAGAAAAAAGAAAATTAGGGAGTACTTAGAAGAAGTGAAATTATCTAAAATCTCTCAAAACGATTTTGATTCCCTGGAGGCTCCAATAACTCAAGATGAGATATATGGAGCTTTCCAGGAAGCACCGTGTGGTAAGAGCCCAGGCCCTGATGGCTTGCCGATTATATACTACAAAAAATTTAAAGAACTCCTGGTCCCAGAGATGTGTAATTATTTTAATAAAATAGGAGAGGAAGAGGAAATAAGAAAAGAATCCCTCTTGGCAAATATTACTATTATCCCTAAAACAGGAAAGGATGGAACCTTGTGCTCCAACTACCGACCAATCGCGCTTCTAAATGCAGACTTGAAGGTATACGCGAAAATATTAGCAACTAGGATAAAAAGTCTAATGCCGCAATTAATAAACACAGATCAGGTAGGTTTCGTAACAGGCAGAGAGGGGAGAGATAATAGCATAAGGACCCTGCTGTTATTGCAAAATGAGCCAAAAAAGAAACCCCCAGTCGTACTCATGTCTTTAGATGCTGAAAAAGCATTTGACAGAGTCGACTGGGGGTTTATGATGGAAACCCTACAAAATATAGGCCTGGGACCAAGGTTCATGAAATGGGTAATGAATCTATACAGTCACCCGACGGCAAGGGTGAAGGTCAACGGGGGTATGTCGTCTGTGTTCGAAATGAAAAATGGAACCAGACAGGGGTGCCCGCTCTCACCTCTCCTATATGTAATAGCCCTGGAACCATTGTTAGCAAAAATTCGGGAAAACCCGGATATAGGGGGGGTGAGAGTGGGAGAGGAAGAACACAAGGTGGCGGCATACGCAGACGACATACTCCTATATTTGACCAAACCCAGGGAGTCCCTCCCCAACATCATAAAGGAAATAAAAAGATACGGGGAACTTTCAAATTTTAAAATAAACCCGATAAAAACAGTTATTTTAGACTTGGGGATAGACAAAAAAGAAGCCGAAGAACTACAGAAAGAGTTCCCTTTTACATGGGAAAAAGAAGCTATAACGTATTTAGGAATAAAAATTACATCAAGATTTGAAAAACTATACTCGGTTAACTTTGTCCCCCTAATTAATGAAATTAACCAAGACCTGAAAAATCTTGCAAAAAAACATATTTCTTGGATAGGTAAGATCAATGCGTTTAAAATGATGATATTACCAAAGATTACATATAAACTTCAAATGCTCCCAATAAAAATACCACAAAGTTTTTTTAAAGTAATCAAAACAGTAATCCTGAAATACATATGGACAGGTAAAAAGGCTAGACTAAGTTACTCATTGTTGAGTATGAAAAAAAAAGGAGGGGGACTGGGGCTTCCTGATATAAAAAGATATTACTCTGCTGTTAATTTAGCTAGGTTGGTGGAATGGTCAAATATATACACAAAAAAAAAATGGGTACGAATGGAAGAAATATTAAGTAGCACACAATTAAAAAGAAACATATGGATACCACCCAAAATGAGGGAATTAGGCACAAATACGCATAGTATAACAAGGAACGTACTTAGAATATGGGACACAATATATAGACGGGAAAAATGGGAGTACAACTCGCCATTGATCCCTTTAGTAGGCACACATTTTTTTCCACCAGGTAAAGGAACACGTTTTGGAAAGTTAATGGGGGAGAAAAAATTAAAAGATATTGTTACACGGGGGAAAATTAAACTAAGACAAGATATAAAGATAGGAGAAGGGGATCACATGATGAGTGAATGGGAGTACATGCAGTTAAAACACTTTGTGAGCACATTACCACAACCAATTAGGGAAGACAAGACACTACACCCAATAGAAAAAATTTGCAATATGGATAAGCCCCTGACACACGGTATATCAAAGGCATATGGGATACTAACGGAGCTTGAGTCCCAGGAAACGCTCCCCTTTTTAGAAAAATGGGAAAAAGATTTGGGTAAAAGGATTGATAAACAACAAATGATAGGCGCAGTATACAATCATGCATCGGACAACACTACCATTGAAGTAAACTACAAATGTATGGTCCGATGGCACTTGACCCCATCGAGAATGAGTAAGATCCACCCAAATAACTCAGAGCTATGTTGGAGAAATTGTAAGCAAAAAGGAACAACTATGCATATATGGTGGGACTGCCCGAGAGTCCAGGAATACTGGAAAGAAATTTTGGAATATATCGTAGAAATAACGGGGGAGAGGATTCCTTGCAGCCCGCTGACCTGTATGTTTCACGGAACTGAAAAAACAAAAAAACAATACGGAACAACATTGGTCCCAGTGCTCCTAAATGCAGCAAAGGCCCTGATCCCAAAGAACTGGCTACACCCAAAGAGGCCATCAATTAAAGAGTGGATAGAAAGGGTGGAATATATAGAAGAAATGGAGTATCTTGCCTGTAGAGAGACAGGCGGCGAAGACAAATACAGGGTGGTCTGGGAAAAATGGAAAGTGTTTAAATCTTCAGAAAAGTTTGCCCAGGGAATGACAGAAGCAGATAGATGAGAAACCTAAGAGAAGACAGCGTGGCACACAGATCTAGGGAGAGGGGGGAAAGGGGGGAGGATAAGGGGGGGGGGAGGGAAGGGGAAGGGGAGGGAGGAAGGGGGGAAAGGAAAAAAAAAAAAAAAAAAAAAAAAAAAAAAAAAGGGCTAGTCATGTCACAACAGTAAGCAACGCAGCCAGACTGGTTAATTAGTAAAAGGAAAATTAATGGATTTTGCCAAGTTTAAAATTATACAGAAGAAAAGGAACTTAAACAAATAAATAAATCTCACGAATGATGCGAAGCCACAAGAGAGATGTTATGGGCGGTCGAACCGTGTGCTAGTCTCGCTGCTAAATGTGAGCAGAGTCTGACGTGAAATAGATAGAAAAAAAAAAAAAAAAAAAAAAAAAAAAAAAACATAAACTTCTCTAACTTAAGTTCACACCTTTGAAATTCTCAAATTTTCCTTCAGCTCAACAATAATATTCTGATTTTATGTGGCATAAAATGAAGCCAATTTACTAATAAACACATCAAGGATAACTTTGTGGAATACAGAGAAAAAAATTACTTTTAAAATAAAATTTGCTTTTAGAACAAAAGCTCTTGCATCAACAGGAGCAGGACTTCCTGAAATCGTAATTTTCGTCTCTTCCTGATGCTTAAAGGAGAAGTCCAGCCTAAGCACGTTTAGCTGGACTTCTCCTATGGGTCACAGGAGTGCAATTTGTTTTGCACTCCTGTGACCCGTTTTCAGAAGAGAACAGACTGAATTCCGCTCTCTGCTGACGTCAAAGGAATCAGTCAGATGCGGTATCGGACCGATGCTGCATCCACCTAGGTAAGTATGATGGGGGGAAAAACCCCAAACCCATACTTCTCTTTTAAAAAAAGCTTCTTGTGATTCTAAAGGGGGTTCATATTTTGTGATAATGGCAACATACAGTACATTTGGAAAAACTTTCTGCTGTCTTTTGCACTTTGCATATTGTGGTGGAAGCCAAGTAACAGTATTTTGTAAAAATATACTAGTTCAACATTTCTGACAGTGTACAGGGATTCTTCAGAAATCAGTTACCTATAAACCATTGGTTTTACTCAAAATCTATTCTGTTTCTATGACATCTGTAGAAAAGTGTTAATTTAGGCTACTTTCCCACTGGGGCGGCGGGTCAGTTAGCGTTAAAGCTAGTTTTAGCAGCGCTTTACCGCTTTTTAAGCTGTGCTTTTTTGCCGTTAGCGAGTCGCTTTTAACCCCCAAGAAGGGGTTAAGAAGTGGTAAAAAGTGCCTGTGTTGCAGTGCTTCTGAATCGCTTTTCAGGCGCATCGGAAGCGCTGCCCATTGGAATGAGTAATTGTAGAAATTGCTTTTTACACAATTATGCACTCTAAGGCCTTGTACACACGACCAAGAAACTCGACGGGCGAAACACATCGTTTTGCTCGTCGAGTTCCTTGTGAAGCCATCGAGAAACTCGACAAGCCAATTTTCTCCATTCCCGTCAAGGAAATAGAGAACATGCTTTCTTTTTGGCTCGTCGAGTTTCTGGACAGTTTCTTCGACGAAAATGTACACACGACCGGTTTCCTCGGCAAAGAAATATCTCCCAGCAAGTTTCTTGCTGATTTTTGCCGAGAAACTTGGTCGTGTATACGAGGCCTGAGACTGCATTGCCATTGTGTATTCCCGTGTTACTGACATATTATTGTAGAACACACAAGAGAAATGGCTGTTCTGCTTCTGGATTTGCCTTTCTTGCAGAGACCCAATATCAGGTATCCCTAATGCCTTCTGTGAATACAAGAGTTAGTGGCTGGACAGGCCTTTTCCTGTTGGCTCTGCTGTAAAATAAAATAACTTCACTGAGTGGTAGTGTGACAATGTATGAGGACAGCAAGTGGAGTCATTAAATATATGGCCATATGCTTGATCTTGGCACATAGCTTTTGGTAGTCTACATATACACAAACTTAAAATATAAGTGCAGCATGCCCTGTTCAGGTTATAAAAAAGGGGGGAAGAGGCACAGCATGTCTATTCAAACTCTCAGGCCCCGTACACACGACAGAGGAACTCGACGTGCTTGGCACGTCGAGTTCCTCGTCGAGTTTTGGGATGAAGCCGCCGAGGAGCTCGGCGGGCCGCCTTCTCCCATAGAACAACGCGGACAACGAGAAAATAGAGAACATGTTCTCTATTTTCTCGTCGAGTTCCTCGGCGGCTCCATCGAGCCAAAACTGTACAGACGACAGAGTTTCTCGGCAGAATCCGGGTTTTGACCGAGTTTCTCGGTGAATTCTGCCGAGAAACTCTGTCGTGTGTACGAGGCCTCAGACACTTACAACATTATTAAAGCAGAAATTACAGCCATCATAATGGCTAGCAAAATGATTAAGTCATATGCATTTCTAGTCCTCGATTTTTTTTTATACCCGTTTGTGTAGCAGAATTGTGAGTTTGCACATAATCATTGCTTCACTGTAGAGAAAGATTGTTGCTAGCTTAGTTCTTTTAGTTCTGGATTAACTGAGGACTGAGGAATTGTTGTCTGTTGCTCCGTGATGACAGCCTCACTCCTTGTAGAGTAATCAGCAGGAGATATTTGTCTGTTCAAACCGGAACATAACATAAAGGGACATCTCTCAATGGGGACATCTGGTCCAGTAATAATTATCCAAACTACATTTGCTTTTTGCTTGGAAATGTTAACATTTTTGAAACAGATTTTTTATTGTGTAAACAGACTGTTCCGGGCCTTCCCTTCACCGATCCTCTAATGCCGCGTACACACGCTCGGAATTTCCGACAACAAATGTTCGATGGGAGCTTTTGGTCGGAAATTCCGACCGTGTGTAGGCCCCATCGGACATTTTCTGTCGGAATTTCTGACAACAAAAATTTGAGAGCTAGTTCTCAAGTTTTCCGACAACAAAATCCGTTTTCGTAAATTCCGATCGTGTGTGGACAATTCCGACGCACATGTCAAGCTACGAGACGGAAGCGCTCGGTCTGGTAAAACTAGCGTTCGCAATGGAGATAGCACATTCATCACGCTGTAACAGACTGAAAAGTTTGAGGCTGAAAGGCCGAATCGTCTCTCACCAAACTTCTACTAACATGACTGGTATTGAACTGGTATTTCTAGTGCCGTCGTACGTGTTGTACGTCACCGTGTTCTTTACGTTCGGAATTTCCGACAACATTTGTATGACCTTGTGTATGCAAGACAAGTTAGAGCCAACATCTGTCGGAAAATGTATCCACGGTTTTGTTGTTGAAATGTCCAATCGTCTGTACGCTGCATTACTCTTATTTGTCTTTAATTGGCCCCATTTTGATTTGTGAATGAGGAGGGTTAAAGCTCCACTCTGGGCACCAGTAAAGTTTACCCATACAATAGATCAACTTTTGAACAACCAGTCTGCCCATACATAGATTAAAATTTGGCTAGTCCCTGCTAAACTGGCTGAATTTATATACTCGATGTTTTACCGCCTTTTAAGTAAAAAATATTTACCTTATTCAATGGTCCTACAAACTTTAATCACACTGTATCACGAAGCCCCTTCTATTCATTGCATGACCACTTGTAGTCCATACAGAAGTCTTGCTTTTTTTGAAAAGATGCCAAGAATCCGCCTGCAGTCTGGGTGTGTTGTAAAGCAGAGAAGAATGTCGGATGCCGGGGGATAGGGTAACAATTTGACTTATCTATAATCTCTTGGACAAAACAAGCTTTGAAATCCATGCATTGCAAAGGGGGGATTGGGCACTCCAAGGGTATTTATTACACAAGCCCAGAGATTAGCTTTAGGGTGGCTTCACATTGCTCTGCAGCGCTTCTTCTAAAGAGCAGCTAACCCATGGCTTTAGAGTTTAGGCTTCTATAAAGAACCTGCGGTTTTGAATCTTTGGTGCACTTTCTGAAACCGCACCGAAACTGCATCATCAAAGAAGTCGTAGGCCTCGTACACGCGACCGAGTTTCTCGGCAAAAACCAGCAAGAAACTTGCTGGGAGATATTTTTTTGCCGAGGAAACCGGTCGTGTGTACATTTTCGTCGAGGAAACTGTCGAGAAACTCGACGAGCCAAAAATAAAGCATGTTATCTATTTCCTTGACGGGAATGGAGAAAATTGGCTTGTCGAGTTTCTCGACGGCTTCACAAGGAACTGGACGAGCAAAACGATGTGTTTCGCCCATCAAGTTTCTCGGTCATGTGTACGAGGCCTTAGAAGTCTATGGGAAAGCGCATCTAACATGCACAAAATCCGCAGGTTAGCTGTACTGTGCCCAACACACAGTGGGACTGCTCCAGACCAGTGTGAAGCCACTGTTAAACATACAAATAAGAGATATGTAAATCTTGTCTCTGTGTTTTATGGTGAATATGATAAACACCTGGTGGGCAGAGGTGCCTTATATGCAAGGGAAGCATGTGCATCAGTATGTAATGTTTTAAATCAATGCAATAAAGTTTTGGGTTTTATCTTTCATTTTATGGGTGCTTATAATACTTTGACAATAAAAAGGTAGAATTTTGTGATGATTTCTCCAAAATTCTGCCATATGCCAGGAAGTGAGGGGAAGGGGAAAAGCAAAATGTGACTGTTGCATATAAATAGGACATAAGGGGAAACCTCCCAATGGGGACAGCTCCAGTAATAACTGTTAACAGCGGAATGTCTGCTCAGTTTTCAGGTAGTACTTTTTTTTGCTGGTATTTTCTCCCAAAGACAAGATGAGTGACAGGCTGTAAGGCAGTTATTTCTCCAGTATGAGCTAAGTGCTAAAAACAGACATTAAACAATCTTATTACAAGAATGTCGGGTTTATATGAAAAAAAATCTTTGTGAATGGACAGTTTTAACAGTAGACTCAGAGCCTGGAGCAGCCATACAGATTCTTTAAAATGCCCATTGCCGATTTGTTAACTTTACAGTTAATCAAGGCTTCCCCAGTATCATGTTCTCAGCTTCTTTCTGATCCCTGCAGCTCCATTCAGCAGTAAGGAATGGCAACTTTTACAAGGTTAATGCACTCCCCTATAGCAATGCTAATTGGCCTGATGCTGTCACATGGTTGGTGAGTTACATACTCTTCCAAACTCAGAAGTACCAGGTATTTCCTATGGCTTCAAATAGAGTGGCAGGGAAGAGAAGGAAAGGTAAGTACAATATGCTGTTGACAGGTGGAGGGTTGAAATAAACCTGTTGCTTTAGTTTGAATGGGAAAAATCACACTTTCTTTAAACTTAAACCAACCTATCGATGAATGAGTGTATAGACTAGGAATTAGTAGATTGATATCTGTAAGATTGATTTCAGAGTGAAACTGAAACTGGAACTCTTAAGCCTGGTACACACGATCAGATTTTCCACGGACAAAGCGTAGGACTTTTGTCTGAAGGGCGTTGGCCATGAACTTGTCTTGCATACAAAAGGCAAAGAATTGTCGGCCAACAAACATGAAACTACATGTTTTTTCAGCTCTTTAGCGCCACCCTTTGGGCAACTTCTGCTAATGTTGTGTTATGGTTAGCATTGCTTCTGAGCATGCGTGTTTGTACTTTGGATTTTTTTCCGAAGAAATTCTGTACACACGATCAGATAATCCGACAAAACACATTTGTTGTTTGTTTAAAGCATGCTATCCAACATTTGCTGGCAGAAAATTCAACAACAATCGTCCGATGGAGCATACAAATGGTCGGATTTTCCGACAACAGCCTGTCATCACACAATTCCCGTCTGAGAATCCGATTGTGTGTACAAGCCTTTACTTTTGCTCGTTATGTTGCATAATCTGCAGTGCTTCCCTTTATTTTGAAGGTATTTTGGGGGGGGGGGGGGGGGGGTATAATTAAAGTAGCTAATTTTATATAACACAGTTCTCTGTATTGGTGGTTTTACTTGTATTTGTGTATTGGTTCATTTTTTAATGTAACAAAATGAAATGTGGTTAACAAGTGGCTATATTTGTTAACAAGAAATATTTTTTTTGTCAAAATTTAAGGAAAAATAAAACTCTCAAGGTTGCTCATCCCTGGATTACTCAAGCACTATTTCATCTGTGTCATGGATTTTGGAAACGTTCTAGTTACCTTTCTTGATAATGCAGAGATGAGCCAGTGATAGAGAGGGAACTATTTGTGAGTCCTGCACTAATGGTCAGCAACCTCACCAATATATAGGCACCCTGTAGAGCAGGGGTGTCAAACTCAATTTCATCCTGGGCCGCATCAGCATTATGATTGCCCTCAAAAGGGCCGGTTGTATGTGTAAGATTAGATGTCCAGTGCATCCCCTCCCCTTACATTAGATGTCAAGAGCCACCGCACCATCAGAAGTTGAGTCCCCCACTCTCCCTTACATCACAGTGCACCCCCCTTTCCTTATACTCCTGTTGGGAAGAAGCTGGATGCATTGCTTGAAAGCAGAAAGTAAGGCCTTGTACACACAATCAGTCCAAACTGATGAAAACGGACTGAAGGCTGAAGTCTGATGGACTGATTGTCTGATGTGCCTACACACCATCAGTTCAAAATCCGATTGAGTCCAACGCGGTGACGTAAAACACAACGACGTGCTAAAAAAACGAAGTTCAATGCTTCCAAGCATGCGTCGACTTGATTCTGAGCATGCGCGGGTTTTGAACCGATGCTTTTGCGTACTAACCATCGGTTTTGACCGATCGGTCATCAGTCCATCAGTCCGATTTTAAAGCAAGTTTTAAAACTTTGGTCTGAAGGACAAAAGTCTGATGGGCCATACACACGGTAGGTTTGGACCGATGAAACTGAACTTCAGTCCGTTTTCATCAGTTTGGACTGATCGTGTGTACGCGGCCTAAGGGTCTAGCGTAGGACCAGAGGAGGTGCGAGGGCCACATGAAATGGCCTGGAGGGCCGGATTCGGCCCACGGGCCTTGTGTTTGACACCTGTGCTGTAGAGCATAGCATACAATTACAGTGTACATTTTGACTGTATGAAATATCTATACAAATTGGTGCCAATAAAATATTAGCTCTTCTGTTCTCTATTTTTATGAATATGTGCCACTGTTATAAATAAAAGGTGCATTGGACATGGTCCAGCTCATTCATTACCGTAGCCATCAGAGCGTTATTTAGAGCTCTGCTAAGCGAACATTTGTGGTTTTCACTTGAAGGCTGAAACAAGTTTGTCTTTATTTATTAAGTGGGCATTTGCCATAAGCAGCCTCATCAAATAACTTCTTTATTTTCCTTTCAGTGCTCCATTATTTCTCTCCAGCTTCCCTATAAACATGTCAGACATATTTGTTGTCTTTGCTAAGATCATTAATGGCTTTGTTTTTCAATTATAGATATGCTATATATTTCCTGAAGGTGATTCATACATTCAAATAACCTTCACTTTTGGCTGGCATCGGACTTAGAATATCTGTTGTTTTGATTTGAAGAGGGATATGAGAAAATTGCAGAACTGTGCTTACAGCATGCTTTTCCTGTGTTGGTTGGTTTTCTTTCTATGTCTCTTCCTTTTCAAGACATGAACTGCAGCACATGGCTGGCTCCTAGCCTTCCATTCCTATGGTCAAGTTCTACTGAACTGGGGATTACAAGAGGTTAATACTATTTGAAAATTCTATATACTTACCCTATGTATACTTAACCTCTTCCATACAGGGCTTTTATACACACCTCCATACCGGGCCTATTCTGGCACTTCTCTCTTACATGTACAAATCATCATTTTTTTGCTAGAAAATTACGCAGAACCCCAAACATTATATATGTTTTTTAGCAGACACCCTAGGGAATAAAACGACGGTCATTGAAACCTTTTATTCTGCACGGTATTTGCGCAATAATTTTTCAAACGCCTTTTTTGGGGAAAAAAATTGTTTCATGAATTAAAAAAATAACAAAACAGTAAAGTTAGCCCAATTTTTTTGTAAAATATGAAAGATTATGTTACACCGAGTAAATAGATACCTAACATGTCACGCTTTAAAATTGCGCACACTCATGGAATGGCGCCAAACTTCGGTACTTAAAAATCTCCATAGGCAACGCTTTGAAATGTTTTACAGGTTACCAGTTTAGATTTACAGAGGAGATCTAGTGCTACAATTGTTGCTGTCACATATGTGGTTTAAACGGCGTTTACATATGTCGGCGGGACTTGCGTGTGCGTTCGCTTCTGCGCGCAAGCTACTGGGGACAAGGGCGTTAAAAAAAAAAATGTATTTCTTTTTTTTTTTTTTACATATTTATTTCTTTTTTTACACTTTTTTATTTTATTTCATTTTTTTTATTATCACTTTTATTCCTATTACAAGGAATGTAAACATCCCTTGTAATAGGAATGTGTGTGACAGGTACTCTTTATGGAGAGATGGGGGGGGGTCAATAAGATCCCACATCTCTCCTCCAGGCCTGAAAGCATGAAATCTGTGAAAAAAAATTCACCGATCTCATGTTTACCGTTGCTTAGCAGCCGCAATTGCGGCTTTGTTTACTTACGGGGACCCGGGCGTGACGTCATCACATCACGCCCGGGTCCTCCGACGGTCATAGAGATGACTGGTGACCATCTAGTCACCAGTCATCTCTATGCTTCCTGCGAGCGCCGGACGATTCGTTCTCCGGGCCCCCGATGGCACGGGAGAGCCCGGAGAAGCACCGGATGGCGGCGGGAGGGGGGGGATGTCCCCTCCTGCCGCCTGTAAGAACGATCTAGCGGCGGAACCGCCGCTATGATCATTCTTACGTTGTGCAGAATCGGCGGCACAAGAGAAGGATATCTGAATGATGCCTCTAGCTGCAGGCATCATTCAGATATCCCCCCCACAAAGCCCAGGACGTCATATGACGTCCACTCTGAACGGCAGAGGTTCTTTGTGGACGTCATTTTACTATGGGCCGGTAGGGAAGTGGTTAAAATACACTATTGTCAAAAGTATTGGGACACCTTTACACGCACATGAACTTTAATGGCATCCCAGTCTTAGTCCGTAGGGTTCAATATTGAGTTGGCCCACCATTTGCAGCTATAACAGCTTCATCTCTTCTGGGAAGGCTGTCCACAAGGTTTAGGAGTGTCTACGGGAATGTTTGACCATTCTTCCAGAAGGGCATTTGTATTCTTTTTAAATACTTTTTCTGCCTTAAAAGTTCCATGGGGCAACCCCAAGTGTACTAGTTGCACATTTCTCTCTATATAGTATAGGGATGTCGGCAGTGTTTTGTATATTTTCCAGGACTCACACCTTCATATACGCATTTGTGAGGTCAGGCACCGATGTTAGACAAGAAGGCCTGGCTCACAGTCTCTGCTCTAATTTATCCCAAAGGTGTTCTATCGGGTTGAGGTCAGGACTTTGCTTGTTTTTTTTTTTGTTTTTTTTACCATTTGCTTAAAGTGGTACTAAACACAGAACCTGCATTCACAATATCGGGTCTCCCACAGTACGCAGAACATGGAAATGCAATTATTTTTGTAAATATAAACTGCTAAATACCCTTTCCCATCAGCAGTATAAAGCAGTCTTGTGACTTGTATTACCGTATTTATCGGCGTATACCGCGCACTTTTTTGCCCTGAAAAATCGTGGGTGCGCGATATACGCCGATACCCGCTTTCCCGCGCTGAGTTTGAATACTGCGCCGGCATATACCGAGCGCAGTACACTCGTGTATAGTCGGCCAGTCTCGGCTCCTTCCGCGCTCACGCCCTGGACGTACAGGACGTGAGCGCGACAGTAGCCGAGCCTGCCCGAGTGTACTGTGCTCGGTATATGCCGGCGCAGTATTCAAACTCGGCGCGGGAAACAAGCGAGGAGGACGCCGCAGAAGGACGCCGGACCCGACAAAGAGGACACCCGAAGCCGCAGACAGACGCTGGACCCGACAGGAATTTCTGGCCAACTTTAGGGGTGCGCGCTATACGCGGGAGCGCGCTATACCCCAATAAATACGGTAGTTACTAGTAAAGTTTGTAGGAGGTGTTTTCATTCTCCCTTGATCCTCTGTCTGGACATGACAGTGCTGATTGGCCCTGTGCTGATCACATGCAACCCCCCAAGAAAAAAAAAACTCGCTAGCAGTACACACCAAACTGAGCATGTGCAGCCCATCCCTTGGCTCTCTAAATATCAGGATAAAACAGCCTTTATACACAATGCAGAGGATTTACCCCTTGGGTTCCACAGTGTGCATAACAAGCATGCTTTACTGCATATACAGACTGATTTTATCGTTGTGGGTTTAGCAACACTTTAAAGGGGCTGTAAACCTTTATGTTTGTTCACCTTTATGCATCATATGCATTAAGGTGAAGAAAAAAAAACACCTTGCAGTCACTGGCCCCCCCCAGCCCCCGTTTTACTTACCTGAGCCCCGAATTTCTGTGGGCTCGATCCCGGCGTTGCTTTCCCCAGGTCTTGTCGGCTGTTCATTGGATAGATTGATAGCAGCGCAGCCATTGGCTCCTGCTGCTGTCAGTGAAATCCAATGACGTGACCACCAGGGGGCAGGGCCGAGTCATACAATCGGCGGCTATGGACACCGATTGTATGGCACGGAGGCACGTCCGCAAGCTAACCCACTCAGGAAGGAGCTTCCCAGAGAGGGTTAACTCTTGCGAGGAGGAGCCGCGAGAGCTGCCGTGGGACCCCAGAAGAGGACGATTGGGGCCACTCTGTGCAAAACGAACTGCACAGTGGAGGTAAGTATGATATGTTTGTTATGTAAAAAAACAAAGCTTTAGTACCACTTTAGGTATTATGCTGTTATTGGTGCAGTGTATATCATCATCAGATTTAATGGAGAGTTTTAGGTTCAGGTGCTTTTGCATTAGCAACAGACAAGTACTGAATTTACTGATAGCAGGTTCTTGTTAAGCATTGCTAAATATAATGCAAAAAAGGAATTGATTACAAGTGCTTTGGTACATGGCAGTCATTTGCATTGATAAATGCCTGTTTCTGCTTTAAGAGATTCTGATACCTATTTCATAATGAGTTCAGTATCAAACACCAACTCGTCATTCACACAGCTCGGCGAGGATGACTCACCGCACAGCCAATCAGTGGGATTAGTCTACATCTGTTAATACTGCTGACTGCTGCTGTGCACAATGCAACTCCAAAGGCAACATGTCAGCTGACCCCTTTCAGTACTGCTTAGACAAGACATGAACAGATGTGCACAGAGAAAAATGTTTAAGTTGTCGAGGAGAAGATGACATGTATGAGTAAAACAATAGAAATCCTTGCCATGTCACCATATGCACATCTAGAGGCTGTTAGTAAAGCAGCCTCTTACTGGAGTTCTTCTTTAAACAAAGACTCAATTGAAAAATAATGCTATTGTTTAAACAGGGAAATCACAAGATATATCCAAGTAACACTTTAAAGTGGACCTTTTAGGAATAATAGTCTGCATGATTATTAACAGACATGTGACAGTAATAAAAACAATTAAATAAATAACAGCTGTATGACTTCATCATTATAAAGCAGACCTTGACACCTGTCATTTAATTTGCCTACGATGAGGTGATGTCATCAGCTTGCTGCCAGTTTTTTAGGCGGACCTGAACGGGGGCTCCGTGCTCCTCTATGGAGCCGCGGATGTCAGCCGTGACATGCCCGCTGACATTCGACCCGCTCCGATCCACTAAAGTGTGACGGAGGAAAAACCTACTTTTCCTACCGTCTGGCGGATCGGGTGAACACCGACAGACGGTCCGTGTTCATCCGATCCCTCCATAGGGGAGAGCGGAGAAAAGACAGGGCGGTCCCCGCACAGTGTGCGGGGACCGCCCTGTCATCAGCCGGCTCAGCGGGGATCAACGGAGCGATCCCCGCTGAGCAAGCGGAGGTTCACGGGGCGGATCATTACTGATCCGCCACTTGTGAAAGGGGCCTTATAGTTGAAGTTTAGTTAACCACCTCACTATTGGGCACTTTCCTGCCCAGGCCAATTTTCAGCTTTCGGTGCTGTCGTACTTTTTAATTGCTTTAATTACTAATCATGCAACACTGTACCCCTGTGATTTTTTTTTAGACAAATAGATATTTCTTTTGGTGGCATTTGATCACCACTGGGTTTTTTTATTTATTTTTTTGCACTTTTGAAATGAAAAAAGACAGACAAAAAAAAAAACATGTTTTATTGTTTTTCTTAGTTTCTGTTATACATATTTGCAAATAACATTTTTTTCTTCATAAATCTTTCGTAAAAATAACCCAAATCAGTGCATATGTTTTGGTCTGTGTGAAAGTTATGCTCGCCATACACGGGTCGAATTTCGAAATAACTTTCTTCTGAAAATCCGAAAATGTGTGCGTTTTGTGATCCGATGGTACCACCATTGATTTCGAAATTCGACTGACTGAACCTTCAATTTCACCTCATGTTCCTACAGAAAATAATTTTCGTGTCTGGGAATCTTCTTTTCTTTCCAGGGACCTTCTTTTCTTTCCGGGAACCTTCTTTTCTTTCCGGGAACCTTCTTTTCTTTCTGGGAATCTTCTTTTCTTTCCGGGAATTTTCTTTTCTTGCACATGCGCATTTCTTTTTCAATTACATTCCTCGCACGATTCTCCCATCATTGATTAGAAAATTGTTAGTTTTTAAAAAATATATCCAACATGTTGGATTATTCAAATTCAATGGCCGCACAAAAATCGGCTGTTGCTGCAGCCCACTAATGGTGTGAAATACGTACGAAAATTCTTAGATAATATTTTCTAAAGAAAGTTATTTCGAAATTAGACCTGTATTAGCCTGTACCAGCATTACAGAGTCTACAAGCTATGGTACCAATCATTGGAAATAGATCACACCTGATGTACTGACATGTACCTAACATGCGAAGACAGTACAATTACCCCTTTTTGGAAATTAGACAGTCCAAGGTATTTAGTAAGAGGCATGATGAGTTTTTTGAAGTTGCAATTTTTTTCTCACAATTCTTTGGAAAAACAAAATTATATAAATATAAAATGTGTGTTTTTTTTTAACAAAAATGCCATATCAATTATTTCTCACACAAGGCATAGGCATACTTTACTACACCACAAAACACATCCTGGTATTCCTCCTGAGTATGGCAATACAACATATGTGAGACTTGTTCACAGCCTAACTGCATAGAAAGACCCAACATCCAAGTAGCACCTTCAGGGCCAGTTTACAGCAAAGAAACGCAGTCCAGATGCATTTGGGATGCATTTATGCATGCACAGTTTTGATGTGTGTCTGGTGTATTTTTGATGCTTTCTAATGTATTTCCCCCCTCTATTTTTCTCTTACTTTAAATTGAGTTGTGCATTCTGGTGCATTTTTAATGCATTTTATCGTGTTCCAGTACAGTTCAGTGCTGAAAAAATGCAGCATGTTTTACTTTTTTTTTCTGGAACTGGAACGCACAGTAACTGACCGCACTGGTGTGAACTATGTCATTCTTCTGACATTTTTAAAAGTAAAAATATGTATTTCTGCTAGAAAATTACTCAGAACCCCCAAACATTATTTATATTTTATAGCAGAGGCTACATAATAACATGGTGGCTTTTAAAGTTTTCACACACTGTATTTGCACAGCAGTTTTCAAACACAATTTTACGCACTAACGCAAAAATACAGTGTAATGAATCTTAATGCCCACAAACACAATATAATACATATTTTTTTGGTAAAATATAAAAAATGGTGCTGCGCCAAGTAAATAGATACCAAACATGTCATGCTTTAAAATTTTGCACACTTGTGAAATGGCGCCAAACTTCGGTATTTAAAAATCTCCATAGGCTATGCTTTATAAGCCTTTACAGATTACCAGTTTAGATTTAGAGAGCAGATCTAGTGCTAGAATTATTTCTCTTGCTCTGACGTTCACTGCGATACCTTAATTATGTGGTGCGATCGCCATTTACGTAAGCATACGGGACAAATGTGTGTGTTCGCCTTTGCATGTGAGCATGGGGGAATAGGGGTACTTACATTTATTTATTTATGTTATATAAAAAATTTTTTTTTAAAGGTGGGTCACTGGCACATGGTGACAGATGTTTTTGTGACCTTGTATACTGTGACATATGGTGATAATCCACTAGGTTCACAGACACAATTGTGGATGTTTTTGTGAACTAGTACACTGTGATATATGTTAATTTGGACACTTAGTACACTGTGACAGATGTTTTGTGCACTGGTACAGATGTTGATGGGACATTTGGACAGGGATAGTGGTGCTTGGTGTACTGTGTAGAAATGGCTGCAGTCTGTGTGATCTTTGTGGAACTGAACAGTGAACAATAAAATCATCAGTTACAGAGAGAACTGTCAAGGCTGCTCATCGAGCTCAGCAGGAAGAGCCAACACAGGGACATGTGTCTCTGTGTACACTGTGTAAAGGCTGTGATTGGACACAGCCATCATGTGATCAGGAGAATCAATCACAGTGTCCATGTCCCAATCTGTGATGTGCTCTATCCGAGAAACACAGCAATCACAGGATCGCGCAGCTGCGCAATCTCGAGGCTTGCCCAAGGTGCATGTTCTGAAGGCACGTACTGATACATCCATTCAGAGCGGCGAAGCAGCTAAAACTATTTTTCGGGATATAGGTTTAGTAACATTACTCACCTCGAATGAAATGTATCCCTTAAACCTGTTGATTGCACCTTAGTGTAGAAATGTTCCCTGCAGTGATAACAGGTCCTATTCACAGCACTGAACTTCTGGTGCTGCAGGGGTTAACTTTCTAAGTTCTAACTAACACAAGAAGTACATTGAAGAAGTCCTGCCTTCTGGCAACTCCTTTATATCCTCTTCTCAATTCAAAAACATCTGTTGGCATTCATAGGCGTGCACACAGGGTGTGCCAGGTGTGCCTGGGCACACTCTAATCATGCTGTGCTGCACAGATTCCCCCTGCTGTTAGGCTGCAGAAGAAGGGACTGGGGAATCTCTGTATTAAAAGTGAGATATCAGGGGTCTGTTTAGACATCTGATATCTCACCAAACCCCCCAATGGAGCTCCTAAAAAATTGTATATAAAAAATAAAAAAACTAATAATATCGTATTAAATAAAATTGAAAAATGATTAAAAAAAGTTATGATTAAAAAAATAATAAAAATAAACTACTGACATCAATCTCTTCCCTACTGACACTGTACACTGCTCTACTGATATATATTACACACGTGTGTTTGAGCTTTGAAGTGCACACCCTAATGCCATGGTCTGCGTACACCTATGTTGGCATTGTTTTCACAGAATGCACGTTCTGTGAATAGGAGAGACTTGGATGAATTGACAGGATACAATAGAGGTAAGTAATATTACTGAACCTATAACCAAGAAAAAATTAATACATTTCAGCTTAAGTGTGCTTTCACACTGAAAGCGCCAGCCGTTAGCGGTAAAGCGCTGCTCGTTTTAGCTGCAGTTTACCGCTGTTTAAGTGGTGCTTTTGCGTCCCTTTTCGGCCGCTAGTGGGGCACTTTAAACCCCAAAAAGGTGTTACAAATTCCCATGTTGCAGCACTTTCAAATCGCTTTTCAGGCACTTTGGAAGCGTTGCCCATTGATTGTACTCCCAAACCGCCCTAAAGATGCTGCTTGCAGGACTTTTCTGAACGTCCTACAAGCGCATGACCCGGGTGTGTAAGCAACCATTATAATGAATGGGAGGCAGTTTTCAGGCGCTATTTCTAGCGTTAAAATGCCTGAAAACTGCCTCAGTGTAAAAGGGGTCTAAATCTCCTCACCACCAGGTATTAAATTGCAACATCGTAACCTCCTAAAAAGTCACGTTTAGGTCACAGATATCACAAGCATCCCTGCCCTTTTCTGTACATCAACTGCGGTTGGGGAATCCCTCATCTGCCCCTCATTGGCCCAGAAATGACAGCCGATTTCCAGGCTCAGAACCGAACCTGCTTGGAACAAACACAACATTATCCTTTACAGATACTAACAGAGCTAGGGATTATGGCGGTAGATATCACTATTGGAGTATGCAAAACATGGGTAGACAAACTTTTTTTCTGCCAATTTCAGACCTGCTAAACTATAGAACACATTTTTCACAGAAAGCCTAAACAATATCAAAGTTTCACATTATGTGACATTTTGGAGTTCATTTACACCCACCTATTACCAGTAGAACTGTGCAGGCATCAAACACTTGAGGCTGTTGTAACAAAAAGTAGGTCAGCTTTTTCGGCATTTGTTAGAGATTATAAGCAATGGACTGATTTTCCAAAAAATTTAACAATAGCAATCATAAACCATTAGATTAGCTAACTGTTCACTGATTTACAGTGTACATGGTGTATTCCTAGTTTTCCATGCAAATTATCTGGTATTTGTGCCTTCTGTTTCTATGCAGCATGGAATGCACATACCAACATTATTCTGAAATGTTGGTTGAAAGAATTAAAACAATAATAAAAAAATAACAAATCACTAATCAATGAAACATTCTGCACACAGATATCCACATATACATAGTACTATATCCCTCTGACGCTTAATTAGAATATTTTTTTTTCCAGGGCCTAGAAACAGCACATGAGGAGCACAACCTAATATATTAAGCACGACATCCTAATTGTACAAATGGAACAGCATGGGAAACAAAAAAAGGACTTTAAAGGTTCTCAACATAAACCCAAGAACAAAAAGAGAGTATGTGACCTCAATATAACATTTTCAAAAACGTTATTGATCCATAGGTTAACCTTTTCCCACCAACACCTACCAGCCCTTTAAGTGCTTTTAGATGCCAGTAGACAAATTGGGCATTGAGGTCATGTGACTGCTGTGATTGACTGTCAAGTATGCATTGGGAGCTTTCCTGTCCCCACCAGTGACTGTGCTGGGAGAGAGCAGGGCGCATATACATATAAAATATAAAAAACACTATTCCCATACCTAAAAAAAAGCATTAATTCCTGCCAATTCCTATTTGTGACTATACATTTAATGCATTTATGTATCCATAATTATTCATCACAAATTGATACAGAGACATGGCGATATTTGCAGGATAAGTGTTGTAGGTACCAATGTGTTTTGCAGTATTTAATGCTTCGTCAAACCCTAATGTAGCTGGGAATGGAGCAAAATTAGTATAATACTTCCATAAATGCATACACAACACAACAATGACAGTGCATAGGGGTTACATACTTACTTTCAACAGAGTAACTAAGTGTGCATGTGGTGTCACATTCAGGGGGAAATACATTTCTGTCATTGATTTATGGCCTGCTTTGACTTGTTTTAACTAATAAAACTCTTACTTCCATATTGGCAGTTTACGTAAGGTGACACATTTTTAGTTAATATTTAGGGCAGTAGAAATGTAGCTTCTATTTCTGTTGTTTGTTTTGCGAGACAGAAATATTTTGTTGACTAATCTTTGTAATAATCATATTTTAAGCTTTGGCTATGTTTTTCATTTTGTGCTTGTAGACAGATTTTATCCTATCAGTATTATCCTGGGATTGCTTTGTTGGAGGGAAAGATTAGTTTTAGCCAGTGCTACAGCTCTTTCTACTATAAAGAAGATTATAGCGGATTTTTCTTAAAGAAGATAAAATAGTATAATTTGCAGTTTATTGTTTTTACTAGCAATTTATAAGCTACAGGAACAGATTATTGACAATATTTGTTAGACCTACGCAACTTTGCTACGTTTCGTGATTGAATTCAATCTTTTTTTTATTATATTGCAGAATGTTTATCATCATAACATTTAGAATTTTACAACTATTAGGAGGCTTGTTCTTATCAGACATCTGCTGTTTATAAAGTATATTTTCTGACACTAATAAGAATAATGTAAGGAAGTCCTCAAGACACCTATAAGTTTACCTGTCATGAAGTCAGACAAGTGACTAAGTGATCTACAGCTATGCCTAAGTACTGCCACATGTGTATGGATGGGAGTGCCTTGCCATATGAAAATATGAGCATTTACAAAAGTCACCAAAAACATAGAAAATGAGAGGATTGTATTAAAAATTGCTTTATGCAACCTTACCGCAGGTTCACCTTAAGATATAAAAGTGACATTTAGTTGTATGCTTTTTGCATTGGATTGATTGGACTGAGATTCTAGCTGTGTCTGATGATTATCAGTGATACAGAGCTACCTTTAGAACTGATTTTCATGACAAACTCTTTTCAATTTCAATATCACCTTTTCCATTTCAATAGGTTTTAAAGATTTAAAAGAGTTTTTACGTTGCAGTGTAAAAAATATAGACACTGCAAGTTCACAAAGATACCATATCTGCAAAGCAAAGGCGACAGTAGCACCATAACTTGGCATAGTATACAAGCCATAGCACAAGATTACTAAACCTAAAGTATTATACAGTAAAACCTTGGTTTAAGAGTAACTTGGTTTGAGAGCGTTTTGCAAGGATGAGCAAAATGTTTTAATAAATGTTGCCTTGATATACAAGCGATGTCTTGATATAAGAGTAGCGTCATGTCACAACTGAGTATAAAAGAGAAGAAAGGCACCTCTAAGTGTAGCATATGGTTACATTTAATGAAGGTACAACATTTCCAACTCATTGCTAAACTTAGAGGTGCCTCTCTTATTTTTTTATACCCTGTAAAAAAATGCTTTGATATACAAGTGCTTTGGATTACAAGCATGTTTCTGGAACAAATTATGCTCGCAATCCAAGGTTTTACTGTAACGCTCAACAGGTAATTGTATAGGGAAAGGATTAAATATAAATAAAACATAGTGGAAAGGTAAAGGCAGTAGATAAAAAACTCCTTGAAAATAGAAAAACACAAGAATAAATAAGAGTCGGTAAGGGGAGGGGGAGAACAGGGAGGGGATGCGGCTGGTAAAACCAAGAAGCAGCCCACAAGGAATCCATAAGATACCAGTGCATTAGAATGCTACAAAGTGCCTCACTGACCACAATCCCTTGCATACTTTGCAGAAAGTCTCCAAAAGGAATTGTTTGTTTCTTCTAGGAATAAGCACTTTATAGACATCTTTTCAAAAAATTGTGTTAAACTCATTGGCCGTAATTTTTTTCATGAGGCTATTTTTGATTTTCTGATCTATTAAACTTCTATACATCTTTTAAAATGTATACCTATAGTATGATATAAATGTATTTAACAAAATCTGGTTTCTTAATGTTCTGCTCATTGTTAGAAAGATCTATAAAGATACCCTATAATTAATCTTTATGTACATATTTAATAGTATTACGGTATGTATAAAAAAAATATATAAATAAAGTTTAAAGGTTTTATGGAAGACCACATATAGATCACATTTGTATACTCCTTTCATAGTCAAATAGCTAGAAAAGTAAAAAAACAAACAAAAAAAAAACATATATACGCTTTCTTAAAACCTTGAAATCACTTAAGCTAAACCCCAGACTCTCTTTAAAAAGAACAGAATTAGGTCCTGGGCAGCAGTTTAAAATGTGTAGAAAATTCTGCGTAGTACAATTTATTGGTTAATTATTTTCCAAAAGTTTAGATCATTTTAAGAAGTGCAGCAACTGTAAATATTCAAAAAAGTGCAAGTTTTGAGGAGCGTGTTACAACCCAAACAACCCAAACAGCTCTTGCTAATCATGACTGCAGTTTTCTGCACTACTTATATAGCAGCCCTCTCTGCTAACTAATCAATTGGGTTTGCGTGGGCATCTCCTCATAGAAGGAGCAGACCCATCAACAACATTAGGTCTAGATGTGTAACTGCTTGGATTTGTTGTGCCTACTTTAGGGCATCTAGATTCCACAGCTGAGTGGCAGCAGGGTGCAATGCAGACCACCAGCCAACAAAGGAAAACAATGGCTGCACCACTAGGACTTTTTTTTTAAACACAGATATGACAGTTCATCTGTTTTTTGAGTGCTGGATTAAAAAATTTGCCAGGAAGGGAGCTTTATCTGCTAGCTATTTAGAGGTTGACTGCAAACCTTTATAAAGAGAGATACAGTTTGTGCCAGTAAGAGAAATAAAAACATTTGTGACCCTTAAAATGGGTATTGACTATGATGGGTGCATGCCAACAGTGATGCAACAAAGTGGAAAGTTGGTCCTGCATGCTCTGTTAGAGCAGGGGGGGTTGTAGTTGTGACACTGATGAAGATGAGGCCCTGACTCAAATCAGGGAAGCCTGTTCTACGTGCTGAATCAAATTGTGAGAGCAAGGAAAAAACAGTCTGCTCGCTTGTGTCCCAGTGCGAAAGAGGAAGAGGTGGAACCCGTGCGGCTCCCTTTATTAACAATATGACATCACAAACATATGCATACACATTGGCCAGTTCATATAATTTAGTCCCTTATTACACGCCCCCTGTGACATCTGTACTGCACACGTTTCAAAAGCCTTTAATTAGCACAAATGCCTTGTGTAAGTCCATTGTGGAATGTCCATGTACAGGGTTCCATTCTCAACTCTGCAAGGGTTTTTCCATATTTGGTTCCTTCAGTGAAACAAGGAGGGGGGTTTTGGAATGAGAGGAGCAAGGGGGGTGGCAATTGAATAGCTCTTTGTCTCTTCTCCAATGCTGAGTTGTAACTTTTAAAACATTATATCTGACATAAACTCTAAGGCCCCATACACACGAGAGGATTTATCCGCGAATACGGTCCAGCGGACCGTTTCCGCGGATAAATCCTCTCGAGGATTTCAGCGGATTTCTCTGCGATGGAGTGTACTCACCATCGCATTGAAATCCGCACCGAAATCCTCTGGCGATGACGTGTCGCGCCGTCGCCGCGATTATGACGCGGCGACGTGCGCAACGCTGTCATATAAGGAATTCCACGCATGCGTTGAATCGTTACGATGCATGCAGGGGATCCCTTCGGACGGATGGATCCGGTGAGTCTATACAGACCAGCGGATCCATCCGTTGGGATGGATTCCAGCAGATAGATTTGTTTAGCATGTCAGCAAATATTCGATCTGCTGGAATCCATCCCAGGGGAGAAATATCCGCGGAAACAGATCCGCTGGAGTGTACACACCATAGGATCTATCCGCTGAAACCCATTTGCTGGGATTTTTCAGCGGATGGATTCTATCGTGTGTATGGGGCCTTAAGGAAAATAAACACTATTGTGATATATATTTTTCACACATGCATAGATATATAGATAATGAATATAAAAACAATATAAGAATATAAAAGAAATTAAAAGAATATAAGAAGAGAAAACATTTCAGTGGATCTAATAAAAGAATTAGCTTAACACAAAATAGGAATTTTAGTATCTTCCATCACAACACCTGTAATCCCAGTTCCTGCACCACTGTATACACGTTGTTTTAAATTACCTTCAGCAAAGTTTACATTCCTTACAAATTTCTCAGATGATGTGGATTGGACTTTCCTGTGGTTGATGTGAGCTGTGCTATTCATAATCTTTTGTAACAGGCAACTACCAAGATGAGAAAAAGTGAGAAAGGCCAGTGAAGTGAATGGAAAAATGTAGGTAAAATACAATGGAAACATTTAGGAATATACTGCAAACATGAAAATTGTTGTGGTTATTTATAAATCTGGACTGGTGTCATTACTTTGTCGCTTATTTATGTGATGGTATAGATTGTGCCATGCTCCAGCACAGTGGGCCAAAAAACTGTTGGCAATAGTGTAAGTGGCATGCAGATCTTCAAGTTGAACTGAAGGAAGCAAATGCTTATTTTTTCTCCAGCGGTCCCGTCCCTCGCCAGCGCCGGCATTTTCTTCTGTGTGCCAGTTTTTGCTTCTTATGGGATGATGTCACTCCTGTGCATGCATATTAGACTGCTATTCTATATCTTCTGCAATAAAAAAAACTGCCTGCTTCCAGTGAAAAAACAGCATAACTTTAGTCAATCTCTCAGAGTAAAGTGGTGTGTTTTTCTACTATGCTGCCTGGAAAGTTTTGCTACCAGGGGACCCTATTTTGTTTCGTCTATGTTTTTGTGCCTTCTGTTTTGTCACTGGAGGCCTCTGTGTCCTTTCCCCTAGTGGCAAAATGGATGTGGGAATTGATCATTATATAATTAAGAATGCATTATATTGTTTTACACATCTACAATATATCTTTATTCCCTCCAAGATATGCTTGTATGTTTAAAGGACTAGTTATATTTGCTTGCACTAACATATTATTAAATGTTTCCATCTGCTAAACTGTATGAAACTTCTGTCACTTTTTTGGGTTTTAATTATATGTTCTCTTCTGTTGCATAACTGCAAAAGCCAAAATCAATTGGAACTAATTGGATTATAAATGAGCCAAAGTATTCTAAAATGTATTGCTGGCACATGGGAGGCATTTCTAACATCATCATCTTCTTATCTCCAACATCGGATAGAGCTTAATTAAACTCACAATGAACAAAATTACCAATCATATTATACAAGTGCACTGAACAATCAAGGTTTATTCTCAAAGGTGGTTTCCAAACATTTTCTTGAAAAAATATTTAGTGATAATCCCAAACCTCAAAATGAAACTGGTCCTAATGGATCTAGAATGCATTTTATAATTATGTTGCATGGAGATTAGTATTTTTCGGTTTTTGCGATCAATTACAAAACTGCTAATGAAACCCACCTCTTTGTAAATGTGAATTTACTAAGAGATGTAGAAGGAATTATAATATTGTATCAAAATTCAGATTGTATTGATGCACTGATTTAGCATACGCTGTTTTGAAAATGAAATGGCTTGCCCAAAGTATAGTGCATGACTACAGTAAAAGAATAAACATTTTAAATGCTTACATTTTAAAATTGCTTTAATGTTAATCTTCTTAATGTTTACCTCATTTGTCTACTTGTAAATGTTTGTTGGAGGATCCTGGCATTGTCACTTTGCTAATCGATAGTAACTAAAAATGTTGTGTTCTCATGTCTCTTGCCCATTGGGGTAGACCCCATGTTCCTTGAGGGTCAGAAATATTAAACATTCATTGAATAACAAGTAAAAATAAAAACCTTCTTCACAGAGAAAACCACAAACCTCTCCTATTCACTGAACTTCATATGGAATATAACAACGTTACATCCTACTGAATGTAATGGGAACTTCTGGCATTCAGATCTAGAACTTTTCAGTTCAATACTCTTTTTGATACTGTATCTACCACTAAATAAAACTTTCATAATCCCCCTAGGAAAAAAGGCACCGCTTTATAGAATCTCATCTTCCTTGTAAAATTCTTTAAAAATGCTGGCTAGTAAGTCAAATGATAGCATTATGAGATATAGAGGGAGACATGGTTCAAGATAATACATAGGGGGTTATTTACTAAAACTGGAGAGTGCAAAATCTGGTGCAGATCTGCAAAGAAACCAATCAGCTTCCAGGTTTTATTGCCAAAGCTTAATTGAACAAGCTAAAGTTAGAAGCTGATTAGCTACAATGCACAGCTGCGCCAGATATTGAGTGAAACAGTTTTAGTAAATTTACCCCATAGAGCATACCACAAAAGAATTGTAAAGTCAAAAGGTTTTTTATCTAAAGACCCCTTTCACACTGAGGCAGTTTTCAGGCATTTTAGCGTTAGAAAAAGTGCCTGGAAGCTACCTCCCATGCCACCCGAATGAGAAAGATTGAGAGCTTTACACTGGGGCGGAGCGCTTGTGGGACATTAGAAAAAGTCCTGCAAGTAGCATCTTTGGGGTGGTGCGGGAGCGGTGTATACAGCACTCCCAAAACACCCTGCTCATTGCAATGAATAGGCAGCGCTTTCGCATGAAAGGCAATCCGTAAGCGCCGCAACATGGCCATTATTAACACCTTCTTTGGCCGCTAGCAGGGTAAAAGCACCCCGCTAGTGTCTGAAAAGCACTGCTTAAACAGCCATAAAGTGCCGCTAAAACAAGCAGCACTGTAACTTCACATTAGCTTATACTTTTCATCTGGTTATTGGAAAACTAGGGATAAATCGTAATTATCTGAGATTTGCTGTTCCCCCAACTGTTTGAGCTTCAGCAGATAATAACAGTATTGTAGTTGGATGGTTGGTTGATGGGGGTGGGGTACTGTAACTCAGTGCAACATATTAGGCTTATTAGAATGATCAATAGACGAAAAAAGCCTGCGAAAACAGATGAAAAAAAAAAGAAAAATAATCGACACTATATATGTAAAGTGCTGCATAAATTGAAGGCACTATATAGGTACCTGCAATAAGCAAAAAGAAAAAAAAGAAAACAAACGTTGCCATCACATCTAATGATTGGTTAGGTACAATGGGCCGGATTCAGATACATCGGCACATATTTCTGCCGGCGTATCGCATCTCATATGCGCTACACCGACGTAACACAGAGAGGCAAGCAGAGTATTCACAAAGCACTTGCTCCCAACGTTGCGCCAGCATAACGTAAATTCTTTGGCATAAGCCAGCCTAATTCAAAGTAGGTGAAAGTGGGCGTGATCCATTTAAATGAAGCGTGACCCCATGCAAATGATGGGCCGAACGAACGGCGCATGCGCCGTCCCGTGGAAGCATCCCAGTGCGCATGCTCAGAATCACGTCGGAAATACTCCCTAAGATACGTCGAATCACTGCCTACCATGTGAACATAACCTACGCCCAGCCTTTTCACATACTACTACGTAAACGACGTAAAATACGACGGCTGTTCCCTGGTCCATACCTTAACATGACTTGCACCTGCTTTATGAGGCTTAACTTTACGCCGGACGTACGACTTACGTAAACCGCGTATATGAATGCGCCGGGCACAAGTACGTTTGTGAATCGGCATATCTCACTCATTTGCATATTTGCAATGAGGCGGCCAGCGTAAATATGCGCCCAAGATACGCCGACGTAGGAAAGTTACGTCGGTCGGAGGAAGCCTATTTTCAGGCGTATCTAGTTCTATGGGCACGGCGCATAGATACGATGGCGCACATTTACACTTACGCGGCGTATCTGTAGATACGTCGGCGTAAGTGCTATGTGAATCCAGGCCATTGTATATTAAATTTCTTGGTTTGGGGTTTAATACCACTTTAAAGCATATTTCTGTTTACAGGTTTCAAGACCTTTTGTTTATGATTACCAACGATACATTTTGTATCTAATTTAATTAATCTGTTTTCTGTGTAATTGATTTATACTGATTCTGGAGTGCTACTTCAAATGAAAAGCTAGGTTATTACTGCTTTCCATTTGTCAAGGGAAATAGTAGCACTATGTTTCAACTTGTGCCGTAATGTCTTCTTATTTTAGATCCCTGCATGGCTATAGAATGTATAAAATTGTCTAAGAAATGTACTGTACTAGCAGAAGTGTGCCTATTCAACTGACTAAGATGAGTCAAAGGTTTGGTTCTTCCTTTGCAGCAGTACCTTGCCTTTCATGTCAGGGAAACTTCCCTTCTTTATCCTTTTCACATACAGTACCACACTGTGAAGGAAACAGTGATCTTGGGATAAGAATTAAACAGACTTCATAAATCACACTGCTAGTGATTATGAACATTTTAACAGTTAGGTCTGCAATGCAGTCGGTTTCCAATCACCTTGCATAAAGGGAGATAACCTGCTCAATTATATATAGAACTGCAGATACTTATCTTGTTATAAATAAGTAACACTACCTGCCAACTACTGACCTTTCTAAAACAGAGGGAAAAAAAATCTGAAAATAGCAACTAAGGAATTTAGAAAGGAATGACAGGCACTTAGGCTGCCAGTGCTTTTTCTGTCCAACCCATCGACACAGAGGCCTGTTGGGCATGCAGGCATATGCCATTTGTTTTTGTCAACAATCTCTCAATCTATAACCATGTTTTTATGGCTTTTGGTGTAGGGAGGCAGGGCCGGTGCTAGACTATTTTGCGCCCTAGGCAAGACCAGCTACTAGCAAGCACCCCCCACCAAAAAAAATAAAGGCAGCAAATGCAGCCTGTACAGGAATGCCTTCTCCCCTTCTTGCCATTGTTGGCTCCATGTGCAGACTGACTGGGGAGCTGGGAGGAAATGATGTTGCATGCAACACGGCTTGCATGGCACCTCATTGGCTGGATACCTCTTCTTCATGTGACCGCTTTGTCTCCAGCTAACATCATTCAATCCTGCAGTGGGTTGAGGAACGTCGGCACAGTGTGTGGTGAACAGAGCAGCCATCAGAAATTTTGACTGAGGACATGAGAGTCCTCAGAGTTCACAGTTACAACAGAGACCCCACTTTCCTTAGGATCTCCAAAGTCTTCTCTTATATCTGGCCTTAAAGCAGAACTTCCCCTTTTGGGTAGAGCTCAGCTTTAATGATATCACATCTATATATTTTTTAATAATGCTGAACTTTACGCAGATATAAAAGACACAAATAAATGCAGCTCTGTAAACATTAATACATCACATGTATTTTTAAATGCAAGCAGTACACAAATTGGACCTGATATCAGCAAGGAAGTAGTGTGAAGCCCCATACACACTATCAGTTTTCCTGATGGTTTTCTCTTCAGGTTTACCAAAACCATGTAGTACAAGGGCCTGCCTGATTGCATTCAAATTGAAACGCTTAAGGTTTGACCTCATATTAGATGGTTTTGGTAAACCTGAAGAGAAAACCATCAGGAAAACTGATAGTGTGTATGAGGCTTGAGAGAGAGACATATTGCAAAGAGCCAAACAGTTCTCACAAGCATGCTAATAGAAGGAGGAAGCAGAGTAACAGAGAGATGAGCTCATCACTGTGCTGATTCTCATTTAATTTCATTGGCCTGTCAAAGGGTGGGGCAAGTCGATGCGGCTGAGCTCAAAGGTAGTGGCTTTTGATGCTGGCAATCAGACTGAGGACATCTAGTGGCAATAAAAAATATTGTGGCAGAATTCATTTGATCGAAGCTGAATATTGCAGCAAAAAAGATTTTATTTTAAATTTGTTTGATTCTTTACCGGGCTTTTCATTTTTTTATGGTATAGTTGGCTAAAGTTCTGCTTTAACATACTTTTGGAATAGATGCCAGCAGTAACCCCCTAATTTCATCCTCTACCTGTCTGAAACAATTTGTTATGCCCTGTACACACGGCCGGGATTCCCGATGGATCGCGGTCCGTCGGAAATCCCAATGGGAAAATCGAGAACCATACACGCGAGCGGGTTTTCCGATGGGAACACTTAGATGAGAGCTTTTTGCCAGGAATCCCGGCCGTGTGCATGCTCCATCGGAGTTTTTCTGACGGGAAAAAGGACACCGGTAAATCAGGTTCACTTTTTTTGTCCCGCGGTTTTTGGGCAGTTTTCAAGAGCATTTGAACTTTTTTATTATAGTTCCATAAGCCATGTTTCGCCAAAATAAGTACGCAAATAAATTCATTCTTTGCACTTCCTTCACCAGTAAATGGCAGCTCTATTTGCTGCAGATGTGATGTACATGAGTCATTAGTTGTGATGTCACTAAGCCCATGCACCAAGGGCTCGTGCCCTTCATCTGTTGCATGATCTAGATTTCTAGCCATTAATTCTTACCACATCATTGCAACAGCGTTGTGTCTGACTTCGGGACAAGTGCCATGCACACCTGACTAGCTTGGATGGCTGCATCTGTCCAGGTATAGACTTAGCTATGGTAAAGACTGAGCAGTAGCATCTAACTAGCCACAATTAAGACTGTACAGTGCAGCAATGAATTATTTGTTTGCCTGGTGTTAAGAAGGAGGAGCTCTCTAAGGACAAATGCAAGTGTGACTGACAGCATGATTAAAGATTAGAGGTGCAGGGCAAGCAGAGCTGCTGTGGAATGTGTTATGTATAAGCTTCCACTTCCCACCTTATCTTTTCCTTGCCGGCAAGCTCTTTTTCAAATTCAATGCAGACTATCAAGATTCAGTCACGAGAATTCAGCAATGACATAGTAAGCCGTCAATCTTTTACTCTCCTGTAGAGAATATTTAAGTGAAGCTAAATATTGCATAAGATTTGGGGCCTGAGCACAAAAGAAACTATAGCTGAACTTTTTCATCCTAAGCTTGTATGCTGTTCATTTACTTCCTATATAGCATTTCTTGCCCAGTTTATTAGCATTACCAGTGACACTTTCAGTCATTCTGAAAATTCTGCTTTTTTCTTCATAAAAGTGCATTGATTTTTAAACTTTTTTTTTTTTTTTTGTATGTATATGTTGTTGTATTATGGTCACAGGATAGATTACGTGTTTGGGGTTGTATTCAATATGTGTAAAGAGAGATCACACAAATACTTAAGTATAACATTTATTAAAAGTAATGACAGATACAGATAAAGAAAATATAGCAAGAATGCTTAACTAAAGATGCTGTTTTGTCATGGCGTCCCCCATAAAGGCGTGGCCAGGTAATCAGACTAGGTACTTGTGTGATGAAACGCCTGGCACCAAGCTTGGGTGCTTTGGCCAAACAGTGCCTCCTGCCCCCCAAACCCTTCCAGTAGACCGAGAGATAATACCAGACCTTTACCCCAAGCATCGTACACAGGCAAGATGTTGAAGCAGAAGCAAAGGAATGACAGAAATACAGGTTTTTATACACTTCAAATGTAGGCCAGTCACCACATACATATATTTACCCAAAACATCACACAAGGGTTAGATAACGAGCTAAAGTTGACACAAAAGGCTAATCTCATCACAAGAACCTCCAAATTAGCCAACAGACAGAAACAGTAGGTGACTCCATTTACTCACATAACAATGGGAATTCATACCTAGGAGGCAAAAAACTGGAGAGATGCACATGACATAAACAGCGATTCCCACCCCACCTCAGGCTGGTCGGTACCCGTCTACAACAGTCTATTAGACCAACTCATAAAATGTTCCAGCAGTCTGATACTGGAATTTATTTATCTTTTAGATTTCTTGAGGGATATTGTTGATAAATCTTTCTGTCCCATTTGAAGGAGCCTCTCCCACTCAGTCTGCAGGAGGGCCACCATATTTCCTCTGACCATTTACCTGTACAAAATAAATATTACATATTTCCATCCACTCCAGAAGGGAAGCTTTATTGTCCTTATTCAGAGAATTAATTCAAGCCTCGCTCTCAGCATTCATCACATTGCTGTTCATCATTGGAAAATGATCTGCTCTCTCTATGGGCCATAAGCCATATTCAGTGGGTAGGAGCCTATCCAAAAGCCCCTGTCCTGATTTGGGCTGTCACAGCTTGCATGATTCAGCTCTGGAGATGAGACCGGTATTACAAGCTGTGTATATGTTATATAGAGAAATAGCCAACCCATCCCCCTCTAGAGCAAAATAAGAGAGTGGGCGTAACCATATCCTGGTCAGTTAACAAAAACATTGGTATAAGGTAAAGCCATGTTTATGTCCTTATATGTCCTCCTTAACCAGGAGGTTTGGTTGGAGGCTTAGAATTCATTAGTGAGCCACAATATTAACAAGGAAATGTAATATGCAATTTTCCCATCATATGTGTATAATCCTTGTTTGACAAATAATCCTTTAATGTGATTCTAAAGGTAATTTTTTTAAAATAACAATCATATTATACTTACCTGCAGCCCCTCCTCCACTTCTGGGGTCCCTCGTCATCGCTCCTGGCTCCTCACTCCTGCCGAGTGCCCCAATAGTTAGGCGCTGGCTATGGGGGCACTCATGCATAATCGCTCCTGAGCCTGGTCTCTGTGTCCATTGACTCACAGAGAGTGGCTCAGCCCACTCCCCCGTCAATGGCAGTGATTGACAGTGAGCTCAGGTAAGATTATTTTTTTTTTGGGGTGGGACTTGCAAATGGTTTTTCAACTCAATGCATATAATGCATTAAGGTAAGAAAAAAACTGTACCTTTAGAATGACTTCAATACATGACAAAATATTCCCAGAGCAAGGTGGCTTATATAAGAGACATAACAGCAGTAGCTGTAGCAGTTCCTTTTGTCTGACAGAAACTTTGAAGAGAGAAAAGAGGGAGGAATCATTACACTGACTCATTTATTTGTGTTCCCATGTGTTATCTGGAGCCGGGCTTTGTAAGCAACTTCATTTATCATCAGGCAGTAGAGCACACCTGCTGACTGGATATAAGAACACATATTTATAAAAAAAGGCAAAAATATATATATTTTTAAGAGGAAGTGGTAAAATTTTACTTTAGAAAGAACTTCGTGTACAGGGGATATAAAAAGATGGAATCTTTGCATGCACATTTTTATCTCATTTACTAAGCTCTGAGGAAACATGGTGCATCTTCCCTTAGGTTACCTTCACACTGGACGGGGACGCTATACCATTGTTTTAGCTGCGCTTTACGGCTGCTAGTGGGGTGCTTTTAACCCCGGCTAGCGGCCGAAGAAAGGGTTAAATACGCCCGTATTGTGCTTCGACAGCGCTGCCTATTAATTTCAATGGTCAGGTCGCCCTAAAGATGCTGCATGCAGGCCTTTTTTTCCCATACTGCTACTGCACCACCTCAGTGAAAATGCACTCGGGCTTTCACACCAGGGAGGCATGAGAGGTGCTTTACAGGCGCTATTTTTAGCGCTAAAATGCCTGAAAAGCGTGTGAAAGGGGTCTTACAAAGTGAACATTTTTTTTTTGTTTAGTAAATTAACGCTTTTGTTTCACTTGGATGTAGGTTGAGATGTCTTTTAGTTTTACTGTATCACCGAGTCATGATTTTGCAATATCTTTTGTAAAGCCTTTAGTTACCAAACCGAGCAAAAACAACAAGAATACAGACAGCTTAAAAATATCAAATATTGAGCTGATTTATGGTTTTAGTCATGACCATTTTGTTTTTTATTAGAGATTCTTTCTGCTGAGAGAAAATGTTTCACGAATAAAGGGTGGCTGGCTGAGAGAGTGTTTACATGTTGCTGTAGGGAAAATCTCTGAGGACCATAAGTGCACTGAGATACTGATGTTACCATGGCAAGATTTTTTCTTTTACTGAACATCAGTTTGGTGTTTAACACCCAGGGTGTGAGATGTTCTTCACAAAAGCATGCTACTGCTGTATTTATTCAAACCGGCTTAAATTGTTTATTTGTATCAGCTTCTCTTAGTACAGCAAGTGTTAGATTTTTACTTTCTTTATGTCCTTAACCATGTCCCTATTAGCAGGATTGTAGATAAAACTAGTCTTGCTATCTTGCAATAGTTAGTCTGGAAAATGCTGATCTATAGTAACTGATAAAATGCATTAAGATATTAAAATGTTTCTTTTACTTGGGCTTACTTACTAACATAAAGGAACTAGTTTTGGGACTTTTTTTGTTCTTGTATTTTTAGGATTATACTTATGAAACCTGTTGTTTCATATATATATATATATATATATATATATATATATATATATATATATATATATATATATATATATACACATATATATATATATATATATATATATATATATATATATATATATATATATATATAAAATTTAGTTTTTATTTTACAAAAACATATTTAACCATTTAACATCCAGTGCGATTTTCACATTTTAGCTATGGGTCCATTAATATAGCAATGACTTTGTTAATACTTGGGCCATATTCTGTATTGTTTGCTACTGCTGTAAAAGAAAGAATTTGGGCATTTTAAGTTTGTTCAAACTGTGGATTCCTGACAGACAGGGAGAAAGCGAATATATTAAGACCTACCCCGAAAATACCGTTATTATCACACAAAATATTTTTTTACACTTATATTATCCAACTCACAATAGTTCTTTTTCTTTTTCCTTTTCCCTTTTTTACTCTAATATCACCTCACCTCTATACGATATACACTCAGACCCAAATAACATATTATACTATAGGTGTACAATCTGTCTCAATAAATCCTCCTTATTCCCCACTTCACTCACTCCGGTGTAGTCGCCCCCTCTCCCCCTTTTCCCCCCCCCCCCTCCCCCCCTTTCCCCCCCCCCCCCAAAAACAACTACACTGTGAGTTTTAGACCAACAAATCTATATACACGTATGACCCCTTAAAAATAGACCAATGAATAGTGACTGGCCAAAAAGAGTATGCACAGTTATATATAATTGTCTGATATGTTAGTATAATGAATACCTGACCGGTGTCAAATAAATTGAAAATTGTATATTCTCCAGCTATTACTTTTGAAATATGAGAAACTTTTTAATTCTTCTTTGTTCATGATTGAGATGAATGTTTTAAATCTTTATTCAGTGCAGCATCCCTGACATCAGGGATTATGCATTATGTGTATTCATAATTATAATGTCTGCCGGGCTAGTGCGGTGCAGCATTGGGCTGTGTTGTGTCCCCTTTAACCTATGTTTCTTATTTCTCTACTTAAACTGCTAGCTTCCGTCAATTTTTCTCATTTCCCATTGACACTACCAAATGGATAAAGATCCACCAAGCCGACTAGGGAATCCTGTATTTTATGTGCATGTTCCCTGTCAACTATGGAGTTCCTCTCCCATTCTTTTCCCCTGCAGGATTGCTTATTGGTGGGCCCCGACGATATGCCCGCCCCTCTGGGCGGATCTCTTGCTGATCCGTCGATGTGTACTGTGTGACACTGTGCGGCACATCTCAATCTTATGTTGCATATCCATCTCCAGACCGTGAGGCGGTATCCTGCCCTTCCACTCGTTTTCCCAGGCCTCTGATTGGATGGGATGCTTGTTGCATCCGCCCCCATCACCGCCCCCACCATCCACCAATTCCAAGCTTTGAGCCGGTCATGTGATGAGCGATCGATGATGACGTCATCACGGGTGCGACGGGCTACGCCGATCCAGCTGATCCAACTTATCAACAACCAGGTAGGGTGATATATAAAAACGGACACAACTGACCTTACAATTTATCGGCGTCATCGCTATCCTGGGGACACATGCGGTTTTCACCTTGCTGATCAGGCTGCAGGTACACTGAATTGCTACAGACTCCAATATTAGGGCTGCAATAATATTCTTTACCCATGGTATCTTCCTCTTTGTTTAGGACTTACCCTGGTGTTATTTGTTTCCTTATAGGAACTAGTTCTGGGAATCCTATACAATATCTCTGGGTTTATATACCCAGGATCTCTTGGATTGCCCTATGATATGTTAATATATATCCTGTTCAGCCCAGCTCTGTGAAATTTTGAAACAACCGCATGCTAATGATCCCTGGATTCGAATTTCCAGTGCCTACCAGCACTTGACTGTCCGAACACTTGTATGCTTACAAATCAGTGTTTTTGGTGAGTAAGCCTTTATCCATGTTGGTGGTGGCTGCTCTTTATTAATGTCTCTCCCTCTCCTACTTTTTGGTCAAACCCTCCCCCCCCTCTCCCCTTCCCCCTCCTTTTCCCCTATTGTGTCCCAGAGAAACAATATACTTATCTATGTTTAAAGCCCAATTCTTTATTATTTACAGATTATTTCCCCACGTTTGGCTGGCTTGATATAGCTTGTCCGCCCAGCCATTGTGGGGCTAACACGCTATTATCGCTTGGTTACCCCCAATGCGACCTATTCTTGTAAGTCATGTTTTGCTGCTACATATTCAACATATTTATATCTCTTCCTTCTTTCTTTTTTCCCTTCCCCATTCAATTACATAATTTCCTATGACACTGCCCCCCCCTTTTTTCCTCCTCTCCCTTTCTCCTCCTGATCTACGTGGGCTTTGGGTGACGCACCGCTACCCCCCCTGCTGCGCCGCACTCGTGCTGATAGACATAAATAATCTTTTTAGTTTTATAAACTGTTTTTGGTTCTCCTTTATTTACTGTATTGTGTATATATTTTTACTGTATATAAGAAACTCCATTTTATATATGTATACTTGTGAACTCATTGTTTTCTTGTATATATGTTTCAGTAGATGCAATATCTTATGCTCCTGAGGAAGCGCTAACGCGCGTAACATGTAGAGCAAGCTCTTCACCAAATCTTGGAATACTACACTGGATATGCAACTCAACATTGTACCTGTAACTGTGCTTTCTAAATGAAGCCTATATATGATATGATTGTATAGTGTTGTAATCACAGTTGTGGTATTAGTTGCTGACCTATTCTCTTTTGATTTTATGTCATTCCACTTTTTATGATATTTCATACTAAATAAATTTCTAGTTTTCTACATCTTTTGGTATTGTGTGCCCTTAAAGCCCAATTTATTAGTTCCTTCTTTCAATACCCCGAAAATAAGCCCTATTGGGTCTTTTGTTTCCAAAATTTATATAAGACCCAGGCTTATTTTCGGGGGAAACACGGTATGCATTTGTCACAAATGAGTTCTGGCGGGAACAAGAATGTAAAATCCTGCACCGGGCATACATCCCTCAACTGACATCCAAAGAGCTCCCTGATCGTCACAATTGCCCTCTATGCAACAACCGCAAGCCATCCCTATTCCACAGGCTATCACGAGCCCCCCCCTCCACCTACACTTTCTTTTTCCCCTCAGACATCTTCAAAATAACAAGGGTCGTTTTATTATGTAATGTGTCCCTTTTATCATTAAAGCAACATTTTTTTGGGGAACAAAAGTTATGACTACGTTATTTACTAAGTAATACATTCTAGCTATTGCTAGGAAAAAATAATGAAATTAACCAGACCACAAGAACCAGCAAGAAACCAGCAAGAAAACTGCTGTCAGAGCTTTCTTGCCGAGTATAAACCGTATGTGTGTACAAGGCTTTCAGGTTTCTCGTCAAGAAAACTGCCGAAAATCTCGACGAGAAAAATAGAGAACCTGCTCTCTATTTTCTCGTTGGGATTCTCGGCAGTGTTTTCCTGCCGAGAAACACGAGAGTGTGTATACTTACCTGTCGCTGTGGAAACCCGCGTATGCTCGAAATGACTTTGACGCATGCTCGGTAGCTTCCTAGGCATAGGTAGGGTGCAGCAAGATGGCGGCGACTGCATCGAATGTGACGAGCGCATGCTCGTCGTACGCAATGACGTCACCGCGTTCTTGCCATTCAAAAGAACTGCGGTTCTTTTAAATGGAGTGTCTGTAGATTCTGGCCCGTGTGTACAGGTCTTTATACTCATTTGTGTCTCATGCCCTCCCCTGCCACTACAGCTCACAGTAGCGATATTTTAGTAGCGGAGGCAGTGCTGTCAATCCAGAAAACAGCAGGAAGGGCTAGACGCAACAGGCTACTGATTGGCAATCTATATAGGCTTATGAATCAGTGCTTATAAACACACCTGCTTCAACAGCTTCCGATAATGGTGTAGTACATATAGGCACAACTTACACTTCCCAAGCAGGATCAACAGACATATGAAAACTGTAAAACTGTAAAACTCCATCTGAACTTAGTTAAGTATAGTATATTTAAGTATATTTAAGCCCCTTTTTTGAGAAGCGTTTGTTCTGCTTTAAGGAGCTGCCCAGCAACTAAAAGCGTGTCTGAATCTAGGATGTACAAGGTCCTTACCTAGTTGATAAAAGATGCACTGTTGATTTAGACCATTTTGGGTTTTCTAAAGCCCCGTACACATGGGCCGAATGTTGGGAGACATCGGCTGGTTCAATACAGTTGGCCTGTGTGTATGGCAGCCGGTCCGACAGAAGCAGGCCTTTTCTGGCGATCATGCTGGAAAACCTGCAGCCATCCCATTCCCGATCAGCGCTCTCAGCCAATGGCTGAGAGCGCTGACCAGAGTGTTTTGGCAGGGGCATCTCCCGGTCAGAAGGGAAGATCGCTGTTCTAACGTCGGATCGTTACACATTAAAAAATATATATATATATATTAGTGTGCACCAGACTTAAAGAGAGAGCGCAGCAGAACTGATTTGCCTTCGGTCTCCCTCTCACTGCTTGGCAGCTGTATCTGGAAACATGGAAGCTTTTTTTTGCTATCAAAGCAACATGGTTTGCAAACATTCAGCGATATTTCCTTTTCAATCTTTGCCAACAATTCTGAGAAAACATTCTCTACCAATTGGATGGGTTTCTTGTTTAAAACGAAAATTTCTACTTTTTCACAGCCACAGAAATGTACCTGAGGATTGTAATAAATGATGTTATGTCTAACACAAACATTTGTGAACATATATATCTGTGTAGCTATAGGAGAAAGCTTGTATGGTGGTAGGCTGCAGGATGGCTAAGAAAAAAACCTTGAGGTGTATCTCTAAAAATATTTTTTAAAATTTTGGATAGATGGGTGAATGTTAGAGCCTATGTCAGGTTTTCCCACTGAGGAGATCCCCCCACTCTTCTAAATGTCCTAATAACCATTGTCACTAGGATGGAAAGTCAAGACATTTCAGAACTCTCAGGCCTCGTACACACGGCCGAGTTTCTCGACAAAAACCAGCAAGAAGCTTGCTGGGTTTTTTTTTTTTTTGCCGAGGAAACCGGTCGTGTGTACACTTTTCGACGAGGAAACCGACGAGGATCTCGTCGGGCCAAAAAGAGAACATGTTCTCTATTTCCTTGATGGCATTGGGAACATTTGGCTCGCCGAGATCCTCAGCGGCTTCACAAGGAACTCGACGAGCAAAACTATGTGTTTTGCCCGTCGAGTTTCTCGGCCGTGTGTACGCGGCCTAAGGTTGTCTTTGTAACGGGATGCAAGTGTAAATCTTCAAGAGGGGATCCACATTCCAGTAACCTAAAAGGTGAGAATTTTCCTCTTACTTACAACTATGCGATTGATTTACTAAAACTGGAGAGTGCAAAATCTGATGACGTTGTACATAGAAACCAATCAGCTTTCTGTTTTTTTGGGGTTTTTTTTTGTCAATGCTTAAATGAACAAGCTAAAGTTAGAAATTGATTGGCTGCACCAGATATTGCACTCTCCAGTTTTAGTAAATCAGAAAAGACAGAAATTGAAGATAGTTCCACACACCAGGGGAATGAAACCCAAATAGCAAAAAAACAACGTATCCATTCCCCGTAAAAAAAAAAGTCACTTACAAAAATGTGTGAATTTGGGATGAAAACTTTATTACATAGACCCAAAGGTGATTAAGAGGCATGTTAAAAAAAATCATTGCTGGAGAATTACACAGTAGACATCTCCATCTTAAAAAAAACAAGCAGGGACAGTAAAAGTTATACATCAATCTTATATGTACGGTAGTTTTTTTGGCAGTAAAGTTTATCTGTACTGAGGACAAATTTATATAATATTTTTATTAATACATAGCTTGCATTGACACTCATTATTCTCCAAGTTCTATGTGGGAAAACTTTACAAAGCTCTAAAGTCCATGCTGCATTTTTCTTTTACATCTGCTGCTTACCAAGTTTATTTTTTCATCGTAAACACACTAAGCTTTCCTCCTCTATTTTCTCCCAAGTATCTCTGTCTTAGTTTTACTTGTTGTTCGGTTTTGTAGCCCATGTATTCCAGACCATTGTTGCTTAGAGACTTGTTTTTCATACTGAAACAGGCTATAAACACGTTACAAAAAATACTCTCTGAGAACCTGGAGTTGTTTTGTGGAAACAAATGAAGACATGTTCTTTTGATTATGTTCTGTCTTGTGTTCTTAATCCTAGTGGACTATATATACCTGTACACAATAACACAAGCATGAGTCTGCTCAGGTCAATGGAAAATGCACTGTGCCTTTTATTGTGACTTTACCATTTTTTTTAAATGTTACAGATAGCAAGTAGACTCAATGATAGCAATTATTATCCATATGTTAGAACCAGCTTCTGATATTGATTTGCAGACAGAAAGCATTTTGGAATATGTGCAGGCCTGGGTTTGTGAAAAGACCGCACAATATTAGCCTAGGGTTGCATCATTTAGCACATGGGTCTTTAAACTACGGGCCTCCAGTTGTTCAGGTACTACAATTCCCATCATGCTTAGTCATGTCTGTGAATGTCAGTGTGTTACAATGCCTCATGGGATTTGTAGTTCTACAACAGCTGGAGGGCCGTAGTTTGAGGATTTAGCACAATGGAGGACTGACCTTGTTACATTGTGATATCACATTACTCCTTGCGGTCGATTTACTAAACTTTAAATCATTTTTGTACTTTTCCAAGGGAATTTTTATCTTAGTGAATGAGTTGTAGTTCTGCTGACACGCATCATCCAATTCTGTGCAAAGAAAAAGACATTTTTTACATTTTCCTTGCACGTAATTGAATATTCTATGCAAAGTGAATTTTCAGCATATTCACCAGCTAAGGGAGAATTCCCTTGCAAAGTAAAAATCCCTTTAGGCCCCATTTACACGGACAGACTGATAGGGTCCGCCTGTCAGTTTTTTAGGCAGACCAGATCGGACCATTCATTGCTCTCAACGTTCATTGACACCCGCCAACATCTGATCCAATCTTGTCTGCTAAAAACAGACAAAAGGGGATCCATTCCCCATCCATCTGGCGGATTGGATTGTATGACAGTCAGATGGAAATGGACAGGCAGTAAATTTCCATCTGACCGCCCACTCTTTATAAGAGAAGCAGACACGTACCTGTCATCCACCTGCTCTGCAGGGATCAGTGGAGACAGATTCCCCACTGGGAGTAGGTGGATTTGCTGCCGGAGTCCACCTGTCTAAAAGGGACCTTAGTAAATCAACCTCAATTAGGCCCCTTTCACACTGGTGGTGTCTCTCCGCTGATCCCGCTGAGCAGATGAGCGGATGACACGTCTGTGTCTACTCAGCTCTGCTGATGCAGAGCAGACACTGACAAAGCCTACTTTCCTCTATGGGCTGTCAGATGGAAATGGACAGCCTGTCTCATTCCATCCAACTGTCATCCAATCCCCATGTGTCTGTTTTTAGTGGACAGGATCAGATCCATTGTCATCCACCGCTCCATAGAGAGCAAAGGATTGCTGATTGGGTCCGTCTTAAAAACCAACAGGCAGACCCAATTGGTCCTTCTGTATGAACGGGGCCTAATGACGCATACACGCGACTTTTTCGGGTTGTAAAAAATGAGTTTTTTTTATGTCATTAAAAACAATTGTGTGTGGGCTCCAGAGAATTTTTCACAACGTAAAAAATGGCCATTAAAAATGTAGAACATGCTCTAAATTTTCACGTAGTTTTTAACGTAGTTAAAAATGGTCGTGTGTGGGCTTTAACGACATAAAAAAAAGGCGCATGCTCAGAAGCAAGTTATAAGACGGGAGTGCTCGTTCTGGTAAAACTAACATTCGTAATGGAGATAGCAAATTCATCACGCTGTAACAGACTGAGGCCTCGTACACACGACCGAGGAACTCGTCGTAAATGAAACATCATTTTCCTCGGCGAGTTCCTTGTTAGGCTTGTTAAGAATCTTGACAAGCTTTCTTTGTGTACACACTGTCAAGACAAAATCTCGTCGTCCTCAAACGCGGTGACGTAAAACACGTACGACGGCACTATAAAGGGGAAGTTTGATTCCACTGGCGCCACCCTTCTGAGCATGTGCGGGTTTCTAAGCATACACACGAACGTGTTTCTCATCGAAAACCAGCCCGACGGGTAACACGACGAGGAAATTGAGACTCCCGACGAGGAAAAAGAGTTCCACGACAGTTTTCTCGATGAAAAACATACACACGACCGTTTTCCTCTGCAAAAAAGCTCTGCCACCAAGTTTCTTGATGGATTCTGTCGAGGAAAACCGTCGTGTGTACGAGGCCTGAAAAGCGCGAATCGTCTTTTACTAACACAAAATCAGCAAAAGCAGCCCCAAGGGTGGCGCCATCCGAACGGAACTTCCCCTTTATACTGCCGTCGTCTGTATTGTATGTCACCGCACTTTGCTACAGCATTTTTTTTTTCACGACCGTGTGTAGGCAAGGACGGTTTATCAAACGGGTTGAAAACTTTGTTTTTTTCTAGACCATTAAAAATTATATTTTTTACATCCCGAAAAAAGGTCGTGTGTACTCGGCATTAGTCTAAAAAAAAATTTTTGGCCTTGACTTCTCAAACTTATTTACACATACTTAATGATGATACATTAGTGAACATATCATTGACATTCTCTGATCGTTAAATTAATAAATTAAAGGCTAAACACATCTTTCTGACATGTTTCATGTTACACCCATATTCAGGGTACAACAATAAATATGGTCAGAAATCACAACCCTCCCAACTACAAAATCCAGGGGTTCTTCTCCCCACCATGTAGAGTCATATTTGAATTTGTCTCAGTCTCAGCTTAATTTACAGAGAAAAAGTCCAATCTGCAACCAGTTGGGACTTTAGTTCTCAATAGAACACAAGTATGTTAAGCACTTGAAGTCCATTTATACATCGCCCAGCTCTGTAACTGAAGAACAGTAGCTCAGTACAGACCTAAGCAAGAGGAAATCCTTGAGTTTATAGTCCATATAAAAAGATTATAGCAATGTGACCAGGTTGTGTAACCATAAAAGATCCATCCACAATTGGAAGCCTCCACAATGGGATTAGAAGCAAAATCCAGCAGGAGCTACAGATTATAAAAGAGAAGAGAGGCCCCTCTAAGTGCAGCAATATGTTGCTAAAGGTTGTACATTCATTAAATGTAACCATATTGCTACAATTAGAGGCGCCTCTTTTCTCTTTTATACTCAGTTGTGAAATGACGCTACTTGTATATCAAGACATCGCTTGTATATTAAATGTATTTAAAAATTTTGCTTGTCTTACAAATCACTCTTAAACCAAGTTACTCTCAAACCAAGGTTTTACTGTATTGATTTACACTGATTGATCTGTTGTCCACTGTTTTGGACAACAGATCTTTATGTAACTTTGTTATATTTTCCTAATAAAGGACATTTGTGCTGTAACCTTATTCACATTATAATGTCACTAGGGTTTTTACCAAATAATAATGCTGCCAGTATGTTTATTATATATATATATATATATATATATATATATATATATATATATATATATATATATATATATATATACTGTATATATAGTTTTGGCATTCCCTCCTGTTTATATTGTTTATATGTTGCAAATGGATTCTAAACTTGATAAAACAAACATATGCTTCTACAATTTGTACTGTGAAAGAAAGCTACATATTTAGATTAATCATAAATGACACTTACATAACCTACGTAATGTACTGATGACGCTGAGATCTGGTGTTTTTGCTGATGTATGCAACACTGGAGTTGATGCGTGTCACAATGAGAAGCGACAAACTAGCTGCACTTGACTACATCGATAGGTCACAATTAAGCTTTATAGAGCTAAGGTCATGACAAAACGAAATAGCCATGAGCAGAGATCTCTCTTTTTCATGCTTTGCTAGGTCTGTTAATACCCCATAGCAAAGGTTTATGATTGTCCCTGCAGATGCTTTTGCCTTCCATACAATTTATTTCAGCTTCATCATCAGAACTATCTGTCAAAGTAAAATGGCAGTTACTGTGGCACTTGTATTTAACTGGGTTATCTTTCTCATTGTGAAGCTAGACAAGAGTCAGTTGTATTTATTACTGTGTGCAAACTGCAGTAACCCATAGCAACCAACCATGATTTTTTTGTTGGACTCCTTCAAGCTAAAGTATGATGATCACCAACTGACTACTAGCTACCAACTGTAACTTTCACACCTTCAGTGGTCTTAACCCCCCTGACGGTAAACCCGAGCGTGACTCGGGGTTGGTTTTCAATGCTAAAATCGGTATACCCGAGTCACGCTCGGGGTGGACGTGCAGCGGCGCGGCTTACCTTTTGCTGGATCCACGGGCAAATTACTCACCTTGTCCCTGGATCCAGCGATGCCATCCCGCTGTGTGAGCGAGCGGGACCTCCTCGCTCGATTCACAGTCCCCGTGTGACGCCGATCTCCGTTCCCTGCGACGTTACGACGCACGGGAGCGGAGAACGGCGCCAAATTCAAAAAAGTAAACAAACACTTTACATACAGTATACTGTAATCTTATAGATTACAGTACTGTATGTAAAAAATACACACCCCCCTTGTCCCTAGTGGTCTGTCCAGTGTCCTGCATGTACTTTTATATAATAAAAAATGTCATTTCTGCCTAAAAACTGTAGATTGTCCAAAAGTGTCCCTTTATGTCAAAAATGGTTTTAGATCAGCTAGAAAACAGCGATAATAAATTATAATCACTTGCAGAATTGTGCGATAGCGATTTGTGGGGAAATTCGTCATAAAAAAATAAATAAATAAATAATGACAGCGACAATTCTGCAACTGAGCAAATTTCAGTGATTTTGAGTTGATTACATTATTGAATAATTTTTATTATAATTATATTATTATTTGTTATAATTATTTATAATTATTTATTATATTATAATTTATAATTTTGTTTTAAAAAAAAAATCATACCCGGGATGCCTACAAGACTCTTGCTTGGTCAGATTTAAGTGAGTTATTTCTAAAAATTACAGGCCTACAGTATAAAACGCCAAATTTCCTTGCAAAATAAATGTACCGCTTTTGGTACGTAATTCCAGACAGAATCATACCACCAGGGAGGTTAAAGGGTCATTAAAGGAAACATTTTTTTTTAGCTGAAATGACTGTTTACAGGGTATAGAGACATAATAGTTAACTGATTCCTTTTAAAAATGATTAAACATAGATAAAAAAACAATCATATAATGTGCCTGTAGTTTAGTTTCGTTTTTGCATGTTGTTTCCTGGTTCTCTGATGTACAGAGAGCCAATAGAGGGCAGTGAGCCAATAGAGGGCAGTTATACTTTGTCTAAAACTCCTTAGCACCAATCCAGTTTCGTTTTACACACAGTAATCACACCTCCCTGATTAGTCACCACAGTGAGAAATCTCCCAGTACTGTGGTGATCAGGAAACAGACAACCAGGAAGTGTCCAGAACAGAGAGGAATTACAGCAACATCAAAGCAAAAACGAACAATGAGGACATGAAACCAGGACTGCAGTAAGGTAAAGGAAGCTATTTAGCTAAAAAAAAAATTCCTTTACTGACCCTTTAATAATTAAAACATGTTTACAGTGCTTTCAACTGTTTTTATGCATGTGGTATGTGAATTATGTTGTTTACTTTAAAGAATAAAATATAAAAATTAGTTTTATATTTTAAAATTGACGGCTTTCATAGGTTAGTTTAATATTGCAAGCCTCCTCATCAATCATAGCTACTAGCGCATATGTATTTGGAAGTGTCATTCATTTAAAAGCAATAGAATGACAAATGAGTATCATACAGATGAAAATTGGACAACTTTCTTTAATACACATCAAAGCTACAAAGCTACTATGTGATATTACATATTATTGGATAAAAACTGTAATTGGAAATGGGATTTGAAAACACATTAATGAGTGAGCTAAATATATATTTCACAGATACAGGAAAGGAACAAAATACAGGGAGGGAATGTACTGCCAAAACGGAGAAGGGAACTCCCCAAAAACTATTCCAGAAAATGGAAATGGTATTGCAAATATAAAAAGTATCATACATAGTACTCAGTTGTGTTGTTGCAAGTGCGCTAATGTAGTTATAATCACCTTAAGCACAGATACAGGGGAAACACAGGCTTATAAGTAACACCTACCCTACACACAAATGATTTCCACATGCTAAAATACATTTTAAAAATATTTGAATGCCAACGTATGACAGCCTTTTACATATTTGATAGCCAGTACATCTGATTAAGGTGGTAAAGGACACTGGCAGAACCAGTATGGGTGTCTAAAGGCCGAGGGACAGTTTATACCAGGAATCGCATAGAAACGCACTGTGTGTTCCTGTCCGATTCACGTGAGTTGCAGTCCGGTGCGATTTGAGCCCATTCATTTTGAAGGGGCTGAATCACACTGAACCACACCAGAAGTAGTGCATGCACTACTTTAAAAAATGCACTGCAACTGAATCTCATGGTACTTTTGTACAATGCAACCGAGGGTAGGCAAACACACACAGTGCATTGTGGGAGATGTGCACAGAAGGTGGGTTTCCTGGTGGTCCCAGTTTAAAACGGCTAATGAGAAACAGGTGTTTGTTGTCCGGAAATTAGGATAGCTTGCTTTTAGGCATCTTTCCAATGGAAGCAGTTGCTGCTGTGGTAGTGGGAGTGAGGTAATGCCAAGAGAATGTGCCTAGGCCTGTCTGGTTCAACAGGTAACTAGATTGACACCTCACATATATGCCAGTGGTACACTGCCCATCAATTAAGATGCTGCTTAAAGTGGTTGTAAAGGTAGATGTTTTTTTCACCTTAAAGGTGGAGTTTCAGCCTTTTTCATGTTTATTAAAAGTCAGCAGCTACAAAAAGTGTAGCTGCTGGCTTTTAATAAACATACACTTACCTGTTCCACTGTCCAGCGATGCGGCCGCCCGGATCTTCGCTCGTCTCCCCCCATCTCCGCCGGCGCCTCCATTCTAACTGTGGGCACCCGGCCGTGACAGCTTTCGGCTTCACGGCCGGGCACTCACTGCGCATGCGCGAGTGGTGCTGTGCTCCCTGAGTGGACAGGCGATCGCCTGGGACCTGTCACGTGTCCCAGGTGATCACCTACAGGAAGGGGCCGCCTAAGGCGATATGGCGAGTCACCTAAGCGGTCCCTGGGCCGAAGGAGGAAGTGGGTCGGAAGTCCCACTCCTACTGAAGCCCCCACTCCCCCCCCCAAAAAAATTACATGCCAAATGTGACATGTAAGGAGGCGAGGAGTGGTTTAAGCGGGAGTTCCACTTTTGGTTGGAACTCCGCTTTAATTCATTCTATGCATTAACCACTTGGTGACAACCCGCCTGCAATATTATTATTCATGATTTATATAGCTCCAACAGTTTACACAGCTCTTTACAATGTAGAGGGGGGGGGGGGCAGCACAATTACAGTACCGTTCAATACATAAGGTACAGGAGGGCCCTGCTCGTAGAGCTTACATTTTAAAGGGAGGCGGCGAGCAGCCACTATAGGCACTGCAATGTACCCATATGTCACTGCCTACTTCCAGGTTTAGGGCACGTGCATGTGTGCTCCCCGCCCTGCTCCCATTGTGATTGTACACAGCGAGAACCTGTCAGCAAGTCTCGCCCAATAATTCACAGCTAGGACCTGCTGAACAACTGTGTACAATCACAGCCCTGATTGTACACAATTCTGTGTTGGTAAACAACACAGAGCTCAGTGCAAAAAAGATGATTTGTCAGTTTCGTATGCCTGCTTTGCAAACTGAGAGATCTTTGGTAGAAAGCAGTACACTTTACACACATTACACATAGTTAAGCACATATTTAACCCCTTGATCACCCTAGATGTTAACCCCTTCTCAACCAGTGTCATTAGTACAGTGACAGTGTGTAGTATTATCACTGACCACTTATTAATGTCACTGGTGATGTCAGTGAAAGTTAGTCATTTCCCACCAGTGTCAGTGTCAGATTGGCCACTGCCCTAACACAGTACCATTATAAGTTGCTGATCACCGCCATTAGTGGTATAAAATAAAAGTAAGAAAAAAAAATTCCAGTATGTATACCATAATTTGTAGGCACTATACCTTTTACGCAAACCATTTTTTTTTTGCTTTTATTATTGGATATGTTTTATAGCAGGAAGAAAAATAAATTTTAAACATTTTTTCTGTCTTTTTTTATTTATATTGCAAAAAAAAAAAAAAAACAGTAATCAAATACCACCAAAAGAAAGCTCTATTTGTATGAAAAAAAATTATTAACATTTTGTTTGGGTACAGCATTGCATGACCGTAAAACTACCAGTTAAAGTCATGAAGGGGGTAAAATCTTCCAGAGCTCAAGTGGTTAACGTAAAATACCTTGGCCCGGATTCAGAAAGACTTACGCCGACGTATCTAATGATACACCACGTAAGTCCACGGATGCCATTGTATATATATGCGCCTTATTCAGCAAACAAGATACGCCTGAATTTTGGCTTCATACGACCGACGTAAGTCTCCTACGCTGTCGTATCTTGGGCGCATATTTACGCTGGCCGCAAGGAGCGCTTCCATTGATTTACGTGTCGAATATGTAAATGACCTAGATACGCCAATTCACGAACGTACTTGCGCCCGTCGCAGTAGTATACGCCGTTTACGTAAGGCGTACGTCCGGCGTAAAGTTATTCCACCTATAGGAGGCGCATCCCATGCAAAGGTATGGACGACTTAACAGCCGTCGTATTTTACGTCGTTTACGTAGTACTACGTGAATAGGGCTGGGCGCAGGTTACGTTCAGTGATTCGACGTATCTTAGGCGTTCGATCCGACGTGATTCTGAGCATGCGCACTGGGAAGCGTCCACGGGACGGCGCATGCGCCGTTCGTTCGGCCCTTCATTTGCATGGGGTCATGGTTAATTTAAATGTATCACGCCCACTACCTTCCTACTTTGAATTAGGCGGGCTTACGCCGGCCAATTTACGTTACGCTGGTGCAACGTAGGGAGCGAGTGCTTTGTGAATACTGCTCTTGCCTCTCAGAGTTATGTCGGCGTAGCGCATATGAGATGCACTACGCCGGCACAAAGATGCGCCGATCTACCTGAATCTGGCCCCTTCTGTGTACAGCTCCACCCCCCCCACCACCTTCCCCTGTAAACTTACCTGAGCCCATTCTCAATCCAGCGCCATGCCAGGGAGCAGTGGCTCTCTCTGCTTTCTTTCTTCTTACAGATTTAGGCAGATTGCTCACAGAATGAGTCAGATTGATAGCAGTGGGAGCCATTGGCTGCCGCTGCTGTCAATCAAATTCTGTAACGAGGGAGTGGAGACTGGGGATGAGACATACTGTCTGTGTCAATGGACATAGACAGCATGGCTTGAGATCTAACCTGAAGGTGTGCCACCATGGGAAGTGGCTTCCTATGGTAGCATACTGAGAAGAAGATGAGCCAGGAGCAATGGCGGGGGACCCAAGAAGACGTGGACCTGGGCTGCTCTGTGCAAAACCACTGCACAGAGCAGGCAAGTATAAAATGTTTGATATTTAAAACAGAAATAGCATATAAAATCACTTTAAACAAGTGAAGAACCTGCCCACACCAGGCTGGTTAACAAAACAGGTTGGAGGCTGAATATCCCTTTGATGTTCTGATAAGCATAAAAATTCTGAGAGGGTAAGCCCTTATCCTTTCTCTTTCAATGACATGGGCAAAAAAAATCCTCAAATACAACATTGCTAATTTTCTTGGCATTGGTCCCTAATGCTGACCATACTAGAAAGGTGGGAAGACTATATTGCTGTAGATGGCATTAGGACTGTATGAAAGTTATTCATCTGGGTGGTCTAATAGGACAGAGCACTGAGCTACTGGGGGGGGCAGTCATGTTTTAGCTAGGAATGGAAACATTTTGAATAGTTACTGTATATCTTAATCATACACTACTTCAACCATGCATTATCGGTAAACAAATGCTCCCAGTTGTGGACCAGCTTGATGGGTCATGCAGAAGTGCATTGCACTATAATCATCGCTGTCAGTTAGCTAGAAGAGTAAAATACTTAAGGGAATCTGATAACTCGGATGTAAATGGATTGGAAACATTTTGCAGCTTCATTGTGAACGAAAACATCTAATGATACTCTGTTCCCATTTGTCTTAGTTCAGCAAGCATTCGGAATCAGTTCACCTGCAGTTTGGACCATTGGTACATGTCACAGTATTGAGCGAGTTAAGTAGTGTCTGGGAAGTGACCTGTAACTAGATCAAATGCCAAAGCAAATCATCCAACCTTGCATTGAATTTTATAGGAAGTATGCAGTGAACTCCTGAACTTTTACATATATTTTATGTTGCTTTATTTGTATTCTCACAATGAGCGCTAATCCAGAACTTGAAAAAAATCTATGGTGTAGCTATTATACAACAGAAAAAGTGAGGTAATTTCTACCTCTTAAAATTATTTGAATGATTTAAAGAGTAACGCCAACTTTTGTGAAAATGAATATAACATATACAGTATATTTGTCACACAAGCCATTTTGTAATTTATTATCAGTAACAAGTACATTCCAAATTCAATCTGCAATTTATGTTATATGATAAAACTGTAAACACGATATAAGCTCAGTTAAGTGGTAAAAAATAAGTGTGAAATGCAAGACTTTGGTGGGTGTAAAAAATATGTCTGTTTGGCGACTTTAGACTGTAGGCTTACTGCGGCTGAATGTGGGGTGTACCAAGATGGCCATGACGGAACGTCACTTCCGTTACAAGTTTTGACGGGTCGCCTTATCTGATGGAACACCTGCATCATCTACCCTCAGCTGGTCAACTTCTTCCTGTGTCGTGACCTAAAGTCTGACCAGGAAGTAAGGCAGAAGTAATCGAGCAGTGTGTGTTTAAACAGCTTTGAAGAGAGTTAGGTAAGCAGGTGTAGAATTTTTGGAAAGCTGTTTTATTTTTGCAAAATAAGTACATTAATGCTATATTGGTACATAAGGGAGCTGGAATTTAGAAAAAAAAGCCTTTAAATAATATAGTATGGCATTGGAGTACTAAATGCCCTCAGAAGTCTTCATTTCTGCTTGTTTGCTTACCTCAATGTTTTTCTCATACGACAAAAGCTTTTTTTTTTGTTGTTTATTGTTTCTGATCGTGTGCAGTCTTTCTTTTCAGATTTTTCTTGTACGAAAATCATACGAAAACCGTACACATTAAACTAAAATCGTTAGTTCTGTTCGTGTACAAGAATTTTTTTGGGGAACTACGAGAATTTTTGTACGAAAATTCGGAATCGGCTGTCAAAAGTTGTGTACACACTATGCGAAAATTGTACGAAAATTCTTTGGACGAAAGTGTTTGCCCGATTTTCTTATAGTAGCTTTAAGGTTTATGCCCACCTAAATGTATGCAGCTGTTTTCATTATAATACTAAGATTGCAGCAGGTGGTTACTTTGATGCCAGAGCCTCCCACTGACAATGTCACAGTGACTTACCTTCCCTGCACCAGGCAGTGACTCCTCCATCTCCCACAGCCATTAACATTTATGTGTAATGCTCGGTGTGTCCCATCTGCACCACTTCCAAGTGCATCTGGGGCCTGGTTTCCAGTTTGTAATACATTTAGAGCCAGGTTGCTTCAGTTTAGCCATGTCCAATCTGCTACAGTGTACTCCACTGCTGTCCAGTCTGCTTTAGTCCAGTCTTCTAGTCCACTCCAGTCCTGTCTTTTATAGTCCAGTACACCACAGTCCAACTTGCTATAGTGTAGTTCACTATAGCCCAGTCCTCTACTGTCCAGTTTCTGCTTTCCTGGCACCAATCTCTCTGCGTGTTCCTGTTAGATGACTTGGGGGCTTGCAGGTAAGTCCAGACTCCACTGAAGGGGTCTCTAATGGAAAACCCCTCCACCTTCAGGGAAACCAGCTGAGATGGGGTAAGGATTGTATTTTAATGTCCTGGATCAGCTCGAGGTAAGGACATTTCCCACAGTTTATGACAGTATGTTGACAGTGCCGATCCTGACCTCCCTGGGGCCCTAAGCAAAATTACATGTCACATTAAATTTGGTAAGCGGGGGGAGGGGTTGTTTTGCTATCGGAAATTACATCTTACATTAAAGTGAGAAGCGGGGGGGGGCTGACTTCTTACCTCTTCTCCCATACAGCCAGCGAGTTGAGAAGCGGGGTGAGGGGCTGAAAATGACTTCTCACCAGGAGGGGCCTCTAGTAATTTGGGGGGCCCTAAGCGGCTTGCATAGTGAGCCTATAGGGCGGATCGGCCCTGTATGTTGAGCTACACTTGTCAGGAATCCAGTACAAGCCCTGTTCATCAATTAATTTGAAGAATTTTTTTATTTAATTTTAACTGTGTTTGCGAACAAATGAGTTTGGTATTCAGTGGATTTTAGACTATGGATAATTTTTGCTATGGAGCAATCCAGGAACAGTTTTTTTTTATCATTTTAAAATTTAGCATTTAGAATGTTGAAGAAAAAAATTAACAGCTTTTAAATATAAATATGTGTGTGGTAGACATAATGCACTCCACTTGTGATCCTTGATCAGTGAACTCCACTAATGGCCCCTGCTCAATAAGCTCCTCTAATGGACCCTGGCCAATGCACTCCACTAATGGTAATTGTACTCCTAAAAATTATAGTGTTGACTGTAAAATCATTATATTTTTCCCAAAAATAATTTGTTAAAGAAAATCACAAGTATTTTATTACTAAAGCAATAATTACTTAGATCTAAAGAGGCTAGTGACAGTTGCAGCACTTGTGTTTTTTTCTGTCTATAGATTTTAATAACAGTACTTAAAGGACCAGTTTTTATTTTCAACCACTTATAATGCTTCCATTAGTTAATTAGAGCATTAGAACATCTGATTTTCACAGCTGAAATCGAAACACACAGCGTATAAAACCCTTAGTGAAAGTAAACATGCAGTGACAGGTCCTCTTCTGTGAAGCATCAGGGGTCTTACAGAGCTGAGGTAAGAAACTGAGGACACCAGAGGCCTTGGTCTCCTTCACTGGCATCAGCATTCCACTTAATTCAGTTTACGAGATTGCTAAACATTAAAGTAATATTTACATATCTCCATATAGAACTCCCTCAGAAACCTACTTTTCTTATTGAGTGATTGGCTTGCTGCTTTTCTAAGAGGACTGAACAACTAAACTTAGGCATCCCCTAAAGGATAACTAAAGCCATTTTTTTTTTTTTTTAAGTTTTAGATAGAAGTGAGAGGAATTAGAATACCTGTCAGTTTATATTGCTGTCTGTGTCCCCATTGGTGAGATTCACCCTCTCTATTTTTCCTGTTTGCCATCATCATTAAAAGTAAAAGTAAAAGAAAATCACAAATATCGGGTTGTCCCCAGAATAGTAATAGAGGGGAAATCTTCCAATGGGAACACTGGTTCTGGTGTCACTTCTCGTTTTGGCTGTGGGACAGGAAGTGTAGGTAAATCTCCCAATGGGACACAAGACCTGCTTCACTCAGGCTCTGTTGGAGGGGGTGCAAGTCCTATGACATCCACTACTGGGAGTTCTGATTCACGAGGGAGCTCCTCCCGCCTCTTACAATGGCTCAGAGTAAATGGAAAGTCTTCCTATGCCACACATCAATGACATCCAATTCTCGAAATCTCTCAATGGGACACAGATGGCAAAAATAAACCTTACAGGGTTATAAGTAGGCTTGCACCGATACTCACACTAGTATCGGTATTGGTGTCAATACCGAGCATTTGCACCCATTCTCCCTCGGCTGCTATTGAAAGCCACACAGGGTGATTGGTAATTGTAACTCCCTGCCGCCACACCGATCGCTCATGACTGTCCCCTGTGTCCTCCTCTGGTAAGCCTCTGGTCCCCCTTTGTGTCCTCCATGTGCTCCCCCAGTTCCCCCCCGTGTCCTCCTCCGGTCCCACTCTGGTCCTCCTCTGTGTCCTCCTCCAGTCTCTATCTTTGTCCTCCTCTGTGTGCTCCTCTGTGTGCTCATCCAGTGCCCCCTGTCCTTCTCCGCCCTCCCCCGCCCCCTCCCCCCATTGAAGATCAGTCCCTTTCTGAATGGACAGTCAGTAAATGGTTTTCAAAAAGTGTGGCGCGCATTAGTATTCAGCCCCCCTTTACACCAATACCCCTAACTAAAATCTAGTGGAACCAATTGCCATCAGAAGTTACCTTATTAAAAAGAGTCCACCTGTGTGTAATTTGATCTCAATATAAATACAGCAGTTTTGTGAAGCCCTTGGAGGTTTGTTAGAGAACCTTAGTAAACAAACAGCATCACAAAGGCCAATACACACACCAGACAGGTCAGGGATAACGTTGTGGGCAAGTTTAAAGCAGAGTTAGGTTATAAAACAATATTCCAAGCTTTAAACATCTCACGCAGCACTGTTCAATCTAATCATCCAAAAATGGAAAGAGTATGGCACAACTGCAAACCTACCAAGACATGGCTGTCCATCTAAACTTACAAGCCGGGCAAGGAGAGCAGTAATCAGACAAGTAGCCAAGAGGCCTATGGTAACTGGAGGAGCTGCAGAAATCCACAGCTCAGGTGGGAGAATCTGTTTATAGGACAACTATTAGTCATGTACTCCACAAATCTGGCCTTTATAGAAGTATGGCAAGAAGAAAGCCATTGTTGAAAAAAAAAACATAAGTCCCATTTGCATTTTTGTGAGAAGCCATGTGGAAGACACAGCAAACATGTAGAAGAAGGTGCACCGGTCAGATGAGACCAAATTGTAACTTCTTGGCCTAAAAGCAAAATGCTATGTGTGGCGAAAAACTAACACTGCACATCACCCTGAACATACAGTCCCCACCGTGAAACATGGTGGTGGCAGCATCATGTGGGGATGCTTTTCTTGAGCAGGGACAGGGAAGCTGGTCAGAGTTGAGGGAAGATAGATGGAGCCAAATACAGGGCAATCTTAGAAGAAAATCTGTGAAAGACTTGAGACTGAGATGGAAGTTCACCAGCAGGACAACAACCTTAAACATACAGCCAGAGCTACAATGGAATGGTTTGGATCAAAGTATATTCATGTGTTAGAATGGCCCAATCAAAGTCCAGAACCTAAATCCAATTGAGAATCTGTGGCAAGACTTGAAAATTGCTGTTCACAGACGCTCTCCTTCCAATCCGACAGAGTTTGAGCTATTTTGCAAAGAAGAATGGGCGCTCTCTACAGTAGATGTGCAATACTGGTAGAGACATCTCCAAAAAGACTTGCAGCTGTAATCGCAGCGAAAGGTGTTTCTACAAAGTATTGACTCAGGGGGGCTAAATACAAATGCACCCACACTTTTTAGATATTTATTTGTAAAAAATGTTGAAAACCATTTATAATTTTCCTTCCACTTCACAATTATGTACCACTTTGTGTTGGTCTTTCACATAAAATCCCAATAAAATACATTTATGTTTTTGGTTGTAACATGACAAAATGTGGAAAATGTTAAGGGGTATGAATACTTTTTGAAGGCACTGTAGATCAATCAGATATGGCAGATTAAAACACCTTCCCAATACAACAAGGGTATATGAAGAATCTGTTACAAAGGTTGTCACAAAAAGATTTACTTCTCCGTTGAGGCAAATTGGAGCATGCTTTTTATGTTTTGCCTTTCTGGGTATACTCTACATATCCAAAGTTTTTTTTTTTTGATCTTAACAAACGTATGACTTTCTTCAACCTAGTAAAGTAACTATGTCTTGTCTGTTCTAATGTTTTATTGTGTGATTAAGGCCAGGTTTCTACACCATTAATGAATATAATGGGCATATTGCACAAATTAGATGTATTTCAGAGCAGTAATGACACCATAGGGATGTCTTTTATTTCTATTCTTTTGCTTGTAGCTTCCCTGTTGTGATCAGCATTGTGTTTATGTGATTTCCTTTTCAGCCTCTCTGCCAAATCTCATTTGATATTATTTCCCCAAGAGAAAAAGGCTAATGTCTTAGCTGCATCTGTCATGCAGCTTCTGCAAAGCGGACTACATGGCTTTTCAGCAGTGTTTATATGGGTAAACTGATCATCTTTAACTAATTAACATGTTGTCGCTGCTTTTGCTGTTTGACTGCCTTTTATTAGCTCGTTCTGTAGGGATCATTATTGACCAGGCTGTGGTGGATTGACAGATCGTCTCTAGGCAATAATAAACATTTCAGTGTATCAAACCTCAGTGGGGTAAATAGCATTAGTTTAATGACTGGCATGTTTGGTTTAGTGGCTCCTAAACTTGTGAAGGCAAATCTTGGAGCATTGTTTAGTCTGCCTGGATTATGACTGCGTAAACTATATATCACATAGTCATATAAATAAGGCGGTATTAAAGCCCCCAAAAAACAATGTAATGTATTGCAGCTTACCATTTAATGTAGTGGCTGCATTCATTTTATTTTTTAGGCTTAAAGGGGTTGTAAAGGTTGGTTTTTTATTTTCTAAATAGGTTCCTTTAAGCTAGTGCATTGTTGGTTCACTTACCTTTTCCTTCCTTTGTATCGCCAATAACAGACACTGAGTCATTTCACGGTCCACAGCTACAGAGCTCTGTCTTGGTGCCTGTGATTGGCTGCGGCGCTGCGTGCTGCCAGCATCCTAACAGTTTTGCCTGAGGTCATCCTTGCAGTGAGAGGCACTCGACAATTTCTCTGGGGATAAGATAAGTTTACTATTGTAATGGACATAAAGCGAATATTTAAATATATATAAGAATTTAAAAAAAAAAAAAAGCTTATCCTTGCCTTGATTGGAGCTTGGGCGCCACAGAAGAGATAAAGTCCAGGGGCCGGATTCAGAAAAGAGATACGCCGGCGTATCTCCTGATACACCGTCATATCTCTGAGTCCGACCGTCGTATCTATGCGCCTGATTCATAGAATCAGGTTACGCATAGATATCCCTAAGATCCGACAGGTGTAAGTGACTTACACCGTCGAATCTTAGGCTGCAATCTCAAGCTGGCCACTAGGTGGCGCTTCCGTTTGTATACGCGAGGAATATGCAAATGAGGAGTAACGCCGATTCAGAAACGAACGACCGCCCATCGCTTTTTTTTACGTCGTTTCCGTTCGGCTTTTTCCGGCGTATAGTTACCCCTGCTATATGAGGGTTATGTGCGGCGTATCCTATGTTAAGTATGGCCGTCGTTCCCGCGCCGAGTTTTGAATTTTTTACGTCGTTTGCGTAAGTCGTTCGCGAATACGGATGGACGTAATTTACGTTCACGTCGAAACCAATGACGTCCTAGCGACGTCATTTAGAGCAATGCACGCTGGGAAATTTTACGGACGGCGCATGCGCAGTTCGTTTGGCGCGGGGACGCGCCTGATTTAAATTTTACACGCCCCCTACCCGTGGAATTTGAATTCCGCCGGGGGGTTTACGATACGCCGCCGCAAGTTTACAGGCAAGTGCTTTATTCAGAAACTCAAAAACTTGCGGCGGCGTAACGTAAATAAAATAGGTTACGCGGATCTAAAGATCCGCTCACCTATCTGAATCTGGCCCCAGATTTCTATGGGGATAAAGAAGAAAAAATATATTTTTTACAACCTGAGCTCATCTTTACCCTGAGCGGAGCTCTGAGATTAGTTGGGGTCCAAAGAGGAGATATATATATTCACCACACACAGCCACAAAGGTAGGAAAATTCTTGTCGGGCAGTGTATTAGTGCTCGGACGAACACACCGAATTTTAATGGTTCAAAGAATGTCAGGCAAAATGGTCGGCCCTCACGCACATTCACTTCATCAAATCTGGCCCTCTTTCGAAAAAGTTTGGACACCCCTGGTCTACACCTATATCAAGGGCATTATTCAACTTCAAAGCTTCACAGTTTGTTTTAGTCTACAGGCACCTCTTACTTGTATAGGCAGTTTTTTTAGGTGAACTATGCCTTTAAACTATAGGATGTTTGTATGAAAAAGGCTGGTGCCCCCCCTATTAAATTCCCCAAAGGGGAACCTGTGATAGAAGGAAAAAAAAAGGTAAGTGGGGGTAGTGGCGCTGCCTAACCGCGACACAATAGCTACAGGGACCTGCAAAGGGTTAACCGTGCTGTGTCCTAAGCTTAATTAAGTGATCAAGATACTTCCTCTTTCACAAACAACCAATCTGGCAAGTGGAGGAACAGAGGAGTGGAGATCCAGGAGTTTTATCCTATACACACTATACCCCTGCAGGGGTGATTGGATCTGGTGAGTGGGGACCCATGTGGGGGAGCACCGCTAACGCTTCAAGAGCACCTGTATTCACCTCAAGATCACTTGCTGTGTTTCACTATTAATTTGCATTGTGAGACTTTTTCACTGGCTTTTGGATATTGACAAAGGAATCCCAAAAGTGTCATTTATGGGACTTTATATACACCTGTGATTGGACTTTCACTTATTATTTTTTACTTTGTTTACACATTTCCTGCTTTTTATAGACATTTTTGATATATCTTTGCTTTATATACTTACTTGATACATGTGCACATATATATGACCACAGGGCCGCTTATAGAAATCACGGGGCCCCGTAAGCCTACCTGATGGGGCCCCCGTGCACAAATTTCCAAACAAAAATCCCCTTCCTAGCACAACACCCTCTAAATTACCCCCCTGCCCCCCCCCCCAATCTCTCCTCTCAGCACATATCCCACCATTCTTTCTCCTCACACATATCGCCCTCCCCAAATCCCCATTACATTTGCCAATGCCAACACAACCATGAAGAGATGTGCTGTGTTTTGTTCTCCCCTCCTGTCAGAAGAGTGCTGGTCTTTATAGTACATGAGACCGGATCGCTCTTACTGTAGATTGCATTGCACTGTACACACACACACACAGCACCCCCATCTCCTCCAAAGGCTGCTCAGTGCTCACCTTCCAGCAGCAACAAATGTGGATAGGGGCGGTGTGTGTACAGTGCCATGCGATCTACAGTAAGAGCGATCCGGTCTCATGTACTGTAAAGACCAGCACTCTTCTGACAGGAGGGGAGAACAAAACACAGCACACTTCTGCTGGCACTTCTTCTCTCACCGCTCCAGGCTCCAAGCTGCCGTCTCCTCATTCCAGATGTGAGTGCGGGCGCAGAGGGGGCGGGGGAAGCATCTCAGCAGCGGCCAGCCAGGGGGGGGCATAACAACCCACTCCAGCATCCCCTTAATCCAGCCCTGTGTCTCTCACCTAGCAGCTGAAAGCCGTGAGAGCGAGATGGAGAGAAACCGGCTTTGAGTTGCTGGGTGTGAGACGCTGTCATTCTTTATTCTCTGCTCCACCGATCCTCCTGCTGTCCGGGCCCCCTGTGTGCCCGGGCCCCCTACAGGAGGGCTGGTGGTCCCCCCCTATCAACGGCCCTGTATGACCATAACTTATATATTGTTTCAACCACTTGAGGCACTAGTCAGCAGCTTTGGCTGTCATATTTATTTTATTTTCATTCTATTTATTCACCATATTCTCATAAGGAGGTATGACCAGAGATCTCACTCTTTATGAAAAATACTGAATAGACATTTAGGCGCCCCAGTATCTAGGTATACAGGTGCACATTTGGTCCCTGGTATCTATTCACACGGATGGTGAGGGATTATCACTTAATTAAGCTTAGGACACAGCACGGTTAACCCTTTGCAGGTCCCCATAGCTATTGTGTCCTGGTTAGGCAGCGCCACTACCCCCACTTACATTTTTTTTCCTTCTATGCCTTTAAACTATTTGGGAAAGGTCATAGTAATGAATGTAATAAACATTAAAACACATTTAAGATTTATACCAATGCTAAAAATAATTTGGATATTAGGTATTCAATTACTAGCACAGAATCTTGTGAGGAACCTGATCAGATTCCTCTTTCCATTGCAGTAAATTCTGAGCTATAGTCTTCAGTGAGGAATAAAGAGTTGTCCGTACAGTTATAAAGGGAGGTGCAAAATCCCTGGTGTTCAAGTACTGTGTCCAAACCTAGAGTCATAACTATTGACTTTTAAACCTAATTATGCCCCTTGGAGAGACACCAATAATCACAGTCCAATGCACAGAGAAATGTGAACATAGAATTTCATGGATCCAGAATCATTGACTTGGCTTTTTGTCATTTGAAAGCTCTATAAAGACCAGGGAACATAACAGCATTGCATAACAAAATAAATAAAGTAGTTCTAAAGGCTTAAGGATGTTTATCTTCATTTATTTTTGGCATTAAATTAAAAATTTAGGATCCCCAGCCCCCCCCCCCCCCCTATACTTACCTGAGCCAAATCTTGCTCCAGCACTGTGCCCAAGAGCAGTATCTCTCTCTGCTCTCTTCCTCCTCATGGGGCAGATTAATAGCAGTGGGAGCCATTGGCTCCTGCTGCTGTCAATCAAATTCTGTGATGAGCCACACTGTCTGTGTCTATAGACGCACACAACCCAGCTCATGATTGAGCCTGCATGAGTGCCCCCATAGGAAGCACAATAGGAGCACTAGATAAAGAGGGGGAGTGGACAGCGATGGCCGAGAATGCAGAAGAGGAGGATTGGGGCTGCTCTGTGCAAAACCATTGCACAGAGAAGATAAGTATAAAGTTTTTATTATTTAAATTCTAAATCATGTACAGTTTATTATAAAAAATAAAAAGGTTTGCAACATGTGTGCCCCAGAAGGCAACGGGGGGAGGAGGGGCCGGAAATACTCAGGGATTGTCGCTGTGATCTTACCCAGTGGGGGCCGGTAAAAGCAGGTGCCCATTCCCCCCAAAAAGTGCCAAATGTGGTAGTGGAGGGCGGGAGGGTGCAAACAAGTGGAGCTTCCCCTTTTGGGTGGAGCTCCGCTTTAAGCTGTCACTTTTTAAAATGTATAGAATAAATCAGGATATTTAATATCCATCCAAAAAAAAGTAAGCAGGACTTTAGGCATTAGGCTGAATTCACCAAGCTACCCACAAGGTTAGTACTCTCTAATTTAGCCAAGACTTTTAATTTTCAAATCTAAATAGACTGGAAATAACTCACTTTTATTTTTAAATATGTATACTTGTCCCGGTGTGTTAGCTCTGTAAATTGAACCTATTGTATTGCTTTTGTGATCGGATCCTCCTAGCAGGTGTCTATGTTCAAATTCATGCAATTTTTTTTATTGTTTTAAAGTAAAGATTAATCACTAAAAATGAAATTTACCTGCAACAGATATGCACACTAATTGATTAAATGACAATTGTTTTATGGATTATAGATCAGTCCTGTTGAATCTGCAGGTATACACGCATTGTTTTTTTGGCCATACCCTATATTTTCTATCCTGTGGCTGTTTTCATAGATAACGCAACTGAGAATTTGCCTTCAAGAAAAGTTGAAACAACTGCTTCCATTCACTAAGGCAACAGGTGTTACCATAGTAACACCTTATGTCCACAGAATAACAAACTAAGGACGGGTGTATATCAGAATGCATAAGGCAGCATCTACAAGCATCACCGGTAGTAAAGAACAAGCTGAATGAGATTTAATTTTGACAAATTGTTTTAACTTCTGACAATGCAATGTTAGCTTTCAAATAATTTCATTATAAGAAATTTTCAGTTAAAGTGATATAATTTACAAATGACACAATAATACTTGAAACCCAGGCTTTCAAAAGATTTTTTTTTTTTTCTTTGGGCATAAAAGTCAGTGGTGGAATGATTCTTACAACCTGTAATCAACAATGTGCACCACGCAGTGCCCTTACGAGATCCCGCGAGATCGGGAGGTGCATGCTGGGTAGCCAGCAGCATGGAATCCTGGAAATACACAGGAGTGGGCTTCAGATGCCCATATCTTCGATGGCCGCTGCCTGTCTGACAGGATCATGTAAGAAATTACAGATTTTACTAAGAATTACGGGGGTGCTTTTATTAAAAGATTGCTTAGGAGACTGGAGCTCCGCTTAAAGGCCTGATTCATACCTATGCATTTTTAGTGCTTTTTGCATTTTGCAGATTTGCACTACAGCCCATTTAACATGGTTTCCTATGGAACATGTTCTGTAGAGCAAATCTGCAAAATGCAAAAAGCACTAAAAATGCATAGGTGTGAATCAAGCCTTAGTCTTAAAGGTGGCATAGGGACATCCACTGAAAGGGAAAACCGGGAAATAGGAGTAGATTTACTAAAGGAGTAGAGGAGTTACACATAGCAAAACAAATAACCACTTTGCAAAGTGTATGTTTGTAAAAAAGAAGATACTGTGACTCCCTTTGAGGCTGAGTTTAAACATATGCACATATGCATACATATCCATACTTTGCAAGAAACAAAACAAAAGGCAATCAGAAAGCAGCAGTATTGCCCCCTGAATTCCTGGCAGTCTGTGCTCTGCTGCCCTCTGAAATGTGATCCAACACACAACACTTTTCAGAGTGTGCTTGGGTTAATGAGCCCTTGAATCATGGAAATCAACAGAGCTTCACCTCATTTGCTAAGCTGAAGCCTTGTACACACAGGCCAGAATCTCGTCAGGAAGAAAACGTTGTTTTTCCTCACGAGATTCTTGGCAAGAATCTCTTGCTGCCCGAGTGTGCAGACTCTCCTTTCAAAAGAACCGCGGTTCTCTTGAAAGGCAAGAATGCGGTGACGTCATCGCGTACGACGAGCATGCGCTCGTCACATTCGATGCCCTCCCAGTCATCTTGCTGCACCCTACCTATGCCTAGGAAGCTACCGTGCATGCGTCAAAGTCATTTCGAGCATGCGCGGGTTTCCACGGCGACAGGTAAGTATACAGACGCTCAGGTTTCTCGTCGGGAAACAGGCCGACAAGAATCTCGATGAGAAAATAGAGAGGATCTCTATTTTTCTCGTTGAGATTCTGGGCAGATTTCCAGACGAGAAACCTCAAAGCCTCGTACACACAAACAGTTTACTCGGCTTAAGAGAAAATTCTCTTGCAAAGCGAACAGCAGTATCTTCTTCCCTGACGATGACTGTAAAGTGGAAATGCGTTGGGCGGAGATTAGGCATGTGAGGTCATCACGTATTCTTATGGAATGCCATTTTTGTTCTTGTACATCATGAGTTTACCTGTCTTTCATATGAGTGCAACAACTTAATAGATTTGACATGTTTTTATCCAGTACAAGACTTTGCCCTCTATCTATTATTTGCCTCATGTGCCTCATATGACATCTGTATGGAGCCATAGTGGATGGAGTTGCTCTTGGTGTTGTGTGGCTGTATTGCAGTTAAAGTATAACTAAAGGCAATATTTTTTTTTGTTGTAGATAGGGTGCAGAGGGATTTGAATGCTTATCAGTTTTTTTTGCTGCCTGTGCCCCCATTAAGGAGATTCACGCTATTTGTCCTGTTTACTATTAACATTAAAAGTGAAAGTAAAAGCAAATCCCAAATTTGGGATTGGGACCAAAAAAGTAATAGGGGGGAAATCTTCCAATGGGGACACTAGTTCTGGTACCCAGGGGGTCCCCAAGGAATTCCCTTAATTTGCTGAGGTTTCCTCTCACTTCCTGTTTGGCTAAGGGACAGGAAGGGAAATCTCCACAATAGGAAACAGATGAAGATTAAAAAAAAGTTTTGCCTGTTCTACTTTAAGCACAGTTGATCTTGTTTCTTTGTGATCCTATTATCTGAGTGTGTTGCCCCATACACACAAGCGGGTTTTCCGACGGGAAAACTATAAGGAGAGCTTTTGGCCTGGAAAACCCCGCCGTGTGTATGCTCCCTCGCAGTTTTTCCAAAGGGAAAACTGCCAAAAAACACCGGACAAAAAAAGAGAACAGGTTCTCTTTTTTCCCATCCGGGATTCCCGACTGACTTTTTTCCATCGGAAAACCCGGCCGTATGTATGAGAAAACCGGTGGTTTTTGGCAGCTTTCCCGCTAGAAAAACTCAGATGGAGTATACACATGGTCGGGATTCCCGAGGAAAAGCTTGCATCTGAGTTTTCCCGATTGGAAAACCGATCGTCTGTACGGGGGAAAAGTAGAGAGCAGGCTCTCGGTTTTCCCCTCTGGATTTCTGATGGATTTTTTCCCGTCGGTTATAATCCCGCTTGTGTGTACGAGGCATGTGAGTACTGGTGGTATTTGCGTGAAGAGGACGTATTGCTTGAATTGTCTCACAGTTTGTGGTCACCAGCGTCTGAACTATTTTTTTTCTTCACTTTTTTTGTTTATTTGGTGGATTTTACTGTGCGTTTTCTTATTGTACACTGTTTATACCATTGCACTGATTTTTCTTGAATCAATAATTGTGTTTTAAATTAATTGCACTTACTAGCACCTATCCTAAGCTAAAGTGAGCAGCATATCTGCCTTTGGAAAAGAATGCCTTGTTGTACAGCTGTTTTTTTTTTTTTTTTTTTTTTTTTTTAAAGTGTATTTTGTGCGTGTGCTTGAGAGAGGAGCTGGACTGCAGGAGTTGGGAGTAGGCAGGCCTCCCCCAGAGGCAATCTGCCACCTTTCTCCATGCCCCGAGTGGCAATGGCGGGTGTGTGAGGGGGTCCTCCCACACAGCCCGCCCTACCTGCTCCGCTTTGAAGCCCAACGGGGCAGAGGGACTCCCTATAAGGGAGTGAGAGGATTAGCCCGCTCAACCAGCCCCATTAGTCCTTCGCCTCTCTTTAGAGACCGCGTGGTCAATGTGCGTGTGTTAACACAATTTAGAGTGTGTGTGTAAGTGTGGTGGTTTTTGTGGGAGGGGGTGGGCGTACTAAGCACAGGCTTACCTTGCATAGCACACCCACCGGGAGCCGGGCTGAGACCACCAAACTCAATTCACATGAAGCCGAGACCGGGATCCGAACCCCTAGCTGCAGAGGTGAATGGCTTGTCAGCGCAGTGCCAATCGCGTTGAGCCACCGCAGCTCCCTGGTACAGCTGTTTTTTCCTGGACAGTAACCGGTTACTCCAATCAGCACTTCTCTGTTAAAAAAATCTTAAAGAAACATTGGAAGATTTTAAAAAATGATCGCATTCTGGGGGCAGTTATTCCGGATCAACCAGTTGTCATCTTTAGAGGAGCACCCCCATTGCGTTTAAAAGTTGCCCCGAATGTAATTGACCCACCAAACACAATAGGGTTTTTCCAAGACATGAAAGGTTTCTACCCTTGCAGAAAGTGCAACATTTGTAAAATAAATTCCTTCCGCGGACGTAAGCTCTTGTCTTTTCAGTCCACTCAGACCAAAAGGACATATAGTATAGACTCATTTATCACTTGTACTAGTGATCATGTAGTCTATCTTATACAATGCCCTTGTTCTAAACAATATATAGGACGTACAAAACGGGCATTACATGTCAGATTGGAAGAACATGTTGGAAACGTAGGGCGAGGATTTTCTAAACACAATCTGTCTAAACATTACGCCAAATATCACAATAAACAGATTGCAGGATCTCTATTTCTTCCTATCGAAAAACTTAATGCTCCCTGGAGAGGAACAAATAAAGTACGGTCTATATCCAAATGTGAAACTCAATGGATTTTTAATATGAAAAGTTTTGTCCCCTTTGGGTTGAATGTAGAGTGGGATATAAATTGTTTTCTCAGTAATACATAGCTTTTCCATTTTTTACCGTATTTTTATAATATTTTTATAATATTTTTTAATATTTTATATATTATAATAATTGAGACATATTAATGTTTTAATTAATTAATTTAATTAATTTTATTCAATTAAAGATATTATCATTGATTTTATACTGTTACATCAAGATATTCAGGTTTTTTATGTTCTTTGTATTAATGGACTTCTATTTGTCTAGTCCATTTTGCACACTATGTCCCATTCGTTTCCTATATGCTGTGTTTCAGTGTGTGGTAAGACTCTTCCCCTATTTTTCCACAAGATGGCAGTCATCTGCATCTTGATTCGATTCTCCATCAGTTCCTTTCTAGTGTGTATACAGCTATTTCCGCTTGCCCTTAGCGTTCGCCCACAACCAAAATGGCGGCCGGACACTATATAGTGCTCTAGCGTTGGCCGGCGCGCTATTGGTCCATCCCCGACGACGTCTTACGACGAAACGTACGTAGGAGTGGCCTAAAGCGTACCTTGTCATCGCTTGTACGGAGAGAGCTATACACACTGAACACAGCTACCTAGGATTCGATTGTCAGTTCGCGTTGCACGCGCTGGGATTTGTGACAAGCCTGTCTATATCATCTGAATTGTAAGTGTTATCATTCCCTCAATAAACCAACCTTACATACAGTACTTCACCATGGAGCTTTTTCTCGTTTCTTCTTCTTTTTGAATATATGAGCGTATCCCTATTCCCTCTGGAGCTTTGGAGCAGTAGATGATCTGTATAACCTGTTGCCATTTAGTCCACTTGAGAGGACTCTAAAAGATCTCTGGGCTTTATCTGACCGCAATCACGGTCAGTCATTCTGGTAAGCAGATTGGAATACCATCACACGGGTGTCATACTTGGTGGAAGATAAAGAAATAAGAATTTTGCTTTTTTTATCATTGGACTCTTTTTTTCACCGATTTACATTTGCTATGTTTGTCACTTATACTTAATTCTTGATTGGTGAAGGATCAGTACATTCACTTTTGGATATTTTTATGAATTATTTTTATCAATATCTAATTTTTTTATTCAGTCACTGATTATTTTTCATAATTGTATTGTTCACTCACAATTTGTTTCATTCACATCAGCGCTGTACCTTCTTTTTGGTAGTAACTAGCTAGTCACTGGGATAAAGATGGCAGTCCTGAACCTACAACTTCCAAGCAAGTCAGTAGCAGCAATGCTCATATTATTTTCCAGACAGGTTTCCTTTAAAACATGTTTAGAATACTTGCACTTATCTTATGCATCCTTTGTTAACGCAGATGAAAAGAAAGGAAAAAAACAATCACTCTTATAAAATAGCAATTTTATACACAACATTAATTTATATATGATTTTTTTTAATATTCCGGGCAGGTTCTATTTCTATTGATTGCATTGCTTTATGTTGCGTTGACTGTTGCACACTGCTGCTTTTTATTTTGATTCAATCAATGTAAGCACCATTTAACTGAATTAAGTGGCTTGAATTATTCAGGTAAGAGTTTGGAGAATTAAGCTCTCAATATATGTTAAATTATTGCAGTTACAGTTTTTAGTTGCAACAGTAATACAGAAGTAGGTTTTAGAAGGCGAGCTCAATTTAAAAAAAAAAAAGAGCTTGGTCTAGCAAATATGCTGTGATCAATAAAATAATGCATCTTGGCATCTGTATAGTAATGTCTTTGACAATGTTTTCAAAGCACTTTTTAAAAGATGCATTTAGACATGCCAGACTGATTCCATTGAAGAGAAGGGCCTGGTATACAGACCTGCATGAAGACAGATAGACCATGAGCTTCTGTGGTGTTATGATGCCACAAAATACACCCGTAATCATAGGATTTTAAAGTGGTAGTGTCAAAAGTAATATTTGGAGCACCAAGTTAAAAATATTTAAACCTTGTTACTAAAATCTCATATAAGCTTAAGCATGTTAATGTAATTCCAAAGGTTATTTTCAATATTTTTACATCTGCAGCCTTAATGTAAATAATACCGAATGATCCTGCCATGAAGTCCTTATTTAAGCACTTCCTGTTATAGGGTAACAATGATTTGTCCCTGTCTTCTAGGTTGTGCTTTTACATCAGCCCCTTTTAACCAGGGTGACCAGGCACCCTGGGGTGCTTTTTAGGTGTCTTCAGGGGTGCCTTGGCAAAAAAACTAGAAATTGCCCAACATTTTTATACAAGTCAGAAGGGGGATCAAGCCTGCCGTTTATAGTTACACCAAGTATTAGGTTTTTATTGTGAACCATTACAACCTTCTGGCCACTGGTGTTCTAACAACCAATGATGTCATTGGTTGATAAAGATGACGTTGTGTGCCTACACAGCATCCTTGTTTGCCCCTACCCTGCACCTCTACATCAGCACTGGGGTCACATTAGCTGAGTGAGGGAGTAAAACTGAAGGAGAAGAGAACTATTGAATTTCTAATCATTACCCGTGTACAAGGGTGTATTCCCTTTGGAAGAATAAATCACCTCTAATGTTGGGTGTCCTTCATGTGTGGATGTTTCTATGTTATGAAAAAATAGTAGTTTAGTTTTTTACATTTTATAATGGGGTGCCTTAAGATTGTGCAGAATTGTAAAGGGTGCCTTGACTGAAAAAAGGTTGAAAAACACTGTTCTACATTGTCAACCTGACACACAGGCTTCTGATGGAGACAGGCATGGTCCACTGTTGTCACCTTCTAGAAACTTGCCCTAAGAAATGTAATTCAGCCATTGCTAGAGTATATGTACAATATGTGCGGCATATAGATGCAAACAAACTGAAGGGGTAACAGACAGATGAGATGTAACAAAAAAAAATAAAACATGTGAAAAAACACATATTTTTTTTTTTAAACGTTTTAACGTTTTTTTTGTCAAAGCTTGATTAAACAAGCTGAAGTTAGAAGCTGATTGACTGCTATGCACAGCTGCAAAAGATCTAACACTCCCCGGTTTTAGTAAATCAATACCCAAGGTGCTTTAGCAAACTAAATGTCCTTCAATTGCCTCTACTTGAAATATTTCACCGCCTACAGCTTAGTAGACTTGTGTCCCATTTCTTTACCTACAATATCAGTTCAGATGGGTTATTACACCAACGTCCGCAAAATGGGGCCTTTCCCAAAGTCTTGTAGTGCTGAGGTTGGAGCTGCAATAACATTTAAAGGAGTTGTAAAGTCAGAAGTTTTTTTATTTTAATGCATTCTATGCATTAAGATAAAAAGCCTTCTGTGTGCAGCAGCCGCCCCATCACCTCCTAATACTTACCTGAGCCTCATCTCTGTCCAGCAATGTCCACAAGTCCCTCTACCATCTGAGACTCTCTCTCCTGATTGGTAGTACCATTGGCTCCCACTGCTGTCAATCAAAGTCAGTCAGCTAATCAGTGGAGGGGAGTCGGGCCGAGCCGCTGCTCCGTGTTTGAATGGACACATGGAGCTGTTGCTCGGCTTGGGTGCTTCCATAGCAAGCTGCTTGCTGTGGGGGCACTTGACAGGAGGAAGGGGCCAGAAGCACCAAAGAGAAACCCGAGAAGAAGAGGAACTGGGCTGCTCTGTGCAAATCCACTAGACAGGGCAGGTAAGTATAAATGTTTGTTATTTTTATTGAAAAAAAGCGAAGACTTTACAATCACTTTAACTGAAAGATCACGAATGTTCACTTGGACTGTATATTAGGAAAAGGGCTTTGTTAGGATGACTTGAACAGCTACATCGTTCCATCTAGGGCAACTTTAATAATTACTGTACTAGTGTGTGTAATGGGGGGAGGTGGTTGTTTTTGGGGCAGTAGCGCTAGAGCCCCACAGTATTGTTATTTGTATGTAACCTGTATTTTCAGCAAACTGGCCAAGTTATCTGTACAGCTCTAGAGCACTGAACTCTATAGATTTATTAAAAATGCTGTTAACTAAAATTGGTCTTCACTTCCTCTATCTTGGTTTGGTAGAATTAATGCTGTGAAAATGTCTATTTTATCGAAATTCCTTTATCTTTTTAGGGTACTTCCCATCCAAATTCCATCTTATTTTTTGAGACTTCTTCAACAAAGAGTTATGTCCTTTATATGGGGTAATACAAAACCACGTATTTCCAAAGCTTCACTTTTTCTCGATAAATCTAAAGGTGGACTAGGCCTTCCTAACTTTACTTCATATATCAAGCAGCGCAAATAGCACAAGTGTCCAAGTACCATGCGACATTTGAATCTCCTCTATGGGTTGCAATAGAATCCATAGACATAGATCCAATATCAGTGGCCAATTTGCTATGGTTATTCCCACGCGCCAGAGCTCATATATCTAATCCTATTACGAAGCATTCCATGAACATCTGGGACAAGTTTAGGAATTCCCATAAATTACAATCCTCACATAACCCCTTACTATCATTTATTAGACACCCAGCTTTTTATCCTGCATGGAAGTTTCCACGATTCTTTTCAGCCTGGACCACTAAGAAATTAGTTTGCCTATATGATATAGCTTCTACTAATAACATCCTTACATTCCCTGCTCTGTGTGATATTCATGGTTTACCCAGTAACAAATTTTTTCGGTATCTACAGATTAAAAATTTCTATACGCCAATCATCGAGACGGGTTCAATACTCAACCAATTATCACAGTTCGAATGGATCTGCAAAAGCGACCCTCATACTAGAGGTCTGATCTCACTTCTTTATAAACATCTTAATTCCCCTCTCACAGATACTTTACCCTTATATACTAATAAATGGTCACAGGACTTAGATAAAATATTCTGCAAAGAACTTCAAAGTCTTAACACGCTGGTATATGGTACCAGCAAAAATAGCTAAATTTCTCCCTACTTATCCAGATACTTGTTTTCATGGCTGCACATCTCCAGGTACTCACTTACACATCTGGTGGGAATGTCGAATAGCTCAAACGTTTTGGATTAAAATATTCAATATGGCCTCTACTGCCCTGGAAATCTCGATATCGCCGACCCTGCCGTAGCACTGTTAAACCTTAAGCCCCCTGAACTCACTCGGACTCAATTCCAGCTACTTGTATATCTGACAACTTTGGCTAAACAAACCATAGCTAAGGCATGGAAATCTCAAACGCTTGTTGTGGCTGAGGCTAAACACCGAATGAATAGAGCCCTTGTCTTTCACAAAATGTTGGCTATTGAGAATGATACTATCAAAAATTTCTATAAAATTTGCCAACCGTGGGTTAATCATTACCTACCTACCTTCCGATTTTGATCAATCTTTGTTGATGCCTTGCTAATAATTTCTTAATTTTCCCTTTTTTTTTGCGTCGTTTATTTTGTTTTTCTTAGTGTGTTCTTTTTTTTTTTACATTTTCTTGGGGCTGGGGTCGGGCCACCTTCAGGAGAGAATCCTACTCTTATCTTCCCTTCTTCTTTCTCACTTCTTCCTCTCTTTCTTCTTTTCTTAGCAATTTCCTTATTTTTTTTTCTCTGCTTATTATTCATCAACAAGTAAATTTGGGATTTTTTTCTCTCTTGTTTTTTCTACAATTGTCTGCATATATAATTTAGAGTTTGGACTATTTACCTAATAGATTCCTTTATTAATACGACCCATTTTTTTAGGGTCAGTTCAGGTATTTCAGAAACAACGCACAGGAGATTTATGCTCTTTTTCTCGTATGTCACGATAACTATACTTATCTTCTTGGGACTTTAGGTTTCTCATATTTTATTTATTTATCTTTCCTCTCAAGTGCCCCCTCCCATCCACAGTTTAAACCCATTAGGGGTGGATGGGTGGTCCGGAGGCACGCTAAGCCTGATATAGGGTATATTCCTTTTTTTTTATTATTTTCCTTAGTCCCTTATACCTGACATTTGCGTTTTTTCTGTATTTATCTGATAAATATGAACATGCATTTGAGCACCAAACTCTACCGATATTTCAGTCATTATTGTTATGATCTTTATCCCATATTTGCATTCTTTATACTGCATTTGTAACATGTTTTCTTATGCAAAACTCAATAAAAATATTAAACAAGAAAAAATGCTGTTAACTAAAGGGCCATGGGTACTGCTTGCTGGAATCCAGCCATCTCAATCTCCTAGCAAGACTGGGTGAATCTGACAGTTTAGTATTTTGCCTATTAAACTCATCTTTGCGGTATTATGCTATCATACCTTCCAACTTTTTGAGATGGGAATGAGGGACACCTATCAGCAAAAGTATGCAGGCATAGGACACACAGTTGTCACACCCTCTTAAAGGAGAATTGTACAAAAAAACAAGATGAGTTAAACCCACAAGTGCCTTTTTTTAACCACTACTATTCCTTTATATTTTCTTTTGGAATTTACAAATGCTGCAATTTAGAAATCAGAAGAAAGGTTTAGCACTGGGAAACACTTTTTGATAGATAAAAAGTGCATTTTATATACAACTATACAGATCAGACCAAAATGAGGGATAAATGAGGAGATATGAGGGACATTGTTCCAAATCAGGGACAGTCCCTCAAAATCAGGGACAGTTGGAAGCTATGTGCTATGGTCTTCTTCCTTTTTATTTCCAGATCATCCAAGACCATAGACACCACCTCACACATCCCACAGAGGGTCAAGAGGGAGACCTAAAATCCTCAGGTGCGCTGAGATCACTGTAATGGTGGTCACACTGACAGGGTAAGGAGACCACAATACCACTTTTGGGTGCCTTCCTGGTGGATGAAGTTTTCTCTATCCTTCAACTTTTCTCTTTGGGTGTCTATTCGGATTTACCCCTCAAGGAGTCACTTATCCTGCAAGGACTTATTTTTCATATGTTTTTTTCATATATTCTACATAGTGGGACTCTTCTATATTCACATATGCTTTTTTGTGTCACTTTTTTATATGAATTTGCCAGTGTGAGAAGCATTTCTCATTCACTATTCAATATTGTCTATTTAAGATCAATTTATTTTAGATCTTCTTCATTTGTTTTTTGAGCGCTGTACTGTATTTTATACATGTTTTAGGAATTTTTTGTATCACAATTTTTTTTGGTACTGGCAGCTAATTATTAATTTATCACATATCATTGGGGTTTATTACCTACTTATCTATCTAGCGCAGTGTTTTTCCTTCTGGAATTTTTTTTTTGACAGTTTATCATGCATACAAATAATTGACTTTTTACATGTTGTCCATGAAAATGAACAATATACATTGAAATAATTTTAGGCGCCTTTATAGCCGTGTTTCTGTATTTTGAACTAGAACATTGTTTGCCTTTCTAAGCTTTCTCAAACACACTTCTAAAAGGCATGATCTGCCACCCAAGCAATATCAGTGGTGTAATGAGAAAAGGATTATACACATTCCTCTAGTCACAAAGAGATTTATAAGATTTTTCTGAAAATTAACTATCAATTGCAGGGGATTCCCCTAATTTGACTTCCAACACTTGTGCTGACTTTTAAGAAAAAGTTGTGAGCAAATAACACAAGCAGAAAATTAGAGGTCCGCAGTCTCTACAAAAGCATTTTACAGAATGCCATATGGCAGAGAAGCAGAATTTAAATTATTGGGTAGTTTTAGAAAATCATTGGCATGCATATTAACATGGGAAGGTAATTTTGAAAAATAATAAATTACAAAATGGCCTGTATTGCAACTATAGATTTTATAACATTTTTGTATGGGAAAAAGGCAAGTTTACCAGTCATTTTAGGATGTGCATAAATAGGATGAAATCAGATGAGACAATGGGCTTGATTTACTAAAGGATAATAGTTTTACTTTGCCAACAAATTTTCCTTTAGCTTAACCAAAGAAGGTGAAGCGTTACTGACTTCAACCACCCAATTATGTGCAAGAATTATTTTTATTTTTTTTGCATAAGATTGCTTTGCAAAGTAAACTTTCAACAATGTCACTAAGCTATAGGAAAATTACCGGTACCTTGCAAGGTGAACAGCCTATTTGCCTTTGGTAAATCAACCTCATTATTTCAGCCCAGTAATTACACTATAATTTGTATGAGGTTCTTCTATCTCTGTGATATTTGAATGTGTCACAATACAATAGTGTGTTTTTAGATGTATAACACAGTATGGTCTGATTTTGTTTGCATTTGTGTGCTAAATCACCACCAGAAAAATCACTTTCGAACTACGTGTCACTGTGTTGTCAGTTACATAGAAACAACGTCACCTATTCAAAATCAATTCATATTGCATTTTTGATACCATTTAAACAGTCTTTTTTTCCCGACTCATCTGCCTCAAGCCTGAAATAATGCAGTCATTATTTCTTTTTTTTTTTTTTTTTTAATTGTGCTGGGAAACAGCATGTGGGAAAGAAATTATAAAAAAAAAGCACAAGAGATAGGTCATCATTACAGTGGCATTAACCTTGAAGCCTGGAAAAGCAGCTAATATTGATTAAATGTTATTTTTTCCAATGGCGTAGCTTCAGGACCTGTATTATCAGTTGGCTGGATCTGTTATAATTATTGGGTTATAGGATGTTCCCCTTCTAGGGGGGTTAATCTTTTCTGTGTACCATGTTACAGCTTTGCCAGTAAGGGATAATCTTGCTATATAAATATATATATATATATATATATATATATATATATATATATATATCTACACAGAGCCACTATTATCTGTATTTTAATTGTGACATGCGAAAGGCATTGTAAAGTAAGTGCTATTTAATTGACTTCATGTTTCTTCATCATCAGATTTAGAGGCCCGTTATATTTTATTATTTTACTCCAGTCTGTCTAGAAGATACTATATAGGCATTTTCGGCACATTTTATTACATTTCTTAGCATAACACTGAAACAGCAAACACTGGTATTATTGTGTTCTTTTATGTAGTTCTTGTCTAATTACTACAGATAAGGGTTTGGGTTGTAACCACCCAACAAACAGACCATATTTGGCCAGTTTGCCCACTCAAATTCTTGGCTGCTGTTTGTAAAGTAATCAGCCAAGACTCATGGACACATGCCTTGATAAGAGCATGGTTGGAAGGGGAATCCGATGCTATTTGCCCACATTAATTATTGTATACTGTAATTTAGGAAAAAATAAAAAATGGCATGACTTTAAATTTCAAGCAAGCCATTATCAGCATGCAGTCTAAGTAGCCAGGAAAGGGGGATAGCAAGTATGGAGCACCTCTTTCTGTACTATACCAGGCCACATTCCAGACCACATGCCCGTCAACATTGAGGGGTACGCTGCAAGGGGTTTTGGTCAAGCATCCGTCCCTTGCAAGACATCCTGTCCCAATGCTGAGAGATAAAGTCCTCTTCCCCACATTCAATGCCCAAAAGGGATATGGTGGTTTGTGGGGGGTGGATATCTGGGTCCCCAGGTGTCCACCCCCCAAGAAAATATGTACAGGGGTACATTGATACCCCTTACTCATTCCCACAAAGTTAAAAGCAAATAAAGACACCTACACTATAAAAAAAAGTTCTGCAGTGTAGATCCATCGCTAATCATGACAATCCACTCCACCCCTGACAATGTTTTTCCACCACTACCTCACAACTATTACTGCACAATCCCAGTATCTGCTGTAAGATAAACAACAAACTGGTGATCTCAAACCAAATATGGTGATGACTTTCTATCAGGGTGACATTGTTTAATTTTTTTTTACAGTAATGCTATCAAAGGATGTTTTCATGATGTTGGTGTGTTTATTTACATTCTCATTTTTCTTTATGAATGAGTAATAAGGGGTACCCATGAACCTCTTTGCTCATTCTCCTAGGAGGGAGTGTTTATTTTTTCATTTTTTTTCAAGGGCAAGTACACATGAACAAAAAAATCTGAAAAATAAAGAGTGCTGGGTTCCCCCTAAAATCCTAACCAGTCCCTAGGCATGCAACATGGGTGATCAGGAAAGGGAGGGAAGCGAGCATGTGATCCCCTTTTCCTACGCCATACCAGACCACATGTCCGTCAATATTGGGGTATACGTTGCAAGAGGGGCAGCAAATAATATTTTTCCAATGGACCATGGGCCTCTTCCCCACATCCTGTCTCTCAAAATAGATATGAGGTTATATAGGGGACCCTTTTGGACTCTGGAGGACATCCTTTAGAATAGGGGGATCCCTAGTTATGTGTCCCCTTCTGGGGGAATATTTAGAGGGATGCATTAGTATCTCTTTTTACTGACAATTAAATGAAATGTAAATAACCACATTAACACTCTGAATCCTTTCAAATCATACCATTACTTTTAAAAACAGTATCCCTTGACAGAAATCATCAAGATCAATGGATCCAGCCTACTCCTGCCTCAGTGCACCATTGGATACATTCAGTCAATCAAATTGTTCCTCATGAGAAACTAATATTTGAGCATAGAGGTTGCCCCAAAAAATACAATAAAATTTGCAATGTTGGCGCTCCTCCACTGTGACTGTACAGAATACCATGGTATGCTATTAGAACTCTCTTTTTCCTGGAAAATGTACTTGCTATTGATTTTGCTATAGCCAAGTGTATGATTATGTATGTAGCCACTGATGCCAGGTGTTGTCATGTCTGATCTACCAAATGTTCGCTTGCTTTACGGTTGTGAGACAGTATGCTTTATTATTTTGCGTTTCGTTGCTGTATCCTATATAGTCAATTCAGAGAATCACCTTGTTTTGTAATACTGTATTTACATATTTTGCGATAACAAGAGTTTAAAAAGAAAAGACTCTTTCCACTGATCATTATTTTTTCAAAATATTTTGTGCATTTATACATGTCCCCCATGGAAACATCTGGCTCCCCATGTATTTTTTCAACAATAGATTGTCTTTTAGCCATGAAAAAGGCCAGAAAAAAACCCCCCTCAATTAACTAAGTACAGTAAGCAAAGGTGCTGGATAGGGAGACAGAACTATTTTTCAGGCTACAGTAAACAATCAGATAATCATTAAGTCACGAAGGCTTCTGAGTATATTAAATATACATTTTGTTCCAAGTAAAGCACAAAATCAAATCACATTGTGTGCTTTACAAAATCTTTTATTGAGGAAAGAGGTCACTGTTCGCATTTTATTAAGGCCATTCTGAAAAATACTTTTGTCTCGCCTCTCTAAAACATCAGATGGGTAATCAGCCATGTATGCTAGGTATTGAAAACAATTATTACTGTTATTGAACAGCAAAAACAGATCAGACCATGCGGGTTGATTTACTAATGGAGTATAGGTTGTTAGCATGGCAAAGTTGTGGCTTAGTAAATGAGATGAAGCTTTGCACAGTTCAGTCGCCTAAACATGTGCAAGCAATATTTCATTTTTTTTTTTAATTCCACTTGCACCTGCTTTGATATTCAAAGTGAACACAGCTACACCTAATTTAGTAGGCATAGTGCATGATCACTTTGCTCTTTTAGCAAATCAACCCCTATGATCATACACAAAAGTTAAAGGCTCCTGATCAATCACATTTCTTGCACCCAGGCCATTAATCTTTTACAGGGTCTTGTTATTCTCTCTAAATACTCTAAAACAAATTTGTATTGTTTCCACTGTTTTCTGTTTTTAACCAACAGTTGTATTTTTTCTAAAATTTTTTGTGAAGTTTTCAACAGACACAAGAATTGGAAAAGCAAGGAATGGTATGTTGCTTCACCAGTAGACTATAAAATAAACACATATTGAATTTTGAGTCTATTTGGATAAGCAAAAGGATGGATCCATTTAAATCATAATAAAACTTGTCAGTGAAATATTACTTTTTTTCATACCTTTTAAAATCTGCATAAGACCAACATGTCCACGAAAAGCAAATACACATACAATATGTATATAATATTATAATAGGTATAGTTGCCTAATGTCATATATAACCAATATTGAAATATGTCCTATAGACCTAAGTGCCTCAGCTAGAAGAGCCATAGTCAGAAAATTGTTCATGATCGTGACCAATTGTATTGCCCAATGAGCTGGGTCCTAAATACACTGAAATTATTCTACCATAGGTGAGTATTGCATTAAAATGAGTGTGCATTCCAATGAACAGCAAATGCTTGGTTTTATGAAACATCAAACACTTGTATTTCAGTAGTGTATATCGCTTCAAATTTCAAGCATGTCTAAACCAAAAAGCAAAAATGTAATGTGTTGCAGCTTACCAATTCTTTGATGTAGTTGCTGCATTCATTTTCTTTTTGTAGGTTCCTTTCCTTTATTTTCACCTGGTGATCTGGCCACTGAGTCTGTTTTTTTTTTCAGGTGCCTTTAATACCCCTTTCACACTGAGGCACTTTGCAGGCGCTATAACGCTAAAAATAGTGCCTGCAAAGCGCCGTGAAAGAGCTGCTCCTCACACTCCAGTGTGAAAGGCAGGAAGCTAAAAAAAAGTCCTGCTAGCAGAATCTTTGGAGCGGTGAATGTGTGTATACCGTTCCTCCACCGCTCCTTCCCATTGAAATGAATGGCTATCCCGCCGGCAAAGCGCCGCTGCAGTTTTAACCCTTTTTCGGTTAAATGCGCCCTGCTAGCGGCCGAATAGTGCTACAAAATTTACAGTAAAGCGCCGCTAAAAATACCGCCGACACACCCACCACCCCAGTGTGAAAGGGGCCTAACAGACCAAGTTTTCCAGAAAAAGTGTCAGTTAGATCCCTTTCACACTGGGGTGTTTTTTAGGCGCTTTTGGGCTAAAAATAGCAACTCTAAAGCGCCTGAAAAACACCACCCCTGCAGTCCCAGTGTGAAAGCCTGTGTGATTTCACACTGGGGCACTGCGCTGGCAGGACATTAAAAAAAGTCCTGTAAGCAGCATTTTTGGAGCGGTGGAGTAGCGGTGTATACACCGTTTCTCCACATTGAAGTGAATGGGCATTGCTGCAGCGGTGATACACGGGTACATTTAACCCTTTATTCGGTCGCTAGCAGGGGGTTAAAAGTGCCCCACTAGCGACCAAATAGCGCCGCTAAAACAATGGTAAAGCGATGCTAAAACTATGGTAAAGCACTGCTAAAACTAGCAGCGTTTTACCATCAATGCCCGCTCGCCCCAGTGTGAAAGCAGCCTTAGAGTGTAGAGAGAACCCATTTACCACTGATAGGGGTGCCTGTAATGATCAGCTTTTACTCATTTATGTTAAACCTTTATCTCAAAAGAAAAAAAAAAACTGTTATGCCGCGTACACATGATCAGGCTTTTGCCTGGCCAAATCACATCGGAATTCCATCGGAGAAAAATAGAACATGTTCTATATCTAAACTCCGATGGAATTTATCGGAATTTCCAATGAAAAAAATCTGAAGGGGCTACATACGATAGGAATATCCGATGGAAAAAGTTAGTCAGACTTTTTCTATTGGAAATTCCTATTGTGTGTAAAAGGCATAACTGTAACTCCTTAAAAAGCATTAGCATACTTTGCGTGCATCCAGCAGTGATCGGTGCAGGTAATCGCTGGCTGTGCGGACAGATGCGAATAGCTGTGGCTACCGACAAACTGTCATAGTAGACATAGACAAGGCCAGCGGTCACACCTTAGCCGCTCACAACTGCTGCAGGAATCAAAAGACGTGCCAGTGTCAATGTAGCCTTATGATGCTTATGTGCTTGAAAGGCAAAAAGAAGAACAATATAGAAGACTATACTGATTTTTGCAATACAAAGTATCCTTGAATTAATTATAAAATGAAAATTTTGCCTTTTGTATACCTAAATGATACCATAGGACCATCTGCTAGAACCAAATATGCTTCGGCCTGTGAGGATTATGAAAAAAAAAACAATTCTTGGGGAATTTTCTTGCAGTTATAAATGAAAACACACCCAGGATACTGTAACAAAATATAATTGCCTATTTAGAAGCAGTCAAATAATGCTGTCAAATTAGAGTTATAAATGGTGATAAATGAGAGGATTCAGCTGAAATATCAAAGCTGGACAACGTACTAAGATTTGGCTCTGGTTTAGTTGTCAAATTAAATGTTATTTAACTCAGTTTTCTTTATTTGAAGCCAGGACCTGAGGACAATGTGACAAAATTTACAACACAGAGCTGTTTATAGCAAACCTTGGAATACAATAGTGTTTAGTTGTAAAAGAAGAATCGTGGCTGTTATGAACCTCTTTAATAACCCTTTAAAGCTAGAAAATAAAGGATGAAACAATATTATACAACAATATTATTTACTTAATTTGCTTTGTGAATCAGCAGCCCTTCCGGATCAAGGAATATGCAAAAGTGTCATCTGTTTTTAGCTCCTTTAGAACAATGAATTATAAACAATTGCATATTAAAGAGCAATTCCAGGTGAAAGCAATTCGTTATCTACTAATGCTGTCAAGTAAACGACACCACTGTGCTAAAATCAGAAAGTTGACTCCGTTTAAACAAAAGCCTCATAGACACGCTTAGATTTTCTGACATCAGTTTTTTGTGGTATGCTAGTCTCATGTAGAAAGTGAGGAGGTTATGAAAATGTTCGTACTACAGAATACAGCGTCAGAAATGACGTCATATGTTGAATAGTTTTGTATGTATTCTTTCATTTCCGAACATGCGTAGTCTTGCTCTTACGATTTTTTTTCATACGAAAATCGTACTAATGAAACAAAAATCAGACGTTGAGATCACATCTGACAAAAATGTTATAGTCTGAACATCCAGCTTTTTTTTGTGACGAAAAAGCAAAATCGGACGTCGAAAGCATTGTACTAACGACCAGAAAATCGTCAGACAGCTCATCGTACAGATATTTCCGTCCGATTTTCATATTGTGAGTTCTGTATAATCAACTGCAACCAAATTTTTACAGCCCATATAACAGGGTCAGTGGGTACTTCTCAAAGTGTGTGCCAATAACATCTATTTTCTTAATCACCTTTAAAACTTAAAAAAAAAAAATAGTTTAAATCATTTGGTGAGAAACATCTTAGTACTGTTTTTTTTTTTAAACATCAGGCTTTCTGCATGTGGGGGGCAGCAAGAAGACTGCAGTGCTTCTTACAGCATGCGGTTAGTTGCATTATTGTAAAATGCTACTGTAAATCAATAGAAATGATTATATAAAGTGGGCCTTTCAGTAACTTTACTGGTCTGCATGAATACATTCTTGACACAATTTACAGCAACAGTATCATATCTGAAAAAAGCTCCACAAATTATCATTAAAAAGCAGTCCTTGAGCTGCGGTCAAGTGACTTTGCCTAGGCCTAGGCCAAAATGATGCTATCAGGCTTCAGCAAACAAAAGGACGTTTTTTGTACTTTGTTAAGCTTCATGCTACAGGCAACAAGCAACCCAGTGCTCAGCTGTGAATGAGCTTATTGAGAATAATTGGATTTTTCAGCGTGAGCATTGTTGCGTTTTGGAAATCTCACAAAAAAATGCTCTGGTGTGAATAACATAACTCCCAACTGTCACTGATTTCGAGGGACTGTCCCTGATTTGGAACAGTGTCCCTCTGTCCTTCTTTCCTCATCATTTGTCCTTCATTTTGAAATAGAACCTCTGAAGGTAAAAATCAAATAAATACTTGAAAAATTGCGTACCATCATCCAGAATTTAGATATAAGAAAATTGGCTCTAGGGTCCCCAGACCAGAGATCCAAAAAAGGGGGGGATGTGGGGCCATTGTTGGACTATCGCGGTACTGGTAGTATGGATATAAATTGTACAAACACAAATATAAAAATATAAAAAACATTTTTATTGATTACAAAATCAGTAGGAACACAACAAGGAGTGAACATTAAAAAATTAACGACCAACACAACTCCAGTATAAAAATCCCCAGGAGGGGGAGAAGAACAGTGGGTTGAGAGTCATGACAATAACTTGACTAGTTTTGCGGCTTACGCCGCTTCATCAGAAGCATGTCTAGAAAAAAACCCACATGTGAGCGAGGCGGGCGTCACCACACAGGGTCCCGTAAGGCGACCGGGGGGGCGCGCATATGTTGGAAGGACCTACTTGGATGCAAGTAATATCTTGCGTGTAGGGGGCCCCCGGGAACAGGAGCCCAAGCTGAGGCATGTGTATGAAGCCACATATAACCTCCCAGGGAGAATCCATGATAATGAATCAAGAAGGGGGGGGGGGACCACATAGGATCCCAAGGTGGCATCAGGGTAATGAAACCTACCAGTGGCACTGTGGGCTGAATAAGGCCACAGATATTGCATATATCGCAAGGACGTCATTGGTTTCGACTTGAACGTAAATGACGTCCAGCCCCATTCACGGACGACTTACACAAACGACGTAACTTTTTAAAATTTTGACGCGGGAACGACGACCATACTTAACATTGGCTGCGCCTCATATAGCAGGGGCAACTTTACGCCGGGAAAAGCCGTCGTAACTTTACTGCGTCGGCCGCGCGTACGTTCGGGAATTCGCGTATTTAGCTAATTTGCAAACTCGATGGGGAATTAGACGGAAGCGCCACCTAGCGCCACCTACGCCTGTCGGATCGAATGGATATCTATGCGTAACTGATTCTAAGGCCCCATACACACGAGAGGATTTATCCGCGGATACGGTCCAGAGGATTTGCGCGGATTTCCATGCGATGGAGTGTACTCACCATCGAATCGAAATCCGCGCCGAAATCCTCTGGCGATGACATGTCGCGCCATCGCCGCGATTATGACGCGGCGACGTGCGCGACGCTGTCATATAAGGAATTCCACGCATGCGTCGAATCATTACAACGCATGCGGGGGATCCCTTTGGACGGATGGATCCGGTGAGTCTGTACAGACCAGCGGATCCATCCGTTGGGATGGATTCCAGCGGATAGATTTGATAGCATGTCATCAAATATTTATCCGCTGGAAATCCATCCCAGGGGATAAATATCCGCGGAAACAGATCCGCTGGAGTGTACACACCATAGGATCTATCCGCTGAAACCCATTCGCTGGGATTTTTCAGCGGATGGATTCTATCGTGTGTATGGGGCCTTAGAATCAGTCGCATAGATACGACGGCCCAGATTAGGACTTACGATGGCGTACATGGTGCTGCGCCGTCGTAAGTCCTTTGTGAATCTGGGCCTATGTATGTATGTGTATATATATATATATATATATATATATATATACATATATATATATATATATATATATATATATTGTGACATTGGGGATGTCTAGCTCAGTGATAGATGCATTTTAAGTGAGTTCACAGCCAACAGGAACTAAGGTTTAAGGGCGTGGTAGCCCACTTTTATTGAAAGTAACAAAAAGGAAAGTTCATATATGCATTTGGTTGCACACACAGGGGTTCGTCTCCCAAAAATAACAAGTGAAAATGCCAATCCACCTAGCTCTTAAGGCTCACGCAGCCTTGGATGCAGTTCCTTGCTGCACAGGCCCACTCCTGGCCTCTCGGAAGGGGCTCTCCTGACACTCCAGGCTTCCACACTCCTCCAAGACTCACGACCCCCTCTGGTCCCCCAGACTCTCTCTTCCAGTTGTCACAGCTATAGTCTCCCCGACCTTCTCAGCTGGCCCAACTCTGTCAGTCCACCAACCTGGAACCTCTCTCACATGGAGTGCCGTCTCAAGGATATTGCCTGAGTTCTTAACCAGTAGCACATCTCACTCCTGTCTGCAATAACTGCTCCACCACCGACTCCTATCCCATACACACACTGTGCTATGCTCAGCTCTGCCTGAGGCTGGGTTCACACTACTACACTACTTTCATCCTACTTTGCTCTGCTACATTGGTCCTACATTTATCCTACATTGGTCCTACATCCATCCTACTTTCATGAACAGGATACGACTTTGGTCCGACTTCAATGATATTCAATGGGTTGAAGTAGGATCAATGTAGGACCAAAAGTAGTACAGGGAGCATTTTCAAAGTCGGACCGACTTGTGTAGGACCAGTTAAGACAGCTCTCATAGGGAAACATTGATTTTCACACGTCATGCTACATGAGGCTCCCAATGTAGGACCGTTTGTCGGACAAGTGTGAACCCAGCCTCATACTGGGTGTGTGCACCTGGACAACCTGCAGAGCTTCTGGAAAACCCGGACACATGACTGAAGACTCCATTCCTCCCAATGCTCTTTGAAGTCTTCAAGTTTCCAGCCCCAATCCAGACTTCCATAATCCAGAGAAAACTTAAAGCATAGTTTTCTCTGCTCACCAATCTTTTGCTGGAACTTTTCGAACTGCCTCTTTGAGAGTCCTGTTTCCATTTTACACACATTTTCATCAAGACAGGGGCTCTCACTCCCATATATATATATATATATAGACAACTGAGCCTTGCATATATATATATATATATATATATATATATATATAGACAACTGAGCCTTGCATTGTGTTACATATGGTACCAGCATATGTATATGTATAAAGTTTAGAATTATACAGTATAAAAATACAATGCTTTATTTATATATATATATATATATATATATTTTTTTTTTTATTAATATATAAAAAAAATATATATAAAATTATATATAATATATATATATATATATAAATATATACATATATATATATATATATATATATATATATATATATATAAATAAAATAATATATATATATATATATATATATATATATATATATATATAAAGAAAGCATTGTATTTTTATACTGTATAATTCTAAACTTTATACATATACATATGCTGGTACCATATGTAACACAATGCAAGTCTCAGTTGTCTGTTTCGGAGGTGAGGTGCTTCAAACATATTGCAGTGTTGAAGAGTCATGTATTATGCAGTGCAAAGGCAGAGTACATGTGTAGATTTTATAGTTTGCCGGAGGCGGTTAAAAAGATAGATGTGTCCCTGCCGAAAAGATTTTGATTGCTGCATCTTAAAGGAGGTAACAGCAAAATCTGCTGGCCTCCTTCCATCTAAGTTATTATATATCATGTTATCTCTTAAATTAAATCATCCACAATGCAACAGTTTAAATAAAATGCTATTTAGCTGTTTTAATGCACTGAAATAGCAATAGGTTACATTTTCTTATTTTATTAGGGTATTAAGCCATTAAGGTAGAGCTGTATTGGTTCACTATTTTGGCATATTTGGGATCTGAAGTCAAAGCACTGAACCATGGCTGCACTGTACATATTATTTATTATGTTTGTCCAAGCTTTTTTGCTAGTGTGCAATGTCAAAATGTACTTGTAGCAGTGAAATTATTGTGTATACACATTTCATAAAACTATAGACAGCTTTAGCCAGATCTCTCATAACAACTAGCAAAGCAAAATAATTTCCCATCAAACATTTCAAGCATTTATATCAGGCCTCACCTACTAAAATATTGAAGGCGTGCTGATCTGTTTTTGATTTTTACATTCTTAGAAAGGCTTGCTAACTCTAAGATATTTTTTCCTAAAGTGCCAGCATTTTTAATGGCACAGTAATATGTTAACAAACCGTAGCGAAACGTAAAGTTGATAACATAAGCCAAAAGAATAGCCATGCTTTAAAAAAAGCAGTGTGCCGGAGAACCTGGAGTGATCAAAGGCATTTTTGTCACTGTGGTGATTTTTCTTGATAGAGGAGGCAGATGCCTTCATATGACTCTTCCCTGCAGTTACACATGTTTAACCACTTGCCTACTTGGCATTTTTACCCCCTTTCTGCCCAGGCCAATTTTCATCTTTCAGCGATGTCACAATTTAAATCACAATTGCCAGGCCATGCCCATTTTACTATTTTTTTTCCACACAAATAGAGCTTTCTTTTGGTGGTATTTAATCACCACTGGGGTTTTTATTTTTTTGTTAAACAAACAGAAAAAGACCGAACATTTAAAAAAAAAAAACTATTTTTTTTCATAGTTTGATTTTAATTTTGCAAACAGGTGATTTTTCTCCTTCGCTGATGTGCGCTGATGAGGCTGCACTGATGGGCACTGATGAGGTGGCACTAATAGGCAGCACTGATGGGCGCTGATGAGGCTACACTGATAGGCAGCACTGATAGACACTGATAGGTGGCGCTGATGGGCATTGATAGGTGGCACTGGTGGGCACTGATAGGAAACACTGATGAGGAGGCACTGATTGGCAGCACTAGTGGGCACTCATTGGCAGCACTGGTGGGCACTGTTAGGACTACACTGATAATCAGGACACTGATAATCAATGCCCTGATTATCAGTGCTGATGTCCCTTTAACACAAGCCAGTGATCAGCTCTTTTTCTCTCTTTAAGCTGTCAGCATGAGGAAAGAAAAGCGGATAACCGTCATTGAAATTATTTAATTGGTCAGCTGTCATTGAACACAGCTGATCATGTAGTAAAGGGCCGCTGTGATTGGCTCTTTACCCTGATCTTTGATCAGCTGAGTACAAAGGACTCAGTGATAACAGAGCGCACCACCCGTTTGCTGCAGGGGGGCACGTGGGCAGGGCAATCATGGAAAGATGTCCATGTACGCCCTCCCGCCAAATTAAACCTGCACTGTAGCTGTTTTTCGACTATAGCATGGGCGGGGAGGGGTTAAAGCGTAACTCCACTTTTGTGGAAAAAAAAAGCAAATGAAAAAAAATACCATCTGCAATTGCTATACAAGCCATCAGATTGAATGTTATATATATGGCTACCTGGAGGTGTTCTGTACACAGATGGTGTATGGAATGCCGGCCTAGAAATGTGTAAATGGCTCACTGATTTTTAACAGAAGTCTGCACAAAGAAAGTCAGATTTTTGGCATCCTCTGCAACAAAATTTTTTTTTGGGTGAGATACTCCCAAAGTATTAATTACTTCTAAAGCGAACATAATACTTCCGCATTCCTCATTAGAAAACTACGAGTGCATAAACTAGTTAATAATGTCACTCCCATTTAGATTCACTCTACATATCGGCATAAACAAGCAAACTGCTTTTCTTTAGAACAAAAACAGGTAAGAATCTGCGACAAACTTATAATTTTTTTTATATGCTGAAAATGCAAAAAAAGCTGACTGGCTGAGGTGAGTTTCAAATCCGAAATGTAGTGTGGATTCTCACTACCTGCACATAAAACCTCCATTTAAAGCTGATATTTGGAGAAACTTAAAATCATCTCTTTGGAGTCTGTTAAGAGGAATTTCACCTGACCCCCTATCAATGTTTTTTTTTCTCCCCCACTTACCTGATGCTGAGATGGCCACAGTTGAGATACTCACCCACCCAGAGCACCCAGCGTTGTTTTGCTGAGATCCACTTCTCTGCATGTTCCTTTGTGATGTCATTGGGAGGTTGTGCCAGCTCTTCCAGGTTCTGGTGCAGACAATGGGTTCCCAGTTGCTCCTTGGATATAAATGTCACATAGGTGAATGACAAAGGATGAGGGGGCAGGCCAAAACGTAATAAAAATAAGTAAGAAAAGAAAAAAGAACCTAATATACTGTATGTGCATCGGAGGGAGGGTGGGATGCAGCTAAGCCAAGTCAAATGAATGGGTATAGATCCACTTTAAATGTATGATAAAGAAAAAGATTGGATCTAAGGTCCCCAAACCAGAGAACCAAGAAGGGATGGGCCGTTTGGACTATTGCGGTACTGTTAAAACTCAATGAAAAAAATATACAATTGAAATATAAACAATATAATTTTATTAAATCAGAAATACAATAAAAAATTAAAAATGGTGACGACCATACATAGCACCAATACAATGATCCCGGGAAGGGAAAATTAATGGCTCGAAGGTCACGACATTGAGCTTAACTAGTTTCGCGGCACAGGCCGCTTCGTCAGAAGCATGTCTACAATAAAATTGAAAGAACAAACAATTAACACATAACAAATTATCAAATTATACATTGGGGAACAAGGGCTCAGCTGCTTACCCGAAAGGAACCCGCAGGAGAAAACGGCGGGGATCACCATATAGCGTCCCACATAGCGGCCAGGAGGCAGGCAAATGAGAGGATATCTACTAACCAACAATCGAAAATATAAAAATAAAATGGTAGTTAGTGTCGAGGGCCCTGATCTTGGAAGAATGGAACGAGGGGGGGGGGGGGGTGTTGTGATTAGGAGGGTATGCGTGACCACACGTGATACAATGGTAAGTGATAAAAAAGTGGTGTGAATGGGGTGATGTGCAAGATGTGGATAGTGAGGGGCAATGAGGAAAAAAGGGGGAAGAAGAAAGTGGGCAGGGGGGACTAGATAGGGACCATAGCTAGGAAGGGGGGCTGGGGAGGGGGGGACAGAGGGAGGGGGAAGGAGCGGAAGGAAGTGAAGGGGGGGATGAAAAGCTGGGAGGGGGGGGTTTGGGAGGAAAGGAGAAGGGGAGGGAAAATGGGGGAGGAAGGGAGGAAAGTGGGGGAAGAAAAAGGGGGAAAAAAGGGAAAGAGGGGGCAAGGGGAGTGGAGGAAGGGGGGGAGAAAAAAGGCTATTTATGTGTACCTGAGGTATAAAATTGAGGATGGTGCATGGGGAGTGCTCCAATACTGTGAAGCCCAGCTGGGTATGCATTGGGACCACATGTTGGGACCACAAGCCAACATGTGGTCCCAATGCATACCCAGCTGGGCTTCACAGTATTGGAGCACTCCCCATGCACCATCCTCAATTTTATACCTCAGGTACACATAAATAGCCTTTTTTCTCCCCCCCTTCCTCCACTCCCCTTGCCCCCTCTTTCCCTTTTTTCCCCCTTTTTCTTCCCCCACTTTCCTCCCTTCCTCCCCCATTTTCCCTCCCCTTCTCCTTTCCTCCCAAACCCCCCCCCTCCCAGCTTTTCATCCCCCCCTTCACTTCCTTCCGCTCCTTCCCCCTCCCTCTGTCCCCCCCTCCCCAGACCCCCTTCCTAGCTATGGTCCCTATCTAGTCCCCCCTGCCCACTTTCTTCTTCCCCCTTTTTTCCTCATTGCCCCTCACTATCCACATCATGCACATCACCCCATTCACACCACTTTTTTATCACTTACCATTGTATCACGTGTGGTCACGCATACCCTCCTAATCACAACACCCCCCCCCCTCGTTCCATTTTTCCAAGATCAGGGCCCTCGACACTAACTACCATTTTATTTTTATATTTTCGATTGTTGGTTAGTAGATATCCTCTCATTTGCCTGCCTCCTGGCCGCTATGTGGGACGCTATATGGTGATCCCCGCCGTTTTCTCCTGCGGGTTCCTTTCGGGTAAGCAGCTGAGCCCTTGTTCCCCAATGTATAATTTGATAATTTGTTATGTGTTAATTGTTTGTTCTTTCAATTTTATTGTAGACATGCTTCTGACGAAGCGGCCTGTGCCGCGAAACTAGTTAAGCTCAATGTCGTGACCTTCGAGCCATTAATTTTCCCTTCCCGGGATCATTGTATTGGTGCTATGTATGGTCGTCACCATTTTTAATTTTCTATTGTATTTCTGATTTAATAAAATTATATTGTTTATATTTCAATTGTATATTTTTTTCATTGAGTTTTACCAGTACCGCAATAGTCCAAACGGCCCATCCCTTCTTGGTTCTCTGGTTTGGGGACCTTAGATCCAATCTTTTTCTTTATCAAAATTCCTGGATGATGGTACCTTTTATTTTTTACTTATGTATTACTACCTCAGAGGTTATACTTTAAGTCACTTTAAATGTATGTTTACGTGAAGGGGACTTAGTAAAGCAGTTTACTCACCTAAACTTCCAGTCCCACAGTCTCTTTGTTAAAAAGACCAGTTCCCATAGCTCTGTGTTGGACATCAGGAGGACACCAAGGAACAGTCCACGCATAGGGGAGTGCCTTCTGCTGCAGGGAGTGGCGTATCAGGTAAGATAAACTGCATTTCTTGTCCCCTAGACATAAGAGAACACTTAATCATTGCAGTGTGCTGGAAGCCCTGGAGTCAGGGTTTGAGACTTCTTCCAGAAGTAGAAGATGGTCATCAAAATATATTCATATAGAGAGGAAGTCTCACAGACCTTGAGTTGAAACAGCAAGAATATCATAGCTCCCAACTGTCCCTGATTTTTGTCCCTGATTTGGAGCAATGTCCCTCTGTCCCTCATTCCTCCCTCATTTTGGTCTGATCTGTATAGTTGTATATAAAATGCACTTTTTATCTATCAAAAAGTGTTTCCCAGTGCTAAACCTTTCATCTGATTTCTAAATTGCTGTTTTTGAGTAACGCCATGCTCCCATTGAGTAGACACTATGTGTTAAATTATAGTTGCCTGAGCACTAGAATAATTATTCTAAATTGCTGGTTCGGTTCAGTTTAGCTGGGTTGCACAAGTTTCCCCCTGACGGTGGGTGTCGCTGTCACCGCAGCTCTCGGTTGGAAAGGCAACATGCTGGATGTATTGGGTACCTCTCTCTCAGAAGTGGCTCAGGGGGCGTGGTCAACCAGCTGTGCATTCTGGGGAGGGGTACTTAAGGGACAGACGCCGTTTAGCGGGGTTGGTCTTCCAATCCCGACCTGATGGCCCTCCTCGCCTCAGGGATGTTGAGCTTTTTCGTAGCCTCTGGCCGGCTGGCCTGAGGCCTAGCAACTGAGAGTAGGCCCAGGAGTTTCTGGGGCCTACTGATCCAGGGATGGTCCTTCGCTACCTTATCTACAGAAGGATGCTGAACCAGTGGGATTCAATTGATGGACGTACCCTGGTGGATTTTCCTCACTATGCCTCACTGTGCTGCCGGTCCGGCTGAAAGATTCTTGGCACCATGAGTTGTGTAACTTTTGTTGGAACTATATTGAGTGTGCAGTTGGTTACACAATCTTGTGGCAGAAGATCGTGGGACGGCCTGATACTTATCAAGTCTGTGGTAGAGACTTTGACCAGCTTTGCGCCGGCTGCTAGGCCAGTGAGAGTAGGCCTATCTGGTGGTTGCTGAAATCCAGTGTGGAGTAAAAATTACCTGAGTCTTTTCCTGTCCCTCTACCCCTCTGTTGGAGAACTTTGCTTAATAAAACCCTTGAAAGAGACTTTGTGTTTGGTGCATACATTCTTATGGATAACTCTTTAAGGACAACCCCTGAAGCGAGCGTATGGAACAGTAAGGTAACAGCAGGTCCAAATCTAAAACCAGCAGCTCCTTCGGGGGTAGTGCTACACTTGTAAATTCCAAAAGCCAATATAAAGGAATAGTAGTGGTAAAAAAAAAGCACTTGTGGGTTTAACCAATCTTGTTTTTTTGTACAATTATCCTTTAAGGGGGCGTGGCAATGGGTGTGTCCTATGCCTGCATACTTTAGCTGATAGATGTTCCTCATTCCCATCTCAAAAAGTTGGGAGGTATGAGAATATACATCTTTTAGGATTCACTTGCATATCTCAATCCCCCCCCCGTGAGGCAAAGTTGACACAAATTAATGTATGGTTTCTAACTAGGAAATCTATATTTGAAAATTAAACTAAAAATGCAGACATGAAGTTCACGCCGGATAGATTTTTTTTCTCCAATGTCTTGCAGACAAAAGATGCTCCACAGGGAAATTCTGCATTGTTAAATCACCAACATTAGCTTGAAGCCCAAGTGTATCACTGTCCATTTTACTCTGAGGTATTGATATCCTGAGCATCTCCACAATTCAGTGAGCACCCAGCAGTAGCTAGGCAATTACAACTTATTGTCAGCTGAGCTCTGTTATTACAGGAGAACTTTTTATTCGGATTGCACCTAATAATGTTTTGCTTGGCAAAACACAGTATTCATTCTGTGCTGCTATTTATTATGTCAGATATGCTCATTGTGTCTTTTTTCTGCTATTGTACTTGTGGCTTATCTGGAATGGTCTGAATATACAATATGTTCAGGTGATATCACCATTCGTTAATGCCCTTTCCAGCTAAATAGTGAGCACATCATTTATTTGTAATTATACTTTGAAAAATGAAATTTTGCCATACAATAACAAAGGAAAACAAATTGCACCATGATTGAAGGACACCTCAACTTTTATTCCCGGGTTCCATAATCCTCTTTCTAGATTTTTCATAGTCCATATATCAGTGGTTCTCAACCTTTTAGTGCCGTGACCCCTTAATAAAATTTCCCCAGTTGTGGGGACCCCCAACAGTAAAATTATTTTCGTAGCGTGGCTTGTCAGCACCCAAGGCAAGACAAGTAATTTGCGCCCCTAACCCACGGAAATTTAGCGCTCCCTGAGTCCCCTCCAATAATACAGTATTAAAACCTCATATGGTACATTTTAGGATATACCACTCTTTCTCTTTGTTCTCCTCTTTTTCCCTTTTATCTCTCGCTATCCTAATTTCTTGTTTCCCCCCCCCCATCGCTCTCTCTAGCCGTCTTTCTTGTTTTTTCTCTTATTCTTTCTCACCCTTTTTCTTTCTTCCACCCCCTCCTTTCCTCTCCCTTCCATGTATTCTCTATTTTAATTCCTTCTCTTACTCCTAGGTTGAGGGGGGAATGGGATGAGTGGCAATGCTGGGGGAGTTCTGATCAGCCAACTTAGCTGCTCTTGATTAAGGTCATCTGCTGATCTGAGAACTGTAGTGGGGACTTTTAATGGCAACTATAATCACAGGTAGTGTTACCCAGTGTGTCTCTGACTTTGTGGTGTCTCGTAGCAGTGACACCTATGCTGAAATCAGGAGATGGGGTCTCCTCCAGCCCCTCCCACCTCACAATCCTTACCAATCAGCGGACCTCCAGTCTCTGCCCCCAGCCATACTGTGAACTGAATGGGTGGCTGCTAAAACATCTAAGAAATGGTAAGCTGCAATATAATAAAAGTTTGCTTTTGGGTTTATTAAATGCTTAATTAAAAACTATGGGTGCAGACTGCAGTTCCTCTTTAAATCAGAAAAAGTAATGCTGTATGTATTAACTTTTATACTTAGCAGTTTGCCTGGAATCTTTACCTTCTACTATCTGCTACTTTTTCGTCTGTTGAACATACTACTACTGAAAATCTATTGTTATATCTGTGTGATTAGTTCCATGGTAGGGTAGAAGAGAGATGGAGGTGTTCTGTAGTCCTGTTCTATGTTAACAACCCTGCACTCTAATCGATACAGTACGACGTGTGAGCATTGTTGCCCTAGAACGGGAAGTGTGTAACTGGCAGGATCACTATGTAAAAAAAAGTTACAGGAAAAACCTTCTGCAGCCACCACATCTAAGGACTATTAAAGTGGCACTTCAGTCACATGAGCAAAGATTAAAAGCCAACAGCTACAAAAACTTAATTGCCTAGGTGACCCAAGCAGAATTGGGAGTGAGTACCCCCCCCCCCAATTTTTTTTTTATGTGGCAGAGGGGGTGGGATGTGAAGAATAGCGGAACTTTGCCCTTTGGGTGAAGTTATGCCTTTAACTGCATTACATTAGCGCAATATTAAACCCAAAAGCAAACTTTTATTATATTGCAGCTTACCATTTCTTAGATGTTTTAGCTGGATTTGTATTATTTTTTTGACTTTCTTTCCTTTATTTTCATCAGGTAATCCAGCCAGTAATGCCCTGTTCACACGTTCGGAATTTCCGATGGGATAAAGTCCGATGGAATTTTCCGTCTGAATTCCGTTCCAGCTGTCTTTCATACACACTGTCAGACCAAATTCCGACCGCCAAAAACGCGGTGACGTAAAACACTACGACGAGCCGAGAAAAATGTAAGTTCAATGCTTCTGAGCAGGCGTCGACTTGATTCTGAGCATGCGTGATTTTTTCTCCGTCGGAGTTCCACACAGACGATCGGAATTTCCATCGGAAAAAAATAAAACATGTTCTATTTCTAAACTGCAATGGAAAAAAGTCTGATGGGGCATACACAAATTCAGTCTGACTTTTTTCATCGGAATATCCGATCGTGTGTACAAGGCATAAGTCTGTTATTTTTCAACAGAAAAGGCTCTTCTGTAAATGTATCATTTAAGAGTGTTGAGAAAACTATTTACCACTGACAGGAGTGCTTATAATGATTGGCTTTTATTCATGTAAAATTTTATCAAAGGAAACATTTTTTTTGCTGTAACTGATTATAAAGTATTAGCTGGGGGTTGGCTTCAGTTTGTTAAGCCGTGTACACACGATCGGTTTGTCTGATGAAAAAAGACCGATGGACTGTTTTCATCGGACAAACTGATCGTGTGTGGGCCCCATCGGTCTTTTTTCCATCGGTGTAGAAAAATAGAACATGTTTTACATTTTTCCTATGGATAAAAAAACTATAGGAAATTCCGATCCTCTGTGTGGAACCATCGGAGAAAAATCCATGCATACTCAGAATCAAGTTGACGCATGCTCGGAAGCATTGAACTTCATTTTTTTCGGCTCGTCGTAGTGTTTTACGTCACTGCGTTTTGGCACGGTCGGAATTTAGTCTGATAGTGTGTAGGCAAGACTGATAAAAGTCAGCTTCATCGGATATCCGCCGAAAAAATCCATCGGATTTGAGTCCATCAGAAATCTGATCGTGTGTACAGGGCTTTAGTGGGTCTAAATCTGCTAGTACATTTAACACTACCCTCCCCCAGACTGGCAATGCTGCTGTGCCTCATGTTCTCATTCCTCCAGAGTTGTGTCTCTTTAATTCAGGAGGTGTGTTACTGGCCAGATCACCAGGTTAAAACAGAGGGGGAAAAAAAGCCAAATGCCGTGTACACGCGACTGTTTTTCATGACGAGAAAAATGCCATTTTTTTAATTGGTCGTGAAAAACGATCGTGTGTAGGCTCCAGAGCATTTTTCTTGATGAGAAAATGGGCATTATAAAATGTAGAACCTGCTCTATTTGTTCTCGTCTTTTTTCACGTCGTCATTTTTCTCGTCCTGAAAAACGGTCGTGTTTGTACGCTTTAACGAGGGTGGAAAAACGTGCATGCCCAGAAGCAAGTTATGAGACGGGAAATTAGCATAATCAGCCCAAAGGGTGGCACCATTCGAATGGAACTTCCCCTTTATAGTGCCGGCGTACGTGTTGTACGTCACCGCTCTACTATAGCATTTTTTAGCATGATTGTGTGTATGCAAGGCATACTTGTGAGGAATCACGTTGAGAAAAACGTCATTTTTTTCTATGACATGAATAACGGTCGTGTGTACGCGGCAAAAGAAACGAAAAATGATGCAGTGACCACATCTAATGATTGGTATATATACTATTCATTTTTGATTTTGCGTTTAATACCGATTTAATATTCTTGGGTTTAGATATGCATTTATTGCTATATCTCACGATTAAAAAAACTCAAGTTTTGCCTAATATTTATACCCCTTAGTTCTGTAATTTTTATTAGTTTATTTTAAACAGCATAGTCATTTTGTCAATGTGTTTACAAGAGAAGACTAGTATTCTATCTCTGCTATCCAGAACAGATGAATAAATAGAGTGCAATACAAAAGATATATAAATGCACATCGATTGCAGCGTGCATATTTGGCAGTGTAATTATGAGACAAGTGGAGGCATAAAACATATGATGATTTGCTGAAAACAGATTCTTGTTTAGAGCTGACAGTTTAGCTGTCCTCTCACTAATGACTTGAAACGTTTTTCTCCACATATCACTGACAGTGTCATTGGCTAAAGTCATGACTTTGAATGGTACATTATGTGATAAACAATAGGCCTGGAACAATGCTCACATTTAACTGGTCTAAAGTGCTCCTTTCAATCTGTCTGCACAGAATATGCCAAGGTTGAAATATTAAGAGCTGATAATTCTAAAACAGTTTTATGTTTGTTATTGAGAAAAATAACTTGCATCTTTAATGGAAGGAGAACTTTGGAAATATATTGGTGTGATGAATGTCCAAAGAAGACCAAAGAGTCATTTTGAATTTTTTTATATATTTATGTTATATTAAAACAAATATAAAATATAATATAAAACTAAAGTTTGGTAGGTTTTTTTTAAACTGATATTTTATATCTTTTTATTTTACCAATATAAAAAAAAAAGTTTTATTTTGCAAATGATACATTTGTAACTGTGGTACACGATTCACGGCACATTATGGGTCTTTCTAAACAGAGGTCTTAAAGAGGAGAGTCTCTCTCTTCATATGGCCCTGTGGGATCAGAGCAGGCACTCGAAGGAAAAAATAAGTTACAGCTCAGTTGGGTATAAATTGGAGCCCTAGTATGGGGTGCGGTAAACAGTTTTTTTTCCCAGTAAAGCAGTTAAGGACAACCTAGTAAACGTGTACAAAAATTGTAGAGCTCCACCTGCTGGCTGGAATTGTAAAAATTAAGGGCCAGATTCACGTACAATAGCGCCGGTGTAACGTAACCCGTTTACGATACACCGCCGCAAGTTTCCAGTTTTAGTGCCCGATTCACAAAGCACTTACCTGGAAACTTGCGGCGGTGTATCGTAAATACGTCCGGCGCAAGGCGGGCCAATTCAAATGGGCGTGTGCCATTTAAATTAGGCGCGCTCCTGCGCCGGACCTACTGCGCATGCTCCGTTTCGCAATTCCCGTTGTGCTTTGCGCGCAGTGACGTCATTTTTTCGAACGGCGACGCGCGTAGCGTAATTCCGTATTCCCGGACGGCTTACTCAAACGACGTTCATTTTTAAATTTCGACGCGGGAACGACGGCCATACTTTATACAGCAATACGATTGCTGTGTAAAGTTAAGGCAGGTCAAATAACGACTAACTTTGCGACGGGAAACTAGACTAGCGGCGACGTAGCGAACGCGAAAATCCGTCGTGAATTGCCGTAACTCCTAATTTGCATATCCGACGCTGGTTTACGACGCAAACTCCCCCCAGCGGCGGCCGCGGTACTGCATCCTAAGATCCGACAGTGTAAAACAATTACACCTGTCGGATCTTATGGATATCTATGCGTAACTGATTCTATGAATCAGTCGCATAGATAGAAACAGAGATACAGGTACGACGGCGTATCAGGAGATACGCCGTCGTATCTCTTTTGTGAATCTGGCCCTAAGTAACCAATATTTTAAGTATACCTGATCTATTTTTTTAGTTCTTAAAACAGTAGAAAATATGTAAAGACATTGCATACTTTAAAGGGAAAGTATTTTTTTTTCTTTCAGTCGGCACATGTATTGAGTTAAATTTTATGGGCTAGATTCAGGTACAGCGGTGTACTTTTTGGCCGGCGTAGCGCATCTCATATGCGCTACGCCGACGTAAATCACGGAGCCCAGAACAGGATTCTGAAAGATCCCGCGCTGTACGTTGCGCCGGCATAGTCTAATTAGGCCGGCGTAAGCCCGCTTAATTCAAAATAGGCAGGTAGGGGGCGTGCCTCATTTAAATTAGCCGTGACCCCATGTAAATGAATGGCTGTTCTGCGCGCGCATGCTCAGAATCACGTCGCAAATACTCCCTAAGAAACGTCGGCTCAATGCTTTCGACGTGAACGTAACCTACACACAGCCCCATTCACATACCACTTACGTAAACGACGTAAAATTCGACGGCTGTTCCGACGTCCATACCTTAAGGGCTCTTTCACACGTCCGTTCCGTTCGTCCGTTTTTTGGACGTCCGTTAACGGACCACAATGCTTCCCTATGGGTTAACGTCCGTTAGCGGATGAGCATCCGCTAACGTCCGTTAGCATCCGTCTGCGTTAAGTTCCGTTTTTTTGGACGGAAGAAAACACTATTTTTCTTCCGTCAAAAAAACGGAACGGACGAAAAACGGATGATCCGTTTGCCATCCGATCCGCTAACGCCGTGTGCGGCGTTTGGTATGAATCCTGAGGGGGAAGTCCCCACCGGATTTTAAATAAAAATCCGGCATGGGTTCCCCCCTCGGGAGCATACCGGGCCCTTAGGTCTGGTATGGGTTGTAAGGAGACGCCCCCTACGCCGAAAAAAAAAAACAGCGTAGGGGGTCCCCCTACAATCCATACCAGACCCGTATCCAAAGCACGCTACCCGGCCGGCCAGGAAAGGAGTGGGGACGAGCGAGCGCCCCCCCCTCCTGAGCCGTACCGGGCTGCATGCCCTCAACATGGGGGGGTTGTGTGCTCTGGGGCAGGGGGGGCGCACTGCGGCCCCCCCCCCCCACCCCAGAGCACCCTGTCCCCATGTTGATGAGGACAGGGCCCCTTCCCGACAACCCTGGCCGTTGGTTGTCAGGGTATGCGGGCGGGAGGCTTATCGGAATCTGGGAGCCCCCTTTAATAAGGGGGCCCCCAGATACCGGCCCCCCCACCCTAAGTGAATGGATATGGGGTACATCGTACCCCTACCCATTCACCTGGAGGCAAAAAGTTAAAGTTAATAAACACGACACAAGGGTTTTTAAAATAATTTATTAGTCTGCTCCGGAGGCCCCCCCTGTCTTCTTTATTAGCTCTTTCACCGGGGGGGGGCTTCTTCTTTGACGTCTTCGGGTGGGGGCCGCTCTTCTTCGCCGCCATCTGGTTCTCTTCAACCGCCGGGGGGGTCGCTTTTATAAAAGCGCCCCCCCCCCCCGGCGTCTTCGACGGGGGGTGGTGTGCTTCTTCTTCCGCTATCCATGGGTCTTCTCTGCTCTCCGAGGGTCTTCTATGTTTGCCGCTCTCCGCTGTTGACTCGGCGCACCCCGGTTCTTCCTCCCGCTGTCCGGTGCCTTCTCCTTCAGCGCTGAACGTCTTCTTCTTCCGTGCTGTGACGTCGTCTTCTTCTTCTTCTCTTCTCCCGATGTTAACACGTCGCCTCTTCTCGCTGCAATGACGGGTGCGCGGCTTGCATCTTACTTATATAGGCCTCACAGTCCCATCATGCTCCGTACCTACCCATGTAATACCTACCCACGTGGGTAGGTACCGGAGCATGATGGGACTGTGAAGCCTATATAACTCAGATGCAAGCCGCGCACCTGTCATTGCAGCGAGAAGAGGCGATGTGTCAACATCGGGAGAAGAGAAGAAGAAGACGACGTCACAGCACGGAAGAAGAAGACGTTCAGCGCTGAAGGAGAAGGCACCGGACAGCGGGAGGAAGAACCGGGGTGCGCCGAGTCAACAGCGGAGAGCGGCAAACATAGAAGAAGACCCCCGGAGAGCGGAGAAGACCCCCGGATAGCGGAAGAAGAAGCACACCACCCCCCGCCGAAGACGTCGGAGGAAACCCGAGGGGGGGGCGCTTTTATAAAAGCGACCCCCCCCCAGCGGTGGAAGAGAACCAGACGGCGGCGAAGAAGAGCGGCCCCCACCCGAAGACGTCAAAGAAGAAGCCCCCCCTGGTGAAAGAGCTAATAAAGAAGACAGGGGGGGCCTCCGGAGCAGACTAATAAATTATTTTAAAAACCCTTGTGTCGTGTTTATTAACTTTAACTTTTTGCCTCCAGGTGAATGGGTAGGGGTACGATGTACCCCATATCCATTCACTTAGGGTGGGGGGCCGGTATCTGGGGGCCCCCTTATTAAAGGGGGCTCCCAGATTCCGATAAGCCTCCCGCCCGCATACCCCGACAACCAACGGCCAGGGTTGTCGGGAAGGGGTCCTGTCCTCATCAACATGGGGACAGGGTGCTCTGGGGTGGGGGGCCGCAGTGCGCCCCCCCTGCCCCAGAGCACCCAACCCCCCCATGTTGAGGGCATGCAGCCCGGTACGGCTCGGGAGGGGGGGCGCTCGCTCGTCCCCACTCCTTTCCTGGCCAGCCGGGTAGCGTGCTTTGGATACGGGTCTGTTATGGATTGTAGGGGGACCCCCTACGCCATTTTTTCGGCGTAAGGGGGGGTCTCCTTACAACCCATACCAGACCTAAGGGCCCGGTATGCTCCCGAGGGGGGAACCCATGTCGGATTTTTATTTAAAATCCGGCGGGGACTTTCCCCTCAGGATTCATACCAAACGCCGCACACGTGTAGAATTGGCGGGAATCCAAGTCGGATCTCCCGTCGCTTCTATGACGTGCTTGCTGGAATGTGCTTTTACTATTCCAACGAGTGCGAGATGTCGGCACCCTGTCGCCGAGAATCAGCGTGATGCCGTCGTGCTAAAAACACATTCTCGGCGGCAGGCACTGTATGTAAAAAGCCCCCCAAAAAAAAACGGATGGAAAAACTGATGAAAAACTGACAAAAAACGGACAAAAAACTGATGGAAAAACGGATCAACTGATGAAAAAAAAAAACTGATCTAAAAAACTGAACTGACGTGTGAAAGAGCCCTAACATTGGCAGCGCCTCATATAGCAGGGATAACTTTACGCCGGACGTAAGCCTTACGTAAACGGCGTAGCGGGCGCAAGTACATTCGTGAATCTGCGTATCTAGGTCATTTACATATTCTACGTGTAAATCTACGGAAGCGCCCCTAGCGGCTAGCGTAAATATGCACCCTAGATACTAACACTTACGTAGGTCGGAGGAAGCTGAAATTCAGGCGTATCTAGCTCCCAGAATAGCACGCATAGATACGACGGCGCAACTTCTAACTTACGCGGCGTATCAATAGATACGCCGATGTAAAGGCTACGTGAATCTAGCCCAAAGTGTTTATCTTAAAGTATTTTTAGATAGCTTTCACATTTTTACATAATTGTGCTTCTATACTTTCTATTATATTAAATAGATAAATATGTAGATTAGCCTCTATAATTATGCTGTTATGCTGTCTCAATTGTTCTATCTTTGCAGCTGAAAATGGCTCCATCTTAGCCTCTGTTAAGGTCTACAATTGCCAGGTTGCTGCATATGTGATTAAAGTGGATGTAAACCCTCCATACACCCAGTGAAGTGAACAGCCTCAGATGATACACAGAGATTAACCAAATATTCCTACATAGGTGTTATATGTATATCTGCTGTCTTCACATTTATATACTGTTTAGAAAGTTGAAATCCTGTTAGGAGATTTTCTCTTCCTGGTTAACACAGAGTGTGATGTCTGGGCATACAGCTAAGATAGCCAACATTGCTGATTGGAGGAAAGGCACACACCCCCTCTCATCATAGGCAGAGATTTATAGGCCTCGTACACACGACAGTTTTCCTCGACAAAATCCATCAAGAAACTTGGTGGCAGAGCTTTTTTGACGAGGAAAACAGTCGTGTGTATGTTTTTCGCCAAGTTCTCTTTTTCCTCGTCGTGTTTCTCGTCGGGCTGGTTTACAACGAGAAACACGTTTGTGTGTATGTTTAAAAACCCGCGCATGCTCAGAATAAAGTATGAGATGGGAGCACACCTTCGGTAAAAGTAGCGTTCGTAATGGAGATAGCACATTCATCACGCTGTAACAGACTGAAAAGCGTGAATCATCTCTCACCAAACTTTTACTTAACACGCAGTAACATGAGATTAGCAAAAGCAGCCCCAAGGGTGGCGCCAGTGGAATCAAACTTCCCCTTTATAGTGCCGTCATACGTGTTGTACGTTTTATCTTGACAGTGTGTACGCAAAGAAAGCTTGACAAGATTCTCGACAAGCCTGCCAAGGAACTCGTCGAGGAAAACAATGTTTCTTTTACGACGAGATTCTCGGTCATGTGTACCAGGCCTCAGAGCTGTTTTGTAATATGAGCTGCTCTCTGCTACTCTATTTTAGAAACCTCCTTTGACAAAAGATTCTGGCTGCTTTTTTCTAAAAAGGCAAAAAATATGTCAGGAGTTCTCAGGCTGATAACAGAGGAACCGTTCAGAAGAGAGCTATAAGACTTAGCTCATTGAAAAGAGATAACAAAATACTGCAGATATATGTGCCCAGCTCAAATTTCATGAATCGGGTTTACATCCACTTTAACTATGACACCAGCCATTCAGGGTTTGAAAAAATGGTTATCTCCAGGAGCATGTCTTGAATGTAGCATACAATGTTCATGTAAATAAAATTTCTGCATTTTTCAGACACAGCAGCAAAGTATTTAGGAATCAGAGACTGCATATGTAAGCCAGTACCTATTGTCTGTATACGTGTGTATGTCTGTATACACAGTATATATATATATATATATATATATATATATATATATATATATATATATACTGTATATATATATAATATTATTATTATTATTATACAGGATTTATATGGCACCAACAGATTGCGCAGCGCTTTACAACATGAGGGCAGACCGCGCAGTTACAATACAATTTAATACAGGAGGAATCAGAGGGTCCTCTATATATATATATATATATATATATATATATATATATATATATATATATATATATACATATATATATATATATATATATAATTAAACAGTACAGACCAAATATATATATATATATATATATATATATATATATATATAAAAACATAAATATATATATATATATACATATATATATATATATATATATATATATATATATATATACACACACTTGTTTTTCACTCACATTGGTAAAAGAGCATGAGTTGTAAACATTGATTATGGTACTGAAAAAAAGAAAGGGGCTATTGACTTACAGTATGTGAAAAAAATAATTGATTGAATATTTCCAGGTCATGTGCTTCGCTTAATTACTATCCTTTCAATACAGTTTCCATTAATGACGTTTGCTAGCCAAGAATTGATCAAACAAATTCTAACATCGGAACATGAAAGGTTTCATAATAGTAATAAACTTTTATCTCACAATCTACTTTATGACCAAATAACATTGTTTGATTTTTAAGAGAGAATTTATTTTTATATCACCTTAAAAAAAATGTTATCTGTTTTTGATTTCTCCTCTCATAAATCCATGCTTTGCAGTGCAATCCATTGACAATAATAACCCAGAGTGTAGGCTGTACTCTGCAGATGCTCTGTTTTACGTTAGCTAATTGTCCTGGGATGCAATTTTTTTCCTTGTTACTTATTTCTTAAGTACAGGAAAACTTCAGTTGAGGCAAAAAAATCATGCGCATGGTTAGCAGTTTTTCAGACTGTGTCCTTTTTGTATTTCGAACATTTGTTGTCGGAAATAAGTGTGTCTTTTTTGCCTTACAAACATATTTGATAAAATTAACATCGTGTTTCTTCTTATAAAGTTCCAAATAAACTTCAAAATCATGCAGTTCAACAAAATATTGTGATAGGCAGCACTAACGCAAAATAACCAAAAAATAAATAAAAAATTAAATTCACTGTACTAATACTAGTACTAATAATTCATGTGCAGAAATTTTCCAATCTGCAAGTTTGTTCTTACATTAATAATTGACTGATTATTAGACATGTGCACAGAAAAAAAATTCGTTTTTTTTTGTTCCGTTTCGTATCGTTCCATAGGTTCGTTCCCGTTCATTTTTCGTAAGACGCCCGTTTTCCTGTTCGTTCCTGTTCGTTTTTCGTACGACGCAATTTTTTCGTATTCCGATCGTTTCGTATTTTGGTTACCGTTTTATTTTCGTACATGCGGGATGGTTCGTTATTCTGTTTAATTCATGTTCGTTACTTGTTAGACAATAATTTTCGTGAATTTTCGTCATTTTGTACTTTCGTAAATATATTGCGGGATTCGCGGCACTTTCAACACGCGGCTCATCCATATTAACTATTGTTAAGCCCCATACACTTGGTCAGACTTTTTTAACAACAAACATAAAAACGATCGTTTTACCGAACGTTCGTTCGTTTTTAAACTCCATCAGAAAACCATTTTTGGGTTCCAGGTTCAAAAGTCTGGCCAACTGATCTCTCCCTTCAGACGAAAATCCACAGAAAAGTTTATTTGGCTTTACTGTACTACAGGCATACCCCGCTTTAAGTACACTCACTTTACATACACTCGCGAGTAAGGACATACCTGCGAGTGTATGTAAAGTGCCTTATAAGTACTTTACAGACATTTTGCAGCCGCAGCAGAAGGAGCTGAAGCTCCGAGAGCATACCCCACCCTGTTCCAGTGTGCTCCTGACACCCCCACTACAGCTCCTGACACCCCCACTACAGCTCCTGACCCCCCACTACACCCTAGAAGTGAAAAAAGGTATTGTTTCACTTTAAGTACATTTTCATTTTACATACATGCTCTGGTCCCATTGTGTACTTAAAAGTGGGGTATGCCTGTACTGTACTCAGCACAAAAGAGAAGCTGCTTCACTAACTAACTACACTCACTGTCCATTCAAAAAAACGAAAATGACATCTTATAACAAAAGATTTGCATTCTGTATTTTGAAACCAAATTACGAACAGAAAAAAGGAATTCAGAATACAGAATACAAATCTTTTGTTATAAGATGTCATATGAACATACAAACAGAAAAAGGATTCAAACAAAATACAGAATGAAAATCTTTTGTTAGATGTCATATGAACATACGACTGAAAATCAAAATACGAACAGAACAAGGATTCAAACAAAATACAGAATGCAAGTCTTTTGTTCTAGATGTCATATTCGTTCTTTTGCCGTTTTCGTTTTGTCGTATTTTCGTCGGATCGTTCGTTCGTATTTGTGGTTGTTCGTTATGCGACTCATTCGTAATCCCGTCGTTTTCGTATTTTGGTGCTTAAATTTTTTCGTATGTACACATTATTCTGCGCTGGTACGAAAATGAACATTTTCGTACGAAAATAACATTCGTACGAATGGGAATGCACATATCTACTGATTATTAGTAAAAGGTACTATAGCTAAATGTGGTACTGTGACATTATGATAAGGCCCAACATTCTATCTCTTTTTTAATATTCTCTCAGCTTGAATTGTGCCTCTTGTACTTGTGGTTTCATTGGTGTAATATTTAACCACCCTGACGGTATGATTATGTCCGATTTTTGCGTCTTAAAGCGGTACAATTGTTTTGCATAGAAATTTGGCATTTATATTTTAGGCCTGTAATTCTTAGTAATTCTTAGTAATAACTAATAACAGCATGACCACGCAATTGTCAGTTTAAGCGACGCAGTGCCAAATTGTAAAAAGTGCTCTGGTCAGGAAGGGGGTAAAATCTTCTGGGGCTGAAGTGGTTAACCTCCCTGGCGGTATGATTCTTTCAGATTTTTGGTGCTGAAAGCGGTACAATTGTTTTGCATGGAAATTTGGCGTTTTATATGGTAGGCCTGTAATTCTTAAGAATAACTCGCTTAAATCTGTCCAAACAAGAGTCTAGTAGACATCACGGGTATGAAAAAGTTTGAAACACAAAATTATAAATTATATTATAATAAATAACTGAGGAAAAAGGTGGAGTTGCGCTAACAAATATAATGGTGGTGTGTATCCCGTAATAAAGGGAATGAATCAAAAAAAATCCAGTGATAAAAAAAAAGAGAAAAAATTATAATAAAATATTTTTCTCAATAATGAAAACTGAAAAGTCTTGACAAAAAAATGTGATAACTATGATCAAAAAGTCATAAGTCATTCATGTGAGTAAACAAGAATGACTTATGACTTTTTTTTTTTAAATACTTTAGAAACCAACCAACTTAATGTAAACAGTTATCAATTTGTATTAATGTGTAACACAAATTCTTGTTGAGCTGTTAATTGACATTCATTGTCAGATTTTCAACTTTTTTTTGAAAAAACAATTGATTTTCTGCAGTAATGCTAGGGACCATGTGACCACGCCGAGAGCTGGGTCATTTTTTTATTCATGGCAAGAAAGAGATATTTCTTATGCTCGCTTTTGGCTTAATGATTCATGTAAAGTGTAAAAGCGAATGACAGATACACTATAAAACCTTGCAATCTTCCCCTCTGTCTCCGTCAAATGGCTTTTCTTGCTAATATATTGTAGGATTGCATGCCAGGTCATCAACCTCATGGAAGGTTTTTAGTTGTATTAAAAGTAAATGTAATGTGCATTCATTTGCTCATCATTGGCAGGGCACTGTGCACATGTAAATTTACTAAAGCTGTGCAAACATCCCCTTGGCCATAACCAAGCTTATTGTGCATATAGTCAAAGTCAAAGCTTACAGGAGCAGGCCAGAAAGAGTTATAAAACTGAATATAAATAGTTTACTGTGTATTATGGCCAATGCATTGCCGCAACACTCAGTAACGTATGTTGTGAGTATTGCTGCATTGTTGTATCATTCATTCACCCCAACACACCTTAAAAATGCCTGTAAAGGCAGTACAGTGCACAGCGTCCTGTGTGTTACATTGTGGGAATATGCAGCCTGCCCCATTTTCGTATGTGTTGTGATGCATTTGAGCCTATTCATTTTGAATTGGCTGTTTAAGACAAAGAACTTCAATACATGGCAACGTGTGTTGCATCGCTCAACACTGGGGTGTAAAGGGGCCCTTACATAAATGTTCCTTTTGAGTAACCTTTTTTCAAATGGGAATAATGAGCTTATGTTGTGCTTACTGAAAAATTATGTATGTGTATATAGGTTATGCCTCAACTGATGCAAGGGATAGTCATGCATTGGTTGCATGTTACACACTGACTGTGGGTTTTTTTTTCATAAAAAAAGGCTTAAAGTGATTGTAAAGTCCTGTTTTTTTTCCTATAAAAACAACAAACATGTTATACTTACCTGCTCTGTTGCATTGGATTTGCACAGAGCAGCCCAGATCCTCCTCTTTTCTGGTCCTTCTTCTGTGCCCCTGGACCCTCCCTCCTGTTGAGTGCCCCCAGCGCAAGCAGCTTGCTCTGGGGGTACCCAAGCTGATCTGCAGCTCCGTGTGTCCATTCAGGCACATAGCTGCCCTGCCACCTCTTGCTCCTGATTGGCTAACTGACCTTGATTTACAGCAGCGAGAGCCAATGGCACGCTGCTGTGTCTAAGCCAATCAACCTTCTGACTTTACAACCCCTTTAACCATCTCAATACAGGGCACTTTCACCTCCTTCCTACCCAAGCCATTTTTAGCCTTCAACGCTGTCACAATTTGAATGACAATTGCGCGGTCATGCAACGCTGTACCCAAATAATTTTTTTATAATTTTTCCCTCACAAATAGAGTTTTCTTTTGGCGGTATTTGATCACCTCTGCGGTTTTTATTTCTTGCGCTATAAACAAAAAAAGAGTGACAAGTTTTAAAAAAAAAACAATATTTTTAACTTTTTGCTATAATAAATATCCCATTTTTTTTTTAACAAATTTTTTCCTCAGTTTAGGCCGATATGTATTCTTCTACATATTTTTGGTAAAAAAAAGCACAATAAGCGTATATTGATTGGTTTGCAAAAAAGTTATAGCGTCTACAAAATAGGGGATAGATTTATAGCATTTTTACTATTTTTTTTTTACTGGTAATGGCGGAGATCTGCAATTTTTATCATGACTGCGATATTGCAGATATATCAGACACTTTTGACACTATTTTGGGACCATTCACATTTATACAGCCATCCGTGCTATAAAATGCATTGATTACTGTATAAATGTGACTGTCAGGGAAGGGATTAACACTAGGGGGCAATCAAGGGGTTAAATATGTGTCCTAGGGAGTGATTCTAACTGTAGGAGAAGAGGACTCACAAGGGGAGGAGACCGATCAGTGTTCCTCTGTACAAGGAACACACCATCGGTCTCCTCTCACCTGACAGGACGTGGATCTGTGTGTTCGGATGGTGGACATCGTGGCCGTCGGACACACGCATCGTGTTCCCAGTGACGCGGTGGGAGCGCACGGGAAGGCGAGGACGTCATATGACGTCTGCCCAGACCGAGAGCTGCACCGTCCGGCTGCCATATGACGGCCGGCGGTAGGCAAGCAGTTAAGAGAAGACAGGCACACTGGAAAAAAAGCTTTGGAGACAGCCCAAGAAAACCACAGATTTTCCTGGCAACTCCATTTCAGGTCATTGCATTTAGTCTAGCCAAAGATACCTGAATAAAAATGGGTATCTGGAACTTTCAGGCAGAGCATGGGTGAGGATTGGAGCTGATCCTCAAGCCTTGTGTACACGACCGATAAACTCGACGGGCGAAACACATTGTTTTGCTTGTCGAGTTCCTTGTTAGGCTGTCGAGGATCTTGGCGAGCCAAATTTCTCCATTCCTGTCGAGGAAAAAGAAGACATGCTCTCTTTTTGGCTCGACGAGATCCTCAACAGTTTCCTCGTACTTTTTGAGGGCTGTACCTGTGTCATTTGCCCTTATAGACTTCTGTGGGGCTGTTTCAAAAGTGTCTCTAGTCTCACAAAACAGCTCACAGAAAGATATGAAGCTAATTTTACCCAGTGATGAGGATTTAATCTTTGTTTACACATGGCTTACTAAAGCTACTCCCATGGATGACCATTTTTACCCATATGGGGGTTGACAAGTGTTCTGTGCATTTCCATGCATGCAGTCCTATTGATGTCCATTGGGACACAGTGGTTGCATGGACAAAGACGCTGCTTGCAATCTGACATCTGTGCAGGTATAGGTGCATGACCGCAAACACACCACTGCCCCAGCGCTGGTAACCACCGCCCTCCATGGGTGTACACTTTAATATGCTTGGTGTGAACGAGGCCTTTTTTTAAAGGTATAAGGAGCAAACAGTGCTCACTCTGCAATGAGGAGCAGTTACATGTGAGTACAGATTAGTAGAAGTGTTTCATTGTTACCTTCTAAATTCCAGTATGATGATTAGAAGTCAACTAACATTTTCAGAGAACTCAAGGAGCAGGTGGTATAGTGCAATCTTAACTGACCCATAGATTCCAGATCTTATGAAACTTTTTTTGGCATCCTCTAGTCTCATACGTCAATTTGGATAAAGGTATAGCATGATTGACTCAAATGAGTGAGAAGGCTATAGTAGGTGAGAATTGAGATTTCCAATGCACAGTTATTGTTTTCTTTACATAAACAGGATAATTCTTAGAAAGGTTTGTACATTCTTAGATGTATCTTCATCGTCTATTTATCCTAGCAGGCATCTCAGGGGATTACAAATGTTAGGCAACTGAGTGAGGGAGCTGATAAGGGCTGTGACCCCCCGACCAGAATTTCCTAATCGGAGGGCACTCCCACATTAAGTGGAAAAATGTACCATCAGCCATGCCACATGGTAAACATGTATTGTGGAGGGTAGTCTCTTTAGTCTTTGGAGTAAACAAGGGGTAAAGTCGGACCTGTATAATAATTTGGTTTGAATGACTTTATCACTGGAAGAGATAACAGATGATACCTGGAGGGGAAGCACTTCCTGTCAAATATCCTCCATCAGCTGTGGTATGTCAGAGCGCCATTTATTATTTCTAGTTGTCATAGTAGGAAGGAGAGTTTTGTAGTACATAGATGCAAGTTTAGTGTGAGACAGGTCAGTCAATAAGCGTTCAAGTGGGGAGGGTTGGATATCTATGTTTCGAAGGCCAAACTGTGTCGTGGCAGTATGGCGTATTTGCAGATATTGGAAATAGGCCGTAGGAGGAAGGCCATAGTCCCTGCAAAATTTGGCAAAGGATCGAAAAACGTTCACTATAAATAGGTGGGAAATCAATCTCACCCCCCCCCCCCCTTGAACCAGAATCCACCATCTGTTCTGTGGAAGAATTCTGGTAGACTTTGGTTACCCCATAAGGGGGCATTAGGGGAATACGTAATATGCGTACTGGACGACAGTAGCTTTGAAAGTTTGAATATCCGTAGGGTCATAGAGAGAACTTTCATACCCTCCATTCCCCTAGTGGAGAGACAATAGGAAGTGAGGTTGGCTGCCTCCAATGCTGTTGCCGCATTGTTCTCCTCGGGATAGAACCACCAATGTGCATGGGCCAGCTGTAAGGCCACATAATAAATTTGAAGCCAAAGGAGCGCCAATCCCCCCCTTCAAAATAGGTAATTGTGATGTGTCTTTTGCTCCAACAGCGTCAGGTGAAGATTGGCCCAGGTCTAAAGCATATTCCTCATTCTATTAATGAGTGGATCTAAATAAATTTTGATGTATGAGGAGATAGGCCGCTGTATCTCAATACTTAGATAGTGAAAGGTATGTACAATCTGTAATGGACATCAGGGTGGTAATGTAATTGGGGTGGATTGGTCTAGCATAAACAACAGGGCTTTGTCCCAGTTTACCTGGAAGCCAGAAAAGTTCCCAAAGTGCTGAATAATATCAAGTAGAGTAGGGAGTGACGAGTGAACGAGGCTTTAGCCAAAGGATGTAAACATCACAATAGGCAGCGATTGTCACGCTCAGATAAGTAAACAGCAGACTGGGGTTTGAGTAATTTAGATGATTAGGTCAGCATAAAACATTACAGATACATTTGAAAGGAAAAGCAGAAATGTCACATCATAAACATACACAAGAAAATATGTTCACAGCCATCTAAGCCACAAAAATCATTCAATGCATGTGTGTATTGAACCCTTTAATGAAATGTGAGCACTGAAAGGCAGGCCTAAAATCTTAGCCTGTATGTAGCCAATAGGACCAGAGCTGGAAAGCCCTGGATAACATTAATTACTTGGGTGAAATTTTAGTGACAACCTTAAACATATGTTTAGCCTATAATTTTGTTTAAACTGACTTGTATGAAAAGATTTGGTTCAACAACTTGTTCAGCTGCATGTATTGCTATGATATGCCACCTGGTGTTGACCATGATCAGCTCAGTAAACAAGAAAAAAGGCTTGAAACTCTTTACTTCGGAACACAGAAAATGTCTTCCCTTTCAGCTTTCTCTGTGAACTTACTGCTTTTTTCCCCGATTATGACTGAAAAGAAAGAAAGTGACACATGTAAAACTAAACACTAAAATAGCTGGCAGATGTGAAGTTTAAGCCTAGAACATTGTGTCTCTCATTACTTTGATGTTAATGGACTGGGTTGAAGGAAGATGCCAGTAGTAATAATGTTTTACTTCATTTACAGATTAAACCTTTAGGAAAAAAAATATTCCATATAAAGCCAAATATATGGTCTTCTCAGTGCTATCGTTGCTGATCAGTTTAATAGCTGCATTGAATTAAATAGAAACACAAACTTTTATATTGACTTTATATAAGAGACATCTGCTCTCTCTTCTCAACATTATAAATGTATATTATGATTTAAGCCCCATACACACTATCAGTTTTCCTGACGGTTTTCTCATCAGGTTTACCAAAACCATGTAGTGCAAGAACCTGCCTAATTGCATACAAATTGAAACTCTTGAGGTTTGACCTCATATTAGATGGTTTTGGTAAACCTGAAGAGAAAACCATCAGGAAAACTGATGGTGTGTATGGGGCTTAAGAGTCCCTCTGCTATCGACTGTCTTTGCCTTTTTAACTAAGACTCTTGTTTTTTCAGAGGTAGAATGGGCTTTTCTTTATGGAGAGAGGCTACACAGATGATTTGAAACCCCTTTCTAATTCTTATTAAAAAAAAAGTTTGATATTCACCAAAGGCCATTTGTCTCATTTGAAGGCCATCTACAACCTTGGGGCTGCATAAGACCCCTTTCACACTGAAGCGTTTTTACAGAGTTTTAGCTTTAAAAATAGCGCTCTTAAAACGCTCATAAAACACTCTCCATGCATCTCAATAGACCCTTTCACACTGAGTCCTGCAAGCAGCATCTTTGGAGCAGCTTTTGAGCGCTGCAAAAAACGCTCCAAAAACGCCCCTCTCCATTGAAATGAATTGAAAGCATTGTAAAAACGCCTTACCCTTTCACACTGAGGCGTTGAACTGGTGGGGCGTTAAGAAAAGTCCTGCAAGCAGCATCTTTGGAGCAGCTTTTGAGCGCTGAAAAAAACGCCCCTCTCCATTTATATGAATTGAAAAGCGCTGTAAAAACGCCTTACCCTTTCACACCGAGGCACTGCAAAAACGCCCTAAAACTTTAGGGTCTTAGCGGTGCTCTACCAGCACATTGGGATTGCAGATGAGGCTTCGCTTGAATAACGCTGCAATAACACTCGAAAAACGCTTGAATAACGCTCTAATAACGCTCGAAAACCGCTTGAATAACGCTCGAAAAACGCCCCAGTGTGAAAGGGGCCTAACTGTTTAGGTACAGTATGATTTTCACAGTAAAGCTGAGTAGATTTAGCTTTACTATTCTGCTGTTAGATGGATATGGGTATGTATGTGTGTGTGTGTGTTTGCACATGTTTTAATACATAAGTGGTCAATATAGTGATCTTGGTGTAGAGTTACTTACTATAAGGCCAGGCATACATGGTTCGAATATTGGCCGGTTCAGAAGGAACCGCCCAAAATTCGAACCGTTAATGGACAGGCTGAATGTACCAAGTAATCTGCCTGCCAAATTCTCTTGCATTTATCGCTAGCGGGTGCTTTTCTCCCAGTGGGGTCTCAGCTTCCCCCACCCGCCCTTGCCCCCCTCCTGCAGGGAGAACACAATGGCCTGGCAGGATGGATTCCTGCCTCAACACTATCTGTGCTGATGCTGGAATTAAGCTAATTTATATTCCTAAAGTCACTACAGAAAACAAGAGGGCACTCCTTATGTCTGAAGGAAAAAAGATTTAACCTCCACTTATAGAAAGGCTTCTTCACACTAAGAGCTGTGAAAATATGAAAGAGGCACCCTCAAAAATCAGTTCTGGACAGCTCAGTCAATTAAAAAAAAAGAGGTAGATGCATTCCTAAATGCACAAAATATAACTGGATACTAACATTTATTTAACACCAGAGACTGTTGATTGAGGGATTGTTTGATTGACTTTCAGGGATCAGTGTAGAGGATTTTGTAGATGGAGGTTTTCTATCTGTTCATTATGCTTATTACAGTTTATATTGGCTGAACTGGATGGACTTGTATCCTATTTCAACCTAATTAGGTAATTATATATATATATATATATATATATATATATATCAACCATTTTTTTATTAAATTGTGACTTTTGAGGTTGAGGAAGCTTTTATTTTATTCTGAACTTGCGTCTATCAGAAAAAGGTCTGGGAAATGAGTGAGCATTTTTGCTATCCTCTGTCTGTGATACAGAAGTGTCTACTGTATGTTTTCCTATCTCACTTGATTGCTTTCAGGTTTGTTTGCTGGCCTTCCTTCAATTCTAGCCTGTTTCACACTGCTGCAACTCTTATGCCGCGTACACACCATCACTTTATGTGATGAAAAAAAATGAAGTTTTTCAAAACGTCACTTTAATTGACCGTGTGTGGGGGAAAACGTCGTTTTATGTCTTCTAAAAAACGACCAAAAAAAATTGAAGCATGCTTCAATTTTATGTGTCGTTTTTCAAAACGTCAACTTTTACTTCACAGAAATTGACCGTGTGTAGCAAAAACGTCGTTTAAAACGACGTTTTTTCATCCACGCATGCCCAGAAGCTACTTATGAAGCGAGCTTCAATGGAAAAACGTGGTGAACGTAACCTCGCTTTGCTAGAACATTGTGAGAAAAACGATGGTGTGTAGGCAACTTCGTCTTTGAAAATTGAAGTTTCAAAAACGTCATTTTTTACTTCACAGAAAGTGTCGTTTTTTTTACATCACATAAAGTGATGGTGTGTACGGGGCATTAGGGGATTTATGTGTTCTTCCTTTCACTTCCATACTTCAAAGGTAAAGAGTCAGATGTACTTCAAACAGCTCCTATGACCATCAATTGTAGGGGTGCTGCAGTGACATTGATGGATGGTGCCTTGCTAGAATCATCCAGAAGGAAACATTGTCACCAGCATACCCAGATAATTGTCGGAAGCAATTTTTTGATAACATTTATACAGCAAAATTTTGGAGCCACATGTAGGATGCTTTTATCAGGTAGGAGGTGGTGCTGGAATTGAAAGTTATTTATTTGCTCGATATTGCACTCGTTAGGAAGCCTAATAAAGGGGTCAGTAGAGAAAGGATTTCTCAAATGATAGGGACCTTGCCTAAACTCGTAAATAGAAGAAAACTTGGAAAATTTTAAGGATTAATTAGAAAGTCCTTCTAAAGTAAAGTAGCTTTCATTGTGAAATGGAAGACCATTTATTTATTATTATTTTTTTCAGGAATTTGAAATGCCTAATGAATAAGGGGGATTTCCAAACCTCAAGAAACATAAGCTTCAATTTCTTATTGAAAACAAACTACTTTCTTTTCAATCCAACTGGTGCAGGCATCTGACTGGTATAGACAAGAACCCAACATTTGTTCAATTTTTCATACATAATCCAAGAAGTTGCTATCTTTTTTTTTTTTTTTAACAGCAATATACACATTATCACTTTTGAAACTTATGCCGCGTACACACCATCACTTTATGTGATGAAAAAAAAATGACGTTTTAAATCATGAAATAAAACGACATTTTGAAAGTTCATTTTCAAAAACGACGTTTTTTCAAAATGCTCTAGCAAAGCGCGGTTACGTTCAGCACTCTTTTCCATTGAAGCTAGCTTCATAACTTGCTTCTGAGCATGCGCGGGTTTAAAAACATTGTTTTAAACGTCGTTCTGCCCACAAACTATCATTTTAATTGACACAAAAAACAACGTTTTGAAAAACGGCATAAAAAATTGAAGCATGCTTCAATTTTTTTTTGTCGTTTTTCACAAGACATAAAACAACGTTTTCCCCAACACACGGTCATTTTAATTGTTTAATCGTTTTTTTTTTCATCACATAAAGTGATGGTGTGTACGCGGCATTAGGCTAGCTGCTGACTGGTGATAACAATGAGTTTCAGTATGGCATTTATTCAGAAGACATTTGTGTTGTGGTTAAAACAATTGATCAAATATCAACATTGAATCATTTTTAAAGTTAAATATACATTTCATAGTATAAAACGTATGCAATATTTGTATGTGCATGATCTATAAATACTGCCCAGTGTAGCTATGCTGTTTGGCATCCAATATATAGTATATATTTATTTAAATCTTCCCCAAAAAATGTACTTTTTGTTTTTATGACGCGTTATATATACAGTTATGCAGTGGCTCATTTCATTTTAGTTTTAATATGGTTTGGTGAAGCAGTGTCCTTACTATATGACACCGTTCTCACCAAAATTTGGCCTGTAGTTCTAAAGTTTTCACTCTAGAGGGGAGTAAATTCATACAGTTTTAATTGTTTTCCCAGAGGAAATAGAGATCTCTGGACGTTTCCACCTAGCTGCTTAAAAAATGAAAACAATACGTAAAATGTATTTCTATATTTTATGGATTATATTGTTAGCACATTTTTGACAGGGATATTCAGCACCTTTTACACACTTTGTTGACAGAATGAAAAGGTGCAGTTTGCACAAAGACAGCCGTCTGCAATTTCTTGATCAAGCCTCAAAAGGCAATTATATCACCACTTCTCCAGATTACTTCTGCTGTAGGAGAGCCGCTGTGTGTAAAAATGAGCATGAACACGGTTGATGGACATTTTATAACTTGAAGAATTTTAGCTAGCATACATTTCATCAAAGCCATAACTCTGGTAGTAATTAATGGACTCGGGGAGTGAATAATTGTTCAATAGAGAGGAAATGCCTGGGCACAAGTAAGATTTTGATAGAGGAATCCTATGCAGTCATTTACAAAAAAGTTTATATATTTATTTCACATTTTCTACAAATATTATAGAAAATATAGATAAGTAAAGAAAAACTAAAAGTAAAGTTTTCACCATATTTAGAGTGGATCTAGCATCAGATATATTGTGGCTGATCAACTAAAGGGGTTATAAATCTTGACACAAAAAAATGTGTGAATATTCAATTAAATTTCCAATTATTTAACCTCCCTGGCAATATGATTATGTCAGATTTTTGTTTTGTTTTGCATGGAAATTTGGTGTTTTATATAGTAGATTTGTAAATAACTTAAATCTGTCCAAACAAGAGTCTAGTAGACATCCTGGGTATGATAAAGTTTGAAACACAACATCATTAATTATAATATAATAAATAACTATAAATAATTATAACAAATAATAATAATAATAATAATAATAAAATGTATTCAATAATGTGATCAAATCAAAAACGCTGAAATTTAATTGCAGAATATTTTTTTCTTTGTTTTATACCAATTTGATGTGGAGTTCCTTCACATCTATATATCAGTTTTGCTGCAGCTTTGAGGATACACCTGTGGTACTTTGGGCTATCCGTGCTATAGCTCTGAGGTGAGCATTTAGTACCACAAGAGGTGTCTGCACTGAAGTTTGCCCTCCTTAAACACTGGATTTATTGGCTTTCTCCTGGAATCTCTATCTAAATAGACTTTATTGTACTTCATCTACACGTGTGTTGTTTTTTCACATTTTTGTGTTCTTAGTGGACTTCTCATTGCATTCCACTCATTTATATGCTTGTTTGTATACCTATACCATTGCACCAGTTCACATTATTGCTATAGTTTGCTATATATTTTGATACATTGTTGTTATATTTTGCTATATATTTTGATTCACTCTCACCCCCATTTATTTATTGTTGCACCAAGGGTTTATTTACCCAGCCGGTGGGTTTTTGTATTATCCCCTTGTTTTATTTTTAGCCTCACAGCGCGTCACCATCACCCATTCACAATTGCAGAATTGTCGCTGTTATCACTTACAGTGTCTGATGACGAATTTCCCCACAAATCACTATCGCTCAATTCTGCAAGTGATTCTAATTAACTACCGCTGTTTTCTAGCTGGTCTAAAACCGCTTTTGACGTAAAGGGACAATTTTTGGTTGCCACGGATAATCTCAAGTTTCCAGGCAGAAAAAAAATATAAAACTACATGGAGGGCACTGGACAAAGCATTAGGGACAAAAGGGAGGTGAAATGATTTGATACAGTAATGTAATCTTGCAGAGTACACTGTACTATATGTGTTTTGTCTTTTGCACTTTTTGAATTTGGCACCAGGCTCTGTCTCTGTGCGTCTCGATGCTTGCAGGGAACGGAGCCCAGCACACAGCACATAGAGCGAAGGACACAGCCCGCGGACACAGTGGGAGGATAGTGGGGACAAGGAAGTTAACTTTCCCAGGATACCGCAATGCAACCCCGAGTGGGGATCTGGGTTACCGCTTTTGATAATGAAAATTCACCCCGAGCCACACTCGGGATTGCCACCAGGGAGCTTAAAAAGCTAATTCCTGCTTATATAATTTTTATGCAAATTACTGGATGATTGAAAAGAATATTCACACAATATTTCATGTGAAGATTCTCAACTCCTTTAGTAAACCATTTGCTTTATTACATGTTTAGTGTATGCATACTAAGCAATGTTGTGTTAGTGTAACACTTGCGGGTAGCAATATAATCACAGCTTTACTGTCCAGTAGGTTGGCACCATCTTTGGCCAGGAATGTTATTAAGGTTACCATTTACATATTGCCTGTGCAGTTCCTGGCTTTGTACAAAAATTTCATATTAAGTAATTTTGGTTCTTACAAAGTTACTATAGTACAATCTGGTCACTGGGTAAGAGAAGACTGAGGAAGTGCTGCCTCTTGCTTTTTTTTTTTTCTTTGTAAAAAGATAGACTTTTTTTTTTAATTATAGTGTTGCTGTATATTGTGACATGGCAGGAAGTTGCTAATCTGTCCACTTTAAAGAAAAATTGTGACCCCTTAGCACATTCTATAGGCATGTGGATGCCCTTGATGAAGTCTAGCGATGTAACGGGTAGAGATGAGTTTGGAACAAGGCCATCAAGCTAGGAGGAGCCATAGCATATTTGGGATTAACATACCAAAAGTGTTCCTGAGCCCAATGGATTGTGCTAGGGGCCCATTCATACTAGGAACTGCACATCTGCATGTTTTTTCCGTGCGCGCATACATGCATTTGATGTGTGTTTTACATGCAGTTGATGTGTGTTTTACATGCAGTTGATGTGTGTTTTACATGCAGTTGATGCGTATTTACACGCGGCTGACATGTGTTTTTCTATCTGCATTTGTCCTGTGAGGTCACTTCTTTCTTGCCCTGGGCTTCTATGTGCACTGTAATGCATTGCACTGTGTTTGCATGCATTTTTTGCAGGGGGAGAAAAATGCAGCATGCTCTACCTTTTTTGAATGCACTGCAATGCAATAATGTAAACTATGTCCCTAGGATTACCTTGATTATGGACTGTCTATGTAGTTGGAGTGCAGTCCAAAATGCATCCAACTGCAGCTAAGTGCTTCCCACTGTGTTAGGTGTGAAACGGCCCTAAAGCCCCTTACACACTAGGGCCCAGATTCAGGTAGATCCGCGCAATATTTGCGTGGGCAAAGGGCAACGATTTTTGCTCTGCGCCCACGCAAATATTTTGATTTGCCCGCGATTCACGGAGCAGTAGCTCTGTAAATTGCGCGGGCGCTATGCTAATTAGCCCTGCGTAAGGGCGCCTAATGTAAATGATCCCGCCGGGGGCGGGAATCATTTAAATTAGGCGCGCTCCCGCGCCGAGCGAACAGCGCATGCTCCGTCGGGAAACTTTCCCGACGTGCATTGCGGCAAATGACGTCGCAAGGACGTCATTTGCTTCTAAGTGAACGTGAATGGCGTCCAGCGCCATTCACGAATCACTTACGTAAACGACGTGAAATTTAAATTTCACGAGCGGGAAGGGCGGCTATACTTTAGCATTGGCTGCTCCTACTATTAGCAGGAGCAGCCTTACGCTAAAGTCGGCGTACGGAAACTCCGTACCTTGCGTGCGCAGGGCCCGCGCAACTTTTGTGAATCGGTGGTAGTATGCAATTTGCATACTATACGCCGATCACAATGGCTGCGCCCCCTAGCGGCCAACGCAAGAATGCAGCCTGAGATATGAAGGCATAAGGAGGATTATGTCTGTCATATCCTAGGCTGCAGTCCGCGTAGCGATGTTCCTGAATCAGGGGCATTCGCTACGCGGGAGCAAAACAGCTATTGAGGTTGCGCGGGCGCAATAGCTTCTTGAATCTGGGCCTAGTAGTTTTTTTTTATTCAATGCAGGGCTAAAGGAAAAAAACATGACAGCTTTGGAGAAGCCACTAAACTAACTATTCAACGTTAGTACAGCAATCTCCCCTGTTGTGCTATTGTGTTCTGACAGAGGGAGGCCCCCCTTGCCAGAACACTCCAGTCAGCTCTCTCAGCCATTGGCTGAAAAGCCAGCCCCTTTGGCTTGCTTCTGTGGGACTGACCCCAGTACACATGGGCCGAATGTACTAAGCTTGAGTCTTGCTTACTGTGCACATGTGGAATGCACAGAAAATTGTAAATTGAGTTATTTCATCCTTTAAATTTGTTCAAATGGCAGAAGGTTTTTTATCCTAATGTAATCTATGCATTAAGCCCCCCTAGTACTTACCTGAGCCTCCTCCGATCCAGCAATTTTACAGGAGAGACTCAGCTGGCTGGGACTCTCTCTACTAATTGGCTGATACAGCATCGGATCGGCATTGGCTCCCACTGCTGTCAATTAAAGCCAGTGAGCCAATGAGGAAAGACGGGGCAGAGCTAGGTCACGGCTCGGTGTCTGAATGAACACACAGAGCAGCGGCTCGGCTCAGGTGCCCCCAGAGCAAACTGCTTGCTGTGGGGGCACTCGGCAGGGGTGAGGGGCCAGAAGCGTCAGAGAGGGACCCGAAAAGAGGAGGATCTGGGCTACTCTGTGCAAAACCACTGCACAGATAAGTATGACATGTTTATTATTTTAAAAGGAAAAAACAAAAAACAAACTTTAGTATCCCTTTAAATAAAGTAAATTCTTCCTTTAAATTAAGCAGAGAAGCACTATGCTGTGTGACATGCTATTCTTTAGAACTTTCCTTTGGGTAAATGTTGGTACTGAGCATTGTTTCCAATAGTAGAAAAAGCCTGTTTAAGGCTGGATTCGCATCTATGTTTTTTTAGTGCTTATTGCATTTTGCAGATTTGCACTACAGAACATGTTCCATAGGAAACCATGTTAAATGGACTATAGTGCAAATCTGCAAAATGCAAAAAGCACAAAAAATGCATAGGTGTGAATCCAACCTAACGGTTTTTAAATAAAATATCTACTATATTTTCCAGCGTATAAGACAACCTTTTGTACTTTAAAACTTGCCTCAAAACTTGGGGGTTGTCTTATACTCCGGTACCTGTCTCAGTCAGACTGCGGGCATCCATGATTCAAAAGCCGCGCCTCCTCCTCGTGCTGTTTCATGATAGGCGGAACACTCAGTTTCCCTGCAGAGCCTCTGTTCGGTGTTCCCACCTATCACGGATGTCTTCTCATCCTCGGCCTCGGACAAGAGGACATCTGTAATAGGCGGAATGCCGAACACAGGCGCTGCGAAAACTGAGTGTTCCACCTATCAAGGAACAGCACGAGGAGGAGGAGGCGCAGCTTTTGAAATAATGGATGCCCGCAGTCTGACTGACTCTGCATTACAGGGATAAGGTATGGGATCGTCGCGGTATGTAATGGCACAGTGAGGTATGTAATGGCACAGTGAGGCATGCAATGGCACAGTGAGGCATGTAATGGCACAGTGAGGTATGCAATGGCACAGTGAGATTCCTGTCAGCAGTTGTTCCGGCTACCCCTCAGCTTCCAGACAGTAGAAAGGGGGTCATCTTATACGGCGAGTATATCCCAAAACCAAAATTTTAGCTGTAAAATTAGGGGGACGTCTTATACGCCCCTTTCGCCTTGTACGCCGGGAAATACGGTATCTAAAAAAGTGAGAATCTTTCTATAGAAGGTAGATAGGAAGCACTGATTACCAACCACTTGACTACTGGGGCAACTGTTAATTTTTTTTACTAGAAATTACTTTAGATTGCCCAAAAAATCAATATTTTCGGAAAGCAAAGACCCTGGTGAATACAATGGTGATAGTTGCAATTTGTATGTTGCACAATATCTGCGCAGCAATTTATCAAGAGCATATTTTAAGAAAGAAAGTCACTAAAATGTATTTTAGTGCAAAGAAACACAATATTATTCCCACTTTTTGGTAAGGTATAAAAGGTGAAATTTTCGTACATAGACTTAACTAAATGGAGTTAAGTCTATGTACGAGTATATAGAGAGGGAATGTGGGAGGGGAATTTACTTTTTTTTTTTTGTGTGTTCTCTCAGTATTACCAGTAAGGAAGGTTATATATATTCTTGTCGCTATGGGTAATAAGGAGAGCATAACTGTATATAAGAGTGTTTATTTTTTCTTTGTATTACTTTGTTTATAAAAATAAATATATTAAAAACATAAAAGGTGAGATTTTGTTTAGTAAAAAGGCAGTAAACAAGTCATGCCCTAAAGTACAAAAAAAAAAAACGATGGTATGCAAAACTCTCCACAGGGGACATTTTAAAATCTTTTTACAGATTTAGTTTAGCGTTAGCCCTGAATTTTGGCTCTAGAATTATCGCTTTCACTTTATTGTGATCACGAGGGATGTGATAGCATTGGGCACGTGACGGGTGGTTTTTATGGAGACTACCCTAGGATTGACAGCTTTGACCCTGGAAGTGACGTAATACTAGACATGTGAGTGAGTGAGTGAGTGAGAAACTTGTATAGCGCAGCACATGCGAACTGAATCGCCTCTGGGCGCTTGGTGTCCATTCCCTGGGCCCTCAGAAGAGATGGGTTTTGATCTTTCTCCTGAATGCCAGGTGGTTTACCTCCAGCCGGATACTGGTTGGTAGAGCGTTCCATAGTCTGGGTCCTTGGACCGCGATGTGCATTCATTTTCGTCCGAATGCATTTTCATCCGAATTTTAGGTATTTTCGTTATCGTTTTAACAAACGATAACGAAAGCACAGAAGACGAAAACCGAAAGATCCGACATAAACAAATTCTTTATTTTCGTTTTCGTTGCGGTCGAATGTGCCTAACCTTAACTCTATTAGTCCAATATTATTCCACATAGAGAGAAAAGATTCGACATAGAGAGAAAAGATTTGACACAGAGAGACATGAAGATTCGACATTGAGAGACATGAAGAGTCGAATTTTTTTTTTTTTTTTTTTTTTTTAAGATTCTGTCGAATCTTTTTATTTTTCTTAAAACATTCGACAGACTCCATAAGCCTTCAATGACAGATTCGACATATAGAGAGACATGAAGATTTGACATAGAGAGACATGAAGATTCGACATAGAGAGACATGAAGATTCGAAATAGAGAGACATGAAGATTCGACATAGAGAGACATGAGTCAATTTTTTTTTTTTACGATTCTGTCGAATCTTCTTTTTTTTTTAGAACATTCAACCTTAATTTGGATTTTCGGACGAATGCATTTTTTTTACGAAAAACAAAATAAATAAAAACAAAGTACGGGAGTAACTAAAGAAATGTATTTTTCGAACGAAAACTAAATTACGAAAAAAAATATTTCAGTGTGCACATGTCTACGTAATACTAGTTGCTTCTGGGGTCATTAGTCACAAATTGACCATCTCCTGCACTAACTGTATGATCTTTTTCTCACAGTCCCAGAGGAACAAAAAAAACCTGGGAACCACCATGGGTGCCCCTGGTAGTGGTGGGAAGACCCATTTTCAGAGCCTCATAAAAGGGATTACCTTTATCTGAAAGCCCTTCACCACGTGTTAAAGTTGTTACCAACATGGCTGCAGCCATGAGCTTGCTTTAACCTCTTGTCTACCATACCGTTTATAAATAGGAGACAAGTGGTTAAAGTTTGACACATTTGATTTGGAGGAATTTTGATTTGCATAAGAATAACAGACTATAAACTGTTTTAAGCACTTTATTTATTTGATGATTTATGGATACAAGAAAAAAGAAATCTTTGTTTATTGCACTGATGACATAAAGATTGCACATACAGTATGGCTGTAAAAATATTGTTGCACATATTGAGGTCTGCACTGTGAACACTGAAAAACGTTTATTTATCCTGCACGGAACTCCCTCTTATGCCCCAGCATGAGGGCAAAGTTCCTGCAGACTGAAGTGGGGTTCTAAACAAGTAAAATTGATGTGTATTATTTGTAAATTTGCTCTCAGGGAGAGATTACTGGTAAATTTCTACATGTATGTGTCTGGACCCCATGTTTTATATTTCAGCACAAGCATGTCACTTTTTTTTTTTTTATTACCCTTTGATTGTCTTTCTATATATTTCTTTGCTGCTATATTTCTTGTGTTACTTTTTTTTTTTTCATTAGAATTTTATATTACTTATCTGGATAAATATAGAGAATGTTCACTTAGAGAAATGAGTGTTCACTTACCTTAAAAAGAAGCTTTGGTCACTGAAACCATCCGATCATGTGCAAAATAGAATCCCATTGGTTGTTTTAATCCCCCTATACATGCTTAACGTGCTACTAAACCTACAACAGTAAAAATCAGTCTGTATATGCAGTAAAGCGTGAGTGCTGGTTATACTCACTGTGGAACCTTAGGGGTTAATCCCCGACATTGTGTAAAAAGGCTGTTTAATCCTGTCTTTTCTGATCCTCTCCTTCTTTTACTGTCCCCAATGGGACCTCCGGTTTCCTTTGGCTCACTGCGTTGCAGGGTGGAACGCACGCCAGCGCACACGAGTCGGGACCTTTTCCACCAATTTGATTCTATGCCATCCAGCCTCAGTGCCGGGCCTTGGGCACTTCTAAAGTAAGCAGCCATTTGGCTTTTTAGACAGGTAGGGAAGCTGCGGTTCCAGGTGAGCACACTAGAATAATCAATGTCCATTTAGGAACCAATGGGTGCCGGCAATGCACAGGATGTGCAAAGGAAGGAAAATATGGACAGCCGCACTCCAAATGCTTAAAAAGACGTGCCCTTTATTGGGTGAAGGAAAAATGCACTACAGGTATCAGCACACAGTGGGAAAAACAGCTGACGCGTTTCACATTGGATATCAATGCTTAGTCATAGCTAATTTGGCTTTTTATTTGAAAATTTTTAAGTATAATAAACAGGATTTGCATATGCCGTCCTGAGTCTCCATGGGCTAAGAGATTGTTCCATTATCTGCTTATTCGTCTGTTAATAGCAAAGTCCAACTTGCTATGAAGCACATTTGACTACTTTTTTTCAGTAAAAGGGTCAACTACTTGTGGTAAGCTGCCATCTTTTGAGCACTTTTGTGGGTGTCCTTATTAGCGTCGGTGAAGGTGGACCATTAACAGCTTCTATCACTGGATATTATTTCACTGGATGTTCATGGCACTTGTTGTGGATCTTGCAGTACACTACAGTTCTATGGGCTCATAGCAGCACATGAATTTATTTAATCTATGTTATTGTGATTATTTATGGAATATTGTCTATATATTCATTTATTTTTCACCTAATGACCACTAATTATCAAGTTTAACTATTAGGCACCTGTCACGTTGGGGACTAGATGTTAACGTGTTTTTTTTTGTGATATTTAGGTTATATTAGGTAGGCTGGTTTTTCACTTTTTATTCTTTTTTTTATTAATTTATTTTGGATTATAGTTATTACATTTATTTAATAGCTATTAACGCACTCACCCGTTTTTTGAATCCACTTTTCAGCAGTGGTATCCACTGTTTTTTTGAGGTGCCGCTCATATTTAGTTTTATTCTTTGTTTAATTGCACATTTGGCACAAGATACATTTTTTCTTTTTACTGATAGCACAGAGCCCTAGGGGGCACTCTGCACATGTTTAGTTTGGTGTGTAGTGCTAGAGAGTTGTTTTTTTTTTTTTTGTGGAAGGGTGCATGTAATCAGCACAGGGCCAGTCAGCACTTTCCAGAGAGAGGGTCAGGGGCCATGCAGCCTCAGAGGACAGTCAGAGGAGAAGGAAAATTCCTCCTACAAGCTTAACCTTTACTAAGCTCAGTGAACTTTCATTTTTCCAAGTGAACATTCTCTACTGCTTTCATAAAAAACTATGATGACTTCAGCATAAAGAAAGCTAATAAAAAGTTTAGCTACAGAACATTTAAAAACATAGTAATGCAATTCCTAGGGAACTCTTATTTCTGTTTGAAATTACAATGGATTCCCAAGCCTTCTAAAAATGTTGAATGCCTTTGGCACCTTTAGAAAATTGCATATAGTTTTTCACAGACCTGAAATATTTCATAAATAACTGAGAATGACCAATACTAGAGTTGCTGTGGGAATTAACACGCTGCAGTTCTTATTAATGTATGGACAAATATGTTATTTTGAGATGGTGCAAGGTCTGGAAAGCACAGCCAATGGCAATTGTTTACTAAATGTACACATATATCAGCACTACATTTTTTACAATTGATGCTAATATTGCGCAAGTTAGCATTATATACTAAAATTTAATTACCATAGTAAAATGTTTATAGTTAAAGTAGCTAGGGATTACTGTAAGCAACCGATCAGGCATTGCTATACCTGGCTGCAATAAAAATCCCCAAACAACCAACAAGATTATATTAAAGGACTTGTAAAGTCAAACGTTTTTTTATCTTAATGCATTTTATGCATTAAGATAAAAAGCCTGTTGTGTGCAGCAGCTGCCCTCTGCCCCCCAATACTTACCTGAGCCCCATCTCTATCCAGCGATGTCCACGAGTGTCCCAGCCGTTCGAGACTCTCCCTCCTGATTGGCTGAGACGCAGCCAATCAGGAGAAAGAGGGAGCAGAGCCAGGCCGCAGCTCCGTGTTTGAATGGACACAGGGAGCTGTGACACTGCTCGGGTGCCCCCATAGCAACCTTCTTGCTAAGGGGGCATCTGACAGGAGGGAGGGGCCAGGAGCACCAAAGAGGGACCCGAGAAGAGGAGGATCTGGGCTGCTTTGTGCAAAACCACTGCATAGAGCTGGTAAGTATAAAATGTTTATTTTATTATTTGTATCTTTTTTTTTTTTGTCCTTTTTCTTTTCACCTGGTGATCCTGCCAGTAACGCTCTTATACAATATAATGGGGCATTCTATTTATACCAACACTCTCTTATACCATAGTAGGAAAGGGACTTGCAATAGAAGTAAACAAGATAAACAATTCAGAAATTGTCAGAACAACGCTGTGGGTATTTTATTCTTTATCCTCCAAGTTTGCTAAAAACAAGGATTAAGAAACACGCCAAGTTAGGTAGTCCAGTGGGAACAGAAAAAACTGAAGATATGTTCTACATATGTACATCTGCTAAGATACTTACTTTCTCTCCATCTGTTTCTTTATTGTTTTCAGTATTACGGAACCTCTAATTTCTGATCCATGTTTTCATAAAGCAGCTCATGCACCCTATACAAGCTCATGCTCTCCTTGGATAAGTGGCAGTTAACTAGAACATTTAATTCCTAACTATTACTTTAGCATAGTTTTTTTGCTTTTCTTTTTTTATTTCTGCCAGTGAATTTTCAGTGGTGCTCTATAGGTATTGATTGAAGTGCTTTTGCTCAGTGTTCTCAAGATTTGTGATACATTTGTTGCTATGAAAAAGCTGCAGACACTTAAAGGCTCAAGTGCACACAGATGTAAAGCACTAACTGCCAAAATATTGAACAAAAAACTTAGATGTTTTGGAAGGCCAAGAAACGTAAGCTATTTGTCTTTTCATTTATGAGAACCTGTCAGGACAGAAACATGGAAGCTGCCATTGCTGTCTTGTTTTTTTTTTTATGTCATAAGGGTCTGGATAGTCATCCTTGTCTTTTATTCATTACAGAATGTGTCACTGATGCAGAACAAATATACAGGTTAAGAATTCCGACTTTACTGATGGCAGTTTTGTGCCAGGTCTCTATTTGGTTTGGCAAGTAGAAAAAAAAAACTGTAGCTTCTGCAATTAAGTGTTATTTTAGTGTGAATTCATTTAGTGTGAATTAACTACGGTATAAATATTAGTCAAGTCTAATGATACAGTAGATGTGGAAAATTTGCTAACAGATATACATTTCCAAGTTATGGCAATGATTTAGAGGGGCATAACTGCATTAAAAATGATAACCTTCGAACTTTTAGATGTATTATGGATTTGACTTGGTTTGGCCACAACATGATATACCGTATAGCATGTTTTTAGTCTTCAACATTTTATTACATCTTCATTAGCACGTGACAAAATACTTTTGTTTTATATTTTAAGTTATAAAGATGACAATCATATTGCTAATATCACCTAAAAGGTCTTGATTTTGTTTTGTGACCTGTCTGGTGTTCTTCAAAATCTTCCTGTTTGGCTAATGCACCACACATACACTGTAGAATCCGATAATTTTATTGGAAAGGCCATAAACAGGCCATCTCCAGCCCCCCTCTCTCAGCCCCCCCCTGAGAGAGGGGGGCTGGAGAGCACTAAAGGCTGCATCAAAATTAATGCAATTTGCAGTGTGCATGTGCAAGGGGGTGAGTTGGACAGCTAGGACGATTCTGAAGAGGTTGTGTTGGGTTTTGCAGGCATTATATGTCATGGAAAAATAGGTTGTATGCAGAGCACACAGCCATTTCTCCTTGTGCTAAATAAGCACACACATCGTCTTAAAGCGGTGGTTCACCCTCAGTGACACGATTTTACCATCGAGACAGGCATTGTAGCGCGAGCTACAGTATGCCTGTCCCGATTTTTTTACCCCCGTACTCACTGTGTACTCGTACATTATAGATTTCAGCTCCCGCGGGGAATGGGCGTGCCTATGGAGAGGGAGGATGATTGACGGCCGGCCCTGGCACGTCACTCTCCCCGAAGACAGCCGGAGTAGGTCTCGGCTCTTCACGGCGCCTGCGCACAGGCTATGCGCAGGCGCCGTGAAGAGCCAAGCCTATTTCGGCTATTTCCGGAGAAGCGTGGCGCGCCAGAGCCGGCCGTCAATCATCCTCCGTCTCCATAGGCACGCCCATTCCCCGAGGGGAGTCGGTATCTTCGATGTACGAGTACACGGTGAGTACGGGGATAAAAAAATCGGGACAGGCATACTGTAGCTCGCGCTACAATGCCTGATTTTATGGTAGAAGAAAACAATTTTTTTTTTTGGGTTTATAGGGTGAACCCCCGCTTTAATGATATAATGCATCTCAGCTAAATATTCACTTACCAATCATTCAATTTCCCATTCATCCAAATCAACAGACATCACCAGACTGTCCTCATCATCTCAGCATCCCAGCATGACTGCCCAGCCCAGTCAGCCTCGATCCTTTTTATTAAAATCCCTGCAGGAAGTGATGTCGCCATCACAAGAAGAAGTTAACAGGAAGTGATGTAAAAGCAATGTGAGCTCCACTAAGGAAGATGACATTTACAGGAAAATGACCATACAAGGATATCCCTTACAACAGGGTTATTTAAATACATACAATACAATACATGAATGAATACAATAATGGCTAAAGTCTTATGGGCTAGTCCGGGAAGGGAAAGCGTGTATGCTTTTAGCAAACAAAGCCGTATGGCTTTAACCACTTGAGAGCCGTGCTATAGACGAAAGACATATACAGCGCAGCTCTCACCTGCCGGGTGGACGTCCCTGGATGTCCTGCTGTTTACATTCCCCCCCGCGTGCCACCGAGGGCGCGCTGCGGGAAAAAAACTGTGCCCGGCAAGTCACGTGATGCCGATGCGCATGCCTGGTGGCCGCGATATCCGCCAGGTACCCGCGATCGGCAGTGACAGAGCAAGGACGAGGAGCTCTGTGTGTAAAGGCGCTATAACTTATGCGCAAACCAATCTATATACCCCTTTTTGCGATTTTTTCTTTTAAATGGGATATTATTATAACAAAAAGTAAAAAAATATTGTGTTTTTTTCAAAATTTTCTGTCTTTTTTTGTTTATAGCGCAAAAAATAAAAACTGCAGAGGTGATCAAATACCACCAAAAGAAAGCTCTATTTGTGGGAAAAATTAGAAAAATATAATTTGGGTACAGTGTTGTATGACCGTGCAATTGCTGAAAGCTGAAAATTGGTCTGGGCAGGAAGGGGGTTTAAGTGCCCAGTAAGGAAGTGGTTAAAACATGGACGTTCTCCCTGACTATGAAACGCTCATAAGCTCTCATATTACCGCTGATAGGAATCCTTATTTTGCGCTATTCCAGAGAACAGCACATATTCTTGACAAGCCAATTTTCTCTATTCCTGTCAAGGAAATAGAGAACATGCTCTCTTTTTCGCTCGTCGAGTTTCTCGACAGTTTCCTCGACGAAAATGTACACAGGACCGGTTTCCTCGGCAAAAAAATATCTCCCAGCAAGTTTCTTGCTGTTTTTTGCTGAGAAACTCGGTCGTGTGTACGAGGCCTAAGGTCTTTTTATTTTTACAGATGGGACAATTTTACAGGTTAATAACATGCATAATATACAACAAATGCACATATATTTTTATAGGAGGATTTCTGTTGAAATGTATAGTCTTTCAACAAGTGAAAATATGTTATAACCGTTTTTGATCCTTGTATACAAACGGGGCAGTGCTAACAAACTTGCAATATTTCTCAAAAGTACTCCTTTTCCTGATTGTTAACATGCAGGTATTACTGATATTTAGTAAAAAAAAAAAATACACTTCCCTTAAAGAACTATTGACCATTCCAAAGAAAATTGTTAAGTTTTGTTCTAACTACTAAGTAATCTAAGTTGATGTAAAGTCCAGGCTGGGCAGGAGACTGCAGAGAGGGCCAGCTGCTGTCTGTGTTTGAGCAGAAATCTTTTTGTCATGGACCAGCATGCCCCCTGGTGACAGCTGAAACTAAGCAATCAATTTCTGGGGAAGGTACAATTAGACTTCAATTGAAAGCCTGTGACAAGAGAAACGTCAAAGCTGTCGTGGCTGTCTTCTGCTTCTAAAATGCTAATGTTATGGCTGTTTTTCTAAACCTTCTGGCTTGTGTTGAGTCACAGAACAAGAATAAAGAGATAAAGATTTCTGGAATGTGTTATGCCGCGTACACACGACCATTTTTAATGGTCTAGAAAAAACAAATTTTTTTTCAACCCGATTATTGTTAAGCCGGCCTTGCCTACACACGATTGTGCAAAAAAATGCTCTAGCAAAGCGCAATGATGTACAACGCGTACGACGGCACTATAAAGGGGAAGTTCCATTCGGATGGCGCTACCCTTGGGGCTGCTTTTGCTGATTTTGTGCTAGTAAAAGTTTGGTGAGAGACGATTCACCCTTTTCATTCTGTTACAGCGTGATGAATGTGCTATCTCCATTACGGATGCTAGTTTTACCAGAACGAGTGCTCCCATCTCATAACTTGCTTCTGAGCATCACGTCATTAAAGCCCACACACGACTATTTTTTACGACGTTAAAAACAACAACGTCTTTGCTGTGAGTAAATAAAGAATTAAAAAAACAACAACGTTAAGAACGACGTGAAAATTTAGAGCATGTTCTAAATTTTATAGGCCATTTTTTACTTTGTGAAAAATGCTCTGGAGCCCACACACGATCGTTTTTAATGACATTAAAAAAATGTATGTACGCAGCATTAGTTTTAATATTTTTGCATACTTGCTCTATGATACTGACTTAGGAAGTATTGAAGCTAGTGGGTCAGCATATCTGATAGGAAACCAGCATTTTAACAAAATGGGTCAATAAAGGTCCAGGGAAGGCTCCTCCTTTATGCACTTCAGTAAAAAATATGCAAAAAAATACTTCAGTAAAAAATATGCAGTGGTTGGCCACAGAGCCGTCAGACTACTACTAGTGGCTAGCAACTGGAGCAACACAAATCTTGCACACATTTTTTGTGCATCTGTACCCAGTGAAGCCAAGTAAAATATAGATACAAAATCTATATGCAATTTTTTGTATACTCTCTTATCAACTGGGGACTTTCTTCAACACTTAAATGATCAATTAACAACCAGAACAGTATAATCTAGAAGCATGTTAAGCGTAAATTACGAAGTTAAGTTTGGTATGATTTTCTGTCTCAATTATGAGTATTGCCTATTGCAGTCACATTTTCCCAAGACTGTTCCCTTGACTTGGTATTGTGATTGCTGATAATTTATATGCAACAAAAAAGAGTTCACTGACAATTTTATGCCAATTTTATATTTATCAGGGAGAGATGGAGGCTGGTGACCTTAGAATGGTTGACAAGGGAGATCCCCATGCATACGTAAACTTGTATCCCTTCCAGGTAGCGAACAGGGTCTTGGTGATAGTCAGTTTAATTTAGGAAAATGGGGCATTCTGTGATTATACAAAAATGTTTTCTGTATATACTGATATAAATAACCAAAGAGCAATGTTATACATTATTTTCAGTGCACAACTCTTTGAGCCAGATGTAGGGCAACATTATCTTGTTGACATTGTATGTAGGGCTTCAGCTCAAACGAGACAGAAATGCTAAGATTCTATCAGGAATAAACAGTAGTGTAGAATATTGCAGTAATGGATGTTTTGATACCAGAAGGGTCCCTGAGATGGAACAGGAGACCTGATGTTTCTATGGCATCCAAGTCACGTAAATATGTGCAAATGTCCTGCAAAGTTCTACAAAATATTTATTTATACATATTGTATCCACAGAATTGCTATTCCTTTTTATAATAGAATAAAAAGTGAAAGTTTTTTTTTTTTTGCAATAAAAGTATGCATAGACTTTAATTATATTGGTTTGTCCTTGAATTATCTCATTTAAACATTAGTCTGTCATTGTTTAATTACTGTAATTTGTGCTTTTTCATTAACTGATGGATAAAGGACTTTATGTGAATTAGGAATTGAATACGTGTTTACTTTCCTAGTTGGCAATTGCTGTTTGTATAGCAAATCAAAGAATGTATAACAGCTAGAATTTGAGCCAAAGGTCATTTAAGAGCATGGTCAGTAGGCATTTTGTGTGGATTTCCAGTTTTTTTTTGTACCATAAACATTTAAATTTGGGGTTCAGTTCTTGCTGCAAACCCAAATGCCATGTGAATGCAGTATGCCTATGGTATCTGTGGAGGCAATCATAAATTATTGAGCAAGTCACATCAAAGAAACTTGTTGGCTGGTACCTATTATTTTTGAGAAGCAGTAAATAACTCCACAAGGAAAGGACCAACCAGGGTTGACAGTTCATGAAATGATATGTGAACTTGCAGGCTAAATAAGCTTAGAGCGGGGCATGCAGGAAAAGCCCACTTTTTTTACATAGTGCCTCCCCTCCATGTCAAATCATGGCACTAAAGCTGTAAAAAAATATGGGCCAGATTCATGTAGATTTACGGCGGCGTATCGTATCCTGTTTACGTTTCGCCGCCGCAAGTTTGCAGCGTAAGTGCTTGATTCACAAAGCACTTGCGTGTAAACTTTCGGCGGCGTAGTGTAAAGCCGTCCGGCGCAAGCCTGCCTAATTCAAATGGGGCGTGTACCATTTAAATTAGGCGCGTTCCCGCGCCGAACGTTCTGCGCATGCTCCGTTTGGAAATTTCCCGCCGTGCTTTGCACGAAATTACGGCGCCCCAACGTTTTTTTTAAACGGCGACGTGCGTAAAGTACTTTCGTATTCCCGGACGTCTTACGCAAAAAAAAAAAATTAAAATTCGACGCGGGGACGACGGCCATACTTTAACATGGATGGTGTAATTTTATAACATCTAAATAGCACTCTTAACATTACGACGGGAAAAGCCGACGTAAGAGAATGCGACAAACGCGCGTACCTTCGTGGATCGCCGTAAACAGCTAATTTGCATACCCGACGCTGGAAAACTACGCAAACTCCACCCAGCGGCCGCCGGAGAATTACACCTACGATCCGAAGGCGTACGAAGCCGTACGCCTGTCGGATCTATGCCAAAAGCCGTTGTATCTTGGTTTGAGGATTCCAAATCAAGATACAACGCGGCAAATTTGAAAATACGCCGGCGTATCAGTAGATACGCCGGCGTATTTCTGCTGTGAATCTGGCCCTATATGTGTATACAAAGTAAGAAAATATACTTACCCCCTACCCTGATTCTGCCTCGAGCTATTAGGCAAGGCAGACATCAAGCTACTTTTTGCCCTTTTCTGATGTGTCTGCAATGAGGGGGTTCCGCTAGGTTTTTTTCCCAGCGGATATGCGGCCCTGCAGTGGGGAGTGGCAGTGCATGATAATCATGTTTTGTGGCTCCTCCCTGTGGGCCTTCTGGAGTAGCCCTGGTTTGGGGAGGGACTTCATTGTCCTTTCCCAATCCGAGCCCGGTGTCTGGACACTGTGCATGCTTTCTCAAGCCTATTGCGGAGCCGGGCCCGATGACATCCCATGCCGGTGCGGGTGTTGGTGGGCAGGAGACCTATATATAGGGGACATACATCACCAGTCCCGTTGCTGATGCAATGTGAGGGACATCTTTCCCAATACTGGCTGAGTGTCATGTCATTCAATGGCATGCTGGTTTGTGTAAATTGACTGGCCTTATGGATACTTTTTGTATCCTAGGGTATCCCACTAGGGAGCTATCAGGAGATAGGGAGTGGTGTGATAAAATCTGTCTTGGCTTTGGTGTACATGTGCAGATTTAAAGGGTCACTAAAGGAATTTTTTTTTTTTTAGCTAAATAGCTTCCTTTACCTTACTGCAGTCCTGGTTTCATGTCCTCATTGTTCGTGTTTGCTCTAATCCTTCTCTGTTCTGAACACTTCCTGGTTATCTGTTTCCTAATGAAAAAAGTCATGGGAGCTTTCTCTCTGTGGTCACTAATCAAGGAGGTGTGATTACTGTATGTCTAAAACCCCTCAACACCAATCAGTTTCGTTTTACAAACTATCACTGCCCTGTATTGGCTGTGTCTCTGTACATCACAGAAGCAGGAAACATCATGCAAAAACGAAACTAGAAACTGCAGGTACATTATATGATTGATTTTTATCTATTTTTAATCATTTTTAAAAGGAATCAGTTAATTTTTTCGGGCCAGATTCTTAGAGGAGATACGACGGCGTATCTCCAGATACGCCATCGTATCTCTGCGTCCGGCCGTTCGTATCTATGCGCCTGATTCTTAGAATCAGTTACGCATAGATTTCCAGTAGATCCGACTAGCGTAACTGTGTTACACTGTCGTATCGTAACTGCATATTTACGCTGGCCGCTAGGTGGCCCCTCTGTCGAATTCTACACGAGTATGCAAATTAGCTAGATACGCGAATTCACGAACGTACGCCCGGCCGATGCAGTACAGTTACGCCATTTATGTTAGGCTTTTCCCGGCGTAAAGTTGCCTCTGCTATATGGTGGCGTAAGTGCGGCGTAGCAATGTTAAGTATGGCCGTCGTTCCCCCGACTAAATTTGAAAATTTTACGTTGTTTGCGTAACTCGTCCGTGAATGGGGCTGGACGTAATTTACGTTCACGTCAAAACCAATACGTCCTTGCGGCGTATTAGGAGCAATGCACACTGGGAGATTTCCACGGACGGCGCATGCGCCGTTCGTGAAAAACGTCAATCACGTCTGGTCACAGAAGATTTACATAAAACACCCCCCCCCCGATCGAAAATTGAATTAGGCGGGCTTACGCCGGACGATTTATGCTACGCCACCGCAACTTGCGGAGCAAGTGCTTTGAGAATACAGCTCTGGATGAGGGTTTGGTATGGTTTTTGGAGTGGACCCCACACATCTTTTCTTGTTTTGTTTTTTTTGCATGGGATTCCCTCTCAAAATCCATACTAGACCCCTGTACCTCATCTCTAATTCACAGCTATGTGCTGGTAACTCATCCTTCTGTCTCCATTGAACTTTACAACTTAGTGCAAACTTTTAGATAGTGAATGAGACTCTGAAAGCCAACAACTTTTGCTGTGCTCTTTATATAGGAAACAGATCTGAATTATGGGTGTATTCTGTATTATCAGTTATCTGTAAAATAAAGAATCATTAGAAATAATAACTAATATAAAATGTCAGTTTCAAAACATTAAGCTTAGAAATGAAAATAAAATTTACCCAACCTATAATTTCTCATTAAACAGTTCATACAGTATTAAAGTAAACTTGCATAATATGACATAAATATATAGCTAACCCTTTCATTAAGAGTTAAATATGATGAGGTTTTGCAAGTCATTCCAACAGTGAATGCATTTAAATGATTTCCTTCTCTGTAAATCTCTGTTGAAGTGATTTAAATAAGAGAAAGATAACACTTTTGCTTTAGCTCAGTTTTTTTTGCCATGTTAAGCTTCTTTTGATTAGACACACACACTTATTTAAATCACATTTTAACAGCTTGTGGTTAACCATCTTCTTCATGAATAGCAAATGAAATGCTCACGTGACCATTCTCTGTTTATAATCAATTATTCCTTCTTGCTGGAGACGTTGTTTTTTTTACAGTTTAGGAAAAAACAAAGTGCATTGTAGGGTTTGAATGTTATTTAAATATATAGAGCAGGGACTGGGTAGATAATGATAGAATGCTAAGGTAAAAAAACAAAAAAGGCAAAAAAAAAATGGTGTATTAAAGCTGAGCTCCAGGAAAAAGTCCTCCCATGCAGTGGGGCTTGCACTGTGGGGATTAACTGCTCTTTTGAATCTAAGGGGACCTAGGAAAACAGTTTTACTTACCTGATCCTTCACTTCCACAGGCTGCTCTGCTCTGACATATCAGGCCCTGCAGCCTCTTGTACCCTTTGCTCTGGGTCTACTGTCCTCTGACAAAAGTCCTGGATTGGACCTAAGAACGCCAAAAAACAGTCCACTGCCGGAGCATACAGGAGCACCTTCTTCTGGAAGAGCAGAATTCTGATCAGAAGTAAAATTGCTTTTTCTAACCCTCAGACAGGAACAAGCAGTCAACCCCTGCGGTACAGAGGTATCTCCTCTACAAGGGAGGATATTTACTTTCCCCGGAGTTGGGCTTTTAAAGACACATGGGTCTCAAGTAAGGATCAAGATAAGAGCCAAGAATTGATGTACACTAACAATGGCATAGCCTGATGATAAAGTATAAAATATGGTAATAATGGGCAAGGACTTTGGTGCTCAGGGAATTCCAGTTCAGTTGATAGCAGGTGCCAGGTGACATATACCTTTATATGATTCAGGAAGCATTTTTGCTTAGGGATCGCTTTCCTGATCTCCCAGGCTGCATTACTGGTAAGGTTTTGTTTTTTTAAATGCATTTTTCGTTAAGGCATGTGCCATTAAAAAAAACAAAAAACAAAAAAACAAGATCAACGCCATCCATGATTCCATTCAGATGTAGATTATTGCAAATTATAGCAACCTGTTTACTGCAGTATAATGCTCATTGGTTGTTCACGGTTACTTCCCTTTTCACATTGAGCTTTGCCTTGCTGGAACTGCCTGTATTTGTAGCTTATTGTTCCTTGGATGCACTAAAATGATTTTGCTTAGTGAACACTGTGCATTTTGTTAAATATTAGCTAGTGCATTTCAGAATCTAAAAGTGACTCTAAAAAGGTACAGCTTCACAAGTTTTAATGTGTGAGAATTAAAGTAGAATTCCAGCCTAAATTTAACTAATCTTAACATATACTGTGGCTGCTATGATCTGACATCTCTGGGTCTGGGGGCGCACATGTGCGCCACCGGTGACACGCTCCTGCTGTGATTAGACACAGCGAGAGCTGATCTGCGTGTACCGCGGTCTCAATGTCTGCCAGCACCTATTGATCATTAGGCAGAGAGCCAGAACTGTGATAAACAAGGCAGATCACAATTCTGTCAGTAGGGAATGCATTGAATAAAAATATTCCATAGTTAGTAGACACTATAACTTTTGCGCAAACCAATCAATATACGCTTAATGGGATTTTTTACCAAAAATATGTAGTAGAATACATTTTGGCCTAAATTGATGAAGAAATTTTCACGCCCTGGTCTGGTCACATGATCCGGCTCTCCTGTGTAAGCTGGCACAGCGGGAGGGAAGGGGCTGCCAACAGTGGCTGGGACATGGGAGCCTATGCATTAACGTCACCACTCCTAGGCATTACCAGCCATTGTCAATCACTCTCTACTTATCCCTGCAGGGGCTGCTGCCTGACACAGGGGTTCAAGTGACTGGACCAGAGTCGAGAATACATCTTTTTACACAGGTTAGTCAGCATAGGTGTTAGAATTGGGGGGGGGGGTCATTTTTAAGACTAGTCAGTTTGAGGCTGGAATTTTGCTTTAGCTGAATCTTAAAATGCATGGCTAGAGACACAGCAGTAAAAAGGAGAAGCTCTCTCCAAAACAAGAAAAATCTCTTTTTAGCCAGCTGTCACCAGAACAATTATTATTATTACTATTATTATACACAATTTATATAGTGCCAACAGTTTACACAGCGCTTTACAATCTAGCGAGGGACAGCACAATTAAAGTACAGTTCAATACAGGTACAGGAGGGCCCTGCTCGTATAACTAACATTCTAAATGGAGGGAGTGGTGGTACAAAAGGTAATAGCTGCAGAGAACGATTTGATTGGGGTGCCTTGGGGACAGTTGTTAGGTGGGAGTGGGATAGGCTTCCCTGAATAAATGAGTTTTCAGGGATCTTCTAAAGGTTGACAGGGTAGGGGCTGATTGGACATACCGTGGCAGGGCGTTCCAGAGGATTGGAGAGGCTCTGGAGGAGGTAACAAAGAAGCTAGAGAGCAGGAGGTTCTGGGAGGAGCGGAGGGGACAATTTGGGCAATATCTACAGATGAGGTTGGTGATGTAGATGGGGGCGATGTTGTGAATGGCCTTGTATTTTATGGTTAGCATTTTGAATTTTACACGCTGGGGTGGGGAAGCCAGTGAAGGGATTGAATAAGTTGCTTTGTGGTGTCATTAGTCAGGAAGGGTCGAATTCTGGAGATGTTGCAGAGGCGGCAGGATTTAGCCAGTGATTGGATATGGGGGCTGAAGGAGAGGTCAGAGTCAAGGATTACACCCAGCACCCTGGCATGTGTAGCATTAGGCCCCGTACACACGGCCGAGGAACTCGACGTGCCAAACACATCGAGTTCCTCGGCCAGTTCAGTCCTGGAGCCGCCGAGGACCTCGGCGGGCCGAGTTCTCCCATAGAACAACGAGGAAATAGAGAACATGTTCTCTATTTCCTCGCCGAGGTCCTCGTCGGCTTCCTCGGCCGAAAGTGTACACACGGCCGGGTTTCTCGGCAGAATTCAGCCAGAAACTCGGTCGGAAGCTGAATTCTGCCGAGGAAACTGGTCGTGTGTACGGGGCCTTACATCCTGACATTACAACAATTTGTAACATTAGAGGATCTCCCCTAATGTCCTGGTGTAATGTTGTTGATTGTTTGAAGTAGAAATCCTAGATAAAATTGTATAGTGTAAAACATGCAGGCAGCATCAAGTACAAATGTTTCAGATGGCAAACATAAATAAAATCTGGAAACCAGTATACTTTAAGGTTACAATGAAGAGACAAAACAATGTTTTGGAAATACAGTACGTTTTAAAATATATTGTCTAGTAACAATTCATAACTAGTTAGCCATATCCTCCAAATGTATATTATAAGTAATACACCTCATTGATTGTAGAATACCTTTACCAGATGGTTTATATTAATAACGGACCTTATCCTCATGCTCCTAGTGGGAACTGGTAAGAAATGATATAACTTAGTAATTTCTTTTATGCCTAAGGAAAGTCATTTCCTAATTGTTTGAATATCATTAAACCATTGTGCAATATTACCTACTCAGCCTAGAAGCCTCATTTCAATGTCGGGTTGGCCCATGATCATTTTAATTATGAAATAATAATAATTTTATTAAAGGGAAGCTCTTTTGGCTTTAGGTAAATGTTATTTTATTCACTGTAAATAAATATAGCATGACAAAGGCTTTCCAGAGCTCTATGGGTTTTCTAAATAGAGAGCCCAGTAGTATTTTTCTGCTTGTTAAAACCTCAGGCAGTTATGGTAGCCAGGTGAACTGTGAAAAAGAGCCTAGTGTTTTACTTGCTGACTGGATATAATATGCATTTGCACAAATAAAGCTTTCTTTTGGTGGTATTTATTCACAGCAGTGATTAAATACCACCAAAAGAAAGCTTTATTTGTGCAAATGCATATTATGTGCCATCACTGTGCCATCACTTGCCCCCACTGTGCCATCACTTTCCCCCACATGGCATCACTTGCCCCCACTGTGCCATCACTTTCCCCCCACTGTGCCATCACTTTCCCCCACTGTGCCAACAGTGCCATCACTCACGTTTTGTTGATTCTGACAAACCGATGACAGTCTCCGTGCTGCGAGTGTCCATGATTTAAAAGCCGCGCCTTCTTTTCAGACTGTCCTGTGATAGGCGGAACACAAATTTTCCCAGCAGCGCCTCTGTTCTGTGTTCCGCCTATCACGGACATCCTCTCGTCCGAGAATGAGAAGGCATCTGTGATAGGAGGAACACAGAACAGAGTCGTTGCTGGGAAAATTTGTGTTCCGCCTATCACAGGACAGTCTGAGAAGATGAAGCGGCTTTTGAATCATGGACTCTCGCAGCACAGAGACTGTCACCGGCGTATAAGACGACCCCCGACTTTGGATGCATTTTTTTGCATCCAGAAAGTCGTCTTATACGCCGGAAAATACGGTATCTTTTCCTTCTATTTCCCTTCTAAATTTATTTTTCTTTGTCTGAATTTCTCACTTACTGTTTCTCCTCAGTAAGCTTGCCCCCATCATCCGAGCTGTTCTGGCTGGGGGTTAGTCTGCATGCTCGCCCCCTACCTTGGGACTTCATCCCTGTGGGGAGACACAGCGTCTGTAACTGCTTATATAAAGTTCAGTTTCTAATTTATTATAACACTTTATCTAAATCTGCTAATATATGAATTGAAATCGGTTTTTAAGGCCCCTTTCACACTTGTGCGACTTATCCTGCAACTTGGGACTGCAAAGTCGCATTACAAGTCTTACCCTATGATTTCCAATAAGTACAATTCATATCTGTGCAACTTCAAGTCGCACAGACTTCAAAGTAGTTCCTGTACTCCTTTGGTCTGACTTTTATGCGAGTTGAGGTCCATAGACCTCAAGTTTCACTCGACTTTCAAGTCATGGCAGTGTGAAAGGGGCCTAAATGGGATGCAAAAGTTTAATGTGCAGAATAATAGCTAAATTCATTTTTTCTATCCTACAGTTACATGTGAGCTGCATAAAATTATTTTTTCTACCATTCCTTCAGCAAAAACATAATGAACTACATCATGCAAATATGCAAGATTTGTGCTTGAAACCATAACATGTCAACATACTGTATGTGGTAATATCATGAAAACACTTATTAAACCACTGTTATCAATAATGAGTAAAAAATGCAGTTAATCTGATACCAGGAAGATGATGTGATAATATCTAACAGTGTTGGCGGCACTACAGGCTGTTGTTGCGTGATAGGTCAGCTTCATGCATTTACTTGTCTTTTCATTACCAACTACATTACAATTAGAACAAGAGCCCAGAAATTTGTCATCACTCATTGCGTACAGTACAGCTGCAACTTAATTCAGGCTGCCTCGGGCGCATGTTATATGCTGTCCAGCTGAAGGTTTCACAATCAAAGGAGGTCACAGTTCCATCAATATACATATAGTTCATGACATGGAACAATTGGCAGTACAATCATAAAAATCTGCTTCTGTTACTGTGAGGTACAACTTGTTTACTAACCTGAAGAAACCGCGGTGCCAAGTCTATAGCGCCCTAATTAAATTATGCTCCAAACAAAGTTAATTTATTGACATTTACATTTACTTACATTATTATAATTGCAGACATAATGCATGGCACAGTATTCTTTTTTATAATGTACAATTCCTGGACTGATAAGCAAAAATGCATCAAACTGGAGTAACACATTGATTAAGCTCTATCAGGGTAAAGCGCATCAAAGGGCCAATAGAAGGGGACTGACTTGAGGCTGTAATTATACCCATTGTTTCATGATGGACTTTGTCAGCCTGCAACTCCGGTTTGTTGAATTTATGTATGTGTTGAGCGGGTCAAGGAGAAGACTGGCACCTGGAGCAGTGGAGGTTGATGGGAAATATACACTGGGGTTTATTAGAGGTATTGTTTAGCATCATTATTTATGTGCTGATATGGTTTAATAATTCAAAGTGAGACTAAAAATCTATGTTTAATGAAAACGTACAGAAGGATTTGACTACTTATACATTGTTGTACATCCTTCTGTCCACCTGTTATTGTCTTATTCCATATGTACTTCATGTAGCACTACTATGCACATTTCTGGAAGATCACTTGCATTGCTGTTTTTCTACACATACGCTGTCCTGCTAAAGCTGGATATATATGGATCGAAATTTGGCCAGTTTAGCAGGGACTGGCCGAATTTCGATCCATGTATGGGCAGGTTGGTTGTGTAGAAGTCGATCTACCAAATGACTTCCCTACAACCAGCTTCTTGGAAAATATCTACACAATAAGAACAGCTGGCTATAGCGAGCAGTGCTGATCAGTGTATTCTGACAGCAGGGAAGTCTACTTGAGTGTGGATGGGGGGGAGTCGAGTAATTTTTTCCTTAAAATAAAAAGAATCAGGTTAGGGCTGCTTTACACTCTGACCTTGGCCTTGCACACAGACATTAGGGAAAGATCTTGTGAAAGGTTGGCCCTTTCTAAGAGTCCAGTAATAGTATTACATATACTGTGTGTGTGTATGTATATATACATATATATAAAATATATAGCAACTAGTCCCGTTGGCAGGGATCGAGTAGAGAGAGGGAGAGAGAGAGAGAGTGCTTGCTCCCTGGCCACATTTAGGGGGATGTGCTGCATTGAAACACAAAGCTGTTAAGTCTAGTTAACTTAAACATTTACTAGAGAAGTACTTTAGTATACAATAATTGTGTTATTAAAATGCATTTAAATAAAGTGGTGATTTTAAAAATAAGGGTTTAATATCACTTTAAATATGGTGCGCAAACCTGTACATTATATCAGTAGTCATCAACCCAGTACTCAGGGCCCACTAACAGGCCAGGTTTTATGTATTACCTTGGGGAGATGCACACTAGAATACTGCAAACACTAAGCAACAAATGATATCACCTGTGATGTATTTCAGTTATCTTGCAAACCTGGCCTGTTATTGAGCTCTGAGGATAGGGTTGATGACCACTGCATTATATGATATGTCCAAGAAATCATTACAATAAATACAAGTATTGTTTTTAATGTTAATTGTTCCTCCCATCTAGCTCCCTGCATATTCCCATTGGCCCATGAAGCAACCCGTCATACCAGTGAGTCAATGGGAATGTGTATGGAAGGCACAAGGGATCCAGTAAGCATCAGCACTATCAGAAAGTTTAGAAGGTTTGCAGATCAAAAAATCTAACATGTGAGCATAACAACAAGTGCTGGAGGCAGCTAAAGGTATCATTACAGAGAGGTGTTTGCATTTTAAACTTAATAGATGAATTTCTTCTCTGAAAGCTTCACTTTAACAAGGTGGTTCAAAGTGCAAAAGTACAGTGCCTTGAAAAAGTATTCATACTCCTTGAAATTTTCCACATTTTGTCATGGAAAACCATTTATAATTTTCTTTCCACTTCACAATTATGTGCCACTTTGTGTTGGTCTATCACAAAAAAATCTCAATAAAACACATTTATGTTTTTTTGCTTTAACATGGCAAAAGGTGGAAAATTTCAAGGGGTGTGACTACTTTTTCAATGCACTATACATGTGCAAGTCTCAGTACAAACAGGCAGGGTCATAAACAGTGTATTTTGCTTGGTTGCTATGGCACTTTACACAAATAGCTAGATTCACATAGAGTTAGGTCGGTGTATCAGTAGATACGCCGACCTAACTCTGAATCTGCGCTGACCTAAGTTTAAGTGTATTCTCAAACAGAGATACACTTAAACCTATCTAAGATACGACGGCTTGCGCCGTCCTATCTTAGGGTGCAATATTTAGTCTGGCCGCTAGGTGGCGCTTCCATTGCGGTCGGCGTAGAATATGTAAATCACTAGATACGCCTATTCACGAACGTACGCCTGGCCGACGCAGTACAGATACGCCGTTTCCATAAGAGATAGGCCGCCTAAAGATAAACATGCCCCCTATGTGGCGTAGCCAATGTTAAAGTATGGCTGCCGTTCCCGCTTTGAAATTCGAAAATTTTACGTCGTTTGCGTAAGTCGTCCACGTCGAAATCAATAGGACCGGGCGGCGTACTTAGCTGCAATGAACACTGGGAAATGTAGGTGGACGGCGCATGCGCCGTTCCAAAAAAACGTCAATCAGGTCAGGTCAAAGCAAATTATCATAAAACACGCCCCCTCAGCCTATTTTGAATTAGGCGCGCTTGCGCCCGCCGCATTTACGCTACGCCCCCGTAAGTTAGGAGGCAAGTACTTTGAGAATACAGTACTTGCCTCTCTGACTTAAGGCGGCGTAGCGTAAATACGATACGATATGCCGCCTTAAAGTTGCGCGGGGCTACCTGAATCTAGCTAAAAGTTACTGGACCAAAAAAAAGGGCCTAAAACTTGTCATAACTTTTTTAGTTTTGAATAGATAATAAACTTTGCCATGTTTTGATATCTGTGTCTCCACTAGGTAGATCACCTTTTCTATTTTTCTTGGTGGCCAAATTTTAGAGATGTGACCTCAACTCAATGTGAGGGTAAATCTTCAATTTGAGACACCTGTTCCGATAACAGATGTCTAAAATGGGAATTACTCACCCTTTGTAGAGATTTTCTTTCACTTCTGGGACAGAAAGTAATCAGTTATAATTGCTTAGTAATCAGAAATGTTGCAGTTATAATTGTTTAGTAAGTGCTTAGTAAATTTTGGGGTGACAAACAATTTATACCAAAAAATTTAACATTGGCAAAATATTATCCAAGCAAAAATTGATGAAAAAATAAGCTTTCAGCATTGTCCATTGCTGAATGGTTCAAATAAAATGAACAGCTCTGTTACACAACCTAAAATGCTGACAAATGCCATGGAGTGGAAATATGCTGAGCAACTGAAGGGTTCTGACAAGTATGATAGATGCAAAGATATTTCTGGAATGTTTGTCTCATTTGTTACTGGTCATATTTATTTGTGTGAAGATAGAGATTATGTCGTGTCAGATTAAAATAAATTTAATGCCTAAGAAACACACAAATCTGTTAAAATATAAATTTTGCCTAGGAGAAAACTTTAGAAAAGTTCATATATTAGTAAATCATCCCTTCTGTATTACGAAAGCCAAATTAATATGTAATTTCAGTAAATGTGAGAAAAATCATAACTCCTTATCTACATTTTTGTGAGTGAAAGCATAAAAAAAAATGTGAATATGACAGCTGGGCAAATTGTTTTTTAATAAGGAAAGCGCAGCAACATTAGCCTTCATGCTTTCTCATAATTGCTCTTCTTTAAAACTTGCCGTTTTGTTCCAGAGGACAAACAATATCTACTAGAAAATGTTGTCAATGTTTTTGCAAGACCATATCAACCAATTTTCTTTTTTGGTATTTCTTTTTGGTATAGGCAATAAAGCCAAATTTCTCATTGACTATATTTATTTATGTTTTTAAACAAAAACTGTTAGTACAAAAAAAAAGTCATTCTAAACCTTAGTGGAACACTTTTCTATCACCTAAATCAAAGTGTTCCAAAAATGTATGTATTCCCACCTTCCTATAAACTAATGCAAATCATCCTAAGATATATTTCAATATGTTCACACAAAATGGTAAAAGCTGCTAAAAAAAATAATAACATAAAAATATACCTTCAATATCAGATATATTAAAAAAAAAATGTATACATCAGTGGATAGAAATTTAGCACAATTCCCATTATAGGGACAAATATTGATTATATCAATGGTCCAGTGTCACTCAATATTTCCCCAAAAGTTCAAATATCATCCGTATGATAAAAAATGAATTGAAATGAATTGAATTAAAAAATGAACAGCTTGTCACTTCCACTTTTCAATGTGATTTCACCACCACTATGAATTGCGTGTGTGCCCTCTCCTTTCCTGATGGACCTTACAGAGCATACAAGGTCACATATAGTTCATAACACAGGCTCTGAGCACCTTCCACAGCAGCTTTAAATACCCTTTTCCTCCAAGGCTTCCTCAGTAAGGGTTAAAGTGGTTTTAAAGTCAGAATCATAAATAACTTAGGTCCCCTCTGTTTTATCAAGATACAAAGTACTGTGTGTCTGTTCTTTTAACACTCTAATCCAGTTCCGATCCTGACCTCCCTGGGGCCCTAAGCAAAATTTTGCTAAGGGGCCCTCTACCTGACCCATGATGCTGTGAGCTATGTAAACCATTAGCCTTGTGTCCAGTGCACACCATGCAGCCTTGTGTCCAGTACACATCATGCAGCCTTGTGCCCAGTGCACACCATGCAGTCTTGTTCCCACCATGCAGCCTTGTGCCCAATGCACACTATGCAGGTTTGTGCCCACAATGCAGCCTTGTGCCCAGTGCCCACCATGATGCAGCCTTGTGCCCTCCAAATGCAGCCTTGTGCCCAGTGTCCACCATGATGCAGCCTTGTGCCCACCATTCAGCCTACCTGTGCAGGGGAGGAAAGGAGAGGAACAGGAGAGCCGTGACGATGATCAGCACGCAGCGCAGGGAACACAGCGATAACAGCTTTCATTTCAATTGCCGTGTTCCCGCCGCTCAACGTCATATACAGCCCCGCCCCCTGGCCGGGGAACTTTGATTGTCAGATCATCCATCACCAGGATTGAACGTGTGATCTGTCTATCAAAGTCCCGGTACCAGGAGGAGGGGCTGTATCTGACAGCGAGCAGTGGGGAACAAGGCAATTGAAATGAAAACTGTTATCTCTGTGTTCCCTGCGTGCGCTGTGCTCGAAACATCTGGGCGTCTCTCTCTCTATTCCCCTCCACGATCGCTGGGAGAAGGACTCCCATTTCACAGTCCCACAGATTATCCCACCCAGCTTGGTGGCATCACTAGTCCTCCAACCTGACACATTGTATCCAATCCCAACTTTCTTTTTGGAAATATGGAATGTTTACAAAAAAGAAAAGACAAACACATATTGTCATTGTGCATGTACATTTAATATAAAACATCTGCTTGTCTGAGCTAAAAATGACTAAATTCAGTTCAGTTCCTTACTAACAAGGTGCTGACCAATGGCATTACCAAACAGACAGGCAGTACTTTTAGTGTTCTGTCAGTGCTCAGCCTTTTCACCCTGCAGCAGGCTTCACAGATAAAAAGAGAGAATGAGAGAGTCCTGAGCATCAGTCAGTTCACATATATAAATGCCTGTGGACAGCTGCGACTAATAATGAGATCTGACTACCAGGTCTACAAAGGCTCCAGGAACTAGAAAACAACTTATTAGGATTCATACAAAACAAAAAGTTGGAGCATCTCACCACTATGGGCATGTGGAAAATATAGGTGACACATACACACCTGCCAATGCCTGAAATATATATATATATATATATATATATATATATATTCAGAAGGGGGGGGCTTCTATTGCAACAAAAACAATCTCCCTTCTGTAATATAAAATAAAAGTTCAATAAGAGAGTTAGACCCGGTTCACACTGGGGCGGCACGACTTTGGGGGCGACTCGGCAAGGTGACCTGAAGACAACTTCAGAGGCGACTTGCAAAATGACTTCTGTATAGAAGTCAATGCAAGTCGCCCCGAGTCGCCCCCAAAGTCGTACAAGAACCTTTTTCTAAGTCGGAGCGACTTGCGTCGCTCCTATTAGAACGGTCCTATTGAATAGAAGGGGACACGACTTGTCAGGCGGCTGAGTCGCCTGACGAGTCGCTCCAGTGTGAACCGGCTCTTAAGCCTCGTACACACGATCTGATGGAATCTAATCCGATGGATTTTTTTTGTCGGATATCTGATGAAGCTGACTATCATCAGTCTTGCCCACACACCATCAGTCCAAAAATCTGACCGTGCCAAAACGCGGTGACGTAAAACACTACGACATGCTGAGAAAAATGAAGTGCAATGCATCAGAGCATGCGTCGACTTGATTCTGAGCATGCATGGATTTTTGACCGATGGACTTCCACACAGACGATTGTTTTTTTCTATTGTTTTTTTATCCATAGGAAACATTTTAAACATGTTCTATTTTTTTTCACCGAAGAAAAACAAATCGATGGGGCCCACACACGATCAGTTTGTCCGATAAAAAACGTCCATCGGTCGGTTTTCATAGGACAAACCGATCGTGTGTATAGGGCCTAAGACCCGGTGGTAGGAGAAGTGGAGTACTGGTCTTGCCCTGGACTCCTTAGCAGATATTAGCGGCTAATAGGTAACTGACATCTACTCCACTTGCTGAAATATTACTGATGACTTTGCTGATCCTTTAGGCAACATAAGTGTCATCTATAGCGCAAATTGACTATAAAACTAAATTTCTCATAAAACAGAACAAGCCATGCAGCTTTATTTGTCTGAAAATCACAACCTGGAGACTGGTAACATTGCTGTATGTTGTATCCATTTACACAGTGATCTTTAAATATTTTCAAAAAGATGAATACCAGGACTGTGTGCTTACAAATTAGAATTGTGGGATGACCGATTAAAAACTTGAAAATACTGTTTAAAGCCTACTGTCTCCTTTCTAATAAATTGACGTTAAATTCTCAACGTATCTGTAAAATGTATGAGATTTAATTTCAGCTTAAAAAGTAACATAAAATGATTTAGGCTCAACCTTCATTCTAAGGATTTTGTTTGCCAATCGTACTTTAAATAGAATCATTTTACTGCTTACACCATTTGCTCCATTACTCCTGTGGAAAAGCTTAGAAAATGCTTTAAATTATTTAACACTCATAGCCAATGACCGTGTAAATGTTTAATGTACAGCAGCATAGCAGTGAAATAACTTTTAGAAAACAAGCTGCCAATTCCTGGTATGTCATCCAGTATATCTGCAGGGATCCAGGAGATTAATCATATCTAGATTCCTGGCAGCAATGCACACGCTGCATGTCTGTGAAATGGTGGAGTACTGTGAAGTGGACAAGGGTTGACATGAAGAGAACAGAGCTGAATAATCAACTGCACAGTGCTCTTTTTCAAAATGTTTTATATATTTTCCTTTTATCTACCATATGTATTGTAACTTCGCCTTTGTGACCAACTTGATATTGTAAGAAAGAATGGCAAAACAACCATCTTTATTCTTTCTAGCTCATTCATGCTTTTAAAAGGATATCTTTGTATACAATGCAAATGTTCAGTATTTTATTATTATTATTATTATTATTATTATTATTATTAATATTTGGGAAGAAAGGACCTAGGTAGTGCACAGAGCAGTGATGATGAAGAAGGGTAGTGGCCTATAACAACCAATTTTCAGTTTTCTGTAGCCAGTTAACCACTTAAGACCCGGACCTTTTGGCAGCTAAAGGACCCGGGCAGTTTTTGCGTTTCGGCACTGCGTCGCTTTAACTGACAATTGCGCGGTCGTGCGACGTGGCTCTCAAACAAAATTGGCGTCCTTTTTTCCCCACAAATAGAGCTTTCGTTTGGTGGTATTTGATCACCTCTGCGGTTTTTATTTTTTGCGCTATAAACAAAAATAGAGCGGCAATTTTGAAAAAAATTCAATGTTTTTTACTTTTTGCTATAATAAATATCCCCCAAAAAGATATAAAAAACATTTTTTTCCTCGGTTTAGGCCGATACGTATTCTTCTACCCATTTTTGGTATAAAAATCACAATAAGCTTTTATCGGTTGGTTTGCACTAAATTTATAGTGTTTACAAAAAAATTTTCGTGACTGCGACATTATAGCAGACACTTCAGACAATTTTGACACATTTTTGGGACCATTGTCATTTTCACAGCAAAAAATGCATTTAAAATGCATTTTTTACTGTGAAAATTACAATTGCAGTTTGGGAGTTAACCACAAGGGGGCGCTGAAGGGGTTATGTGTGACCTCATTTGTGTTTCTAACTGTAGGGGGGTGTGGCTGTAAGTGTGACGTTATCGATTGTGTTTCCCTAGAAAAGGGAACACACGATCGATGACAGCGCCACAGTGAAGAACGGGAAGCTGTGTTTACACACAGCTCTCCCCATTCTTCGGCTCCGGGGAACGATCGCGGGACTCCAGTGGTCACGGAGCTTCGGACCGGGTTGCGGGAGCGTGCCGCGGCCCACGGCTGGGCACTTAAAGAGGACGTACATGTACGTGCTTGTGCCCAGCCGTGCCATTCTGCCGACATAAATGTGCAGGAGGCGGTCCTTAAGTGGTTAAGGAGTGTTATCTGATTGGCTGCTATGGATTATTGCATATCACCTTTGCTCTTCACCAAGGGTGTCAAACTTAATTTCATTGTGGGCCACATCAGCATTATGATTGCCCTCAAAAGGGCCGGTTGTATCTGTAAGATTAGATGTCCAGCGCATCCCCTCCCCTTACATTAGATGTCACCCCACCAACAGAAGTTGAGTCCCCTCTCTCCCTTACATCACAGTGCACCACCCTTACCTTATGATGCTGCTGCTGGGAAAAAGCTGGATGCATTGCTTGAAAGCAGAAAGTAAGGGTCTGGAAAAGGAGGGCTGGAGCTCTCCCGCAGGCCTTGTGTTTGACATCTGTGTTCTTTGCACAGATTTCCCTGTTCATTATGCCTATGCGAATTCAGACATTTTTGTAGACATGTCTCCAGCATCCCTTCAAATCCCATTTTTTAACCAATTGACCTCCGGTAGATTCATGACCTAGCCCCTTTTTGTGCCCCTGCATTATTTTAACTGACAATTGCGCGGTTATGCAGTGCTGTACCCAAATACAATTTATGAAATTTGTATCCCCACAAATGGAGATTTCTTTTGGTAGTTTGATCACCACTGCATTTTTTATTTGTTGCACTGTAAAAAAAAATATGAAATATGAAAAACCAAAAAATATAATTTTTACTTTCTGCTATAAAAATAAAAAAAATCTAATTTCTTCATAAATTTAGACCAGTAGGAATTCTGCTACATGTTTTTGGTAAAAAAAAAAGCCCAATAAGCTTATATTGCTTGGTTTACGTGAACATGGGATATATTCTGGAATTTTTATTTATATATATTTTTTATACTAGTGAAGGCGATGACCAGAGACTTATAGCGGAACCGCAATATTGCAGTGGACAATCGGACACTAACTGATACTTTTGACAGTTTGCAGGAACCAGTGACACTAATACAGTGATCAGTGCTTAAAATATGCACTGTCACTGAACTAATGACAATGGCTGGGAAGGAGTTGAACATTTAGGGAGATCGAAGGGTTAACTGTGTGCCTAGCCAGTGCTTGTGTTTACTATGTGTGCTGCTTTTATTAGGGGAATAACTTGTATAGCGCTACAAAAGCGAACTGAATCGCCTCAAGGTGCTTTGTATCCATTGTCGTCCTGATCCTTCAGAAGAGCTGTAGCCATGATTAAGCACTGATTAGTAGTGTAAAACGCGTAGGCTGTTATTCCCGTTTTCTGCTTGTTTTTGTAGTGCATTTTCCCATTTTTACATTAAAGACAACCTTTTTTGAAGTGCGGCTGTCCATCCTTTTTTCCTCTACTAATTGCTTTGTGCATTGCCGGCACCCTTGATCTCCTGAACAGTTGCTGATTGTTCAACACACCCACCTGGAGCGGTCTTCCCCTTTCTCTTGTTATCCTTCAGAAGAGGTGGGTCTTACGTTTTTTCTGAAGGCCCGATGATTTTCTTCCATACGGATGTCAGTTGGTAGAGCTTTCCATAGCCGTGGTCCTTGGACTGCGAATCTTCGTTCTCCTTTAGACTTGTAGCGGGACTTAGGGATTTGGAGTAGGTTTTGGTTGGTTGATCGAAGAACGCGATTGAGGTTGTAGTATTTTATTCCCTCGCATAAATATTGAGGGGTGATTCCTTGTGTACATTTGTGAGTGAAGCAGAGGGCCTTGAATGTAACCCGATCCTTTACGGCTAGCCAATGGAGGGTCCTCAGGGATGGGGGTGATTGATTCCCAGGGCTTTTTCCCGTTATCAGTCTGGCTGCTGTGTTCCACCTCTCCATCCCTCCCCCCTCAGAACTGAACTCTGCCTTGTTTACATAGGCAGAGCTCCGTTCTGTGTCTCTGCCCGGCGATCGGAGGGTGCCAGCAGACATCGAGTGCCTGACACCAGCAGATTGGCTTCTGCTTTCAATAATCACAGCAGGAGTGCCTGCGGGTGGTGCTTTTGCTCCCTGCAGGCAGAAGTGCAGTATTATATATATATATGACACTGAGCGGTCAGCAAGTGGTTACAATTTTTAAAGCTGTAGCTCTCAATTCAGTGATACCTGGTGACTTGATCAGTAGACATGTGCACAGAAAAAAATTTCGTATTTTTTTGTTCTGTTTCGTATCTTTCCGTAGGTTTGTTTCCGTTTTTCGTAAGACGCCCGTTTTCCTGTTTGTTGCCGTTCGTTTTTCGTACGACAAGATTTTTTCGTATTCCGATCATTTCGTATTTTCGTTACCGTTTTATTTTCGTACATGCGGGATGGTTCATTATTCTGTTTAATTCATGTTCGTTACTTGTTAGACAATAATTTTCGTGAATTTTCGTCAATGATTTGCATTCTGTGTTTTGGATTCCTTTTTCTGTTCGTGTTTTCGGTCGTGTGTTCATGTGACATCTATGACAATTTGTTGTGGATGTCATGCAGGGCCGGACTGGGAATGAAAACCAGCCCTGGAAATAATTTCATACCAGCCCCATAACATTATTATACCAGCCCCACAGCATAACGTCAGAGAGAGAGAGGGGGGTGCAACAATATGAGAGAGAGAGAGAGAGAGAGAGAGAGAGAGAGAGAGAGAGAGAGATGCAATGCTCTGCAGGCCAAAACAACTATAAATGCACATTTATTTTTACCTGAAAAATAAAAAATGAATAAAAAATCCACGAGAGAGACAGACAGAAAGGGGACTGCAATGGTGAGAGAGAGGGTGCATTGCTCTGTAGGCCAAAACAATTATAAACACAAATTTTTACCTGAAAAAAAAAGTTTGATTTAAAAAAAAAAAAAGAAATCCACGAGAGAGAGCCAAAGAGGGGCTGCAATGGTGAGAGAGAAAGGGAGGTGCAATGCTCTGCAGGCCAAAACAAATTATAAATGCACATTTTTATTTAAAAATAAATCCATGAGAGAGCAAGAGGGGCCGGGGTGCCATGGTGAGAGAGAGAAAGAGGGGTGCCATGGTGAGAGAGAAAGGGGGGTGCAACAGTGAGAGAGAGGGTGCTCAACGGTGAGAGAGAGGGTGCTCAACAGTGAGAGAGATGGTGCTCAACGGTGAGAGAGAGGGTGCTCAACGGTGAGAGAGAGGGTGCGCAGCGGTGAGAGAGAGGGTGCGCAGCGGTGAGAGAGAGAGGGTGCGCAGCGGTGAGAGAGAGGGTGCGCAGCGGTGAGAGAGAGGGTGCGCAGCGGTGAGAGAGAGGGTGCGCAGCGGTGAGAGAGAGGGTGCGCAGTGGTGAGAGAGAGGGTGCGCACCGGTGGGAGAGAGGGTGTGCAACGGTGAGAGAGAGGGAGTGCAACAGTGAGAGAGAGGGTGCAACGGTAAGGGGGAGCGTGCAACGGTGAGTGGGAGCGTGCAACGGTGAGTGGGAGCGTGCAACGGTGAGTGGGAGCGTGCAACGGTGAGTGGGAGCGTGCAACGGTGAGTGGGAGCGTGAGAGTGCAACGGTGAGAGAGTGCAACGGTGAGAGAGAGTGAGAGAGTGCAACAGTGAGAGAGAGAGAGAGAGAGTGAGAGTGCAACGGTGAGAGAGAGAGCAACGGTGAGAGAGTGCAACAGTGAGAGAGTGAGAGAGTGCAACGGTGAGAGAGAGTGAGAGAGTGCAACAGTGAGAGAGAGAGAGAGAGAGAGTGAGAGTGCAACGGTGAGAGAGAGAGCAACGGTGAGAGAGTGCAACAGTGAGAGAGTGAGAGAGTGCAACGGTGAGAGAGAGTGAGAGAGTGCAATGGTGAGAGTGAGAGAGTGCAACGGTGAGAGAGAGCAACAGTGAGAGAGAGAGAGAGTGCAACGGTGAGAGAGAGAGCAACAGTGAGAGAGTGCAACGGTGAGAGAGAGAGCAACAGTGAGAGAGAGTGCAACGGTGAGAGAGAGAGAGAGTGCAACGGTGAGAGAGAGAGAGTGAGAGTGCAACGTTGAGAGAGAGAGAGAGAGAGAGTGCAACAGTGAGAGAGAGAGTGCAACGGTGAGAGAGAGAGAGTGAGAGTGCAACGGTGAGAGAGAGAGAGTGAGAGTGCAACGGTGAGAGAGAGAGAGTGAGAGTGCAACGGTGAGAGAGTGCAACGGTGAGAGAGAGAGAGTGTGAGAGTGCAACGGTGAGAGAGAGAGAGAGAGAGAGTGAGAGTGCAACGGTGAGAGAGAGTGTGCAACGGCGAGAGAGGGGGGTAGCAAAGGTGACAGAGGGGGGGGGGGTGAACCATGCTATGGTGAGAGTCTGAGAGACTCTCACCATAGCATGGTGCACCCCCCCCCCTCTCTCTGTCACCTTTGCTACCCCTGCAAATTGTAATCTGCATAATAATCTCTCTCTCACCATTGCATGGTGCACCTACCCACCCCCCCTCCTCCCGAGATTATTGTACAGATTACAATTTGCAGGGGTAGCAAAAGCGACAGAGGGGGGGGCACCATGTAGAGGGGGAGGGGGGCACCATGCAATGCCTGGTGAGAGAGAGGGAGAGATTGTTATAAAATTACAATATTCAGGGGCAGCAAAAGTAGGTGACACTGACAGAGAGAGGAGAGGGGGGGCCCGGGGGGGGGCTGCTCCGTGCAATGGTTCATTATACTGTAATTTGCAATTTATGTGTTCACCTGACCTGAGTTCCTGTGCTCCAACTCCGAGGGCGGCCGACGCCATTCACTCCTCCTGTGCCCTCACTTGTGACCTCCCTGCAGACAGACATAGTGGGCGGGGCTGGCGCCGCACAGGCAGATGGAAGTTGGAAGGGGAGATAGAACAGAAGAACCACAGCGTTCTGACGTTCTCCTGCTCGGCTCCTCCCCGCAAGGGTGACATGATCACGCTGATTCCTCCGCAGGCGTAGGATCCGATGAAAAGGAAAGTGTGGCGGCCGCAACCCGCCGGCCAGTCGCTTCTTTTCCTGACATGCATGACAGTGATGACACGGCGACACGGCAATCTATCCCTCCCTGCATAATTTATAAAGTGCGATGGCCGCGGCTGTGGCGATGGCGGCCGCAGCCCGCCGCTGTGTTAGCTGTAAGCGAGACAAAAGCAGCCTCAGGGCACTGAATGCAGGCGGCCTACCGGGAATTTTCCCGGGATCCCGGTAGGCCAGTCCGGCCCTGATGTCATGTGGGCATGCGACTGAAGATACGAACAGAAAAAGGATTTTCGTCATTTTGTACTTTCGTAAATATATCGCGGGATTCGCGGCACTTTCAACACGCGGCTCATCCATATTAACGATTGTTAAGCCCCATACACTTGGTCAGACTTTTTTAACAACAAACATAAAAACGATCGTTTTCCATTCGTTCTCAGAAAATTTGTTCGTTTTTAAACTCCATCAGAAAACCATTTTTGGGTTCAAAAGTCTGGCCAACTGATCTCCCTTCAGATGAAAATCCACAGAAAAGTTTATTTGGCTTTACTGTACTACTCAGCACAAAACAGAAGCTGCTTTACTAACTACACTCACTGCCCATTCAAAAAAACGAAAATTACATCTGTGGCAAGGGATTTGCATTCTGTGTTTTGGGTCCTTTTTCCTTTGGTGTTTTCGGTCATGTGTTCGTGTGACATCTGTGGCAAAAGATTTGCATTCTGTTGAATCCAAAATACGAACAGAAAAAAGGAATTCAAAATACAGGGTGCGGGTCTTTTGTTGTGGATGTCGTGTGAGCATACGACTGAGGGTGCGAACAGAGAAGGGATTCAAACAAGATACAGAGTGCAAACCGTTTGTTGTGGATGTCGTGTGAACATACGTCTGAGGATACGAGCAGAGAGGGGATTCAAACAGGATACAGAATGCAAATCTTTTGTTGTGGATGTTGTGTGAACATACGGCTGAGGATACGAGCAGAGAGGGGATTCAAACAGGATACAGAATGCAAATCTTTTGTTATAGATGTAATTTTAGTTCTTTTGCCGTTTTCGTTTTGTCGTATTTTTCGTCAGATCGTTTGTTCGTATTTGCGTTTGTTCGTTATGCGGCTCATTCGTAATCCCGTCGTTTTCGTATTTTGGTGCTTTAATTTTTTCGTATGTACACATTATTCTGCGGGTACGAAAATGAACATTTTCGTATGAAAATAACATTCGTACGAACGGGAATGCACATATCTATTGATCAGGTCCTTCTTATAAAAGTGTGACAATGCTTTGTTGCTCCCTTGTGTTGTCATCATGTCATACAGGATTCCAGTGGAGATTACGTGGAAGAAAAAAGATGAAAAATAGTTTCATAAAAAAAAAAAAAAGTTGGATTGTTTATGACACAGTGCTTTAGTAAACTAAATGTCATTCTGTTAGGAGTTTTATCTTTTTTTAACAAAAACATGTTTTACTGGCAATATCATAAAAATAATAATTGCCTCAATGGCAAAATAGTCCATGGACTATGTTTTATTTCAGATTGTTGCCATCTGATCACCATGGTACCATTTCTTATCAGTTTAGAAAAGTAGATAAAGGCACATTAGTGATCTGTCTGAAGTAGACACTTGGACGTTTGTCTGTAGTAACTTCCCCAAGCTGTGGCTCAAAATAATAATCTCCTGAAGCTTGATTTTAGTTTTCCAGCTGCCCACATCTTAATTCCCCCTACAGGCAGTATATTGTTTTTGCTTGACTAAGTTGTTTGCATGAGACATATATTACTTTACAGTAACTTTGATATAGCTATATGAATGGACAGTGGTACATGAATAGTTTTGATTTCTGTTTGTCGATTTGTTGAGCTTGACATTTCTCTGGACTGTGTCGTTATAATACATGATGATTTCATTTGGTAATGACTGATGGTTGCTGGAGTACTGCAGTTCAATTTCCTTTATCTTGCAAACAACAGCTGGTTCCTTCCTATGTGTTTGAAACAAAACAAGTAGCAAAATACGTGTGTGTACTACTTATACATATATGATGAATGATTATCATTTATGAAAGCAAGGGCAAAACAAATATTTTTTTTTTCTTATAGCAATCAGGTTTTAGCTGTAATTCTCTAAGCAGCTTCAACAGCCGCATGTGATATTTAATAGTTAAAGGGATGCCCAAAAAATTGTATGGGGGGGCTGGGGGCAGCACAGGAAAATATACCAATGCAAACATTTTTTTTTTAAATTCCATTCAGCCAGGAGCAGTGATATTTTAAACGCTTAAAGCAGAACTTCACCCAAAAGAGAAAGTTGCGCTTCCCCTCCCCACCCTCCTCCTTTACATTTGGCAAATTATTTTTTGGGGGGAGCAGGTACCCGATTTGGAAATCAGGTACTTCCACAATTCGCCCCCTCCTTACCTCGCAGACTACTGGGACACATCACAGGTCCCAGGAGACTGGAGGGCCAATATCAAAATGCAGCACGGCAACGCACATGCACAGTTTGGCTTTACTGTTGGTTTCCCTTAGTGATGATGTTGGCGCCTGCACTCAAAGCTGATTGAAGAATCTGCTGGGTCACACCGCTCAAAAGGCAGCCTGTGAGATACGAGGCTGCTGTAAAAGCTTGGGTGCCTTCCTGGTCTGCAGCCAGCTACATATGGGAAAAGCAAAAAAAGCGGCGGCACTTCCAGAAATAAAAACTCCTTTATTGTAAATCCATTAAAAGATGAAGCATGACATGCACTCACAATTCACGGAATATCAGTAGACGTGTTTCCCACTCTTGTGCTTATTCATTACTGAATATAATCAGTAATGAATAAGTCCCAAACAAGGTCCCAAACAAATTCCCGAACAATGTCAAAAATATATATAACAAAATGTCCAATAAAAAAGGGCAGAAAGTATATAACGCAATCACAAAAATAAAATCAATAATAAAAAAAAAGAATAAACTTGTATGTAACAAACAATCCCAATGGTATCACTAGCCAAATGACAGCTCCCAAGCTGTCATCAGCTATATAAGGAAAGGGGTAGGGATAGTGGTGACACTAGGTGGCCATATTTAGTCAATGATGTAACCCCTCCCATCACTGCCCATTTTTCCTACATGGCTGTGCATTCCAGTGTAAGTAAAAGGGCTGGGGTCATTGTTTGGTAAAAATACAGCACCTGCTGCTTCCTTAGGAACAATTGGCAGTCCAAAGCTCTCACTTCCACACCACAAGTTGCAAATGTTATAAATTTACATTTGGACCAAACACTTAGGTTATCCCTAGTCCGTTATAGTGGTATAACTGTTAAAAAAAAGGCAACAACCAATCTAGCTACTTGCTCTTGAACTTGAACTGTAAGTCCTCTTCTGAGCAGGGGAACTGATGACCTGATAACCAATCTGGTTAGAGATGTTCTGCCTTGACTGACTTTTCAGCACTCTTCTGAGCATGGTACCCATGGATGTAATGTCAAATATGATTTTAGATTTTCTGCCCTGGCTCATCTGTCAGCATTCCTTTTAAGGGGGAAACTTTGAGACCTGACAACTAGTGATGGGTAAATGTTTTTTGGGCTTGATTCAAGGACACATTTGAATATATCCAACACAAATCTTTAATCTTTAAAGTTTAATACAGGTTTCTTTGAAGTCAGTGAGAGGTGAATCTTAAAAAACAGTCCTATCTATTTTCAGAGCTGATAGGCAATGAATACCCCTTTAAAATAAGGTGGTCTCCAGATACCCCCACACATGAATGTGTAAGGTTAGTCCCCAAAAAAATAAAAAATTAAAGTTACTATTGAAATAAACACCATACGTTTGAAGTCTTTCAATAACTTTCATGTGGGGGTGAATATCTGATGGAAGCCCCATAATTATAATAGCCCCCATATCTACTGGGCCAGGGATGTGGGACAAAGTGCTTTGCTGGGATGGCCACCCTTGCATGGTAGGCACTTACAAACTCACTGCTCCCTCTTTGGTTATTTGCTGGCAGCCAGGCTGCATGCATGGTGGGAAAGGGCCTGATATGGATCTTGGCACAGGTTCACACTGGGCTGCGGGATTGAAGCCGTGCAAGTTCAGCTGAACTCGCACAATTTTACTCCCGCTTGTCAGCCTTGATTTCGGCCGCGATTTCAGAGACATCTGTGCAGGTTTCTGCACAGATGTCAATGTAAATCACAGCCTGAAATCGCAAAAAGTAGTACTTAAACTACTTTTTGAAATTGGTGCAGTGCCGCAGATGCAGCATTGCACTGATTAGGACTGCAAATGCCGCCGATTTGAAATGCAATTTGACATGTCAAATCGCATTGCAAAGCGCACCAGTGTGAGCCAGGACTTACAATTTGTCTTAGATGAGGGCCTGGTATGAATTTTGGGTTTATCCCATGCTTTTTTCTTTTTGTGCAGGTTGTAAAGGTGCTCAACCAATGACCATGTGACTACTGGCATCCTAACAACCAATGGACACAGGGAGCTAGCCTGCACAACATTATTGATTGCAGACAGCACAGTCAGTTACCTATCGCCACTAAATGAATTACTATTGTCACTAAATGAAGAGTAGCCAGAGATTCACACAGACGAACAAGCCAGATCTGGCCATTTAGTTCACCTAGTCTGCAGGTTGCAAATATAAGGAGTTTTGTTCAAACTCTGCATGACTGCAGATGTAAACCTCATCCATACTGACAGCCAATCTGGGACAAGATGCCTGGACCTGGCCAGGATCAGGTGCCAGCTACTAAGAAAAAAATAATAAATGTAAGTTTTTGTGGAACCCCTCCCCCCACTGTCATGGGAAGGGGTGGGGATGAGTTGGATGAGGATTGAGGTGCTTAGCAATCCTATATACAGGTGTAACATGTTGCTGAAGGTGGAAATATATGCCCATATTTTAAGTGCCCCTTTTTGCCTCCCATGGATATCAGCATAACCTCAACTAAAGTGTTCATTACTTTCATGTTTTAAAATAACTGCAAATTTACATCTTATTTCATTGCAAAGTATTTGCCATACTAAAGACAGAAATAACAAGCTGGATAATAACTTTTTGAGTTTGCAGCAATACGTTTTAGGAATTATCAATGCACAGATTTGGTTTAAAAAAACATTTCACATATTCACAGAACATGGTGCTTTTAATGAAGAGAGCTGTAGATGAAAAATAGGATAAAGGTAAAACTGAAAATATTTGACTGGATTGGAACATTATGTTGTCATTGTAAAACTAGTGAATAGTAATTTTGTCATGCATATATCACAACTTTTAGGAGCCACACATATTCCCAATTGTCTTAATAGTCAGATAGTCCTTGATTTACAAAACGTGCATAATATTTTACATGAAGGAATATATTTTGAAAAAGAAGCAGAATCCAGTTATTTGGAGCTTTATTGGCAGGAGTTTTTAAAGGTGCCTTACCGGGAGCAGGGGGTGAATACTGCCATAGCATAGGCACATACGATCTTGATGCTGAAACCCTCACTTGCAGGTTGCTGGGAGTGAGTAGAATGTGTGTGGAAATGACTACACTAGGTCTTTTATAGGAATCATAGATACAATCATTTTATATGGTTACAGTGTAAAAAGGCAAGTATACTAGCTGAACTGAAAAATGATTTCATTACTTTAAAAGGAATGCATAGCTGTGCAAAAAAGGAAGTACTTTCACTAAGGTGAATTCCTGAATTATTTTGCCAGGTCCATGACCCTTGAACAAGCAGGAATTCATGGTAGTGGCAAACATGAATCTCAACTCCCATAATAAAGACAAGCTGTTAAAATTCCTATCACATAAATCAACAAGTTAGTTACTGAAAAGTGATTTTAAAAGAGCTCTAAATGTATATGTTGACAGATGGTGAAGTGTGGACGCTTATGCATTAGCTCAAGTATGAATTGTAAGCTTGTTGGCTTGGCTTCCCCAAAAATTCAACATTTTGCTTAAAAAAGTATTAGGCAATCAGTCGGAAGAAATCGAATCCTGGCAACGCTTACAACATGAAGGGAGCGTTTTTTCATTGTGGCGCGCAATTCATATGTGCTCATTAGCTGGCTTTCTCCTGTAGGGGAAAACTGCTCTGATTCCCGTGGATAACTTTTGGGATCTGGTCCAGACAGATAGCTGTGAAAAAAAAGTTTGTAATTTGAAACACCTTCAAAAAGAACTACACAAATACCAAAAGTTAATATCACATCATGGAGATGCATAATCCATATAAAGGGGTATGCAAACCAGTGGTTTGTTCGAGACCTTACAGATATTGCATAACATAAAAAAAAAAGCTTTGGCCCTCAGTAATTAAAGTGGGCTTAGGAGTTAAAAAACGACTGAAGCGAACAAAGCAGTTAAATGATTTTACAGACTAATGCCCTGTACACACGATCAGATGTCTGATGGAAAATAATCCGATGGATTTTTTCGTCGGATATCCGATGAAGCTGACTTTCATCAGTCTTGCCTACACACCATCAGTCAAAAATCCGATCGTGTCCAACACGGTGATGTAAAACACTACGACGTGCTGAGAAAGATGAAGTTCAATGCTTCCGAGCATGCGTCAACTTGATTCTGAGCATGCATGGATTTTTGACCGATGGACTTCCCCACAGACGATCGTTTTTTTCTATCGTTTTTTTATCCATAGGAAAAATTTAAAACAGGTTCTATTTTTTTTCACCGATGGGAAAGAAAACAATAGGGCCCACACACGACAAACCGATTGTGTGTACAGGGCTTAAGTCTGTCAGAATTTGGCCGTGATGGCATTTTTGTAGACATTTGGCATACCACCAGGGGCATTTTCATAGACATGGTTGGCTTAGACCACCAGGGGCAGAGTGGAAGTGACATATAGTTATATAAGCACTGTTTTCTGGGTCATTTGATAACAGTTTTTCCTGGTGGTTTAAACACAATACTGACTTAACAAAACGAAATGTTCTGATAAAAAATCTTCAGATTTTAATAGTTAATGTAGTCAAGAAAAGCAAAGTTATATTGAAGTCATGATTTTAAAACAGTAGTATCTAGAAAGTGTAAGCTGAACACAGAAAAAGAGGAAATACAGTGCCTTGAAAAAGTACTCATTCCCCTGAAGTGGAAGGAACATTATAAATGGTTTTCAAAATTTTGCATTAGTATTCAGCCCCCCTGAGTAATACTTTATAGAACCACCTTTTCACTGCAATTACAGCTGCAAGTCTTTTTGGGGATGTCCCTACCAGCTTTGCACATCTAGAGAGTGAAATTTTTGCCCATTCTTCTTTGCAAAATTGCTCAAGCTCTGTCAGACTGGATGGAGAGCGTCTGTGAACAGCAATTTTCAAGTCTTGCCACAGATTCTCAATTGGATTTAGGTCTGAACTTTGACTGAGCTATTCTAACACATGAAGATGCTTTGATTTAAACAATTCCATTGTATCTCTGGCTGTATATTTGGGGCTGTTGTCTTGCTGGAAGGTGAACCTCCACTCCAGTCCCAAGTCTTTTGCAAACTCTTATGCTGAGTACACACGATAGGAATTTACAACAATAAAAGTTCGATAGGAGCTTTTGGTCGAAAATTCTGACCGTGTAGGCCCCATCAGACTTTTTCTGTCGGAACTTCCGACAGCAAACATTTGAGAGCTGGTTCTCAAATTTTCGACAGGAAAACTTCTTGTAGGAAATTCCAATCGTCTGTATGCAATTCCGACACGAAAAAAAAAAAACACGCTTGCTCTGAATCAATTTGACGCATGCTCAGAATCATTGAACTTAATTTTTCTTGGCTCGTGGTAGTGTTGTACGTCACTGTGTCGTAAAAAAAACAAGATTTTCTTGTTGGAATTTCCGATTATGTGTACGTGGCATAAAATGTTTTCTTCTAAGATTGCCCTGTATTTGGCTCCATCCACCTTACCATCAACTCTGACCAGCTTCCTTGTCCCTGCTGAAAAAAGTGCTGTGTTCAGGGTGATGTCCAGTGTTTTGTGCTGCACATAGCGTTTTGCTTTTAGACCAAACAGTTAAATTTTGGTCTCATCTGACCAGAGCACCTTATTCCACATGTTTGCTGTGTCCACCACATAGTTTCTCTCAAACTGCAAATGGGATGGGACCCCAATAGAGCTGAATTCTTGACTTTATTTGATAGTTTATTCCCTCCCACCTACTGCAATTCCCTATTGTTAAAGGAAGGGTGATCTTAATGTCATGTAAGGAGCTGTAGCAGGAAACTTGTACTAAGAGGAACATAAAAGCTATCAGTATTGACCTTCACCTCAAATACTAATTTCCTGGTTCTACCTGACCTTAGTCAGGGTGAGCAACCTGAAACAAGCACAGAAATTTGTTTCCAATCTGCACACTGGTTCTGGTTGGTGGCTCAACACTAAAGCCACTGAATCGTAGTAAACAGCCAGGGGCATTGAACAAGTCTTTTTAGAAGGGGAGGTCTGCAATGGCAGAATCTATACTTCTTGGTACTAGATTCCTGTAAACTATAAAGCTTAGCTTAAAGGGCAAGTGGTTCAGAGTGCACACTTGGTGCAGCTACACTAGTGTTTCTCAGCCAGGGTGCTGTGGCACCCTGGGATGCCGCAAAGAGCCCTCATGGGTGCTGCTGCAAAAGGACAAAACGCTTGCTATATGCTAACTCCTGTTTACAGACAGGAGGGAGAATTCATAGCCCGCAGCCCTCCTCCTGACTCTCTCCTCTTCTTTGCTGCTATCTGTATTCTTGTCTGCTACCTAGAATGCTTTTCAGGCTGCCCGCCCGTATCCTACCAACTAATGACACCATCAGTTGCTAAGGACACAGCCTTATGGGTTGCTGACATGAGTAAAGATAGCAACAGAGAGGAGTAGAAAGCTGGGAAGAGGTGGAGGCTGTGCTCTCTCCCTCTTATCTGTGCACAGGAGTTAACACCAAGCACTCACAAATTGGAGTTTACAGGATTTTATTACTGCTCCCCATCTCTCCCCCAGACTGCTGAAGACAAGAGGGAGTAGGGTGATAGCACAGCCCACACCTCCCCTGGATTTCTCCTCCTCTCTTCTGCTGTCACTACTCCTGTAGTGATTAGAGGGATGTAGGGGGATGAGGTTTAGTGCTAAGAGGGGGAATTTGAAGGGGGAAGGAGGAACACAATTTATGCTACAAGGGTTGATGGGGTGATTTGGGAGGGGAGGGGGGATTTTTGCTAGTGAGGGGGACTTGGGGGGGGGGGGTATCTCCCTCACAAACTACATTTCACAGCAAGTGCAAAATCATGCATTTTCCTACATAGCACAACAATGTACTGTCTCTTGTAGACATGCACAAGTGCCATTAATGCTTAATGGACCCCTATGCATTTACCAAATGCGTGTGCATTTTCGCCTGCTAAAATGCTTGGTGGTACAGTGTGATTTTAAATAACATTGCAGGACTTATTTTGCGTGCAAAAAAAGCATGTGCGCTTAGACGCCAGACCTCCAATTCTAAAGGGATGCCTTGACTGAAAAAAGGTTGAGTAACACCGTTCTACACGGTGCTTGAGAATAAATATTCCCATGTAACCAATACAATTACTCTTCATAAACTTGTGAATAGTCCTATCAAAAGGAAACATTGATAGGTCCTCAGGCTAAATTGTCTTAATGATATGGGTAACTACAGATGTTATTAGGAATGTGTCAGTGATGTATTATTTTATTTAGCATATGCAATAAGTATTCTTAGATTAACTTTTAAATCGTGTACCTTTTCAATTTATTTTAGTAAATCTCTGATGTGTGACAGTGTTTGTATTTTTAAAAGGAATATTGTACATCTGTTATATATGTCACAAAAATATACCTGTTTAATTCCGTAACTTGTCTAGCTAAAAAACCCTAGTATTACTGTGCACAGTACTTATTAGAATGCAGCATATGCGCTCACACACAATTAAAAAACTACGCATTTACACATAAAACATAGTGGTGTGCTTAGCAAATGTGCGCTGCTGGCTTTGGTTGTCCAAATCCAGTGAAACACATACAAATGAGAATGAAGAAAGAAAAAAAAAGTCAGGAGGGGAGCTGGGTCAAGTGACCAGCCAAAGTCACGTGACCGGTTTTCCACCAATCACGAAGCTGTCGCTGCTCCATTAAGCAGCAGGAGCTTCATGGGGCTCAGCTGGCTACACACTGCAGCCCAATTGTTACCATTGGGATGGTGTGCATACAGAAGCACAATTTAACAGAGAACAGATAAGAATATCTGCTCTTCATTTTATATATATATATATATATATATATATATATATATATATATATATATATATATATATATATATATATATTTATTCATAAGAACTTTATTTTATAAATTCACAGGATTGCAGAAAATACCAAGAGCATATCACAGTAACATACAGCTATGTCAAAGGTATATCACCAAAGATAAGCTTTTGGAAACACCTATCAGGTGGAGGAGGACAACACAGGTACTTAGGCCCAGATTCTCGTACGAGTTACGCCGGCGTATCTCCAGATACGCCGTCGTAACTCTGAGTTTGAGGCGTCGTATCTATGCGCCTGATTCTTAGAAGCAGTTACGCATAGATTTGTATTAGATCCGACCGGCGTAAGTCTCTTACGCCGTCGTATCTAAGTTGCATATTTACGCTACGCCGCCGCAACTTTGGTTTGAGAATACTGCACTTGCCTGTCAAAGTTGTGGAGGCGTAACGTAAATAGGATACGTTACGCCAGCACAAAGATGCGTGCTTCTACGTGAATCCGGGCCTTAGTAACCACTTGCTTACTGGGCACATATACCCCCCTCCTGCCCAGGTGAAATTTCAGCTTTCGGCACTGCATCGCTTTAACTAACAATTGCGCGGTCGTGCGACGTGGCTCCCAAACAAAATTGACGTCCTTTTTTCCCCACAAGTAGAGCTTTCTTTTGGTGGTATTTGATCGCCTGTGCGGTTTTTATTTTTTGCGCTATAAACAAAAAAGTGAGACAATTTTGAAAAAAATACAATATTTTTTACTTCTTGCTATAATAAATATCCCAATTTAAAAAAAAAACAAAACATTTTTTTTTCTCAGTTTAGGCCGATACGTATTCTTCTACATATTTTTGGTAAAAAAAAAAAAAAAAAATCGCAATAAGCGACTGGTTTGCGCAAAAGTTATAGTGCTTACAAAATAGGGGACAGAATTATTATTTTTTAATTATTTTTTTTTACTAGAAATGGCGGCGATCTGCGATTTTTAATGGGACTGCGGCGTTATGGCGGACACATCGGACACATTTTTGGCGCCATTCACATTTATACTGCGATCAGTGCTATAAATATGCACTAATTACAGTATAAATGTGACTGGCATTGAAGGGGTTAACACTAGGGGGTGAGGAAGGGGTTAAATGTGTGTCCTATATAGTGTTCTAACTGTAGGTGGAGGGGGGGTGACTGGGGGAGGAGACCGATCTGTGTCCCTATGTACAAGAGACACAGATCCGTCTCCTCTCCAGAGACAGCACCGCTGTCTCTGTGTAAAACGGCAATGAGAGATGATCTCATATGTTTACATATGAGATCATCTCTCATTGGCCGCACAGATCGCATCGCGAACGGCCACTCTGATTGGCCGTTCGCGGCGATCTGTAATTGGCTGTGTCCGAGGGACACGGCCAACACAGATTTTCCCCGCAGCGCGCTCTGGAGCGCGCGCGGGGACCGCCCTAAGGGGCGGACGTCAATTGACGGCAGTTTGGAGATTGGGATCCGCACTGTAGCCGTCAATTGACGGCAGGCGGATCCCAAGTGGATACAGAGCACGAACAAGGTAATCAACAAGTGGGGTAGCCCCCCTACTGGAACCCTGCAGAGAATATAGCCCATATTGGGAAAGGTATCTACAACTTTCCTGACTTCTATAAATTCTATTATGAATGAATACATTTACATTGAATAGTATTCGTTTATATATTTTTTTATTATTTACTTTATTTAAATCCATCTGCTTTTCTAATTAACCACTTGGCGTCTTATGCCGTGTACACACGATCAGAATTGTTTGATGGAATTTACCTTTAAAAAAAAAGAATTGTTTGATGGAAAATTCCATCGGATTTTACTCTGTCGGAATTCCGATAAAGTTGACTTCCATCAGTCTTACATACACACTGTCAGACTAAATTTCCGACCGTCCAAAACGCGGTGACGTAAAACACTACAACAAGCTGAGAAAAATGAAGTTCAATGCTTCCAAACATGCGTCGACTTGATTCTGAGCATGCGTGGATTTTTTCTCTGTTATCGTTGCACACAGACAATAGGAATTTCAGATAATTTTTTTTGCATCGGAAAAAAAAATACAACGTGTTCTATTTCTAAACACTGATGAAAAGTCTAAAGGGGCCCACACACGATCAGAATTTCCGATGAAAAAAGTCCATCTGACTTTTTTCATCGGAAATTCCGATCGTGTGTACGCAGCATAAGGGTAAAGGAAATCTAAATCTAAAATCTTCCACCAAATAACAGCCCAAAATAAATTTTCCTGCTCCTGTCGATCGCAGTGATGCCACATATGTGTAGGTTAGGTGTTGATTGTAGTACAGCCCAAAATCAATAGTGCCCATTTTGCTTCTTTTTTTCTTTAACCAACCTAAAACACACTGACCTTGACCTTCGACCCTGACCTTGACCCAAATACTAACTCTGGCACTGACCTAGATCAACCCTTGATCTAGGTTTTTTTTTTTTTTTTTTTTGTATTAATATTATTATTTATTTATTTACACATATTTTTCTCTGCAAGGAGAGAGAGAGATACTAAGTAAGGAAATAACTCCGGGAGACATATCGCCGGTCACAGCGAGTGCGGGGACCGCTGCAGCAGCTTTGATCTTAGGTAAGTATTTCATAATGAGCTGGTATGCGATGCATACTAGCTCATTATGCCTTTGTCGTGCAGATTTTTTTTCTTTTTTTTTTTTGAGAGAGAGAGTTTACAATCACTTTAAGCATCTTGTGATTTGGTTGAATAGGATATTTTATAATAGATACACAGTGTAACTGGATGAACTAAAATCCCCCCATCAGATTGCAGTTTTATCCACAGTGGATGTTACAAAATAGGGACATGTGATGGTATGTTGCTGACCATTTATTACATCATTGCAATAATTGATATACTGTAAATAATACAAATTATACAACTATTAAAGTTTGTATTATTTAAATCGACAAAAGCAAACAGCAGCCACTGATGGGAACATATGTTCTAAAATAGTTTATTAATTTGCTTCTTTACTTCCATAACATTGCTGTTTACAAAATCATGGTGGTCTACACTTAGCAGAACAATCATATTAGCATGGTTTGCATTTGGATGGGCAATAACTGTGTGATCATTTTTGCCACCCAGATCCTTAGCTGGATAATATGTTGAGAAAACCTTTCACCCTAGAGGGAGGTAGGCATGCCTGAAATAATTTATAACACCTGCTTCAGCTGTTTCCTAACCTGGCAACAGCCCCATTTGGTAACCAACCGTCTATGCTGGCAGACTGACATAAAAACACAAAACGAACATTCAGTATTCCCTGATTTGGATTTGAACATTAGAAAGGCATGTAGCTAGTGGTAAATTATATATAACCTTTATGCCCTAGCTTTAAGAGTTCTAAATCTTTCATAACATAATAAAGAATTTTTGCTTCAAACTAATTTTAATTGATGGGCAGAATTACATTTGCTTTAAGTACAGAAACGTTTCAGAGAGGCGTTGAGCTATAATTTTTATAATATTCACTAGTGATGACATAATATTTTCACACTGGGTGGGGGTGGGGGGGCACATATATCTATATTTCCTGGCGGGAAAGTTAGGCAAGTGCTACCACGATCTTGCTATCTATGGTTGATCAGTTCAAAAGGTTAGAAGAGACTGTTGACGTATAGCATGAGCTCTTACTGCATCCACTGTTGGTCTCTCCTGCCTGGGACTAAAAACTAAGCTCGTGATCGCAGAAACCAACATAATGTTTTCTGAATACTTGTCATATTGTACATTTTGTATTTAAAAATAATAAATCAAAGGAAATGTAGTGTTCAGTAGTTTATGAATGTTTTGTCAAAAGCAATAAAAATATATATATGTAAACCCTCACCTTGCAAAACAACCCATTCAGTTTAAGATATAAATGAGAGGTAATGTGTTTTATATACACTATATTACCAAAAGTATTGGGACACCTGTCTTTACATGCACACAAACTTTAATTGCATCTCAGTCTTCGTCTGTAAGGTTCACTATTGAGTTGCCCACCCTTTGCATTTATAGTGGGTACGGAAAGTATTCAGACCCCCTTAAATTTTTTACTCTTTGTTATATTGTAGCCATTTGCTAAACTCATTTAAATGTATTTTTTCCTCATTAATGTACACACAGCACCCCATATTGACAGAAAAACACAGAATTGTTGATATTTTTGCAGATGTATTAAAAAATAAAAACTGAAATATCACAGACCCTTTGTTGTGACACTCATATATTTAACTCAGGTGCTGTCCATTTCTTCTGATCATCCTTGAGATGGTTCTACACCAGGGATATGCAATTAGCGGACCTCCAGCTGTTGCAAAACTACAAGTCCCATCATGCCTCTGCCTCTGGGTGACAAGCTTGTGGCTGTCAGAGTCTTGCTATGCCTCATGTGACTTGTAGTTCTGCAACAGCTGGAGGTCCGCTAATTGCATATCCCTGTTCTACACCGTCATTTGAGTCCAGCTGTGTTTGATTATACTGATTGGACTTGATTAGGAAAGCCACACACCTGTCTATAGAAGACCTTACAGCTCACAGTGCATGTCAGAGCAAATGAGAATCATGGAGGTCAAAGGAACTGCCTGAAGTGCTCAGAGACAGAATTGTTGCAAGGCACAGATCTGGCCAAGGTTACAAAAACTTTTCTGCTGCACTTAAGGTTCCTAAGAACCATAATCCTTAAATGGAAGACGTTTGGGACAACCAGAAACCCTTCCTAGAGCTGGCCGTCCAGCCAAACTGAGCTATCGGGGGAGAAGAGCCTTGGTGAGAGAGGTAAAGAAGAACCCAAAGATTACTGTGGCTGAACTCCAGAGATGCAGTCGGGAGATGGAATAAAGTTGTATAAAGTCAACCATCACTGCAGCCCTCCACCAGTCGGGGCTTTATGGCAGAGTGGCCTGACAGAAGTCTCTCCTCAGTGCAAGACACATGAAAGCCTGCATGGAGTTTGCTAGAAAAACACCTGAAGGACTCCAAGATGGTGAGAAATAAGATTCTCTGGTCTGATGAGACCAAGATAGAACGTTTTGGCCTTAATTCTAAGCGGTATGTGTGGAGAAAACCAGGCACTGCTCATCACCTGTCCAATAGAGTCCCAGCAGTGAAGCATGGTGGTGGCAGCATCATGCTGTGGGGGTGTTTTTCAGCTGCAGGGACAGGACGACTGGTTGCAATTAAGGTAAAAGATGAATGCTGCCAAGTACAGGGATATCCCGGAGAAAAACCTTTTCCAGAGTGCTTAGAACCCCAGACTTGGCCGAAGGTTTACCTTCCAACAAGACAATGACCCTAAGCACACAGCTAAAATAACGAAGGAGTGGCTTCACAACAACTTTGTGACTGTTCTTGAATGGCCCAGCCAGAGCCCTGACTTAAACCCAAATGAGTATCTCTGGAGAGACCTAAAAATGGCTGTCCACCAACCTTTACCATCCAACCTGACAGAACTGGAGAGGATCTGCAAGGAGGATTAGCAGAGGATCCCCAAATCCAGGTGTGAAAAACTTGTTGCATCTTTCCCAAAAAGACTCATGGCAGTATTAGATCAAAAGGGTGCTTCTACTAAATACTGATCAAAGGGTCTGAATACTTAGGACCATGTGAAATTTCAGATTTTCTTTTTTAATAAATCTGCAAAAATTTCAACAATTCTGTGTTTGTCTGTCAATATGGGGTGCTGTGTGAACATTAATGAGGAAAAAAAATAACTTAAATGATTTTAGCAAATGGATGCAATATAACAAAGAGTGGAAAATTTAAGGGGGTCGGAATACTTTCCGTACCCACAGTATAACAGATTTAACCCTTCTGGGAAGGCTGTCCACAAGGTTTAGGAGTGTGTCTATGGGAATGTTTGAGCATTCTTCCAGAAGCGCACTTGTGAGGTCAGGCATACAGTTGTATGGCTGAACTCGCATTGGATTCATATAAAAAAAAGGTGCAGGGACTTTTTTATCTTACCCATGCAATCAGAATCCACAGTTCTCTTTGCGATCTGTCAACCGCTATGAGGGGGTCATTACATGCTATTGACACCCTCAGAGATGCGATGCAGGAACCGGCGCTGGAATCATGCTTTTTTCCACCTCTGCTGCTTTTGCAGAGTTCCCCACACTTCCTGCCTGGTAAAATGAAAGCAAGACAGGAAGTGAGGATACATCTCACTAACAGAGACCCAGATAATAGTAAAACCTAACAACAATTCCCCATTCTAACAAAAACAATGTAATAAAGTTTTGGCTGGCCATACACTTTAAATGATCTCAGCGCTTTTGCTGTAAAATTTGATAATGAACTGCTCTTCAGTGTCTGCAGCTACAGACATCCGTGAGAGTTTGTTTGAAAGTTTACTTACTGCTTGTTAAGAATATGTAGCCTGGCCACAGTTCATTTTTAAAGTTTTCTTTAAGCAGAAGGACAGGTTAAATAGCTGTGTTAACAAGTTAGGATTAGATCAGTCTGCATTACTTTCAAGCACTGTCGAGGTGTACTAGCTGCCCTTGCTGCTCAGATTTATTTAGTGGGGGGAAAAAAAGTTAAAAAGCGTTTTCTGAATCACCAAATATTCACATCCCACCAACCTGGGTTTTTATATTGACAGCTATTTAATGTGCAAAATGAAATTGTGTATTTTGCATGGACCAATAACTTTAAAATACAGCAAAGTCAAAATGTTAAGCCTTGATTGATAATTCTGTCTTTCTTAGTTCAGTGGAGTAGTGTGCCTGGGTGTACTGGTGATCACGAAGCATGAAGGTGCTTTCTGACATCTTGCACTGTAAGCAAACGATATTTTCATTTTAAGGATTCTCATTTCTAGCTGCTCTATTGACTAATCTTTTACACATTTTGCTCTTAAATTTTCCCTTTTAAATAGCCTTATTTTTGGATTACTGAAAAAAGAAACATTTAAAAAACTCCCCATACAGTATGATTAAGGGAACTATTTCCTATTTATTTTTTTACCATTATCAGTATGTTATACAATGTCAGTTTCAAGGAAAACGCTCACAACATGACCACTCTTACTTTGCACATGTTTTGTAACATTTACTATAGCCTAAATACAGGGTGCCTTTAAAGCCTAGTAGAACCTTCTTAATTTATTACTGTAATGCAATCAAGTTTGTGGTATGTTTTTTTTTTTTAGTACTTTGTTCTGTAGCAAGGGTTAAAGTGGTTGTAAGCCCTTTTTTTGGACTTCTACTTATAGGTAAGCCTCGAATAAGGCTTACCTCTAGGTAGTGGAAATATCTCCTAAACATGCGCCGTTTAGGAGATACAAACAGATTAAAAGGTCTGAAGTCACCAGTAATACACCTCCATCCCTAATATATATATACAAAAAGGAGTCGCCCATGGGACTTTAAATGAGGTGGTAACAGTTTGCCACTGAGTAACAAAAGTAATTGCATGGATAATGTAGCATATAAGCTCAGCCAATAAATGGCACATGATAAAAAGAATAAATAAAGTTGATACAAAACATCATGACATGGAGTATATACATATACAAGCATCGAAGAAACCCGTTTAGGAGATATTTCACTTGTAGCCTGCCGAAAATGCGCGGGAAAGAAACAAAACTCTGTGCCGTTTCTTCCCTAGCCTGTGCCGTTAATGGCGGCTCCTGTGCGCTCCGGCGAATCACAGAGCCGGAGTCCGCGGCCTGGAAGGAAGAGGGGCCAGAAGATGGACGTTGTCTACACAGGGGACATCGCTGTATTCTTTTGCAGGTAAGTGTCACATAATGGGCTAGTATGCAATGCATACTAGCCTAATTTTCTTTTCATTTGCAGGCTTTGCAGTGAGCAAAAGAGGAATTAAAACCCATCAGGGTTTACTTCCTCTTTAAAGTGGTAGTAAACCGCTGGCTTTTTGAAAAAAATCTAAACCTGCAAGACAAAGTTAAGGTGTACTAGTATGCATTGCATTCTAGCACATTATGTCAAACATACCTTAAAATTAAGCCATCCAGCGTTGCGGTGTCACCCCTGATCGGGCTTCATCTTCACCCGGTCTTCGTTCCAGGTTGCGGGCTCCAGTCCTTTGATTGGACGAGCCGCAATGACATCACTCCTGCGCTGTTCATGGCACAGGACTCTTAAGGAACTTTATGCCATACAGTTTATTTAGTCTGAACTCTATAGTAGTTTTAAAAGATTTTAAATTATACAGAGGGAAGACTGGAGTAAAACAATCTGGAGCAGCTGTACATAGCAACCAACCAGCTTCTATCTTTGGCCACAGGATGGTCAGACTGAGCTCAGTGCTGCAAATTACCTTTTATTACGAAAGTTATTAATGTTCCTTTTAGCTTCTATCTATTTTTAGATTTTAAGAAAAAAGGATCGAATGAGATAATTCAGCTATAGAATGTGCTGTCTAGTATTTGTTATGGTTTCTAAGGAAGCTGAATGACCTCAAAAGAAAGAAATGTCACACGTTTGTCATGATGAGAATAGATGGGTCTTTACAGATGAGTAAAGGAATAAAGGTTTATCATCTGAATCTGGCAAACCTGTCATATGGAAAGAGACAGCTATCTTGAAGATACAAGTTCATGCCCATTTTACGGGAGCTGCAACTTTTGGTTTATTTTTATTCCTAACATATACAGTATCTCACAAAAGTGAGTACACACCCCACATTTTTGTAAATATTTTATTATATCTTTTCATGTGACAACACTGAACAAATTACACTTTGCTACAATGTAAAGTAGTGAGTGTACAGCTTGTATAACAGTGTAAATTTGCTGTCACCTCAAAATAACTCAAGACACAGCCATTAAGGTCTAAATCGTTGGAAACAAAAGTGAGTACACCCCTAAGTGAAAATGTCCAAATTGGGCTAAACGTGTCAATATTTTGTGTGGCTACCACTTTTTTCCAGCACTGCCTTAACCCTCTTGGGCATGGAGTTCACCAGAGATTCACAGGTTGCCACTGAAGTCCTTTTCCATGACGAAATCACAGAGCTAGTGGATGTTAGAGACCTTGCGCTCCTCCACTTTCCGTTTGAGGATGCCCCACAGATGCTGAATAGGGTTTTGGTCTGGAGACATGCTTGGCCAGTCCATCACCTTTACCCTCGGCTTCTTTAGCAAGATAGTGGTCGTCTTGATGGTGTGTTTGGGTTCGTTATCATGTTGGAATAATGCCTTGCGGCCCTGTTTTCAAAGGGAGGGGATCATGCTCTGCTTCAGTATGTCACAGTACATGTTGACATTCATGGTTCCCTCAATTAACTGTAGCTCCTCAACACTCATGCAGCCCCAGACCATACCACTCTCACCACCATGCTTGACTATAGGCAAGATACACTTGTCTTTGTGCTCCTCACCTGGTTGCCGCCACATACACTTGACACCATCTGAACCAAATAGGTTTATCTTGGTCTCATCAGACCACAGGACATGGTTCCAGTAATCCATGTCCTTAGTTGGCTTGTCTTCAGCAAACTGTTTGTGGGTTTTCTTGTGCATCATCTTTAGAAGAGGCTTCCTTCTGGGACAACAGCCATGCAGACCAATTTGGTGCAGTGTGCAGTGCATGGTCTGAGCACTGACAGGTTGACACCCCACCCCATTCAACCTCTGCAGCAATGCTGGCAGCACTCATACGTCTATTTCCTAAATACAATCTCTGGATATGACGCTGAGCACATGCACTCAACATCTTTGGTTGACCATGGCAAGGCCTGTTCTGAGTGGAACCTGTTCTGTCAAACCAATGTATGGTCTTGGACACAGTGCTGCAGCTCAATTTCAGGGTCTTGGCAATCTTCTTATGTAGAGCAACAATTATTTTTTTCAGTTATTTGCCATGAGGTGCCATGTTAAACTTACAGTGACCAGTATGAGAGATTGAGCAGTAACACCAAATTTAACATACCTGCTCACCATTCACACTTGAGAACTTGTAACACTAATGAGTCACATGACAATGGGTAGGGCAAATGGCTAATTGGGCCCAATTTGGACCTTTTCACTTAGTTTAATGGCGTGTGTTGAGTTATTTTGAGGGGACAGCACATTTACACTGTTATAAAGCATGCAATATGGCTTTGTTTTTGTGCCTGGGAGCTGCAGCTTCATGTTTAAATTAATTGCACAGTTGTACATGTAATGCATGTCTGCATATTGGGCTGCATACACTTGTGTACAGTGAAATCCTGTGTACACAACACCTGTAGCTCCCAGGTATGGCAGTTATTGTGAAGGTATCATTATAGTTCTTGCTAATACAGTTAATGGATCCACTTGCAGCAAAAAGTGAAATCAATAGATTAGTTAAAAATATCTTAGGCAGTCAAATGATAAAGTAAATGAGCTCAGTCTTTTTTCAGGTGTTATTTAAATTTAAAATTAAATTACAGTTGATCTTTAGATCTAGGGAAGCTAGAGACAAAGTAGTTTTATTTCTGGCTAAGGTTATTAGTAGCACAAAATCGATACACTGCATTTATCAATATATAATCAATTTTGCTAGGGGGAAAGTGAACTGTTTTTCCATTACATATACAAGCATGCTGTGGTGCTGTTTTAAGATGCTTTTCAACATAGACATTTTCCCAAAAGGCCAATAAATATTCATTACTAGCTGTATCGGTATACTACAGAAAATATGATTACTGTTGCATGTGCGGTGTCTGTAGACAAACCACAGTCATAATATACACGAGGCTAAAACATATAGAGAGTGTGCCAAGTAATAAATTATGCATTTCTCACAGCAAAGACCTGCTGCAGCACTGTGCACTGAATGATTGCAGCAATCTGTGATTCCTGGCTTTCTATATTTTGTGCAGAGAAGCAGCAAAGCAACATTTACAGGAACTCTATCTTTCTAATGTTTCCAGAAAATGTAATCACACAGTTGTGCTCATAAGTTTACATACCCTGGCAGAATTTATGATTTCTTGCCCATTTTTTGAGAATATGAATGATAACAAAAACTTTTCTCTCACTCATGGTTAGTGTTTCGCTGAAGCCATTTATTATCAATCATCTGTGTTTACTCTTTTGAAATCATAATTGCAACAGAAACTACCTAAGAGCCAGTTCACACAGGGGCGACCTGTCAGGCGACTCAGCCGCCTGACAAGTCGCGGTCCGCAGTAGTCAATAGAACCGTTCTAATAGGAGCAACGCAAGTCACTCCAACTTAGAAAAAGGTTCCTGTACGACTTTGGGGGCGACTCGGGGCAACTTGCATTGACTTCAATACAGAAGTCATTTTGCAAGTTGCCTCTCAAGTTGCCTTGAGATCGCCTTGCCGAGTCGCCCCCAAAGTCATGCCGCCTGTGTGTGAACCGACTCTAAATGACCCTGATCAAAAGTTTACATACCTCAGTGATTTTGGCCTGATAACATGTACACAAGTTGACACAAAGGGGTTTGAATGGCTATTTAAGGTCCTCATCTATGTTTTCTTGTTTTCTTGTAATTAGTGTGTGTGTATAAAAGGTCAATGCGTTTCTGGACTTCTGACAGTCCATTGCATTTTTCATCCAGTGCTGTACTGACGTTTCTGGATTCTGAGTCATGGGGAAGGCAAAGGAATTGTCAAAGGATCTGCAGGTAAAGGTAGTTGAACTGTATAAAACAGGAAAGGGATATAAAAAGATATCTAAGGAATTTAAAATACCAATCAGCAGTGTTCAAACTCTAATCGAAAAGTTGAAAATGAGGGGTTCTGTTGAATCCAAACCACGGTCAGGTAGCTACAATTGCAAGGAAAATTGTTCGGAAATGCAGAGAAAAGCCCACAAATAACTTCAGGTGAAATACAGGACTCTCTGAAAACATGTGGTGTGGCTGTTTTAAGATGCACAATAAGGAGGCACTTGAAGAAAGATGGGCTGCATGGTCGAGTTGCTAGAAGAAAGCCATTACTACGCAAATGCCACAAAGTATCTCACTTACAATATGCCAAACAGCACAGAGACAAGCCTCAAACCTTCTAGCACAAATTAATTTGGAGTGATTCCGGGGGTCTTCTCCTGCTCTCCGGGGGTCTTTATCCACTCTCCGGGGGGTCTTCTCTGCTCTGGGGGGTCTTCTTCTATCTTCGCCGCTCTCCGCTCTTGACTCGGCGCACCCCGGTTCTTCCTCCCGCTGTCCGGTGCCTTCTCCTTCAGGGCTGGCCGCCGCTAGTATAACGGCGGCAGTCCGCTGTTCTGTGACGTCTTCTTCTTCTTCTCTTCTTCTGCCTTCTCCCGATGTTGACCCGACGCCACTTCTCGCTGCAATGACAGGTGCGCGGCTTGCATCGGACTTATATAGGCCTCACAGTCCCATCATGCTCCGGTACTTACCCACGTGGGTACCTACCCACGTGGTACCTACCCACGTGGGTAGATACCGGAGCATGATGGGACTGTGAGGCCTATATAAGTCAGATGCAAGCCGCGCACCTATCATTGCAGCGAGAAGAGGCGACGGAAAACACCGGGAGAAGGCAGAAGAAGAGAAGAAGACGTCACAGAACAGCGGACTGGCCGCCGTTATACTAGCGGCGGCCAGCCCTGAAGGAGAAGGCACCGGACAGCGGGAGGAAGAACCGGGGTGCGCCGAGTCAAGAGCGGAGAGTGGCGAAGATAGAAGAAGACCCCCCAGAGCGGAGAAGACCCCCCGGAGAGCGGAGAAGACCCCCGGAGAGCAGGAGAAGACCCCCGGAAAGCGGAGAAGACCCCCAGAGAGCAGGAGAAGACCCCCGGAAAGCGGAGAAGACCCCCCGGAGAGCGGAAGAAGAAGCCCCCCTGCTGAAAGAGCTAAAGAAGACAGGGGGGCCTCCGGAGCAGACTAATAAAATATTTTAATACCCTGTGTTGTTTATTTGTGTTTATACCACTTTGCTTGCAGGTGAATGGGTAGGGGTACGATGTACCCCATACTCATTCACTTTGGGTGGGGGGCCGGTATCTGGGGGCCCCCTTATTAAAGGGGGCTCCCAGATTCCGATAAGCCTCCCGCCCGCATACCCCGACAACCAACGGCCAGGGTTGTCGGGAAGGGGCCCTGTCCTCATCAACATGGGGGCAGGGTGCCTGGTACGGCTCAGGAGGGGGGGGGGGCGCTCGCTCGTCCCCACTCCCTTGCTGGCCGGCCGGGTAGCGTGCTTTGGATATGGGTCTGGTATGGATTGTAGGGGGACCCCCTATGTCGGTTTTTCGGCGTAGGGGGTCTCCCTACAACCCATACCAGACCCAAGGGCCTGGTATGCTCCTGGGGGGGGACCCATGCCGTTTTTTTATTTTAAATTTGGCGTGGAGTTCTCCCTCTCAGGAATGCATACCAAATGCCGACGCTAGAATTGGCGAGAATCCAAGTCGGATCTCCCGTCGCTTCTATGACGGCTTTGTCTCTATCGCTGGCTCCCGCGATGGGGCTTGCAGGTGGTCAATCTCGCCGAGAAAGTGAGCGAGATTGACACAATATCGCGGTCACCCACTGTATATATATATGTAGCCCTCACCCCCGAAGGAGCCGCTGTTTATAGATTGGGTGGCATGTTACCTCTGTGACTCCGCCGTCTAGGGTAGTTGATGAGAGCCAAGCAATGGTATGTCCACACAGCAGGTGTCTTTTTCTTGTGCTTTTATTTACCCAACAAGGTAAAACAGTAAAACTTGAGGTAGAGGATAAAGATGTATGAGGAGAAGAAATAGCAGATTCAGGCATAACAGTATGGAAACAGTCTTGCTTCCAACAACACTTTACTTTCGTCGCCACTCCAGCTGGAGTGGGTATAGTGTACCTGGACAGGCCTCTCACACCGACCTGGCAGCCAGGGTATCACTCGGAACTGAGGGAAAAGATCTCTGCCACAGACCCTCCCTAGAACTTAGATCATGGAGACAGTCCTCCTGGGTAGTATTAGTGCCTGGATCAGCTTCAGGTAGTTTTCAATTAGGTTATCGACTGACAGGTGGCTAACATCCAACCTTTCAGTGTCCGTTCACCTTGATCCCCGATGGATTGTCGAGGCCCTTTTGGATCGCCAGCCTCTCTTGGCTCTCCTCAGGCGGACTCCCCACCGAACAGCTATCTTGCTTGGCATCTTCTTAGAATTGGGGACCCAGTCGGTCACTGGGGCCCAGCCACAGCTTTAAATGTTCCGGGCCAACATGGTCCCGGAACCAGGAACACCGCGTGGCACGTGCACCCCAGCCTGTTAGGCCATCTCACCAGGGAGCCGTGATGTATGGTCACCCTGAAGGTGGGTGCCACACCCGGGAAAGAACCCTGCCTCAATGGCGTCTGTTCCAGAAGTACCCTCTCCCAGCATGCCCCGCGAGAGAAAATCCCTCCCGATTGGCTGCTGGCACGAGACACCCCAGCCTGGACTCCACTGGCGCCACCCGTTGCCCCGGGGTGGTATAGCACCCCAGGAACAACAGAATGAGCCCACAGCACAGCCCAGCTGAAACAGAGACCCTTTTCTGTAGAATTTAAATCAGAATCAGAGTCTGTACACTCTGATTACCCCTTAAATTTTGTCAGCACCGGTACTTAAAAGTAACCCGGCGCTACACATATATATATGTTATTATGTTTAATTTAACTGGAAAAACAGAAATAATTACAAAATATCAAACACATCTTTGGTAAATGCACATTTCTGAAATATAACAGCTTTATCATTGGTGCAAGTATCCTATATTCCTTAACAGGTTTTATGAGGTTCAAATTGATATGATAGCATCACGGAGTTGCTGCAGATTTCTCAGGCCGCTCATCCATGAAGCGAATCTCCTGTTCTGCCACATCCCAAAGGTGCTCTATTGGATTGAGACCTGATGACTGTGGAGGCCATTGGAGTACAGTGATCTCATTGTCATGTTCATGAAACCAGTGGTGAGATGATTTGAGTTTTGTGACATGGTGCATTATCCTGTAGTCATAAAGAGATGGATATATGGTCAGCAACAATACTCAGGTAGGCTGTGGAACATTCTCTGTAAACCCTAGAGATGGTTGTGCGTGAAAATCCCAGTAGATCAGCAGTTTTTGAAATACTCAGACCAGTCTGTCTGGCACCAAGAACCATGCCACTTTCAAAATCACCTAAATCCCCTTTCTTCCCCTTTCTGATTCTCGGTTTGAACATCAGCAAGCCGTTTTCACCAAATTTTTTTTATTATTATTTTAGTCTTTATTAAGAAATCATCCATATACAATACAAAAATTCTTATGCATATTAACATCTTACAAACAACCTCTTGTTTATCTTCCTGACATGTGATTGGCTGATTAGCAATTTATGTTACCAAGCAATTGAGTTGCTGCCATGTGATTGGCTGATTAGCAATTTGTGTTACCAAGCAATTGAACAGGTGTTCCTAAAAAAGTGGCCGGTGAGTGTATATTCCAGACATAATATGTTTTTTTAAGACGTGTTTGATACTTTGTAAGTAATTTCTATTTTGCAGAGTTATTGATTGCTTTGCTATTTTGCGTTATATCACTTTATTTATATATCACTTGTTTTTATAATCTGACAAAGGGGGTGTGGTCCTAAACGATAGCATTTTTTATTATTTTTATTCTATGTGGATGTAAACAATCTTCTTTATATATATATATATATATATATATATATATATATATATATATATATATATAGAGAGAGAGAGAGAGAGAGAGAGAGAGAGAGAGAGAGAGAGAGATAGATTCTCAATTTCAATAGTCAAGAACAGATATTAAAAAATAACAGTACAATTAATCATTAGTACTAAATATAGGGTAGAGCTGCACAATTAATTATTAATCGCAATCTCGATTTCACCCTCCCCTTCTGATCTTAACACAGCATTGCCTTGATTTAGTGCAGATAGTTCTCTTCTCAAGCCGACAGCTGTAAAAAACAAAACAGGCAGCCTGCCAAGTTTATCACAACATCATGGAGGTCAATTAAAGAGAAACATTGTAACATTTTGTTGTTTTAGATCAAAGGGATGAACTTTGGTCTGAGCTCTTTCCTACGTGTTTCGTCACATCAACATCATCAGGAATGGCTCTTACTGTTCTTTCAAAGCCTTCTGGCCATAGTTCAAATGCCATGCAGTCATATGATTAAAATATATATATATATATATATATATATATATATATATATATATATATATATATATATATATATATAATACTGAAGATGTTGTTCTTTCAATAAGCAAAGCAATGTGTTATGAAAGAATCCATAAGGAGTATGTAAACCTTAAAAGAGACGTATGGGGTTTTTGCAGATTTATACTGACCTAGGTGGATCCAGCATTAGTCCGATGCTGCATCCGGCTCTAACACTGAGAACCGAGCGATCAATCACTGCAGGTCGCTCAGTTCTCACATCTCCCTGAGCAAAGAGCTGTTGACTGTCAGTCACCACTCTCTGCCCCCTCCTCGCTCACTGGAGCACTGGGCTGTAGAGGGGGCGGGGGTGGCCAGCTCAGGCTCTCAACGGTTCACTGAGAGGCTGAGCTGGGTGCTGGTCCAGGCACCTGGTAGATCCCAACTCCAGTGTTGTGATCTTGCCTGAGCCTGGACTGGCTCTGTGATGTCAGCAGACAGTGGACTTCAGCTCATTGTCTGCTAAAACCGGGTCACAGGAGTGCAGAGTGAATTGCACTCCTGTGATCCACAGGAGAAGTACAGTCAAGCAATCTTTGGCTGTACTTCTCCTTTTATTATTATTATTATTATTATTATTATACAGAATTTATATAGGGCCAAAAGTTTGCACAGCGTTTTTACAACATGGGGGCCGAAAGTACAATACAATTTAATATAGGATGATCCTTTAACAATAAACTTGTCTAGTTTGCTCCCTTTTGGTCTAATACATATATCATTAAAAACATTGGGGCAGATCCACAAAAGCATTACAGCAGCGTATCTCTTGATACGCCGGCGTAATTTTAAATTTCCTGCGTCGTATCTTTGTTTTGTATCCACAAAACAAGATACGACAGCTTCTGGGATCGATCCGAAAAGCGTACGTCTTAGTACGCCGTCGGATCTTAGATGCAATTTTTCGGCGGCCGCTAGGTGGCGTTTTAGTCTAAATCCGCATTGAGTATGCAAATTAGCTATTTACGGCGATCCACGAACGTACATCCATCCGGCACATTTTTTTACGCCGTTTTCGTTCGGCTTTTTCCGGCGTATAGTTAAAGCTGCTGTTATGAGGCGTACTCAATGTTAAGTATGGCCGTCGTTCCCGCGTAGAATTTTGCATTTTTTACGTCGTTTGTGTAAGTCGTTCGCGAATAGGGATTTGCGTAGAATGACTTCACCGTCGGAAGCATTGGCTTGTTCTGGGTTAATTTCGAGCATGCGCACTGGGATACCCCCACGGACGGCTCATGCGCAGTTAAAAAAAAACGTTGTTTACGTCGGGTCACGACATATTTACATAAAACACACCCCCATTACATTCATTTGAATTAGGCGCCATTACGCCGGCAAAGATACACTACGCCGCCGTAACTTACGGGGCGGATTCTTTCAGGATTTGAAAAAAAAAGTAAGTTACGGCGGCGTAGTGTATCTTAGATAAATGCGCCGCTGTACGAGGATCTGCCCCATTATGTTTAACTCGTTTCTGTACTGTTCATCTTGCCAGAAATCCTGTAAACTTACGGTGTCCTGTGCTATCTATCTGCCTGTGCTGCACTCCTAATCAGTTATATTGTTTTGAAGACTATCTATGTTATGGGCAAAAGAAAGGGGGAGCTCCCAGTAGTTCCGGTCCTATTTCTGTTGTCCTAAGTAACAGTAAAGTAAATGAGTGTTATTATTCTAGGACTGCGTGATAGAGGCAGAAAAAAATAAAACAAATGCAGCCACCTCATCTAAGGACTGGCAAGCTGCCATTTATTATATATTTTTGGGGTTTTAGGTATACTTTAATTCTAGATTCAAACTTTCACTGTACCTAGTCTGAAGAACGTATTTTGTTTCAAAAGCAATCATAATACAATAGTGTGAAAAAAACGATGCCTATGAACTAATGGAATTTCTCATGCAATGAGATCTATTAAAAAAGCCATTACACATGACCACATATTGTTGATGTCTTACTCTCAGTATGATCCACATTGCCAAAAAATGCTAAAATGCAGATGAGAATATTTTAACTTCCATTAGGATACTGATGCCTGCTTCGGTTCAGCACAAGTTTACAATAATGCTCCTTTGAAGTTGACACATTACTTCCCAGATATTCTAAACTATTTAGTGCACTGAATTACAAAAATAAAAAAATATAATAGAAATGCGGGTCGGCATGAGACTATGACATTCATGTATCATGCATTGATGACTTGGCAAATCTAAAGCACTGAGGTCTTGAGAAAAATAGTTATGTCCCTCCTTACACAGGATATTTGTAAATGTATGTGTGTATATATATATATATATATATATATATATATATATATATATACTGTATTTACTGTCTATTATATATATATATATATATATATATATATATATATATATATATATATATATATATATATATATATATATAAAATATATATATACTGTAAGCTCCTTGAGGGTAGGGACTGATGTGAATGTGCAATGTATATGTAAAGTGCTGCGTAAATTGATGGCGCTATATAAGTACCTGAAATAAATAAAATAAATAAATATATATATATATATATATATATATATATAAACAATATATATATATATATATATATATATATATATATATATATATATATATATATATATATATATATATATATAATCACACGCTTTAGATGTTAGGAAGCATTGTTTAGGTTGATTATTTGTAACTGGACATCTCATTTCCAACAGCCATGAGTTAACATCAGGGGTAATAAAACTTAATGTGCCTTACTCAAGCAGTTAGTGAGACCTTTATGGCTGCTTGAAATATGTGCAGTGTTTAGCTTGTTTCAGTAATTAAAGATCTACCTTAAGAGCTCTTGAGAAGTATCTGTTAGCAAAGAGGAAGCTGTTCACCTTTTCTAGTGAACATTATGCATTGATAGATGTTTGTTGGAAGAAGAGAGAATCAGCAAAACTACAAAATCATTAACTTGGAAAACCAGTTATCTTTTTGCAAACATAGTTTTAAATACATAAATAAACACCTAAACCAGGAATGATTGTAGCAAGAGAATCACTTTTTGATTCTTGATTCTGCTAAATATTTCCCTATATATCTGTCTGATCTGCAGGCATTTCAGGATGCCAGGAAATCATGGGACATAAAATCTGCAAATTCGAATGTTTACCATCTTTTTTTTTTTTTTTAAACAAATAATGTCTTTAATAAAAAAACAGACAAGGAGAAACAAGCAGCGTACAAAGCACATTGGACGTCAACCACATTGTGACAACCTTTTTTTGTTATATCCTGAAAACTGTTTAAAATATTTTTTGTCACATTTAATATTTCAGCTATGCATAATTTTTCACCAGTTTTCTAACTTATTATAAAACAGTAGCACGTTGGAACTTTAAATGAGGCATGTTCATTAATGGCCAAAAAATTTGTTATTAGTAAAAAAAATATGTATTTATTTTCTAGACAGTAACAAACTCATATTGAATTACAACAATTAATAAACGTACAAAAAATATATATTAAAGACTGTTGTCCTAAAAATAGATCATAACATTAAAGTAAACTGTGTGTTGTAGCATAAAACATCATCTCCATGTTCTATGTAACTTTCAAAAAGAGTGGTATAATAATAAATCATAAAATCTAATAGACCATCTATATAAAACACAAAATTTATCAAGACATGCCCGACGTGTTTCGTGGATAAAAACTATCTTCCCCTAAAAAATGTTTTCTGTAAATATGCAGAATCTTTTTGTTATCTAGGGATTTGTAAAGTATGACAACTGCTACAAAGAGGTGACACACATGGCAAATTGCCCCCACAGTAGTCTAAAAAGATATTAGGTAATGACTAATGAGAAGGTCCATGGCTGTATAAAAGCAGGGCATCACAAGTTCAGAGCTTTTACACAGTCATGGAACTTTAAGTTAACTTCTCATATCTGCCATAAGAAGTGCACTATCTTGTATGTTACAGACGATATGCAGTTCATCTTCAGTGTCTCTTCAGCTGAATTTACTACTCACAGTTGACATTGAGCCGGATTATAGGTTATTACAAACTTGATATTTTAAAATAGGGATGTCAGGTGCTACTCATTCTACAGAGTTTAGTATGAGAAATATATTATAAAGATTTTTATTGTTATCTGTGTTGTGATATTATAACTTCTGACGTTTAGGAAATGATCTGTCATAAGATAACCTAAATATGTCAGAGTAATGATATTTGCATTACCAAAGGAGAAAAAAAAATCCGTAAACTTATACTAGAAAATATTTGTAGAGCTGTTTGTTTCATTAATAGACATGAGCATCAATTTCTTGGTATTTCTGAACAAGCCTTTTTTTGCAAGTACATTCCTTAGACATAAACATTCATGCCATCTGTATCAAAATCTCTAACTTCTGCATGATTAATGAATAACTTCAATCTAAACCAATAAAAATCATGTGCAGCAGTGGAAAGAACTTAAATAACAACTTGTTCGATACTACTTTCTCATCTTCATCTGATGAGATTGAAATAGCCATGGCCAGCACTTTCTTTACACTATTAAGGCTTGGAATCCCTGATAACTAGAGCAACAATTTAATCATACTAGAAAATGGAGGGGGTAAGGTGGGCGCTTACTAAAGGGTAAACATACTAAATATAAGAGCTAATATCCATCTTAGATAGTGAAAAAAAAATATTAGCGAATAGAATAGAACAACTGTGAATCAATCTTCAAAGTATGTGCATCATAAGTGTAACAATAAATGATAAAAAGAAGTGCAACAATCCGGTGCAAAAAAATATCCTGTGTAAAATGTCGGTGTAGACAAAGTGAATGATATACAATAATCTTTTAAAAAAATATAATAATTGAAAACATTTTTTTTTTAAATAAAAATAGAATAAAGTGCAACAAAAAAGCACAATCTTAGTGCAAAATAACAGTTCCCAAAAAATAGGTGCAAAAAATGCATGTCCTTGTGCCGGAAATTTTCTGAAAACCACACAGTCCGCAGCAATGTGCAATAAACTCCAGAAAAGTGCAAATGGAGGCAATCCTCTCAAAGTAGTAGTGATAACCAATAAAGTGCAAAGTGCTTTTCATCCAGTGCTGGTGCCAAACATTTCCCCCAGTCTCTCACCTTAATAGGCTTAAAATAAGCCTTTCTGTGATATCCCTTTGAAACGATCCCTGCTCTCTTATCATTGCTGTCCCATTTCCTGGTTCAAATGCTCAAATAAAACATAGAAGGCACTCCATAGTGTAGTATTTCCCCAAAACAACTTTTAATAATAGGTAAAACATTCACATTTAGGAGAATGATTACAGTATAATCTGCAGGAAGTGATGTCACCACGGCTCTCTGTCCTCACGCGTATCGTGACTGTCCACGTCACTTTATCAAAGGATGACAATTTAATCATGCTTCTTGATAATAAATGGTTCTAAAGACAGAAGGTTTTCATCTTAATGCATTCCATGCATTGAGATAAAACACCTTCTGTGTTCAGCAGCCCCCCTTTGCCCCCCAATACTTACCTGAGGCCCATCTCAATCCACCAATGTTGTGCAAGAGACTCGGCTGTCTGGCTCTCTCCATCCTGATTGACTGAGACATAGCAATGGGCACCATTGCCTCCTGCTGCTGTCAATCAAAGTCAGTGAGCCGATGAGGAGAGCGAGGGAGTGGGGCTTAGCCATGTCTCCACATCTGAATGGACACACAGAGCAGAGGCTCACCTCGGGTGCACCGTAGCAAGCTGCTTGCTGTGGGGGCACTCTGCAGGAGGGAGGGGCCAGGAGCGCCTGCATGGGACCTGGGAAGAGAAGGATCTGGGCTACCCTGTGCAAAACCACTTCCAGACTCCCAGATACAAGACTCCACTGTTTTTATCTGTGAATCAAGATTTTACCAAGGCTGCCTATGTCTGCCACTGTTGATACACATGCACTAAACATGGATCCATAGTGAGGTTCTGACAGTTATGGAAAAAAAATGTAAATCGGGTCAAGGCTTGACTAAGGAGTCAGGAGATGCACCCTTCTCGGGTGTTGTACTGGGGAAGCTATGCAGCTGGGGTGGGATGATCTTCTGTCTCCACATTATATTGTCTATCTCCTACCCAGTGCAGGACTTGGCTAAACTGATAGCTCAGTCCTGGAGATTACACAAGTCCTGTGCAGGACTTGGCTAAACTGATAGACAGCTCAGTCCTGGAGATTACACATTTCTCAGTGTATAATCAGCAGAAAGCTTGTGTCACAGTGACAACTCTTTTCCTAGTATAATCTGTGATTATCTGGGATATCTGAGTCACAGCATAGCCCTACTCTTTATTCATTAATAAAGGAAAGCAGCAGTTGCAAAGTCACAAGTAAAACATTTTATAAATTACTTTGGTTCCAGATGGAACAACAAAGTTTGACTAGAGGGATCTGTTTTCCTGTCTTTGTTGCATTGATTTGAAACACAATAAATATTTGCAAGTTTATATAGGAGTGCCATCATCCAGTTTGTATACTGTGTGGCAACTTTTGGTTGTTATTATGTTAATGGTATTCTGCCTCTCTTTTAACCTCCCTGGCGGTATGATTATTTCTGATTTTAGGTGCTAAAAGCGGTACAATTATTTTGCGAGGAAATTTGGCGTTTTTTACTGTAGGCCTATAATTCTTAGGAATAACTCACTTAAATCTGACCAAACAAGAGTCTAGTAGGCATCCCGGGTATGACATTTTTTTAAAAACAAAATTATAAATTATAATATAATAAATAATTATAAATAATTATAACAAATAATAATATAATTATAATAAAAATTATTTAATAATGTAATCAACTCAAAATCACTGAAATGTTCTCAGTTGCAGAATTGTCGCTGTCATTACTTTTATTTTTTTATGACGAATTTTCCCACAAATCACTATCGCTCAATTCTGCAAGTGATTATAATTTATTATCGCTGTTTTCTAGCTGCTCTAAAACCATTTTTGACATAAAGGGACACTTTTGGTTGCTATGGACAATCTACAGTTTGCAGGCAGAAAGAACAGTTTTTATTATACAAAAGAACATGTAGGGCACTGGACAGACCACTAGGGACAAGGGGTGTGTGTATTTTTTACGTACAGTACTGTAATCTATAAGATTACAGTATACTGTATGTAATGTGTTTGTTTACTTTTTTAATTTGGCGCCGTTCTCCGCCCCCGTGCGTCGTAACGTCGCAGGGAACGGAGATTGGCAGAGCTGTAAGTAAGGAGAGCTGGAGTTACATTGGAAAAGTAGGACTGGTGGATGGTGAACACACGAACAAAAGCATCTGCACCAAATTAGTGTAGGACTTAGGCAGCTTATTCTTCTCACAGAACCCTAACAACTCTAAATTGTTCATTTATGTGATGTCCTTCGAAGTTCCTTAGCTTATAAAAAAGAAAATTTGTAAATCTATGTATATCTCTACAATATTTTTAATCTTCCTTTCCTGGCAGGAATGCTCAAATGCTTGCTTTATCTGAAAGTAACAAGTTTGTCAGTTCTTCACCACAACTGAAGTCAAACGAATGACAAATAAAGCAACTGAAATAAAATGCAAGCTTCAAGTGGATCAGTTTAAATCTGTCAAGCTTTGGAACTGTGCTATGCATTATCAAACAGCTAATAGTAATAGGAAAGAAAATTAATGTGGAAATATACTGGGAGCCTAGTGCCTGGAGGAAAACTTAATAATAAACTCTCAAGTTGTTCTTGTTAAATCAGTAAGACTCACAGAAATGTATTGACATTGTACAGTTCATTTGTGCGCTGACTTTGATGCACATATTAGAGCATGCATCTAGCTATGGATTCTGGGGAAAAGTCTTAGATGAACTACAAACACTGCTCAATTCATATGGAAAGGTTATCATTTTTCTCTGATACATAAAATGTAAAATTAAAGACATTATGATCAAAGAGAATAAAGTGTTGGGTACAAGTCAAAGTAGCATTCAGGATAAAAAGATGATGTTGTTTTTACATTATTCAGAATTAATTATTTTGCTAAACAACACAATAGCTATGTATGTCTGGATTTCATCAGAGATTTATCTTAACAGGTCTTAGTACTGCAAAGACCTTATTACAGGTTCAAATTATCTACAGTATGTTTTCCCAATGTATATGATGATGACATCTCCAGGGTGCACTGGGTTTTAGTTTAAGTTCACATGGGCGTTAGGACTCAAATGACTCTGAAACACCTATAATATTTGTGTTTCAGATGCATTTTAGATGCTTCTAAGGTGTTGGGGGATGTTTTAAAACCCTCTGAATGTCTGTTTTGGAGTGGAGGAAAAAATATATAAAAAATAAAAATCCTTGCTATAACACTCCACAAATGTACTGTAAGTAATGGACTATTAATTTGCATTGCAACATGTTAGGAACACTTTATTATTGCAAAGTAATCACCTATTCTTTACGCAAATGTGAATAAGTAATAGGAGAGTAAGCAAATATCTGTCTTCTGGCAGCTCACCAAGTCTGCTCCCACAATGCTTTTTTTGCTGGGTTCAGGTATGCTTTTTTTATATTTCAAAGTGGTTATGTTTTTGAGCAGTACAATAGAAAAAATATATTTTTCATAGAATAAAAACTGTCACATAGATAAACAAAAGTAGTCATTGCATAATGAACGGCCCAAAAAAAGAAAAACTGGTAATATGCATGCCTATCATCAATAACCCCTACTTACGATACGTAGGACTTAAATCAAGAGTAGTTCAAGCAACATCTCAGATTATGTAATGTTCAGTGCTATCTTAAAGCCAGCAAGAGTTTAATAAGGCCTAATAATAGCTTAACCTGTTAAGACGTTAACCGTGCTCTCTTACTTCGTTCACCCATATAGCGCACCAACCTAATGTAAACACTAATGTTCATTAAGTGGCGATTATGCAGAACATACAGTGCCTGCCCCCGAGAATGTGTTTTTAGCACAACGGCATCGCGCTGATTCTCGGCGACAGGGTGCCGACATCTCGCACTCACTGGAATAGTAAAAGCACATCCCAGCAAGCGCGTCATAGAAGCGACGGGAGATCCGACTTGGATTCCCGCCAATTCTACACGTGTGCGGCGTTTGGTATGAATCCTGAGGGGGAAGTCCCTGCCGGATTTTAACTAAAAATCCGGCATGGGTTCCCCCTCGGGAGCATACCGGGCCCTTAGGTCTGGTATGGGTTGTAAGGAGACCCCCCTACGCCGAACCATACCAGACCCGTATCCAAAGCACGCTACCCAGCCGGCCATGCCGGATTTTTAGTTAAAATCCGGCGGGGACTTCCCCCTCAGGATTCATACCAAACGCCGCACACGTGTAGAATTGGCGGGAATCAAAGTCGGATCTCCCGTCGCTTCTATGACGGCTTTGTCTCTATCGCGGCAAGCCAGCTCGGCGCTGGCTCCCGCGATGGGGCTCGTAGGTGCTCAATCTCGCCGAGAAAGGGAGCGAGATTGACACAATATCGCAGTCACCCACTGTAAGAAGAGAAGGCAAAAGTCAGAAAGGAAGGGGCAAGGGGATTACAATGGTTGGGAAAAAGGGTCCAATCTGGTCTCAATCTACAGAAGATATATATTTGATCCTGGGGTCCCAGGTCATGTTAAATGCAGGTAAGTTTATTATTACCGTATTTTCAGGCGTATAAGATGACTTTTTGGATGCAAAAAAATGCATCCAAAGTCGGGGGTCGTCTTATGTAACATATGTAACCTTGCAACAGGCAAATATTTGAAGATTTCTCTGTAAGGCCCCTTTCACACGATCGGACCATTCAGGACCGCCTGTCAGTTTTGACAGTGGACCTGAACGGCCGCTCCATGCAGTCCTATGGAGCGTCGGATGTCAGCACAGACATGTCCGCTGACAACTGCACCGATCCGCCAAGATCAATCGGATGGCGATATGTCCCCATCCGTCCATGGTGGATCGGATCGGTTGAGATCTGATGAAAACAGACATGATGTTTTCATCAGATCTCCCCATAGGAGACAACGGCGCTGCACAAGCCCCTTCCCGCTCATTAAGCAGAGAGGGACTTGTCATCCGCTGGCTCAGGAGAGATCTCCCGCTGAGCCGGCGGGAGCTGGTGGACTCCGTAGTGACGGATTTCGCCTGTGTAGAAGAGGCCTAACTGTACAAAGCACAAAGATTGTACTGATAACTTTGAAGAAATGGTTCACTTTTTTATTTTGTCTAATGAAACCTGTTTCACTTATGTAGAGTGAACTTTTATTCCAAAAAGATTACCATTTGTCCTAGTCTGCCTCTAGTATAAGTCAGCTCTGTACAATATTACTTCAGTCTTTAGAAGAAGGCTAGCTAAATATTTATTTTTAAAAGTGGCGAGAGCAGTGTCTCTGCATTGTACTTACTACTTTTTTATATGAACATTGCGAGATGGATGGCTTATAAATAAAAATAGTTATGACAAGGCAACGAGGAAAAAGAGAACATGTTCTCTTTTCGGCCCGACGAGTTCCTCGTCGGCTTCCTCGCTGAAAAGTGTACACACGACCGAGTTTCTCGGCAGAATCCAGCTCCGACTGAGTTTCTGGCTGAATTCTGCCGAGAAACTCGGTCGTGTGTACGGGGCCTGACAATACCTAAAATTGTTCATTTAATCTACTGTTACTAATATTCACTTCACCACAAAAATGCAGTAGTTCTTAAAAGAGTTAAGCTTTAATTTTTTTTAACACCTGCACATAGTACAGCAAATGTCTCAAGGTATCAGCTGCTCTGACTAACTAGTTGTCTTTGTGTTCAGAAAGGGCAAACCAGCTAAGACTTGCTGTGACAGAATGGTCTTGCAACATACTGTAGTGATAAAGTAAACTTTACTATAAAATAGAGCATTGATAAAATTTTACCTTACGTTCAAGAACCTGTTTTGTTGGAAAAGGCTGGTAATATAAGATTAAATTACAAGAATTAATTTTTTTATCTTGGTTTTTATACTGAAGGGCAAGTAACCCAATCATTTATTTACTTCCGCTTCTTTTCATCTCGGTATTCAGCAAAGCACAATATGGTACAGTGAATTTGCTCACTAACAGATTTTTCCTTTTCTTGTTTTATTGAAATAGATTTTCTAGCCAGTATCCTGTTTTTGAAACTAAAGGAGAAAGCTCATTCGGCTGGGCTTCTCCTATGGGTCAAAGGAGTGCAATTCTTTTTTGCACTCCTGTGACCCGTTTTTAGCAAAGAGCGGGCTGAAGTCTGCTGTCTGCTGATGTCACAGAAATCAGTCCTGTCACTGCGTCATCGTGACAATAAAGTCTGGCTCTGCCAGGTGCCTGGACTAAGGCTCCATTCACACCTAGGCAGACAAATTTGCGGCGTTTTGTCGCCGCAAATCGCGGTACAAATAGCGGCGTTTTGTACCGCGATTTGCGCCGGTATTGTCCGTCTAGATGTGCCCCAGATTGACCCCCTCTATGGAAATGGTTCCCATCTCCTAGCCGAACGCCGAAAGCCGCCTGAAAAAAAGGTCCGGGACCTTTTTTCAGGCGTCCGGCGTTCAGCGTGGAGATGTGAACCATCTCCATAGAGGGACATGTGTTTTCATCCCTCCGGCGGCAGCGGCGTAGCACTACAGGCGTTAAAACGCCTAGATGTGAATGGGGGCTAACACCCATCTCAGGCCTCGTACACGACCGAGTTTCTCGGCAAAAACCAGCAAGAAACTTGCTGGGAGATATTTTTTGCCAAGGAAACCGGTCGTGTGTACATTTTCATCGAGGAAAGTGTCAAGAAACTTGACTAGCCAAAAAGAGAGCAAGTTTTCTATTTCCTCGACTGGAATGGGGAAACTTGCCTTGTCGAGTTCCTCGACAGCCTAACAAGGAACTCGACGAGGAAAACGATGTGTTTCGCCCGTCGAGTTCCTCGGTCGTGTGTACGAGGCTTCAGCCTCTCAGCAAGCCGCTGAGAGCCTGAGACGGCCCCGCTCTGCCCCCCCCCACAGTTCAGTGCTCCAATGAGCGAGGAGGGGGAAGAGCAGAGAGCGGTGACTGACAGTCTACAGCTCTCTGCTCACAGAGCTCTGAAAACAGAGGCAGCGGGGGACAGATGCAGCATCAGACTGATGCCACATCCACCTAGGTAAGTATGAATCTCAACTAAAAAGAAACCCATACTTCTCTTTTAAGATAGACACTAAACATTACTAAAAATGTCCAAATTTCCGCTGATACCATGTTTTTTTATTTTAAATTAAAGAGAATATGTGGGAAAAGTAGATTTACTAAAACAGGGCCAAGTGTAAAGCTGCCCATACCCTTTTAGTTTTTTGTTAATTCATCCAGCGGCACCCAATCAAGGTCGATCCCCCTTGCCGGAACATTGCCAGAGCATCACCCACTGCTGTCAGAACACACTGCTCAGTGGCTGCAGCTTATTGGCTGCAGTTGCTGTTCAAGAGAAAATTCCAATATGTTCATTAGATATACCAAGAGGGGGTTGCCAGTTTGCCACAAACTGATTGAAATTTGGCGGGTCCATGCTGAAGCAACCAAATTTGATCTATGTATGGCTAGCTTAAATGTGACGGCATATGTTGTTAGCACACAACATCATATTTTTAGTGCAAACATCCCCATCCATCCATGGCAGATCGGATCAGGTGGGATCTGATGAAAACGGACATGCTGTTTTCATCAGATCTCCCCATAGGAGACAATGGCGCTGCACAAGCCCCTTCTGGCTCAGTGAGCAGAGAGGGACTTGTCATCCGCCGTCTCAGGAGAGATCTCCCACTGAGCCGGCGGGAGCATCCCTGATGTTTGCACTAGTGTCTCTTTTAATCGGCATGCCCCCATGCCACAACATACTTGTTTGGTTCCTTGTATTGCTTCTCCTTCTCTGAGCTCTGTTGCACAGGGACTATCAAGAGAAAATCAGTAGGTAAACCGCTTGCTTTAGAAAAAAAAAATTAAGACCCCATACACACTATTAGATTTTCTGCAGATTTTTGTCCTCAGATTTACCAAAACCACGCAGTGCAAGGGCCTGCCTGATTGGATACAAATTGAAACTCTTAAGGTTTGACCTCATATTTTATGGTTTTGGTAAATCTGAAGACATACATCTGCAGAAAATCTAATAGTGTGTGTGGGGTCTAAGGATGTAATAATAAATACAGAGCTGCATTAATTTGTGTATTATACATCTCTCTACAGTTCAGTTCTACCCTTTTAACATTTTTAACCCCCTCAGCGGTATTCCCGATTCTGGCTTGGGGGTGGAATTTCAGCACCAAAAGCGGTAAACCCGAGCCAGACTCGGAATCGCCTCGCAGTGTCCACAGGCAGAGTTTACTTACCTTGTCCCTGGATCCTGCGATGCTTCCCCGTTGTGTGATCGAGCTGTGTCCTCCTAGCTCGATTCACAGTGTCCGTGTGCCGCCGAGCTCCGTTCCCTGCGATGTTACGACGCACGGGGGGCGGAGATCGGCGCCAAATGAGTAAATACACACAATACATACAGTATACTATAATCTTATAGATTACAGTACTGTATGAAATAAATACACACCCCCTTTGTCCCTAGTGGTCTGTCTAGTGTCCTACATGCACTTTTATATAATAAAAACTGTTCTTTCTGCCTGGAAACTGGAGACTGGAGATTGTCCATAGCAACCAAAAAGTGTCCCTTTACATCAAAAGTGGTTTTAGACCAGCTGGAAAACAGCGATAATAAATTAGAATCATTCGCAGAACTAAGCGATAGCGATTTGTGGGGAAATTCGTCATCAAACAATAAAAGCAATTACAGCGGCAATTCTGCAACTGAGCAAATGTCAGTGTTTTTGATTTGATTACGTTATTGACAAATTTTTATTACAATTACATTTATATTTGTTATAATTATCTATAGTTATTTATTATATTATAATTTATGATTTTGTTTTTCAAACTTTATCATACCCAGGATGTCTACTAGACTCTTGTTTGGACAGATTTAAGTGAGTTATTCCTAAGAATTATAGGCCTACAATATAAAACGCCAAATTTCTATGCAAAATAATGGTACCACTTTCAGCACCTAAAATCTGACATACTGCCAGGGAGGTTAAGTAAAAAAAAAAAAACTAAAATCACTGACACATTTATTTGTTGTAAAATAACACATAGTCCAATGACTGTGTTGTGCGGCTTCAGTTTTCACAAGAAAGTGAAAGTGAATACTCTTCATCTTTACCGATCAATAAATAGCGAGCATCAATACACCTACTCAGCAGATTTGTAATGGAATATTGCATTGCTTTTTGTAATGAATATTGCCATTATGGATTTGTTTTCCTAAGGAAAAATTACATAAGTGCATGTTTTTACAAATCATTGATGCACATTTTGTTATGTAAAGGCGCTAGACACAAATAAAATTGTGTCGCTTAAAGCTGAACTCTTGTTAGATATAAATGACATCATTTAATACAGCTGTATATATATGTTAATTCGCGCTGAATATTAACTTAGAAAATGCAAATCGTGCTAATAAGTGATTAAAAAGAAACTATCAAGTGTCAAATTAATAGGCAAAAACGATACAAATAAAGTCCAATTGCATAAATATACACCAGTGGTTTTCAATGAAACAACACCCAGATCAGTGTGATGATTAAAGGAAGGTGTGATGTGATCTCACACAACGTGCTCCTGCTTCACAAGTAGATACGCCTCTTCCACATTAACCACAGCTCATGGAAAACAAAAAAGAGATACTCTCATAGCGCAGCTGAGTGTAAAACAATACAAAGAGGATAGATGGTCTCTAACAATGGCACACTCACGAATCCACCGATTAAAAGCCGCATATAGCAACAATACACCGATCCTTCATTAAGCCGCTCAGCTCATATGATGTTTCCTCTCCTCATTCGAATCCTAGATCGAATCCTAGATCCGTCCCGCTCGTAACTCCTCCCCCACGCGTTACGTCAATAGTCACTTGACTTAGTCATGGGTCACTCCCTGTCCGCTCTACGCTGGTATTATTTATAGTCAGCATAGGAATCAGGCAGAGACGGGATTGGTAGTGAGGGAGTGTTAGACATCTTACATCATTGCAAGCATAAACGAAGGATCATACACTGTTCATTAACATAGTGCATGTAGGCAATTTAATACAAAGAATAATAATTATTATAGTAATTAAAAACATCATTTAAAATCTTAGTGGCGTTATTAAACTGAGGATATGCTTATATGCATAGCAGCCTCTAGTGGCCACAGTAAATACAGCACTTAAAAACTCCAACATATGCTGCACTACATCAATCAATGAGCAGATATAATTACAATATAAAATATCTATAAAGTACATTTGTATATACTATTATAAATAACAACATACCATTTAAAATAAAATATTCTAAAATTAAAATATTTTGTAAAAAGAGGAATATATGTAAAAATAAACAATATATAAAAATATATATATAAAAAATCATCACGTTAAAAAACTTGTACATACTTAATAGTCAGAGATGAAACAATTGAGGTCAAATTCAATATTTAACCCATTGGGCGACAATGATCTCATCTCATGAATCCATTTTGATTCAGTTTGACTCAATGTCCGTACCATGTGGCTCCCCCTCCAATGTGGGTTGTATTTAGCGATAGCCCAAAATTTTAATTCTTTGGGGTCCCTATGGTGGCACAGGTCAAAGTGTCGTGACACATTATGTTTAGGGAAGCCCTTTTCAATATTTTGCACATGCTCCCTAAGACGTTTCCACAAGGGCCTTTTTGTGCGGCCAATATATTGAAGGGAGCATGAGCATTGTAAAGCATACACTACTCCCTCCGTTCTACATGTTATTAGATCTTTAATTTGGTATTCTTTTTGTGTAACATTGGACACAAAACTGGAGCATTTATGTCCATTGAAATTGGTCTTTTTGCAAGCAAAGCACCTTTTACAAGGAAAGAAACCTTTTCCTTGGAAGAAGGTTAGAGTATTGGATTTGGTGGGAGGATCAGGTATATTCTTTGCCACCAAGTCCCTCAGGGAAGGGGCACGTCTATATATTATTCTGGGCATACTAGGCAGTATACATTGTAGTTGTTTATCAGCCTGTAATATAGACCAATGCCTTTTGAAGATGGTTTCCAGTTGTTTATGTTGTACGTTATAATTTAAAATAATTGGTACTTGATCATCCATAGCTTTATTTTTTATCCTATCTTCTATTAATGTCTCTCTGGGTATTTCTAACACATTTTGGATTTGTGTCTGTATGAAACTATCGTCGTATCCTTTGTTCACAAACTTTTCCCCAATCATTTTAGCTTGCTCCAAAAAAGTCTGTGGGTCGGTACAATTCCTGCGGATTCTGACCAATTGGCCTTTCGGGATGTTTATTAGCCATGGGTCATGGTGGCAGCTATCAACCGGTATATAGCTATTCCGTTCGACCGGTTTGAAATACGTTTTTGTGGTAATCAAATCTGCTTCAAGTGTAATTTCTAAATCCAGAAATTGTATAGTTTTTTCATCAATAGTATATGTAAGTACAATATTTTTCTGGTTTAAATTTAATTTGTTAAAAAATTGGATTAAAGATTCAGTATCACCCCTCCATATAAGAATACAATCATCAATAAATCTCTTGTAGAGTATTAGTTGATCCGGTAGGTCCTCGTAGATAGCTGTTTCCTCCCACTCTGCCATGAAGACATTGGCAACACTAGGTGCGTATTTGGCCCCCATGCCAATGCCATTCAATTGCCGATAGTACTTCTGTCTGTGCCAAAAATAGTTGTGTTGTAGGCCGAATGCCAAACATCTTAACACAAACCTATTTTGCTTAGACACAAGTGACCCAAATTTCGTTAGTGCCCATTTTGATGCTTGAATCGCCTCTATATGGTTAATAACCGTGTAGAGCGAGGACACATCGGCAGTTGCTAGTAGGTAATTCTCCGATCTATCGACTTTCACAGTGTCCAAAATCTGAATCAGATGTTTCGTGTCCCTTAGATAAGCCCTTGTTTGTGGGACTAATGGTTGGATGAATTTATCTACATACTGTCCCAATCTGGAATTTATAGATTGGATCCCATTAATAATGGGTCTACCTGGGGGTCTGAGTGGGTCCTTATGGATCTTGGGGATTGTATATATTATGGGTACCCTACAGTTATCTGGGACAAGGTACTTTTGTTCTCTTTTATGTAGTACTCCTTTGTCCCTTCCTCTTTGTATCAGATCGATTAACTCATCCTTGTATTCACAGGTAGGGTTTCCCCTAAGTTTAATATACGTGTTTGAATCTTCTAGTTGACCTTCCAATTCTTCATAATAATATTCTTTTGAAAGTACCACTATAGCTCCTCCTTTGTCCGCAGGTCTAATAATGACCTGTTTATTTTCCTCAAGTTCCTTGATTCCTTTATGTATACTTTTGGAATCAGGAACTTTTTTAGTTTTAAGTTTCTCCAGGTCTCTAAGTACCAACTTATTGAAAACTTCGACGTGTTCATTATTGTGAACCTGAGGATTAAAAAGAGACTTATTCCTCAATTGGCTATGCTGGACTCTACCCAAAAGGGTTTGATCCTGTACCCCTTTAATAGGTTGGTTCATCATGTATTTTTTGATGTTTAACTTCCTGGTATATTTTTGTATGTCCACATAGACATCGAATTTGCTTAAATTTCGTTTTGGAGCAAACTTGAGTCCTTTATCCAAAGTTAGAAGTTCTGAACGTGTTAGTTCGATACCACTAATATTATAGATACCTTCCCCTACTATACCCTTCTTCTTTTGGACCTTGTGTCCGCCTCTGCATCCTCTCTTTCGTTGGGGCTTCGCGTATGTGTCATCTGTTCGTATCGTGGAGGAGTTCTGTCGCTCCGGCGATACTCTAAAAAAGAACGTGAATCATTTTCCTCTCTGTGATTGCCCAATGGCTCATATCTATTATGCATTGGGATGGGACTTCTTCTATTCTCATACTGATGATAGTCCCTGGGAGTTGAGCTCCCTTGATGGTGTTGTTGGGGCGGTACTCTAGGTTGTTGCTGGGGATAATTATCCCTAATATCCCTAACCTCTTGAGTATGGTATTGGTAATCCTGTTGGTATCCATATTGATACCCCCCCTGCTGATCAGGTCGATTTTGTGGAGGTTTTGGCTGTTTTTGGTTGTTCTTATTTTTCCAAAAGGGTTTTTTGGGAGATTTGGACCTTGGTTTTTGATTATTCTTATTCCCCCACCAGGGTTTGGGGGTCCTGGGTTCATTATGGTCACTTCTTGATGATCTTGCTTGGTTATTCGGATAATAACCATTTGGATTATCCCTATAAGATCTGCCATAATCACCTCCATTATTGCCAGTGGGTTCAGGAGATCTATATCTCATCTCTCTCCTGGGGGATATTATACGTACCTCCCTCTCTGGGGAGGACGAAACTGAACCCCTATTTCCATCCTTAAGGTTGATTTGCCATTTGAAGGTTTGGTGCTGTTGATAATCATTAGTATCCCTAAGGTATTTTCTTTTTTTGCGCTGTTTAATCTCAAGATCCTTTTGCTCCAATACTTTATTTAATTGGGCAGTGAGCGTTATAAATGAAGGGCTATCCTTATGACCATCTAAAAACACCTTGCAATCAGCAATTTGTTTATTGATCGTAGCAATTTTTCTTTGTTTCCGTTTAATTAAAAATTGCAATACTTCAATCCCTTTTTCATTAAAAAACTTATACCATTCTTCTATTGAATCTGGGTCAAGGAGACCATCATTTATTGGTACATCCCATCTAAGTCTCCGGGGTACAATACCCTCTTTAATGTATTGTTCATGGGTGGTTACATCCCACCATACGCTAACCTTCTTTTCCATTAAATGGCCAAACTTTCTAAAAGTGGTGTCAAGATCACCCACTTCAGAGACAGGTTTGGTGGTGAATACATCTTTTAAATCAACTGTGCGATTTTCCATAAATTTGAATATATCCATAATTGCTGCTAAGTAGTGATAGGTGACCAGTGAAAAAAATGTAAAAATATGGTACTACAGCGCTAATTAAATATCAAATTATAGAGCATTTAACAAAATTACCAAATAATAAACGCAGCAAAAAAGTAATGTAAGTCAAACAAAAATGGTACAATGTATATATATGTTAATTCGCGCTGAATATTAACTTAGAAAATGCAAATCGTGCTAATAAGTGATTAAAAAGAAACTATCAAGTGTCAAATTAATAGGCAAAAACGATACAAATAAAGTCCAATTGCATAAATATACACCAGTGGTTTTCAATGAAACAACACCCAGATCAGTGTGATGATTAAAGGAAGGTGTGATGTGATCTCACACAACGTGCTCCTGCTTCACAAGTAGATACGCCTCTTCCACATTAACCACAGCTCATGGAAAACAAAAAAGAGATACTCTCATAGCGCAGCTGAGTGTAAAACAATACAAAGAGGATAGATGGTCTCTAACAATGGCACACTCACGAATCCACCGATTAAAAGCCGCATATAGCAACAATACACCGATCCTTCATTAAGCCGCTCAGCTCATATGATGTTTCCTCTCCTCATTCGAATCCTAGATCGAATCCTAGATCCGTCCCGCTCGTAACTCCTCCCCCACGCGTTACGTCAATAGTCACTTGACTTAGTCATGGGTCACTCCCTGTCCGCTCTACGCTGGTATTATTTATAGTCAGCATAGGAATCAAACCCTGGTGGGGGAATAAGAATAATCAAAAACCAAGGTCCAAATCTCCCAAAAAACCCTTTTGGAAAAATAAGAACAACCAAAAACAGCCAAAACCTCCACAAAATCGACCTGATCAGCAGGGGGGGTATCAATATGGATACCAACAGGATTACCAATACCATACTCAAGAGGTTAGGGATATTAGGGATAATTATCCCCAGCAACAACCTAGAGTACCGCCCCAACAACACCATCAAGGGAGCTCAACTCCCAGGGACTATCATCAGTATGAGAATAGAAGAAGTCCCATCCCAATGCATAATAGATATGAGCCATTGGGCAATCACAGAGAGGAAAATGATTCACGTTCTTTTTTAGAGTATCGCCGGAGCGACAGAACTCCTCCACGATACGAACAGATGACACATACGCGAAGCCCCAACGAAAGAGAGGATGCAGAGGCGGACACAAGGTCCAAAAGAAGAAGGGTATAGTAGGGGAAGGTATCTATAATATTAGTGGTATCGAACTAACACGTTCAGAACTTCTAACTTTGGATAAAGGACTCAAGTTTGCTCCAAAACGAAATTTAAGCAAATTCGATGTCTATGTGGACATACAAAAATATACCAGGAAGTTAAACATCAAAAAATACATGATGAACCAACCTATTAAAGGGGTACAGGATCAAACCCTTTTGGGTAGAGTCCAGCATAGCCAATTGAGGAATAAGTCTCTTTTTAATCCTCAGGTTCACAATAATGAACACGTCGAAGTTTTCAATAAGTTGGTACTTAGAGACCTGGAGAAACTTAAAACTAAAAAAGTTCCTGATTCCAAAAGTATACATAAAGGAATCAAGGAACTTGAGGAAAATAAACAGGTCATTATTAGACCTGCGGACAAAGGAGGAGCTATAGTGGTACTTTCAAAAGAATATTATTATGAAGAATTGGAAGGTCAACTAGAAGATTCAAACACGTATATTAAACTTAGGGGAAACCCTACCTGTGAATACAAGGATGAGTTAATCGATCTGATACAAAGAGGAAGGGACAAAGGAGTACTACATAAAAGAGAACAAAAGTACCTTGTCCCAGATAACTGTAGGGTACCCATAATATATACAATCCCCAAGATCCATAAGGACCCACTCAGACCCCCAGGTAGACCCATTATTAATGGGATCCAATCTATAAATTCCAGATTGGGACAGTATGTAGATAAATTCATCCAACCATTAGTCCCACAAACAAGGGCTTATCTAAGGGACACGAAACATCTGATTCAGATTTTGGACACTGTGAAAGTCGATAGATCGGAGAATTACCTACTAGCAACTGCCGATGTGTCCTCGCTCTACACGGTTATTAACCATATAGAGGCGATTCAAGCATCAAAATGGGCACTAACGAAATTTGGGTCACTTGTGTCTAAGCAAAATAGGTTTGTGTTAAGATGTTTGGCATTCGGCCTACAACACAACTATTTTTGGCACAGACAGAAGTACTATCGGCAATTGAATGGCATTGGCATGGGGGCCAAATACGCACCTAGTGTTGCCAATGTCTTCATGGCAGAGTGGGAGGAAACAGCTATCTACGAGGACCTACCGGATCAACTAATACTCTACAAGAGATTTATTGATGATTGTATTCTTATATGGAGGGGTGATACTGAATCTTTAATCCAATTTTTTAACAAATTAAATTTAAACCAGAAAAATATTGTACTTACATATACTATTGATGAAAAAACTATACAATTTCTGGATTTAGAAATTACACTTGAAGCAGATTTGATTACCACAAAAACGTATTTCAAACCGGTCAAACGGAATAGCTATATACCGGTTGATAGCTGCCACCATGACCCATGGCTAATAAACATCCCGAAAGGCCAATTGGTCAGAATCCGCAGGAATTGTACCGACCCACAGACTTTTTTGGAGCAAGCTAAAATGATTGGGGAAAAGTTTGTGAACAAAGGATACGACGATAGTTTCATACAGACACAAATCCAAAATGTGTTAGAAATACCCAGAGAGACATTAATAGAAGATAGGATAAAAAATAAAGCTATGGATGATCAAGTACCAATTATTTTAAATTATAACGTACAACATAAACAACTGGAAACCATCTTCAAAAGGCATTGGTCTATATTACAGGCTGATAAACAACTACAATGTATACTGCCTAGTATGCCCAGAATAATATATAGACGTGCCCCTTCCCTGAGGGACTTGGTGGCAAAGAATATACCTGATCCTCCCACCAAATCCAATACTCTAACCTTCTTCCAAGGAAAAGGTTTCTTTCCTTGTAAAAGGTGCTTTGCTTGCAAAAAGACCAATTTCAATGGACATAAATGCTCCAGTTTTGTGTCCAATGTTACACAAAAAGAATACCAAATTAAAGATCTAATAACATGTAGAATGGAGGGAGTAGTGTATGCTTTACAATGCTCATGCTCCCTTCAATATATTGGCCGCACAAAAAGGCCCTTGTGGAAACGTCTTAGGGAGCATGTGCAAAATATTGAAAAGGGCTTCCCTAAACATAATGTGTCACGACACTTTGACCTGTGCCACCATAGGGACCCCAAAGAATTAAAATTTTGGGCTATCGCTAAATACAACCCACATTGGAGGGGGAGCCACATGGTACGGACATTGAGTCAAACTGAATCAAAATGGATTCATGAGATGAGATCATTGTCGCCCAATGGGTTAAATATTGAATTTGACCTCAATTGTTTCATCTCTGACTATTAAGTATGTACAAGTTTTTTAACGTGATGATTTTTTATATATATATTTTTATATATTGTTTATTTTTACATATATTCCTCTTTTTACAAAATATTTTAATTTTAGAATATTTTATTTTAAATGGTATGTTGTTATTTATAATAGTATATACAAATGTACTTTATAGATATTTTATATTGTAATTATATCTGCTCATTGATTGATGTAGTGCAGCATATGTTGGAGTTTTTAAGTGCTGTATTTACTGTGGCCACTAGAGGCTGCTATGCATATAAGCATATCCTCAGTTTAATAACGCCACTAAGATTTTAAATGATGTTTTTAATTACTATAATAATTATTATTCTTTGTATTAAATTGCCTACATGCACTATGTTAATGAACAGTGTATGATCCTTCGTTTATGCTTGCAATGATGTAAGATGTCTAACACTCCCTCACTACCAATCCCGTCTCTGCCTGATTCCTATGCTGACTATAAATAATACCAGCGTAGAGCGGACAGGGAGTGACCCATGACTAAGTCAAGTGACTATTGACGTAACGCGTGGGGGAGGAGTTACGAGCGGGACGGATCTAGGATTCGATCTAGGATTCGAATGAGGAGAGGAAACATCATATGAGCTGAGCGGCTTAATGAAGGATCGGTGTATTGTTGCTATATGCGGCTTTTAATCGGTGGATTCGTGAGTGTGCCATTGTTAGAGACCATCTATCCTCTTTGTATTGTTTTACACTCAGCTGCGCTATGAGAGTATCTCTTTTTTGTTTTCCATGAGCTGTGGTTAATGTGGAAGAGGCGTATCTACTTGTGAAGCAGGAGCACGTTGTGTGAGATCACATCACACCTTCCTTTAATCATCACACTGATCTGGGTGTTGTTTCATTGAAAACCACTGGTGTATATTTATGCAATTGGACTTTATTTGTATCGTTTTTGCCTATTAATTTGACACTTGATAGTTTCTTTTTAATCACTTATTAGCACGATTTGCATTTTCTAAGTTAATATTCAGCGCGAATTAACATATATATACATTGTACCATTTTTGTTTGACTTACATTACTTTTTTGCTGCGTTTATTATTTGGTAATTTTGTTAAATGCTCTATAATTTGATATTTAATTAGCGCTGTAGTACCATATTTTTACATTTAATACAGCTGTGTATTCTTTTAAAAATAATTGGATGCATTTTTGCTAACAACTAGCATACATACCTGAATCTGTCTTGATATGAGCCACTGCCACCTCCTGCAGAGCATTGCTTACATTGGGAACGTTAGGGCAGCACTAGGAGCCATTTAAGCTATATTGCAGACAACATGCTAACAGGACTTCACTTAATATATAAAGCTGCAGATATTAAATTAATGAAGCCTACAGTTAACAGTCGTGCAAGTGTACAGTGAAACCTCGGATTGCGAATAACGTGGTTAATGAGCGTTTAGCAATACGAGCTCTGTTTTAAAAAAAATCCTGACTCGGTTTGCGACAGTTGTCTTGCAAAACAAGCAGGATTCAATTCACAGCGGTGTGCATTACAGCATTTGGCTTGAGTTGGGGGGGGGGGGGGGCGCCAGAGCTGATCAGAGCCGATCGGAGCTGTCCGGAAATACTCAAAAAAACTTGGAAATACTCAGTTCCCGACCCTTTCCGATGTTTTCCGAGTTCAGCTGAGCTGTCCCCGAGCCTTTCCAAGGTTTTCCGGCGCCCCCCCCACCTCTGGCCACATGTGGTATTGCATGCCATAGAAGTCAATGCGGAACTAATTATTTTTGTTTCCATTGATTTCTATGGGGAAACTCGCTTTGATATGCGAGTGCTTTGGATTACGAGCATTCTCCTGGAACAGATTATGCTCTGGATTATGCTCGTAATCCAAGGTTCCACTGTATGAAATGAAAACCCTGTGGTTGTAATTTAACTTTCAAAAGTGAATCAAAGGAAGGCACTTACAAACTGCCAACCCTTGGACATATCACCTTGCTGGAACTAGAACAGAATTAGATAGAATTCGATTAAATAGAAGAATGACTGATGCCCATTAAAAGATTTGTGAAATCTAAAAGTGGGTAAAATGGATGCATTGTACGTATGAAATACTTCCTAGTTATGGTATATTTCATTCCTTGGAAGAAGTTGTGTGAATGACTTCAATGAGGATATGCTTATGTTTAACAATTGTCCTCAACAACTTATTCAGAATTTTGCAAAGGCTGTGCTAACTCATTGTTATGAAGTGTGATGTGGAAGGTTCATTGTCACTAAGCTGATCCAGACTCTATAAAGATCCCAACCATATGATTGGGATCTGCCCAGATGCCTGGAAGGACAGCTGGCTCAGCCTCTCAGCAGCCCATTGGTCCAGTGAGCGCACTGGGGCGCACTGGGGCAGAGCAGAGAGACAGAGACTACAGCTCTTTGATCACTCAGTTCTTCAAACAGGGGTCTTTGATCACTCAGTTCTCAGTGCAGAGTCTGCGGGGAACCGGATCAATGCTGCATTCATCTAGGTGGGTATAAGTGTTTTTTTTTTCAAACTTCTTTCAAACTTCTCTTTTAAGTGCCTTTTTTGGGAGGGGGTGATCAGGGAAATACAGGCAGCATAAAGCTAAGTATTGTACCTTGTGCTGATTTTTTTTTTAACTAAATCAAGGCTTTAACCACTTCCATACAGGGCAGTTATACACACATCCATACCAGTCCTATTCTGGCACTTCTTTCCTACATGTACAAATCATATTTTTTTTGCTATAAAATTACACAGAACCCCCAAACATTATATATGTTTTTTTAGCAGACACCCTAAGGAATAAAACGACGGTCATTGAAACGTCTTATCTTGCACGCCATTTGCGCAATAATTTTTCAAACGCCTTTTTTTTGGAAAAAAATTGTTTCATGAATTAAAAAAATAACAAAACAGTAAAGTTAGCCCAATTTTTTTGTAAAATATGAAAGATGATGTTACACCGAGTAAATAGATATCTAACATGTCACGCTTTAAAATTGCGCACACTCATGGAATGGCGCCAAACTTCGGTACTTAAAAATCTCCATAGGCAATGCTTTGAAATTTTTTACAGGTTACCAGTTTAGATTTACAGAGGAGATCTAGTGCTAGAATTGTTGCTGGCACTCTAACGCACGCGGCGATACCTCACATATGTGGTTTTAACGGCGTTTACATATGTCGGCGGGACTTGCGTGTGCGTTCGCTTCTGCGCACACGCACACGAGGGGCGTTAAAAAAAATATTTTTTATTTCTTTTTTTTTTTTTACATATTTATTTATTTTTTTACACTTTTTTTTTAATTTTCTTTTTTTTATTATCACTTTTATTCCTATTACAAGGAATGTAAACATCCCTTGTAATAGGAATGTGTGTGACAGGTCCTCTTTATGGAGAGATGCGGGGTCAATAAGACCGCACATCTCTCCTCCAGGCTGGAAAGCATGAAATCGGTGAAAAAAAATTCACCGATCTCATGCTTACGGTTGCTTAGCAGCCGCAATTGTGGCTTTGTTTACTTACGGGGACCTGGGCGTGACGTCATCACATCGCGCCCGGGTCCTCCGACGGTCATAGAGATGACTGGTGACCATCTGGTCACCAGTCATCTCTATGCTTCCTGCCAGCGCCGGACGATTCGTTCTCCGGGCCCCCGATGGCACGGGAGAGCCCGGAGAAGCACCGGATTGCGGCGGGAGGGGGGGATATCCCCTCCCGCCGCCTGTAAGAACGATCTAGCGGCGGAATCGCCGCTATGATCATTCTTACGTTGTGCAGAATCGCCGGCAGGAGAGAAGGATATCTGAATGATGCCTCTAGCTGCAGGCATCATTCAGATATCCACCCGGAAAGCCCAGGACGTCATATGACGTCCTCCTGGATCGAGGAGGGGTTCCTGCCGCCGTCATTTCACAATGACGCGGTAAGGAAGTGGTTAAATAAAGGGGACTGCCTAAATTGAATTACATTAAATTCACCCACCCCTACTTAAAAGGCCATAACTGGCAATTTTATATTATATGCAACACTGTTGCTACCTAATTAGCAGACATGCACATGACATAGCTGAGACAAAATATAATATATGTGCATACAGGATATTCAGAATTGTATTTTTAGACAGTTTCCTATCATTGGGTTTATAATTAGCCTCTAAAGCCTGGGACTAAATATAGATTTCTGATATAATGGAATACATTTGCTTGAACTGCAATGTTATTAACTGATCCAATTCCTGTGATGTTTATATGTCATTGTACAATAGAGGCAGGAAGAGTGGCATGGACCCTAGTTTGATAACGCAATGAATCATGGCAAATGGATTGTTTCTATTCTTGGATCTTTTGGATAGTAGGAAAGTTTAAGAGAAAGTTGATCAGATAAATACTGAAAACTATACCTTGACATCACTATTCTGTTTAGGGAATATGTTATAAAGACAAATGGTTGATGAAACAGGATGAGGAAAATGAGCTCATTCTGCTAATTTAGTTTGTTGTAATGATTCAGTGTTGTTATCAAAAGTGTTTCCAATGGTTCCTCTTGTTGTTTGCCCTTTCTTGTTTTGTCTCAATGACATTACTTGTTATAATTACACAGACAGACAGCTCCTTTAGTAGATGGACATCACTATGAGCAAGTGGCTCTAAAATAGCTGGTGTAGTTTGACTCACTGAACATTTTTCCTTCAATATCTTTTTATATTATCAAGGTAAAGTACAAGCTTTTCCAAATGTATAAAAGCATTTTTCACAAAAAAATAATACATGTGTACTTGTCCTGGTAGTTTCTGCCAAAATAACAGTATAAGAGTATAATGGCTTACATCACACTCTGAAAGTTGTGTTCCTCAGAGACAGTAGCTCATTCAGCTCAATATACTGCAGGGTTTCCCTCTTTTAGACAGTGCCATATAATTGGTGGCCAAGGACCAAAGCACAGATTAATACAAACACATGACCAGGTCATACTTACAGTAAAAGAGAAATATGGGTTTAGTTAAAAATAAGTTATATTAACCTAGATAGATGCAGCATCAGGCCAATGATGCATCTATCCCCAGCTGGCTCTAAGACCAAGAACTGCCCGATCAAAGACCAATGATTATTCACGCTGCAGAGACCTGGTGACCGTCACCAACTTTCTGCTCTGCCCCTCCTGCTCTCACTGGAGCATTGGGCTGTGGAGGGTGTGGGAGCATCTGAGAGCCTGAGCCAGCTGCCGGTCCAGGCATCTGGGTGGATCTTTGTCTTTTAAAGTGGTTGTAAACCCTTACAGATCACTTTTTATAGCAAAAAACCTACAGGTAAGCCTAGATTAAGGTTTACAGATAGGTACAAGAAATATCTCCTAAACCTACACGGTTTAGGAGATATTTGCAAAACACAGGCACCGATGTGCCGCTTCTAACAGCGATCATGCTGTTAATTGCGGCTCTCGCATGCATGCGCGGGAGTGACGTCATCACGGCTCCGGCCAGTCACAGTGCCGGAGCCGCGATACCGGAAGTTCGAGAGAGATATCGGCGACGGAGGAGGGGAACGAGGACCGATGCGGGGGCTTTGATCTCAGGTAAGTAATTCATAATGAGCTAGTATAATGCCTTTGTCTTTCAAGGTGTTTTTTTTCCACCCAAGGCGTTACTTCCTCTTTAAGAGCCAAGACCAGTTCAATGATGTCAGCTGATAGCAAACTCTAGCCCGCTGTCAGCTGAAAATGGGTCACATGAGATCAGAACAAACTGCACTCTTGTGATCCATAGGAGAAGTAGAGCCAAAAAAAGCTTCGGCTATACTTCTCATTTAAGAAAGCTGGATCTATCGTTTGTGAAGGTAATCAATTATATTGGCCAATATTATTCCATTCGATTGGAAGCAGGAAAAGCAGTGAAAATGCACCACCGTTTACTTCAAAGGCATTCTAAATATCAGTCATTGAATCTTTTTAAATGATGACAATTTATAAATATATAAATTATATGATATGTACTGTGTAAAAAAATGTTAGAAACGTACTGAAAAATTTAGATTAAGCCCTATTCCTGGCATAAAATATACTTTTATATGAATTAAAAGGTCTTTACTTTGACCTCTAATATATTATGGAAAGTATGTACATACTTGATGCAAATATCTTCATAGATACCAAATTCTTGAATGGCAACGAAGTATACATGTATACTACATACACTCACCGGCCACTTTATTAGGTATAGGTACAGTACATTCAAATATTAGTATAGGTACACCTGTTCAATTGCTTGGTAACACGAATTGCTAATCAGCCAATCACATGGCTGCAACTCAGTGCATTTAGGCATCTAGACATGTTGAAGACAACTTGCTGAAGTTTAAACCGAACCTCAGAACATGGCATGGTTGTTGGTGCCAGGCGGACTAATCTGAGTATTTAAAAAAAACTGCTGTTCTACTGGGATTTTCTATATAAGTACCTTAATAATAATAATAATAATAATAATAATAATAATAATAATAATAATAATAATAGCTTGAACATGTTTTGGTAAATGCCTTGAAAAAATCCAAAATTGTGCCTGTGTCCAAATATACTGTATATGGATCTAATTGTGTGTGTGTGTGTGTGTGTATATATATATATATATATATATATATATATATATACAGTACAGACCAAAAGTTTGGACACACCTTCTCATTCAAAGAGTTTTCTTTATTTTCATGACTATGAAAATTGTAGATTCACACTGAAGGCATCAAAACTATGAATGAACACATGTGGAATTATACATAACAAAAAAGTGTGAAACAACTGAAAATATATTTCATATTCTAGGTTCTTCAAAGTAGCCACCTTTTGCTTTGATTACTGCTTTGCACACTCTTGGCATTCTCTTGATGAGCTTCAAGAGGTAGTCACCTGGCTCAGCACCCCATCACTCTCCTTCTTACACAGCCTGGAGGTGTGTTTGGGGTCATTGTCCTGTTGAAAAATAAATGATGGTCCAACTAAACGCAAACCGGATGGAATAGCATGCCGCTGCAAGATGCTGTGGTAGCCATGCTGGTTCAGTATGCCTTCAATTTTGATTAAATCCCCAACAGTGTCACCAGTAAAGCACCCCCACACCATCACACCTCCTCCTCCATGCTTCACGGTGGGAACCAGGCATGTAGGGTCCATCCGCTCACCTTTTCTGCGTCGCACAAAGACACGGGGGCTGGAACCAAAGATCTCAAGTTTGGACTCATCAGACCAAAGCACAGATTTCCACTGGTCTAATGTCCATTCCTTGTGTTCTTTAGCCCAAACAAGTCTCGTCTGCTTGTTGCCTTTCTTTAGCAGTGGTTTCCTAGCAGATATTCTACCATGAAGGCCTGAGTCACATAGTCTCCTCTTAACAGTTCTAGAGATGTGTCTGCTGCAAAAGGTGGCTACTTTGAAGAACCTAGAATATGAAATATATTTTCAGTTGTTTCACACTTTTTTGTTATGTATAATTCCACATGTGTTACTTCATAGTTTTGATGCCTTCAGTGTGAATCTACAATTTTCATAGTCATGAAAATAAAGAAAACTCTTTGAATGAGAAGGTGTGTCCAAACTTTTGGTCTGTACTGTATATATAGATAGATAGATAGATAGATAGATAGATAGATAGATAGATAGATAGATAGATAGATAGATAGAGATCTAACTATATATATATATATATATATATATATATATATATATATATATATATATATATATATATATATATATATATATATATATATATATATATATAGCTATTTGTGTGTGTGCTCATGTAGCATTGGGGGTCTACACAGCTGCATATACAGTATGCGCAATATGTGTGCAATACAAAATTATGCAATTTAAGATTAAATTATTTATTAAATATTGTGGCAACCTCAGACTTGATGAGTATCGGGAACATGACAGATGTAATCTGCATACAGGTTCTAACACAGGAAAAGAATGCAGTATGTGGGTGTCAAATAGTTTTAGTCGGGGTATTGTGCCATTTAACAAGACAGAAATGTGTAAATAGAGCATGAGTCAGAACAGCCTCTTAAAATCTGTTATTTTATTTGCACACCGTCTTTACAAAACATTTTCTTGATTCCAAGACTAGTGCTTTAAAACCATGTTCTTAGTGATCTCACGTTTTGTTCCTGCAGCTTCATGAATTGCATTGCAAGTACTTTTGAGCCAGGTTCTCTTTCATTCTGAAAACATATTTGTGTAAGTACTGCTGTTATGTAATTGTTATCAGACACCGTGTGAACTGTGTGAACAGGGGATGACTGTAGAGTGCATTTGCCGTATCTTGTAGAACACAAATTCCATTCTGCTTGGTCCTGCAGATTTTTTTCTTTAAGTAAATGTATGCAGCTAAAAATATACAGTAATAATAAGTATGTCTTTATACTGTATGTTGTTGCATATGATGTCGCTGATCATTATTAAAGACACCATCTAAAGCATGGCTACTGCATAAAGGGCTGGTGAAAATTCACTTTGGTGTTTTTGATCAGCAAGTGGCTGTCTCTGCTTGTAGGTATAGAGAAGCCAGAAACGCGTTGGTGTCAGGATTGTGAGCAGCTTTTTAGTATGACTCCAAGACTGTCCCATCCAGAGGGCAAAAATTGAAGCACCCAGGACCTCTCCCATCAAGCCAGAAGACAGCTGTGACTCCTTACTTTTGCTTTATGGATATGTTTTTAATTTATAGGATTGGGATGGATGAGAACTTATTAAAGTGCAGTAATGTCTTTGCTTTACTGCACTTTAATAAGTTCAGCTGGCACTGAATTTTGCAATAAATATTGATTTTTTTAGTTTTAGTTTTTCTTTCTACACTCCTATAGGAGGAATATTATAAGAGGCTGGGTGTGGGGATCCACCTAAAAGTAAATTTTAAATGCTGATTCAGCCAGAACAATGCATTAATATTTTAACTGTGGATGCAATTGTGAAATTATATATGCTTGGTAACAATTTGTATGGCTATTTGGATATTGGTTATCTTAATAGTTCAAGTTTAAGTGTGCCCCTTTGTTTGCCCTACTTGTATTCATTACGTTTTTATAATGTATTCAGTTTGTAGTTGTATCGTTCTATACTATTTTGTAGAACAAAGCAAATAACCTAATTTTGTTTCAGATGTAGATTACATCTACAAAGGTCAATTTTAAAAATCAGATGTAACTTTTAAATGTATTGTTTGTGTTGTAGTTTGTAAGCCAGTCATTAAGATACCCTTACTCAATATTTTTTAATACAAGCCCTAAAAATCCTGTGGCTTAATATAATATTCACTTTAAGCAGTGAATCATGATAAAGCAGTCATGCTGATATTTGTGGATTCTATTTACATAGAAAAATACTGTTTATATACAACTTATCTCATGTGATGTCAATGAAAACCCACGTTTGCATCACAGGAATAAACTGTGGTAAACGGAGCTTCACTCTGTTACACAACACTTAGTTTATGGGGCACATGCTTTACGTAGTTATCTGGGAGTCTATCTTTCTATGTCAGTCTTGAAATCATCTGTTTTATCTTTATTGAGGTTTTTGCCATTCGGCACATTGCACTTAAAGTGGACTTGAACTTAAAAACTGAAGATTTAAGATGTACTTTTATATGAGAAACATCTAGAAGTGATAATTGTGCCAAAGCAGTATGAAGAAAAATGAACCTTTTGCTTGAGGTTCACCAGGAAAAAAAGCAGACCACATTTTAGTATGTGAATGTGCCTAGGCATTCCTGAGCCTACTGCATCCTAGTGGTATATCTACAGTGTGAGATTAAGGCACTGCTTCTTCTGCCTACTAGTCTCTGGAATTTGGAGTGAGATTTTGGAATGAGATTTGGTTATGTTCTCCTTGCTGGAGGCTCTGACATGAGGAAGCAAACATCTGCCCCTACCAAGATGACTGTTTCCAGACACAAGAGACACAGTGTAGAATAAGGCATCGTAAGTAAGTATTGCGAAAAAGATCAGCTGCAGGGAGCCTACACACAATACTAGACACTTTCCTGTTGCCCTCTGCCTGCCTTTTTTGGGCACAACTTCCGGAGTTTAGTTTCATTTTTATAACCCTTAAAAGTCAGCATTTTCCAAATTTTTGTTAACGGTTAGGCCCCGTACACACGTCCGAGGAACTCGACGTGCTAAACACATCGAGTTCCTCGTCGAGTTCAGTGTTGAAGCCGCCGAGGATCTCGGCGGGCCGACTTTCCTCATTGAACAACGAGGAAATAGAGAACATGTTGTACACACGACCGGGTTTCTCGGTAGAATCCAGCTCCGATCGAGTTTCTGGCTGAATTCTGCCGAGAAACTCGGTCGTGTGTACAGGGCCTTAGGTGTCATGTATTTTCACAGTTTCTAGTTAAAACTACAGGTCCTCCTCATGCAGCTTCAAGGGCAACATGGAAAATGTTTTAAATATCAGGTTTAGGGATACCTTAACATTACATTACATTTTAGAACAAGCATCGGACATTATTGGCGACAACATATTGTTGGTTAATGAATTACAGACATCTGCAGTACCCCAATCTGCTTTAAAGTTAATTGATATACAAAAATTGGGTAGCTTGACTGACAGAAATAGTACCCCAAAATATTATAGTTTATTTTGTTTGAAAGAATCTGACACTTCTGATGCACCCTCTTTATCCTTCCTTGGCTATTCCTGCCAGAACCCTTAGAACTAGCTATGGCTAGGTCCAGCTAAATTGTATAAGTACCCTGTTGGAGTGGTTGCATGAAAAATTATATCCTTGTCTTTTGTACTTTAGCTCTCTTTTACCTGTTTCTATTATATTCTGTTCTATTTTATTTAATTTCATTCTATGTTATCTACTGTATCTGATCATCTTTATTATTAACCCAGTTGGGTCCCCCCTCCCCCCAATATCTATATTCAGTCAGCTCCATCAAACTATCTATGAGTGGAGAACATGGACTTTTTCTTCAACCGGGCACTCAATAATTAGTTGTATTATTTTAATATACTGTATTTATTTCATTATAGTTAAGGCATTGGAGGCATAGCAGCACATTTAAACCTAAGCCATGGACTGCCCATCCTTCTACAATGCAGGGGAATGGCCAACAGCAGCAAAGGGGGAATCCTATAACCAGGGTGGAGAACAGGCAGAAGGAAAAATTAAGTGTAGAATCCTACAGCCATAGGCTGCCCGATCTAAATCAAGACCATCAAAAACAAACACACACTAAAAAGACATGCAAGATTAAAAGGAAAGGTAGAGATGATAAGTAGGTGGTGAGCATTACTCTTATTCCTCCACCAGCACCAACTTTTTCTCATTTTCCCCTTCTTCTTTTCCTACTCATGTACCTCCTCCATCTTCTATGTGTTCTGTGTTTTTGTAAGATTGTTCCTGCACAGGGCAAACAGACATGAGCAAGGACAGCAGCTTAAATATGTTAGCCAACCACAAGTGAAAGCTGTGCTCGGTTACAGAGGAGGCTACAGAAGAATTTGATCCCTGTAATAAGTTTTATGGCATAACATGACAGGGTAAAGAAAATAACATAGCGACCCTGACTCATACGCAGTGAAAAGACGTTCCAGAAGGTTTTGAGCACCTAAGAAATTGTTGACCACATTTGGTGAGAGACTCATTTCATTCCCCTTTCAGTCCTTGCTGACCACATTTTCTACGGGAAGGGGGGGTTCCTCTAAATGGGACTTTAGAGGACAATAGTACTCTGGGAGTCAGAAGTATAATAAAGTAGAAAAAAGTTTATTCATATGACAAATAGGAGACAAAAAAGTTTTGTCATATGACAAATAGGAGATGCAACAATTTATATAGGACCCAACGCATTTTGAGTTTAACAAAAAAAGTTCTCTTCTTCGGGGTTGGGTGGTTGAACACAGGACGAAAGAGCGTGTATAATTAATAAATGACAAATATACACAGCAGTATGTATATTGTAACAACAGACAACAAGTCATTCAGTTATACAGTTCATCAAAGTTTCTATTGACCATATGATTATGCATAGACATCCAAGAATTTTGCATCCATATAAAAACATTGGAGTGAGAAGGAAATGCGCCGTCAGACTTGAATCGGAAAGTGCAGGCGCGCCCAAGGCTAAAAAACAGTTTCCGGTGTGTCTAAACGTAAAATAGCACTTGCCAACACCTATCCCACTGTATCCAGTGTATCCAGTGAGAACATTCCCAGAGAAGATTTTCCTTTCCCACAGTTTCTGGAACAGAAGAAAATGTCCCCAAATTACCCCTATGCCCATCTTTTGAATGCAAGCTTGGCAAAGATGCCTGCCACTTCAACTTCTTTTATATTAACCCAATTCCTCCAGTACTGCAATTCAAAGAACTCAAGCATAGTTTGTTTTAGTAGATGTAAACCAAATCACTAAAATCTCATATAAGCTTTAACATGGTAATATCACTTGGACAGTCTTTTTGTTTTAATCTTTAGCTTTCTCTAAAATTACAGCTGGTAATACCGATATAAAAGTCCTTGTTTGGGCACTTTGTGTTGTGTGTTGACAACACTCTGCCCCTGTCTCCCACACTCCCCTGCCTGTAAATCACATGCTCCCTAAAAGGAAACTAGAATCTTCTGTGCTGTTTCACATTGCCTACTGCTGTCAACCTCTAATGAAAAGGCCTATGAAGAAATAAAATTGCAACCAGTAACAATTAGAAAATATGCCTGTAAAAAAACACATGCTGCCTATTACCCCTGCAGTAAATGTAAACATGGACAGGCTGTAAAGTAGCCCTGAGATGTAACAAAGGATGCTCCACCCCCCAATTCTCAAAGATGCACATATTGCTACCTACATGATACTCAGTAAGCATTCACACCTACTTTAACAAAACTAACAGTTTCTACATAACACTAATCTCTCCTTATGAATTTTGTCAGCAGCATCCCCTATGCTTTCCCTATCACAGCTAAAACACAATGTCAACATGACTGCTTCTCCCCCTCCCCGCCTCATCTATTAGACCTCATGCACACTGGATGTTATAATAGCGTTATAAAAATGCCAGTAGCTTAGAAGTCAGTTTTTCAATGTTTTTCAGCATTTTTGCAACATCGTTTTATAGCATTATTCAGCGTTAGCGTCTTTAAGTGTTTTTTTTTTTCTTTTAATGGGATCAAAAACATAAAACAAAAAAATGCTAGTGAGCCATGTTTTTAAATTATTTATCAGCATTTTTCAGTGTTTTTAGGCGTTTTTCTTTACGTTAGAGCGCTTTTGCAGCTGAAAAACTCCTCTAAGAACCTACTAGTTTTGGTCTGAAGCCATCTGAAGCCAAAAACAGCAGCTGAAAAAAGGTTCAAAAACGTCCAGTGTGCATGAGGCATTATTGGTATTTCTAAGCCAGCTGACCTAAATTCAAAGTATAGTCAGTGCATTATGGTTACACAGAATATGCTCTGGTGAATATTTGCTTTAGTTCACTGGGACTACAGGTGTCGAACCCACTTGATCTACTGCAAATCCATGGTAGTGGTGACCCCAAACCTCATCCTAGCAGTGAAATGACCGAGAAAATCGACACTCTCAAAATTGTTGGTTTCCCTTCAGACTTCTGCAGCAGATTTCTCAGGCCCTGTACACACGAGGAGACATGTCCGATGAAAACGGTCCGTGGACCGTTTTCATCGGACATGTCTCCTGGGAGCTTTTGGTCTGATGTGTGTACACACCATCAGACCAAAATCCCTGCGGACAGAGAATGCGGTGACGTAGAAGACACCGACGTTCTCAAACACGGAAGTGCAATGCTTCCACACATGCGTCGAATCAATTCGATGCATTCGCGCGATTTCGGTCCGCTGGTTAGACGTACTAACCAGCGGACATGTCCGACGGACGGGTTTCCAGCGGACAAGTTTCTAAGCATGCTAAGAAACTTTTGTCCCCTGGAAAACGGTCCGATAGGCCGTACACACGACCGAACATGTCCGATGAAACTGGTCCGCGGACCAGTTTCATCGGACATGTTCGGTCGTGTGTACGGGGCCTCAATGTCAGAGCTTCCTGGTTTGACATGATCACAAAATAGTTAAAATAACAACACATATTTAATCAACAATTGCTTTGAGGTTGCAATAATTCAAAATTAAACTGTTTGTACTGGTTCACCTACAGGAGTTTTAGAAACCTTTTTTGTTGTCGGTCGTGCTTCTTTACTTCTGTTGTGGCTTTATAGTGTAGAAAAGATAGCGTGATTTATGCTAACTGGTGTCCAGATGTTCAATGTTTGTGTACATGACTGTATCAGGTACTTTTGTCAAGATCCCTTTGATGCCAAGTCTGAAATTAAACAGCGTGTCTCAATGTGTCATTATTGCATGATTGTTTGTAAATGTACTTTGAAATGAATGAAACATTACTTATTTTATTTTAATGATTTTTATTGATGCTCTTTTTTAATAATTTTTTTATTTTGGGGATGCTATATGCTTTTACATAACTTAGTATTGTTGAGAATTTATAAAACTAGTAAAAGCATGGTATTGAAATTAGGGTTGTCCAGATAACGATACCAGTATCGGTATCGGGACCGATACCGAGTATTTGCGGGAGTACTCGTACTCGAGCAAATACCCCCGATACCTAAATAGAATACTTCCCCCCCTCCCCCCCCCCCTGCCGCTGCATCGCGCCGCCGCATCGAGGGACATGGCTAGAGGGACATTGCTGCATATGTGAGGGACATGGCTAGAGGGACATTGCTGCATATGTGAGGGACATGGCTAGAGGGACATGGCTGCATATGTGAGGGACATGGCTAGAGGGACATTGCTGCATATGTGAGGGACATGGCTAGAGGGACATTGCTGCATATGTGAGGGACATGGCTAGAGGGACATTGCTGCATATGTGAGGGACATGGCTAGAGGGACATTGCTGCATATGTGAGGGACATGGCTAGAGGGACATTGCTGCATATGTGAGGGACATGGCTAGAGGGACATGGCTGTATATGTGAGGGACATGGCTAGAGGGACATGGCTGCATATGTGAGGGACATGGCTGCATATGTGAGGGACATGGCTAGAGGGACATGGCTGCATATGTGAGGGACATGGCTAGAGGGACATGGCTGCATATGTGAGGGACATGGCTGCATATGTGGGGGACATGGCTGCATATGGGGGGGACATGGCTGCATTTGGGGACACATTTAAAAAAAGTATCGGTATTCGGTATCGGCGACTACTTGAAAAAAAGTATCGGTACTTGTACTCGGTCCTAAAAAAGTGGTATCGGGACAACCCTAATTGAAATGATACTTAAAGGGTCACTAAAGGCAGAATTTTTTATTAAAATAACAAACATGTTATACTTATCTCCACTGTGCAGCTAGTTTTGCACAGAGTGTCCCCGAATCCGGTCTTCTGGGGTCCCTCGGCGGCTGTCTCGGCTCCTCCTCGCAAAAGCTTTCTACCTTCATGCGCGCTTGCATGGTGGAAAGCTTTTGCGAGCGCGCTTCCGTGATACAGCGGCGGGCACTGTATCACTCGGCCCCGCCCCCCGGCGTGCCGCGTCATCCTCTGTGATTGACAGCAGCGCCAGCCAATGGCTGCGCTGCTATCAATTTGTCCAGCCTAGCCAATCATTGGCCAGGCTGGGAACCGAAGACCATCACATGGACGCGTGCAGGACTTTCAAAGGGGTTAGGTAAGTAAAACGGGGGTTGGGGGGGGCGGTACCATCGGATGTTTTTTCACCTTAATGAATAGAATGCATTAAGGTGAAAAAACATTTACCTTTACAACCCCTTTAACCTCCCTAGTGGTATTCCCGAGTCTGGCTCGGGGTGGAATTTCAGTACTAATAGCGGTAACCCCGAGCCAGACTCGGGATCGCATCACAGTATCCAGGCAGGGAGTTACTTACCTTGTCCCCTGGATCCTGCGATGTCTCCCCGTTGTGTGAGTGAGCTGTCTCCTCGCTCGATTCACACAGTGCCCGAGTGCCACCGAGCTCCATTCCCTGCGACGTAACGATGCACAGGGGCGGAGATCGGTGCCAAATTCAAAAAAGTAAAAACACAGTACACATACAGTACACTGTAATCTTACAGATTACAGTTCTGTATAAAATTACACACCCCCTTTGTCCCTAGTGGTCTGCCCAGTAACCTGCATGCACTTTTATATTAAAAATACATTTTTTTCTGCCTGGAAACTGTAGATTGTCCATAGCAACCAAAAAGTGTCCCTTAATGTCAAAAGTGGTTTTAGACCAGCTAGAAAACAAGCGATAGTGATTTGTGGGTAAATTCGTCATCAAACACTGAAAGTAATGACAGCGACAATTCTGCAAATTTCAGTGTTTTTGATTTGATTACATTATTGAATTTTTTTTATTATTATTATTATTATTATTATTATTATTATTATTATTATTATTATAATATTATTATTTGTTATAATTATTTATAGTTATTTATTATATTATAATTTATGATTTTGTGTTTGAAACTTTATCAAACTTTATCATACCAGGGATGTCTACTAGACTCTTGTTTGGACAGATATAATGAGTTATTCCTAAGAATTACAGGCCTACAATATAAAACGCCAAATTTCCATGCAAAACAATCGTACCGCTTTCAGCACCAAAAATCTGAAAGAATCATACCACCAGGGAGGTTAACCACTTCAGCCCCAGAAGATTTTACCCCCTTTCTGACCAGAGTAGGGACCATTGACACTTATACTAGCGATCGGAGCTAAAAATAGCCACCGATTACTGTATAAATGTCACTGACAGGGAAGGGGTTAACACTAGGGGGCGATCAAGGGGTTAAATGTGTTCCCAAGTTAGTGTTAACTGTATGGGGATAGGACTGACTGGAGGTGGGAGACATATTTCTTAGTAGGAACAACCATTATGTCTCCTCTCCTCTGACAGGACAGGGATTTGTGTGTTTACACACATAAATCGTGCCCACAATCGCAGGTAGCCTGGCGACTCTTAAAGGGTAAAATGCACCCATACAGGGTTTTGCCCAGCAGAGCCATTCTGCCAACGTATATAGGCGTGAGCCAGTCGGCAAGTGGTTAAAGTGGGTGTAAACCTGATTCATGAAATTTGAGCTGGGCACATATATGTGCAGTGTTTTGTTATCTGTCCTGTAGCTGTCTCCTGCTCCATTCTTCTGTTATCAGCCTGATAACTCCTGACAAGTTCTCTGTCAACTTTGGTAGAAGCAGCCAGAGTTTTGTGTTGGGGAGGATGCTATAAATTTATTGACAGAGCCCTGAACTAATTAACAAACAAATCTGAAATTCTCTACCTATGAGGAAAGGGGGTGTGTGTCCTTCCTCCAATCACCTGTCTTGGCTGTATGCCCAGACTTCACCTGCAGTGTTGAACAGGAAGAGAAAATCTACTAACAAGATAAACAATATATAAAGCTGAAGACAGCAGATATACATGTAAAACGTATATAGGGAGATTTGTTTCATCCCTGTGTATTTTCTCAGGCTGTTCACTCCACTGGGGATATGTGAGGGTTTACATCCAGTTTAACTCAGTAGCTTATTTTTTAGCTTTGGTGTGGTGATAATACCCAAATATTTTACTAGGATAACTGTAATTTTAGGAACTGGTATGAACAGTAAGTTATTTTATGCATTATTGGAGCTAAGGAAAATAGTGTTGTTGTCCTTAGCTCCAACAATGCATAAAATAACATACTGTTCATACCAGCTCCTAAAATTACTGTTATCCTAGCAATTATTCTAGTTTTGTGTTTTTCTCCCTAAGCCTAATGAAACATGGCCTATGATTAGTAGAACTGAATATATATCAAAAGGTGTAACTGATATAGTGCAAAATTACCCCTCAAATATCATTGCTTACTTCATGACAAACGATAAAAAAACTTGAGACTCACACATTGAAACTATTAGGACCTTGTCCTTTATCTTGGCCTGTTAGTTAAAGTCCCCCTTTTTCTTTTCCTTTTTTTTTTAGCAATTTAGCTTAGCAAATAATGGAATTGTCACTTTATTTTTTGTATTGAAAGGGGGATTTAAAGTTACCAGGGGGTTTTACTATGCATGCAAAAAAGTGAAGTAAAGCAACCTTGTAAAGAAGTTGTGTAGTTGCCTTTCTAGGGGCAATGTCTTAAAACTCCTCTTTACTGATTATCTTGTTTTGGGGATACCTATTCCCCTGCCATGAGCCCTGGATCTTCTCACCAGCATCAAAGCCCTATAGTGTCATAGAGGTTCAAAAGAGGAGCCACAGCTCTTTCCTACATTTACAAATGTCCAAGAGATCAAAAGGGTTGTCAATATTGATTTTAAAGTATTTGTATACTGTACCACAAATGGTATCATTTATTGTGTAAAACTAAGGTCTTTACTAACTTTGCACTTTCACGCTTTGGATTGCTTTAACGTATTACCATGGATGTTGTTAGGGTCCTGAAATCCCATCTTGAAGCACATAGAGCACTCTGTAGAAAACTGTGGTGATAGTTTTAAAAGGACATGGCTTAATAGTGGCAGATACCACATTTTCTTCAGAACCACTACTGAAAAAAACATAAAATCTCCTTCAGCAGAACCAATTTCTCCTTTTAGCCCCATGAAATACTGTTACTGTATATCTTCCCCAACATGGCCATATATCCTCCCCAGGAGGATTCAATCCCTCCCACATGGCTCAACAGCTTCTTATTTATTAATGAATATACTATATTGCACTTTCATAAAATATAAGCTTGCTTATACCCCCTTAAACTCAACTTCACTGAGAAGGGTCATATAACCTCACTCTCACCTACTTCACGTCAGTTTCTCTTCTTTCTACACGCCAAAATAACTTCCTTATCATGTGTGGTGGTGCTGCTGTATTCCTGGCTAAGGTGAAATTGAGATCAAATATTTCAGGTCCTAAAATGTAGGAAGCAGGGACCTGTATCTTACGTTTGGAGCTTCTAAACTGCCCACCTTCAGCTTGTGATGCCAACAGGAAGGCAAATTGTTGATGCTCAACCAGGGACGGACTGACAACTCATGGGGCCCCCGGGCAATAGGAGATTATGGGGCCGGACAGTATACACACAATATGCCCACACACAGTATACATATACATATATATATATATATATATATATATACATACATGCACACACACACAGTATACATACACACACTTAGAAGGTTCTAGAGAGGCAGGACAGCTATAATCTTGGGATTTTTATACCAAAAGGATGGCAGTAAGGGACATTTCAGGGACAACCCTGATGGGGCCCCCTAGTGGCATGGGACCCTCGGGCAGTGCCCGAGAGCCCAAATGCTCAGTCCGCCCCTGTGCTCAACGCTAATCAACAAAGTTGTTACTCCTGGACAGTAGATTCACATGCACCAGGGACCAGGGCCCAATGACACTATTGGTGCAGGCTCCAGGTACAAGAGCAAAGCAGTGCCACATTTGCATATAAATAATCCTTCATCATTAATAAAAGGAAAGGCTGTGTCTATATTAAAGGCAACATTTACAACATGAGTCAGGACACTTAAAACCTAATTGGCAGGTAGCAAATATAAAAGAAAGGGTCACACCCCAATGCCAATGGCTATTTTAGGTCACAGTGGTTTTTGGCAGACAGCCATTTGGTGCTGACAGCTACGTTCCCCAACTCTCTGCATCTACAGCTTCAAATATTTCAGTCTAGGATTTAAAGTGTTACATCATCATAGCTATGCAGCTGTAACTGTTTATTCATGCCTTTTTATATTTGTTATAACACAACGTGTGTCAGAGATTTTTTTATTTATTTTTTTCAAGCCCAATGAAATATCTTTTGGGAAACAATGCAGGAAGTTGCAGGCAGACATGAGGAATCTCATACTGATTTAGGTACGGTTCACACTTGTGCGAGTTCATAACGAATGCGATGCGTCAAAAACACTTTGAATTTGCATTTCATCCCTACAATCATTGTTTCAATGGCGGTCGTTCACATACATGCGTTGCGATTCCTCTACGAATGCGTTGCGATAAAATAAAGGGTCTTGTCCGACTTGCGTTGCGAATTTAGTCTCCATAGACTTCAGTGTAAATCGTTCTTGAATTGCAATGATGGTTTACATATGTAAAATTCCACCACACGATTCTCCACAAAAAACAGGAAGTTAACACCTTTTTTTTTTACACTATGATTTCATTGGCTAGAACATTAATCGCAGCTATGTCCCACTCCTGAAATTCGAGTTAAAATCATGGTAAATTCACGGTAAAATTCGCACCTCAGAATGGAAAAAAAATGACCAAATTCACAGCACATCAGTGTGAACCGGGCCTTACTGCCACCCTTGTTTGAGTTTCCTGAGAGTTGTATCATTGTTGCTTTTACCATATATCTCCCTAAATTGGTTTTATTTCCCCATACAAGTCAATCTGAAAGCATCTCAGTTATACACCTCAGATTTATTGTAAATTAAATAGACTTTCTGACTGAGTTTTTACAATATATACATTAGTAATTACCACCATTTTTTTCACATACACACTGGGACATACAGAATGTATTCATGGGTTAGTCTGACCATAATGTGTGACAGTGCTAAACATGCTAAATATTATTTTTTTCCCATGTAAATATTAATTATTGCATGTGAATGATTCAGTGGCAGTCAGTGAATAGTGCAATTGATGAAGTTTTCAAGCTCTAATGAAGTCAATTAATCTAAAATGTATTCAGGACACACACAGCTGAAAACAGAGAGGTTAAATAACCCTTGGTGTGCTGCAAATGCAGGGGAAAAGGGAATAGCCGCTCCAGGTGGGAACCCAGATGAATATCCTCCGTTGCAGACAACTCAGGTGCAGGCAATGCACTTAGCAAAGCAGGAACAAAGATCGTCTCTGGACAGCCTCACTCTGAACAAATTGTAGCCTTTTATTAAAAGAAGGACAGCACTACAAGTCACAGCAAAATAAAACCTGACTGCTGACGCGTTTCGCACTGAAACTAGTGCTTACTCATAGCTGTGACTAAGCACTAGTTTCAGTGTGAAATGCGTCAGAATCATAAAACCACTCTGTACTTGTAAAATGAACAAATATGCAAATAATGTAAAATAAATTATATAAAAAGCAACATGAATAAAATAAAATTTACCAAATTCCCTTTTTCCTTCCAAATGATTTCTGTTTAAACCTTGTGTTATCCAGTATAGAGAAGACTGCATTTACTTTAAAGATGGTTGTTTCCACTTTGAAGATGAACTAGATTAATCTTAAAATGTATGGACAACACAGATACATTTATTTTTCCAGTTTATTAAAAAAAGAAAAAATGAGCCCAAGTAATCATGTTATATTTTACTTTGTACATAAACCAGCTTTTCCTACCAAAGCCAGTATTTCTGAAATATTTAACTCTAGTGGGACATATACTTGTGATTTGCTCTATTAGATATTTAGGAGAACAAAAAAAGCATTCTAAATTGCATTTTCCTTTAGCAACCTCTTTCTTTAAAATAAATAAAATAATAAATAAATAAATAAGTAGGTTCATGTAGTAGTACATGCACAGAATGATGCTTTATTAATGGACTTTACATGATCTATAAATTATAAAATCTTTACCATTTAAGAAAGACTGTTTAGAGATTCATCATTGACAGAAAACTGTAAAGTGAGCAAAGGACATTAACAAATAAATGTCAGGTTACAATTTGCATCTGTACACATTTAGGAAGAAGATTGTTTGGCTTAAAATGATTATAGGTTGTTATTAGCCAATGGAAAAATGCATTCATATGGAAGCCATTGACGCGGTATTTTATGTATAAAAAGAATGACTTTGCAGACAAAAATAATCCTCAAAAATTGCATTGAACTTGACATTTTGCTATACGGGTTTTAAAAATCTAAATGAAAATTTAAAAAAAATCAGGAAAGAGTGCTGTTGGAATGTGATTTGTTATCTTTGATGTGTGGCTTATATCAGGCTCTAAACAGGACCAGATTTCAGTTAGGCTCATAGGGGATTTTGTTGCCCCCATAGGCAACCTTTATTTTGATGCTCCTTATGACCGTCGGCCTTTTTGGTAATTTATTTCTGTGCACATCATTTAATATAATTATGCATATTTGACCTGTGATGAATTGTAAGCTTTCTACTTGTATCCTTAAGCCTTAAATAGGAAATATACCTCTAAAACATAGGCACAAATATAAAGGTTAATTTACTAAAGGCAAATGGGCTGATCACTTTGCAAGGGAAGTTGAATTTTTTAAGGGCGTTGTGACATTTTACTGGCGCAATTCTTTACAGGCTCCTGCAACAAAAAATAATAAATTCAATTTTTTTGCACCTGCGAAGAGGAACTTCACCCCAAACTAGCTATTTTTTTTATTCTCTTTAAATTGTTCCTCCGTGTAAATAAAAAATGCATACTTACTAGTCCATTGAGTCTAGTGTTGTCCCAGTGGTTTTCTGTGTTGCTGTGTTCCCCGGCCACCATCTTGGCCCCTGACATCTTATGCATTGGCAGACATGCTGTGGGTCTCTGCCAAGTCTGTGGGACCAAAGCCATCCAGTGTGTAAAGCCCCTGTGCATCTTGCAGATCTCATACAATGACAAAGACCTGCTGATTTCTGCATTCTACATGCTGTTATGAAATGTCCTTTGCAGTATCTTGTATATAAAACCATGTACTGCTCCTGGCGGATATGTACTCTACATTGTTCTGCAATATGCAGGTGCTGGTTTGACCCATTTCAGCCAGTATATTATGAAGTTATATAATAGTTTAGATCAGGGCTTTTTTTCTCAGAAAATAGGTGCAGGAACTCAACCATGACGTCTCAAAAAAATAAATAAAAATCCCCTACACAAACCCTCCAAACTGCATTTAAAAAAGTGAGTGTGGTCAGATTTCACTAACAATGGAAAGGGAAATCCCTGGCACTACTGAAATGTAAATAACATTGCTAGGAATCCTGGATACTGTAATTGCCAATATTTGGTCATGACCATATTTGATCAATAACATCACAGATGATCCCCCAGCACTGTTGTTTACATCCCAGCAGAACCAGGAAACTCTCATTTGGACCTCTTATTTGCAATAGGCGTAGCATTGTGGCAGTAGGTAGGATGTTTTCTGAGAATTTCTTAAAAGAAGTATGGGGTTTGGGATTTTTGCAGATTCATACTCTAACACGGAAACACGTAAATTAGTGATCTACTACCGCCTATCGCTCAGTTTTCACAGCTCCCTGAGCAGAGCCCTGCTGTCAGTCACCACTCTCTGTGCTACCCCCTCCTCACTCATTGGATCGCTGGGCTGTGGAGGGATGGGAGCAGCCGGCTCAGGCTCACAGCGGCTCCTTGAGGGGCTAAGCCGGGTGCCGGTCCAGTCATATTGGTGGATCCTGACCCAGTTTTGCGGTCTTGCCAGAGCCTGGACTGGCTCTGTGACATCAGCGTACATCAGCCCGCTGTCTGCTGAAAACGGGTCACATGAGTGCAGAATGAACTGCACTCTTGTGATCCACAGGAGGAGTACAGTCAAACGAGGTTTGGCTATACTTCTCTTTTAAAAGTGAGAGAGCATCACATACCACAATATGTCTTCTAACTTTATGGGGGGGGGGGCACAAAAAAGGGGAAAAAAATAAAAGTAACTAGAAAGCTTGTGGTAGCAGAAAGCAGTATGCAAGGGCTGGTTTAACTAGTGTATAGTAGGAGGGAGAAATAGAATGTACCAAGGCATAAAACATAGCTATAAACACTGATAAATCGGTATTTGTGGGGAAGCACAATGGAGAATGCACTGCAGACAAAGATTATAGACTATATCTGACAGGAACTAACAGGTGGTCATCTGGTTAGAGCCTTATGAGACATCTCTCCACAAAGGACAGAGTAATAAAACAAAAACAGGGATCATATGTTTTCCCATGATAAAAAAAGAAAGTTGTATTCTACTACAACATTGTAAAGTGATAAAAGTCTGCAGTGACCATCATTTTCTAGTATGCTTGGAGTCTATATCGTTCAAGCATAAAACACCCTCCAATAATTTCTTGTTATTGCTCTGTGTACTAGACTTTGGAACTTTTCTTTTGCATTGTGTAACTTGTTCAACACTTTCCTGATATTTTTATTATTTGTAAAGGACCACAAGAAAAGATAGGGCTTTATTACTGATTGTTCATCACCGATGAAGGATTAGCCTGATTATGCCCTTGATTACCATTTTTTTCTCTGCAGCAGTTTTCATAAATTTCCCCGAAGATATCTTCTAAAAAAGGGATCAATTATTTGCTTTTCCATGATTGCAGGTATTTTTTAATAGGGAACACCTTATTGCTGAGTTGGTTATTTAAGGCCACTCAGAAATACAATGACTCAGATTATCACAAAACACTGTACACCTAATTAAGTATAATGATTTGGAATGTTTATATATATATATATATATATATATATATATATATATATATATATATATATATATATATATATATAAAATATATATATTGTTTAATTTTTCATTTTAAATTATGCTATTTACCAAGGTAGTACTTAAAATCCACCTCCAGCCAATTTGTTTTGTTTTGGGTGATCTTGGAAAGAATAAATATTTTTGTAAATTTTCTGTCTGTGAAAGGATCTCGCCTTATTCCCTATTCCGGTCACAGACCGTGACAACAGGACAAGAAATAAAGGTAGTGGCTGTTGAAAGGAAGAGAGATAAAGTATTAAAGTGGAGTTCAACCCATCAATGGAACTTGCTCTGATCGGATTCCTCTCCCCCTCCAGTGCCACATTTGGCACCTTTCAGGGGGGAGGGGGGAGCAGATACCTGTCAAATCCAGGTATCTGCTCCCACTTCCGGGGAAAGAAAATTCTACAGGTTACAGAGTTACACAGGAGGTCTAGTGCTAGAATTATTGCTCTCGTTTAGACTCACATGTGTGGTGCAAACACTGTTTACATATGTGGGTAAGACCTACGTATGTGTTCACCACTGCACTCTTTAAACATTTATTTATTTATTTATATCATTTATTTTATTACATTGTTTTTTTTACACTGTCCCTTTAAAAAAAAGACCCCAAATCGCTCCGCTGGCCTTAAAATGAAAAGGAAAAAATAAATAAAAAATGTTTTTTGATCTTTTGCTTTAAAAAAATGGCCTTATTTACAAGTGGCTGGAATCAGAAATGATGTCATGACGTCACTCCAGTCCTCCTAGGGCATAGAGAAAGTGGTGGCCATCTTTCTTTCACTCATCTTTATGTCCAGCTGCCACCAGCACCAGAGCACAGAGTGGGCACAAGTGTCTGATTGGTCTTCCTTTGACAGATGCTGATGAGTAGGCTGTGTGTCCAGGAACAGCAGGGAAGACAGACCAGATGCTAACTAGCAGAAGGACTGGAGCAGCAGACTGGCTCAAATCAGCAGACTCAGATGGATGAAGTTCATAAGCAGGGTCCGGCAGTCCAGGTTAGCAACAAGCAGGCAGGTCAGGCATAGACAGCAGGCAGGGGAATAGTCGGGAGTCAGGCCAGGGTCAGTAACAGCAGGTAGACGAGCAAATAAGCAGAAGGAGCAGGCAGACACGTAACCCAAAGACAAGACAGGGGTCAGTGCAGGCGGTGTTCAGGGGTGGTCAGTAGCAGAGTCAACACAGGAATGTGTAGCAGATTCCCAGGGAATGCAATTGACCAAACCGCAATGACTTAAGGCAATAGGGCAACTTTAATAGCCTGCCTGGCGCCTGTGTGGACGTGCGTGCACATGCACACCTGCATTTTGGCCGCAGACAGAGCTCCTTATTGTTCTGGGCCTGCGTACAGGAATGTGCCTTTCCTAACAATATCCCTTTATAGTGTGTACTTCACGATCTCAATCCAAAGACCTAAGTGTCATTTCTCACTGCTGCCTTATTCCTCTACTATCTGCATGAGTCACTTCTGATAAGTTTTCCTGACACCAAGAGATAAATAGGTGACAGTGGAGGAAGCTCCAGCATGCAGTCTGTGATTGTCAGCCTCAGCTCTGTTCGTGTGTGCTGTGTGAAGGTGATTGGGGGGGGGGGGGTCCCTTACCCTCCAATCAGCTCTCTTCTCATTAAGATGTTCAGATGTTATTTCAGATCGCCATCCCCTGTTTTCTTTTTTTTAGAAAACACATAGTTCCTTTTTATTGAAACAGAGGCATGGTACAAGACCAGAAGCATGGACATTATCAAAAAATACATCACACATAGACATTATTAAGGACTCAAAGTCCACCTTATTGAAACAGTTATATATAGAACTAAAGGTACAAACTCATAAGGGAAGCGGTGCCCAAGCCATTCCTCCAATTAGAGTAGACAAGAAAGGTATCGTAGCCAAACCAGCAGCAAGACCAAGGCATCAGGGGGAGGAACCCCTCTGCCTAAGCCGTAATACATTGTCAAACTTTCTAGAGCAATTTCTGTTAATGTAAGTCAATTTGTACACAGCATTAATAGATTTCTCCCAAGAACCCACAGAGGGAGGGGAACAGGCTTTCCTCTTGAGAATTATGTCCCTCTTGGCATAATATAACAAATAAGATATCAACAGTTTAGTGCATCTAGGCCTCTGCTCATCATCCTGAATTCCCAACAATACAAGTTCCGGAGATATTGGGAGAGTCAGCTGAAGACGATGGATAATAAGTTCAACCACTTCTCTTCAAAACCGAGCTACCGTTGGACAACTCCAAAACATATGTAAATGTGTGCCAACACTTTCACCACATCTAGGGCATTCTTGTGACCTCCGAGGGTAGATTCTGTGAAGTCTCTGGAGGGTAAAGTAAACTCTGTGTAAGAACTTTACTTGAATAAACTTGTCCCGTGAGGAAATAACATTGCTTCTATCTTCTAAAAGTCCTCCCAGTCCTCCCTATACAGTTCAGGAAGGTCAGCTTTCCATAGATCCCATAGCCTTTCCGTCTAAGGGGAGTCTACACTTAGCAAGGCCAGGTAAAGAGCAGACAACGGTTTCGATATAGATTCCTGAGCTGGAAGTTCTTCAATGGGATCCATATAAAGACTCAGGGAGACAGGGAACTGTGCTCAGGCTGCATTTGTAAGTACCAGAATTATATCCAACCCGACAATTTGAATGTAACCCTGAGTGCAGAGAAGGGAAGCAGAGCCCCTGCAGAGAAAATATCTTTCAGAGTTTTGACTCCGCACCTGGTCCAAACTTGAGGGTCGAGTAGGGAATGAAAATTTTGGAGATTGGGATTACCCCAAAAAGAGCTAACGGGGGACCACCTGTTGGGACGTAGAAATCTGTGCCTAGCCACCTTTCATTTCAGGCCCTAAGTGTCGTTCTAGTGGGATGTAGAAGGTCAGAATACGCCTGGGGACCTCTATAGACTAGGTTACCAAGCTCTTGAAGCGATCCAAGACACCCTCTGCTTTCTAACAGCTCACACAAGCAGATAAAATTCTGCATTTTGAAAAAAAAAAAAAAACAGAGGGCTGCAATCACTTAACTAGGTATATGTAAGGGTTTACAATCACTATCAATATGGTTGCTGCGTTTATTTTTATGTGTTTTTTTTTCTCTATTTTGACTTGGTAAGCCAGCCAGTAACATGCTTCCTGTCTTACAATGGCCCCATTCTGGATGGAGTAGTATTGGAGCGACCCTTGGACAGCAGAATTGACAATCTGGGGGGAGGGTAGCTCACATATAAGCAGTTTCTACAGTATATTTTAATGTATAGCTGATCATTGTAAGCACAACCATCAGTGGTAAATAGTCTGTCTAAACAAACTTACTGGCTAGATCACCAGATGAAAATAAAGGGAAAAAAATCTAAAAAAAGAAATTATAATGTTACTAAACCCAGGATCCTGCATTCCCTATATCTGGTCTCCCACAGTACACAGAACATGGATTTTTTTTTGTAAATATAAACTGGTAAATACCTTTTATCATCAGCAGTGTATATCAGTCTTGTGAATTCTACCAATGTCTGGTTAAAGTTTGCAGGAGGAGTTGTTATTCTCTCCTGATTGTCCTATAAGGCTGCATGACCCCCTGACCCTCTGTCTGAACAGTGCTGATTGGCCCTGTGCTAATTACATGCACTCTCCCAAGAATAAACTCTCTATCGATACATGCCAAACTGAGCATGTGCCACTTATCCCTAATGCCGCGTACACACAATCATTTTTCGGGTTGTAAAAAATGAAGTTTTTTTTAATGTCATTAAAAACGATCATGTGTGGGTTTCAGAGCATTTTTCGGGTTCTGAATTTTTTTTCGAACATGCTCTATTTTTTCACAATGTTTTTAACGTTGTCGTTTTTCGGGTTGTAAAAAATGGTCGTGTGTGGGCTTTAACGACGTGAAAAATCTGCGCATGCTCAGAAGCAAGTTATGAGACGGGAGCGCTAGTTCTGGTAAAACTACAGTTCGTAATGGAGTAAGCACGTTCATCACGCTCTAACAGACAGAAAAACGTGAATCGTCTTTTACTAACACAAAATTAGCTAAAGCAGCTCAATGGGTGGCGTCATCCGCATGGAACTTCCCCTTTATAGTGCCGTCGTATGTGTTGTACGTCACCGCGCTTAGCTTGTTTAATTGTTTTTTATTTGATTTTAAAATAACTTGGTACAGCAAGCAGATGTTTACACAGATAACAATATTACGGCATACAGTACATGCAAACCAAAGAAAGAAAAAGACAACAAAATTCCATCCATTACTGACCATATTCCTGGCTTGCATAGCCGAGGATACCTGATGCCTATCTTGTCTCCTAGCCGTAGGTCTAGTCTTTCCCCCCCCATCTCCCCACCCTACCCCTAGCTAGGGAAGCGTATTACCCCTTTAATTAATCTGCGCTTAGCTAGAGCATTTTTTTTCACGATCGTGTGTAGGCAAGGCCGTTTTAATGATCAAGTTGAAAAGAACTTTCGTTTTTTCTAGAGCCTGAAAAACAAAGTTTTTACAACCCGAAAAATGATCGTGTGTACGCGGCATCAGGCTCTGTTCTATCAGGAGAACGTTTGGGCACCGTGGAAGAAAGGGAGGATCAGAGAAGACAGGATCAAGCAGCCTTGTTAGCATTAACCCCTTAGGTTCCACAGTGACTATAACAAGCATGCTTTACTGAATATACGGACTGATTTTACTGTTGTGAGTATAGTAACACTTTAATGCAGCTACCGCATCTAAGTATTGGTAAGATTCAATATGCTACAATTTTGTTTTTGTGTTTAATACTGCTTTAGCTCTTGTTTTTGGGACAAATTTAAAATCCAGATGGAAGGTCTAACCCTTTTCTATGCAATTAAAAAAAAAATCTTTTGCCTTTTTAATATGCTTTAATGCCACCAACACAACAAGCTGCCAACATTCTAACATTATATTGTAACTTAGCAGAGATGTGCATATCATGCCTAAAACAGATCTTGTGTCCTTAAACATTAGCACTAATATAAACAAATGTTGTTTATGGGAATTAGCAGGCCTGTAGCAAACAGTTCAGTGGGAGGCACTTCATTACTTTACCACACTCAGCCTTTGTATAATGGAGGTGAAAAAATGAATTATTGGTGCCACAGCAGAAAATGGCCCTACTATATCCTAATCAAGGGATTTTCTAATAGTCGCAACCCGATTTAGTCAGCTGCCGTGTCCAATCATGCAAATAATGAGAACAGAGTGCACTGACTGTTGACTTCAGCAGTGTGTAATACAAAACGTTACTTGTCAGCAGAAGCTTGGCTGCATGCAATGTTAACTATAAGCCTCTGTGTTTAGCCTTCTGTCTGACTGTTGCTATTGCATTAATAGGGCCGCCCATGAAGGACACTCATTTGGAAGACAAGTGGTTGATACAGATCAATATGATATTGGAATGTTGCCCAAACAGGCTCAGTTTATACCAAGGAGGATAAATAAGCCATTACTTTTCTACTCTATGTCATATGGGATACACACAATAGAAATTGCTGCAATTAAATGGTCACTGACTTATGGTGCTTCTACAATGAAAACTAAAGAGTGTTTTGTTTTGCTTTTTTGCTTTTAAAACCTACTACCATTATAATATGTATGTTTCTGTTAGATCTGAAACTGTGTTTTTGTCATCAGTATAAAAGTTCAGAGATGGTGTAGAATGTATCTCAAGGAACCAGAATTTGAAAGGATTCATTCCCTTTATAAAGCTTTCATTAAACGTCATAAATGTATTTACCCTCACCCCCTTGCTATGGTGACCACTCTAAAAAAAATAAAAAATCTACAAATAATTACATAGTTTGAAAAATGACCCAACAAAGAAAATGAATCAATAATTAGCAACCAGAACCTCCTACAGTTGACCCAGATGATGGCAAAACAAAAGTATGGTTCAGTTTGCTCCAACAGGGGAAAACAATTCCTTCCTGACCCCTTAAAGTGATTATAAAGTCTTGTTTAAAAAATAAAATAAAATAACAAACAACTCATACTTACCTCCTACGTGCAGTTGGTTTTGCACAGAGCAGCCCAGATCCTCCTTTTCTTTTGTCCCTCTTTGCTGCTCCTGGCCCCTCCATCCTATTGAGTGCCCCCACAGCAAGCAGATTGCTATGGGGGCATCCGAGCTGAGTCACAGCTTTGTCTGTCCATTCAGACATGGAGCCCTGACACGGCCTGCCCCTATCTCTTTTGATTGGCTAACTGACTTTGATTGACAGCCGAGGAGCCAATGGCACCAGCCAATCAGGAGGAGAGCCCCAGACAGCTAAGGCACTTTCTGGAGATCGCTGGAGAGAGATGAGGCTCAGGTAAGTAATTAGGGGGTACTGGGGAGGCTGCTACACACGGAAGGTTTTTTATCCATGCATTAGAATAAAAAACCTTCTGCCTTCACAACTCCTTTAAGGCACATGTGTCAAACAGAAGGCCTGCAGACTGAATCATTACCATTTTATGTGGCCCTTGCACCCTGGGGGGGGGGGGGGTGAACAGCCTCTGAAAGAGAGCTGATTCCTGCACACTGTGCATAGCGAAACCATAAACCCTGATCTCTGTATGTAGCACACTCCTCAACACTGCACTCTGTATGTAGCGAATCCCTGAACTTTGCACATACTGTACTCCTGGTATTTATTGTCCCTTTAAGATCCTCCTACAATTAGTGCAATTTGGCCACACCCACTGTTCGGCATGGTTCATGGGGGGCGTGGTTGAGTTTCTGCACCTATTCTCTGAGAAAAAAAGCCCTGCGTAAATTGATATAGTACAACTGGCCCTTTTAGGACAACCATAATGCTGATGTGGCGCACAATGAAATTGAGTGTAACACCCCTGTCGTATGGCCCGTACACACAATCCAAAAAAATCTAATTGTCCGACTTTTTCCGCTTTCGCAAGTAGAAATTGAATAGGTTACTAAAATCACGAAATTTTTTCTACAACAGAAAAAAAAATCGGAAGTGATGTCATGTGTTGTAATGTATTTTTATTGTGTTTTCGGACGACAACTATAATGACTAAACTAAAATCGTATGATCTGGTATCTTACGAAGAAAATTTTCGTGCTTGTCCGATCTAATAATATTGGATGAATTGTCGTGATCGGCCCTAGAAAGCTCTGTACTAACGATCCGACTATCGTTCGATTCTTCCTCGGACGACAGTTTACGTACGATATTCTGATCGTGTGTACGGGCCATTAGGGGAGTCAATCATCCCAAAGATCAATCATCTCTGCTACTATAGCCTATAAATGTTATTAGCCACTTATATTTTGTGCATTTAGGAATGCATCCAACATTAATTTTTCATTACAGGTATTTACTGTATATAGCATTGACTATTTAGAATTTACACATCTCTTTCCATATATTGTACATTCATATCAGTCACTTCCCCAAAGGTGCTTACAAGGTGCTTGGCGAACGTTGCTAAAATTCGGGTTCTGCATGCAAACCCCATTGAAGTCAATAGGAGCCGAATGTTAAAAAAACTGTAATGGGCATTTTTTTTATGGGATTGACAATTAAATATAGCATTGGGAGCTGGGCACTGCCCAGGGGACCATGTGCTAAAGCAAAACATTTATTTTAAATATTCTGTTTGGGTTGGAGCAGCAATTTTAGTAATGCTTAAAGTGAAACATTAAACATTTTAAATATCTTGAAATAACATGCCTGAGGGTTGCCCTTACCCTGACTGTGAAGTGGTGCATCTGTGCACCACTATGGTATAGATTTGTGTATGCATCCCACACAAAAATCAAGGAAAGAAGTTTGAATGTATACCAGACTCTTACCTAAGCATGTAGTGTGGCAGACCAGGAAAGGAGGTAAACAAGTGTGTGCCTCCTTTCTAAAATATACTAGGTCACATTCCCTCAACATGGGGGTTCCTTGCAAGTAGGGAAACCCCCAACAAAGCATCTTGTTCCCATGCTGCTGAGGACAAGGGCCTCTTCCCCACAACTCTGGCCTGGTGGTTGTGGGGGTCTGTGGGCAGGAACTTTATTGGCATCACATGCCTGATGAAGGGGCCCTACGTGGCTCCGAAACGTTGCACTTTCTTTGTGTTGTGATCATGCAATAAAACATCCGTTTGGACGCTATTTACGTCGTTCCATGGTGTGCTGGCAAATATTTCTACTTTATTGGAATCTAGAGGCCTTCCTTTATTATATGAGGGTAACTAACCACATATCACTGCGGATTACTGAACACTAAAGTTCATTTTGACTGGGACAGCAGAGGTCTCAGCTTAGGAAAATGCCATTGGGCAATCAGTATTTCCCCCATATACACATGCATGTTAAAATGCAAAGTTGCTTATGTGTTGCTAACTGCTCTCCTATTGCAGTACTGTGTTAATCGCGTAGTAATTCCACTACTAATATTGTACTTTTTAGTTAAAATAGTTATAATAAACTTCCTTCAGCTATGGTACTTTTTTTAAGTGATACTCATGACATGCATCTTTTACTATGCTTTAGGTAAGCTGATAGCCATATGATTAAATATATATAGCCAGATTCAGAGACGTTTACGCCGGGGGAACAGTAGATACGTCGTCGTAACTCTGAATCTAAGCCGTCGTACATTTAGGTGTATTCTCAAATTGAGATACACTTAAATGTAGCTAAGATACGACTGCCTGCGCTGTCGTATCTTAGCTGTCTAGTTCCGCCGTCCGCTAGGGGCGTGAACGCTGATTTACGCCTAGAATGCGTAAATCAGCAAGATACACCTATTCACGAACGTACGTTTGCCCGTCGCAATAAAGATATGCCGTTTACGTAAGGCGTTTTCCGGCTTAAAGTTAGTCGAGCAAAAAGCTGGCCTAGCCAATGTTAAGTATGGACGTCGTTCCCGCGTCAAATTTTTTATTTTTTTTACGTCGTTTGCGTAAGTCGTCCGTGAATGGGGCTGGACGTAATTTACGTTCACGTCGAAACCAATACGTCCTTGCGGCGTACTTTGGAGCAATGAAAACTGGGATATGTCCACGGACGGCGCATGCGCCGTTCGTTAAAAACGTCAATCACGTCGGGTCACGAGTCATTAACATAAAACACGCCCCCCTGTTCCTCATTTGAATTAGGCGCGCTTACGCCGGCCCATTTACGCTACGCCGCCGTAACTTAGGAGGCAAGTGTTTTGTGAATACAGCACTTGCCTCTCTGACTTACGGCGGCGTAGCGTATATGCGATACGCTACGCCGCCTCAAAGTTAAGCCAGTCTTTCTGAATCTGGCTAATAGTAACTAATAGAAACTGTATCTTGCATATTGCAGCACTGTATATTACAATGATCTGTAAAAGTTAATCTGAGGGCAAAGCTTTACAGGAACATCCAATATTTTAAAAGGTATTCTTAAAGAATATCTGCATGGTAGGAATAGCTGAATTTGCAGCAATCCACCTCCTGAGCTATCCAATTCATCATATTTTATTATACCATAAACGTACAATAAAATGCAAACAGCTGTCAGGTGGAAAGATGTGGCTGCTTCCCTTGGTGGTAATACCTCTGTAGGAATTGACATGAACATGATTATTCATCTTGTGCGTTGTTAAGCTTACATGTTGCACACTACACTCCCTACTGTGTCAAAAACATACAATAGCTCATTGATAATATGGCAATAGCCAATAAAGGAAATATGATATACAGTTAAGCTGGATGGATTATATTATTGTAACCTAGTAGCAATAAACTCAATGGCTTAGAATCTTTAAAAGTCATTGGGCTATTTTTTAATAGGGTACTATAATATTATTTCTTATACTATAATATTAAATATAACGTGATCTCCATAATTATAGATAATCCTGGCTTAACCAGCTATAAACCCACTTCTGAGTTTAAAGCTATTCATTTTACTGCCTTTTTTCCCAGCTGAAATTGATCATTGTTGATCTGCATGATAGATGTTAAAATAATGTATTTCATTTTTGGTCCTGCGTTGAAATTTCTCTCTATTCCTGTGAAACCAGCAGGCGGCTTAACAGATGCAATAATGTCATCCCCAGGAGACAACACATCATGATAGTACTTTTAGGTCAATTAGTTTAAGCCTTAGCAAAGGTTTCTATATCAGCCGCAGTTCTTATAAATTATATTGTCACTAGGGTCAAATTGAAAGGTCTCCCTAAGAGATATAGGTAGGCTACTTACAATTAACTGCAATATTTGATGTCATTCATTCTTGCTGGAGCCTCAGAGATGATGCTGTAGTTAAGAGGTCAATGACAGCCTGTCCATGGTCAGTTTTCTGAAAAGCTCAATTAAATGGAATTCAAAGCTAATTAAATTAAAATGCACCAGGATTAAAACCACAAGGAGGACAGCCAGGCTACTTTATTGGATTTTTCAGGTTAATGTAGGTTGAAAGTAGCTACTATGTGATATATGGCTGTGGAACATTTACTATGCAAGCCTAGGTTCATCAGCCTGACAATATATTATGTGTCATTCTATAGCACAGTAGTTAGGGGCTGTGAAAAACCCTTCTTTTGCGCTGTATTGCAAAAGTGGTATTTCAGCTATTGATGAAGCCTGCAGGCATAGATCATTTACTGGATTTTTTAGTGGTGTAATTATAATTGTGGGTAACCTGGTTCAATCTTTGGATCAGTATTCTATCCTACGGTGCACAAAACACTATTGACCTAACTATCCATTTCTTTTTACACCTTAAGGCTAGAGAGGTGCATCTGAAAGAAGGAAAACTGCAAGTTACTCATGTGATCTGATTTGTGTGGAGATGGCGTTTGCATTTGCTGATTACACAAGAACGCTAATGCCACGTACACACGATCGTAATTTCCGATAAAAAAAGTCAGATGGAATTTTTTCATTGGAAATTCCGACCGTGTGTGGGCCTCATCGGGCCTTTTTTTCCATTGGTGTTTAGAAATAAAACATGTTTTATTTTTTTCCGATGGAAAAAAAAAAACGATAGGAAATTCCTATCGTCTGTGTGCAACTCCGATGGAAAAAAAAACCCACGCATGCTCAGAATAAAGTCAACGCGTGCTAGGAAGCATTGAACTTCATTTTTCTCGGCTCGTTGTAGTGTTTTACGTCACCGTGTTTTGGACGATCGGAATTTGGTCTGACAGTGTGTATGCAAGTCAGCTTGAACAGAATTTCAACAAAAAATTCCATCAGATTTTAGGTGGATTTTACGCGGCATTGGTCTTTGCAGTAGGGTAGACAGGCAATTTATTCTCACCCATACATCATTCACATATAAGCCTGTTAGATGGTGTAGTGGCCTGAAAAAGTGATATATGAACCCCTTAATATGGAACGTATGGGTTCAAAAAGGTGCTTCCAAATACAGTTGTAAATGGGTGGCCAGTTCACTTATAAATACGTGTTCTCGTGTGTGTGTGTGTGTGTGTGTGTGTATGGCTCCAAGAAACACATGAAGGGGGAGAAGTCCAATATAGACTAAGTCAATGACAGATCAAAAGGCCAAAGTAACCAATGGTTAGATCCATGGTCTGAAATAACACTGGATGGAATCAGATAGGTTAGGCAAACACTGAATGGAAAAGTTTGATGACAGCTCTTCAGGTTTTACTATCCAAGATCCAAGGTTTCCTTTTTTGTGGGGTCAAACTTACTAACCGCATAAGACAATCATCTATGATAGAGGTCTGGTATATGTTCTTCATAAATATCACTTTTGCTTGTGTAGATCCTTTAGATCTGTCTCGTGGCCTTGATGCATGCGCAGGAGTGATGTCATTGACCATTCAAGCAGACGCACCCGGTGAACCCAGACTGGGGAAAGATGGAAACCACTGCAGCGGTGTCAGCATTCTAGCACATTATGCTTTTACCTTGCAGGGAGTGTTTTTTTTCCCACGTTTAAGGCCTGGTTCACACCTATGCATTTTTTGTGCTTTTTGCATTTTGCAGATTTGCACTACAGTCCATTTAAAGGAGTTCTCTGACCTAAAACTTTTAACCCCCGCTGTGCCCGGGCTGTAAAAAAATAGAAAATAAACTTTCACTTACCTGCCTACGATCCCCCGTTGTTCCGATATCGCCGTCCCGTTCTCCGGTCCCGGGCCCCTTCCGCTTCCTGTGTGTCGGTGACTCATAGTGCGCTCAGCCTATCAGCGGCCGCAGCAATGTCCCGTCGCGGCCGCTGATAGGCTGAGCGCACTATGAGTCACCGACACACAGGAAGCGGAAGAGACCGGGACCGGAGAACGGGACGGCGATATCGGAACAACGGGGGATCGTAGGCAGGTAAGTGAAAGTTTATTTTCTATTTTTTTACAGCCCGGGCACAGCGGGGGTTAAAAGTTTTAGGTCAGAGAACTCCTTTAACATGGTTTCCTATGGAACACAGTCTGTAGTGCAAATCTTCAAAATGCAAAAAGCACCAAAACTGCATTGGTAAGAAGAAGGAAAATACTTAACAGACTACAGGGTACAGAAATAGCAGTCTCAGGTCTTGTTCACAGCTTCTGTCCTTCTCAGCAGGTGCCAAACCTGCAGACATCACTGCAGGCTGCTGAGTTTTTGTGGTCTAAGACCTGGTTCATACCTATGCAGGTTGCAGTTGATGCATATTCCAGGTGCAGGTTGCATTTTTCAATACACGTTTTTGACACATTGAAGTCTATGGAACCAAAAACACAACCTGCTGGTCCCTGGCCCTTTCCATAAAATGCACAGATGTGAACTTGACACATAGGAGACCATGTTAAATGGACTGTAGTGTGTTTCTGCAAAACTGAAAACACACTAAAAAATGCATAGGTGTGAACCCGGCCTTACTGCCCTCTCAGCACATTTTTGACATGATGTCCTAAAGTTTTAAAAGCATTGTGTCAACAGTATTGTATATTTCAAATATGGACACTAGCAGTAGCTTCACTTTAGCTGCTAACTGTGTTACTCTGTTGTGAGCAAAAGATTTGCCCTGTGAATTATATTCCTGGCTTTACCCAAGGTAATAATTTCATATGAACATTATTTATTAACCACTTAAGCCCTGGACCATTTGGCTGGTTAAAGACCAGACCACTTTTTGCGATTCGGCACTGCGTCGATTTAACTGACATGAGAGCGGCAGCCTTCTAGTTTGTGAAGTTTTCTTCTCCTTGTGCTCTATGTAAGTGTTCAACAGTTTAGCCTGAGCACTGTGACCAGACTGGTCTCAATGTGTGCTGTGCGCTGTCAGTGTGTGCTGTGCTATGGTGTCAATGGCTGTGCAGTTGTGTGGATCTCAGCGCTGGATTGTACTCCCTCCCGCTGTGCTGCAGCTTCTCTCCTCTCTGCCAGCCTGAATAAAAGGGGGAAGTGGGGACATGCAAGCGTGGAGCCGCACACACAGGCTTCTGATGAGATGAATGGGAGAGACAGAGAGAGGATGGATGGGAGTTGCAGAGGAGACAGCAAGAGAATGGGGAAGAGACCCAGTTCTAGTGCCCTGTCCCTCTGGTCTGCCCCCAGTGCCCTGTCCCTCTGGTCTGCCCCCATTGCCCTGTCCCTCTGGTCTGCCCCCAGTGCCCTGTCCCTCTGGTTTGCCCCCAGTGCCCTGTCCCTCTTGTCTGACCCCAGTGCCCTGTCCCATTTTGTTAAAGTTGTTGTTGGTAATATTTAATTTTGTAACTTGATTCTGCATAAAACATTGTCATTCCATGAGATAATCTACGAGGGCGTGTTTACGGGTGCAATTAGGCGCAGGGCAGTGTATGAATTAGGTAGGGAAACTGGTGGCGAGTAACTCTTGAGGCCTGGCTAGTAGCTCAGGACTTGAAATTTTGAGCCCTGAGCTATACCATGACCTGTAAAAAATGAGAACTAGTGATGACTCGAATGCAGGTTCAGGGAGGGTTCACCAACATTACTGATGTTTGGGTGCCAAATCTGATCCCCATCGAAGTTAATGTGAGTCAAATATTAAAAACTAGCCTTTTTCAGGCTAATAGGCACTGCACTGCCAAAGCAAAAAAAAAAAAAGTTGGTAAAATTTCTGTTTGGCAGGGAAAGCAGCAATTTTATTATTATGCTTAAAGAGCAACATTAAAAATGGAGAATTCCTTTAACCACTTGCAGACCACCCGCCACATATGTACTGCGGCAAGGTAGCTCGGTTACGCAAATCACATTTTTTTATATCATTTTTTTGGATATGTATTATAGCAGAAAGTCAAAAATATTGTTTTTTTTTTTTTAAATTGTTGGTCTTTTTTTGCGTATAGCGCAAAAAATAAAAACCGCATATGTGACCAAATACCACCAAAAGAAAGCTCTAATTGTGGGAAAAAAAGGACATCAATTGTGTTTGGGTACAACATTGCATGGCCAAGCAAATTTCAGATAAATTAACGCAGTGCTGTATCGCAAAAAATGGCCTGGTCATTAAGGAGGTAAATCCTTCCAGGGCTGAAGTGGTTAAATAACATTCCCGGGCAATGCCCTTAACTTGTCTGTGAAGTGACACACCTGTACGATGTATACAGCCCTCACAAAAATGGTAATTTAAATTACTAGTAAATGACAGCTCCCGGCTGCTTACTTCTGTTTGTAAACAAAGAGCTGGGGATTCCCTTCATCTTTATTAGATGTTAGATATAGATATATCAGATATAGATGTTAATGGAGGACCCTACACACACACACGGAAAAGTTGTGTGGGGTTCCCCCGAAAAAAACATGCCAGACCCTTATTCTTGATAGGGTTTGGTATGGAAGTCAAGGGGGACTCTGCTCAAAAATCTGAATAAGACAGAGTGGGGTCCTGTACCAGACCCTTATCTGTGCCCTGTGCTCTAAGCATGTAGAGTGTACTTGACCAGGGTTCCCCCCTGGCAAAGAGCAATTTGTCCCCATGTTTTGGTGAGGACAAAGGCCTCTTCCCCACAATCCTGGACCGGGGGTTGTAGGGGTCTGCAGATATGGGGGACCCAAGTTAACACCCCCCACCCCGCGTAAATGAGAAATGAGTACACAGTACCCATAGTCATTCACAAAAAAGAATGTGAGAAGTAAAAAAAACAGGCTTTATTCAGCTTTTTCAAATCGCACTGTGCCCATTACATGCCTCACTGTGCCATCAACATGCCTCACTGTGCCATTAACATGCCTCACTGTGCCATCCCATGCCTCACTCTGCCACCCCATGACTCACTCTGCCACCCCATGACTCACTCTGCCGTCAAAATTCCTCACTGTGCCATACCTTTAGTCCTGTACTGCGGGCGTCCATTATTCAAAAGCCGCGCCTCCTCCTCATGCTGTTCCGTGATAGGCGCCTGTGTTTCGTCTATCAAGGAGGTCCTCTCATCTGAAGCCGAGGATGAGAAGACATCCATGATAGGCGGAACACTGAACAGAGGCTCTGCTAGGAAACTAAGTGTTCCACCTATCACGGAACACCACAAGGAGGAGGCGTGGCTTTTGAATAATGGATGCCCGAGGTCTGGTAGCGGCGTATAAGACGAACCCCGGGTTTTGATGCAAGTTTTTAAGCCCAAAAGGTCGTCTTATACGCCGAAAAATATGGTAGTTAAAAATAACATAATTACCTGCTTTGTGTAATGGGTCCCTCTTCTGTGCTCCTGGCCCCTCCCTCCTGCCGAGTGCCCTCACAGCAATCAGCTTGCTATGGGGACACCTGAGCCGAGCCACAGCTAGCTGTGTCCATTCAGACACGGAGCTGCAGTCCGACCACACACCCTTTCTCTTCTCATTGCCTGACTGACTTTGATTGATAGAAGCAGCAGGAGCCCATGGCGCTGCTGTCTCAGCCAATGAGGAGGGGAGTCCTGGGCTGCAGAGATACTGCTGCAACATTGCTGGATCTAGATGGAGCTTAGGTAAGTATTGGGGGGAGGCTGGGGGGCTGCTGCACACAGAAGGTTTTGCATCTTAATGCACTTTAAGGTGCAAAATATTAAACAATAAATGTGTGATATGGTCAGTATACACCTATAGTCACAAGGAAATGTGTATGTCAAGGCATATAAATTAAAGATTTTTTAGGAGCAACATGCTGATCCTTGGATGAGAATTTTCTGCCAACATGGATAGAGTATACTCAAATGACTACTTCCTAGATCACTTCAGTGTTGTCTAATCATTTCCCCGATCCTTGTTCCTTCAGCTTTACAGCACACCCTTGGAGCATTCGTCTAAAGAGGAATGCCTTCATCTATATACTCTGTACATTCATACTGTAGAGCTTTAACCTTTTGTTCCACCTCCCTTTTTGCCTCAGTCAGATAGGGCCAATAACTCAATTTATGCAGGTCAGCGAAAAAGCTAATAATCTGCCAACTGTGCTTCACTGTAGAGAATAGAATCTATCTGCGGAAACAAACACAGCAAGGAGGGGCTGGCTCCTCGTTCTAATAAATCTGAATAACTGCTACTAGGTAAATTATGTTTAAACCACATAAGAATGCAGTGCTCTGTGTGGGAGGAAAGTGAGAAAAATACTATTTGTCAATTTAGCTTAACATTGTGTCTCTCGCCTTCTTTCTCTCTTTTCAAAGGGCACAATAACCTAAATTCTGATTATTCAGCCTAATTGGATATGGAATACAATGGCATAGTATAATGTTGTTAAGTATCATACACATCTATTTTATGTGTTATAAAAGCCAAAGCTTTAAAAAATAAATCGTTTTTCATATTATTTTAATAATGAAAATATTAATTTTAACAATGCTTACATTATCAAATATTGCAAAAAAGCTGACTAATCTGTTTTGTATATTAATTTAATGTGGTATATTTCTTGAATAAGTTGTTACAATGTCAGATTAATGAATTAATAATGGTGCTAATACTTGATTTATATTAGCATCTCATCATTAGCGTGACTGTACATGGTCAAAATTCAAAGACAACAGTCAATGTGAATAGCCAACAGTCAATGTGAATAGTCAACATTCAATGTGAACATTGACAACAGTCAATGTGAATTGTAGCTGTCAAAGAGAAATCATATACCATGTCTCTATTTTCCACACCCTTCAATCTTGCCCAAACCAGGCAGAACCAGGGGTATGTGGTACAGGCTAGTGAACAGAATAGGGATAGCAGTGGGGGAGGGGCACAACACTATGAAGTTATTCTAAATTCTAATCCATAGTGACCATAATTTCGGAAATTTCAATGGACAGCCCCTATCTGTTTGGCTTTGTTCACATTTGTACAACATCATACTCTCCGACTTTGGGAGAACATGTCGCATGATGTGTGTAAATCAGTGATTCTCTTTGAGAGCCGTCTTAACTGGTCCAACACAAGTCAGTCCGACTTTGAAAAAGGTTCCTGCACTACTTTGGTCCTAATTCAGCCCATTGAATATTATTGAAGTCGGATCAAAGTCGGATCCTTGTCCTAACCATCTGACTTGTGACATCTAACATGATAACAGCAGCAGTAAAGGGAAATTATCTCACACTGGGATTGTTTTGATTGGATATAAGACTATCTATGTCTTTATTATTGTCAGAGCAAAATCTTATCTTGGTTATTCAAGTCGGATGGAAGTAGAACCAAGTAGGACCAATGTAGGACTTATGTAGCAGGGCAGAGTAGGATGACAGTCGTACAACAGTCGTGTCATACCAGTGTGAACCCAGCCTGTCAAATTTTCCAATAAGTGAGTGTAATGCAACACTCTAAACAATGTATCTATTGTAGGACGAGTTGGGTAAATCCATTTTATAGAGAATCATTTTTGGGCAAGGAAGTGCTCTACTAACAGTATCTGTACAGTATTGATCCAAAATGGAAGTATCAGAATATCCACGCATACCTGCCAGGACGTTACACTCTAAAGAAAGGCCAGATACTGTATTTAACGTAGGGTATACTTCATTACAGTAGCAGAAACGTTTAGACATCTCCATAAGAGATTATTAAAATCTACTTCATCTCTCCCACAACTTTTACACCTATTGCAATTAGAATTAACATGTCATCCAATAGTAACAATATGGCACTTTTGTACGCTGATGCACATAGTGATACCCCTCTATCCCCTGTACAATGTGTCCTATGTAGAATAAACAGGTGTGTCAATGACCGTGATAGAGACATTTTAGGCAGCATAGTATTGTTTCTTTTTAATTTCTGCTTTAAAATGGTAACTGTATCTTGTTCATACTAGTATTTACTATGTTAAAGGGTATTTCTACTTTTGCAGCCAAATTGGGATAACACCTGCTTTATTAGTGACATTCACATAGAAAAACTTTAAACAAATGTAACAATTGTAGCTTACCTTTTGGATGTTCTTTTTTTCCAGCTAAGAAAATATCTACTTAGTTCTCATTTGTTATAAAGGGGACTAGGAAGTTGTGTTTACCATAACTGAAACTCTGTCTGGAGGCAAATATCTCATCAGTTGTACTAAATTTGATCACTCTCTGTCTTACGAAAACTTTAAAGGTTTAGCAGCTGGGTGTCTTTATTTTATGTCAATGAGAACTGGACTAAAGCCTCATACACACGATCGGATTTCAAACAAACTTTTCCTTGGATTTTTGTCCGAAGGGAGTTGGCCAGACACACCCATAGCATACACACGCTCTGACTTTTCTGCAAACTTTCCTAAAACTTTGCCAACATCACGTGGTTTTTCTGCTCTTTTCTGCTCTTTACCGCCACCCTTTGGTCAACTTCTGCTATTGTTGGTTGATTTTAACATTGGTTCTGGGCATGCGTATTTGTACTTTGTACAAAAGTCTGACGGCTTGCTGTACACACGGTCGGACTAGGCACCATCGGACTTTTGTTGCCGAAAAGTTTGTCTGTTTGCAGAGCGAACTTTTGTCCGATGAAAACCGAAAAAGTTTGTCCGATGGAGCATACACACGGTCGGATTATTTTGAAAACTTGCTCATTTTGAAGTTTGTTGGCAAAAAGTCCGACCTTTAGCCAGTGCCCAGCCCAGTTGTTGGGACAGATTGTGCTGAGCAGCAGAGAATTGCTTACATTTAGCCATGGCACCTTCTTCCACTACAAAAATGGAAATACACTTTAAGGGAACTTATTAGCATTAGTATTGTTATTAGTGTCAGAAACCAGAGTTACAAGTAGTGGGATAGAGTCAGTTTTGAAAACTTCAGTTTTAGCCTGGGTTTGTAAGACTGGTTGTAGATATTGATAGAATGATTTTTTTTACTTAGTTTCAGATTCTGGGTTGTATTAGTTCAAATGGTCTTAGGACATTGTTTCTAACATTGAAACCATGCCAATCTTAGGCTCTCCTCTTCTAAATGGACATAGCATTGGGGATTGGCATACAATTCAATCTTGTCCCTTTGTGTTCTTAAAACAAAGCACCCCTTCTTTTAAGCATGCCTAGTGAGAGAAGACAATGGCTCAATTACCAGGGTGAACATGAACGTGGACAGGGGGAATTCCTGCCAGTGCCCCTCTGTAAAGAGAGGCTAGACTAGTAAAAATCATAAACACTAACACAGGCCTGGGGATAAGCACATAGTAGTTGTACCCATTTCTAATAGGTAGGACTGAATACAAATGTGTTATGTACCCCTAAATATAGTGCCATTCAATGCTGTCAAATGTCTTGGTCACATCGAGAGCCAGTAAGGCACTCTTACCCATGTAATCAGTGGAAGTGTGTATATTGGGAAAAACTCTGCTATGTATATTGGTGTAGATTTAGCAGGCATAGACCCAACTTAATCACTGTGTATTATCTGAAAGTGCTGGGCCAACACTTTAGTAAGAATTTTGCCATTGCCATTTAACAATGAGATTAGCCTATAGGAATCAGTTATACAGGGATTTGTATTCTTCTTCTAGAGGAACCACAATAATGGCATCTATCATAATCGTTAACAAAAACCCACATTGCAGAGCTTCATAACAGGTTTCTAACAGAATAGGCAGGACTTCCTCTTGATATTGTTTATACATTTTGATCAGTAGGCCATCGATGCAGGTTTTTTTCTATTGGGGAAACCAGAGACAGCCACTCAATTATCATTAGAGGGAATATAAAAGATTGCTATCAGCCAGATCAGGAAAGAGAAGGCAAACATGCCCAGAAAGCCCTCCAGTTTCTTGAGGGAAAAACAAGCTTTAGAAGCAGTACAACCATTTATAAAAAGTCCCCATAAGTCCAAAGCACGGGACCAACTGTTACACCACTAGCTATATTTTTATTTTTCCTGCTGATGATGGGCTGTGCCAACAGTCTACCTGTAGTTTCCCTGTCAGAAAAGTATGTGTGTTTTTAGAAAAAAAAAGGTTAGCTAAAGTAGCTTGTAGTGTCAGGTACAGTACACAGAAGCAGTACTGGGGTGGGTTTTAAGAGGTGAGCAGCTTCTGTATTAAGAACATGTTAACAGGCCTTCCTTTCCCTCCACCTATTGCCAGGCCTAATGGTGCTCACCGCCTTGATAGGAAAACCTCTAAAGAAAGCCTTCAGAGTGTTCCAAACCATCCCCTGTAAGGAGGTAAACTCTGTAATTTGGTTAAAGGGGATTAGATAGGATTGAATTTGAGGATGAGAGGTAAGCAGGGAGAGCCAGAAGGGGTTAATTTTCCAATAAGGTCCCTTCCATTTGGTTTGAAAGGTCACCCCATTGGTGAGTGCTCAGAGATGCCCCTTGCCTTCATTACCAGAGCTTAACCCTGAAGTGTAAAAGATTGAGTCAGTTGTTGACAAAGAGTTCTATGTTTTTATGTGTTTATTTGGCAGGAATACTCCCTGTCATCAGGGTGAAATATGCACCAGAGACCTGTCAAGTCCAATTCCCAGTGAGTTAATAAAGCCAGACAGTGATTGGTTTGAGGCTGTATATATTTCAAGTGAACATAGTTATTAAAGATGGAATGTATGCACCAAAAATTGTGCCAGAGTTTTAAGATACTCAGTGGTAAAAGGATAAAGGATTTCGCTATTGGCTATGTCATATTCTCTTTCATAATATTAAAGTAAAAAACGTAGTACCTGTCCTGGGTGTCTACCTGGACTCGTCTGCCACCTAACATGATGCTGTGATCAGTAAAGATGCTGACTAGAATAGGAAAAATGATGAGAGCATATTGAATATTTTGCCTCTTCCGAAAGGTTATCAGTGGTCAGATGAGTCTCTTGCAAACAGATCACATCAGGTTTTTAATATGCCAAACATTGAAACACTGCCCTCCAGGTCATTTTAGACAATGAACATTGCAAGATAAGATACCCTATTTTTAAGATCTTCTGTTTTGGAAGAAGCTTTTACATAATTTTGACTTTGTAAATTTTATCTCAAAAAGTATGTCAGCTCTCATACCATGTATATGTGCAATGAGGTTGGCCAGAGAGATATTGCATAGCTGCAGTGCAGAATAAACATCCTTTAAAGCAGGTTTGGCTGCAGGGTTTTTTTGTTGATAGAGAAGGAGTTGGTAGAGTTGCATTAGCAGAAACATCTCAGAAAATCCTAAAATCAGCCTGTGTAGTGTCTCCCAGAGAGGTGTCAGGCGTGCAGGGGGTTGTGCAGGATAACAGGATCTGGCAGCCAAGCAAGATGCTTCAACTTGGCATTTGCTTCCCTTGCCCTTTCCCTCTGAAGTGTCCCCCTGTGTTTTTCAGCTTCAAAATTTGGCTGAAAACTGTATAAATATTGTAGTGACAGCTTGAAAACAGTGGAATCATTTAGAAGGTGATCCTGCTTGTGATGAGCATAATTGCCAATGAACAGATTACTAAGCATCGATTTAAACACTAAAAATATAAATTAGATCTCACCTTGTAGAGCATGTGTCTAGATAATTATCTGATGTGAACATATGATTAAAAAAACATAAGCAGAGATTACCTTGTAAATAAAATAGAAAAATACATTGAAACAGACAACAAGAGAAACAGGCTGTTGTGTTTATATGCAAATCTTAGGTATTCTAAAGCCCCGTACACACAATCGGAATTTCCGATGGAAAAAGTCCGACAGACTTTTTCCATCGGAAATTCTGACCGTGTGTATGCCCCATCAGAGCTTTTCCATTGGATATTTTCCAAGGAATTCCTTTAGAGTTTAGACATGTTCTCTTTTACTCTGATGGAATTCCGTCAGAATTCCAATTTGAGTTTGGCCGGGCAAAAGCCTGATCGTGTGTACGGGGCATTAGGAGTCCAGCTTGGTCCTGTTCTCTTTTGCCTTTTGAGCTTCCCCACTGGTTAGTGAGACTGTCTATTACATTGAAGAACCAACAAAGAGGCTCTGGAGACAGGGAAGGGGATAGGGATAAATTTGACTTTTTAAACTTTTTGACCGGCTTGCATGAAACAGTGCCATATTCAGTCAAAACAGTTTAGTTCTCAACAGTAGGTGCAAACAAATGCTTTAGGTATGATATTGTGTAAAGGAAAAAATATGTGCGCTACCTAAAAACAAAAATAAGTGTAACAAAGAATGAACCCTGAACGGGAGTGAAGCGGCTACACAAGAATGTGACAAAACTCAGACAAATGTGGATGGTAATGTAGGGCTACATGTGAGCCAAAAGGCAATGGCTGTATACACCTAATGGGGTGTGGCCATATATTGTGACACAAAGGATGTAATGGCAAAAATTGCACGACAACAAAATGTGAAATTCAAATCAATAAAGTGAACAATATAAACAAAAACGTAATGTAGTGTCCATAAATGATAAAACAATGAAGATGTCATGAGATAGTGAGGAACTTCCCAACATAAATCTTCAAATATGAGGTGGAATACATATGCTCTTACCGCAACCGTTGGACCCAAATGTCATACGACAGTGGATCAATCGAGCTTGGAATGTCCCACAGAGATGTCACCGGAAGTCCAGAAGAAAATGGAGTCTTCCTCCTAGCCAGTCAGGCCCCGTACACACGACCAGTTTCCTCGGCAGAATTCAGCTTCCGACCGAGTTTCTGGCTGAATTCTGCCGAGAAACCCGGCCGTGTGTACACTTTCGGCCGAGGAAGCCGACGAGGAGCTCGGCGAGGAAATAGAGAACATGTTCTCTATTTCCTCGTTGTTCTATGGGAGCTCTCGCCCCGCCTAGCTCCTCGGCGGCTTCAGTGCTGAACTGGCCGAGGAACTCGATGTGTTTGGCACGTCGAGTTCCTCGGCCGTGTGTACGAGGCTTCAGATGTCGTCAACCCAGGAAAGGGCAGGAAGACCAGATGTTCATCGGCCACCGACTACTCCAATACTGAAGATCCTAGTAAACCGTGGGTATGGCAATCATAAAAGATCCTCCAAGCATCCAAACACGATCTGGTTCAGGTAAGTGAGAACCCTGGCATGGGTACTGGAAACCAACTGTAGAGGGCTCAAAAAAACCTTATCTTCCACAAATTCATGTAAAGATAAGACAAAAATGGGAGCCCCTTTTGGCTCACACGCTACATGATATTGTGTGATTTAAAAAAATCGAAAAGAATACCAAGCCTTCAGGACTCCCAGGTATCTTCTTTTGGAAATTGAGGGACAAGTCTGTCAAAAAATACAGCCAACCAAATATCATTCACATGTTGATGCTGTCTTCTTAATGTTTGATCGGCTGTGTTTGGTGTTTTCCCAGTTTTTTAGCTTTCACATCAGATATTGGAGCTGACTTACAGAAAACATAAGCTAAAGTGACATTGGGGGGTATTTACTAAAACTGATGCACTCAGAATCTGGTGCAGCTGTGCATGGTAGCCAATCAGTTTCTAACTTCAGCTTCTTGAATTAAGCTTTGACAATAAAACCTGGAAGCTGATTGGTTTCTATGTAGAGCTGCACCAGCTTTTGCCTCTTGCAGATTTAGTAAATAACCCCCATTGTCACCTATATTAGCCAAGCTTTATGGTGCAAGAAGCAAACATTAGTTATGTTCCATTCACACAGCGACATGTGCATTGAGCACAGGTGAATGTATTTGTGTTGGCATGCTGTGTTGCATTTTAACATGCACATTTTTTTTTCTTTTCCTGGAAGATGCAAAGGGTATACAGGCATAGCCCACTTTTAGGTACACAATGGGGTTTATTTACTAAAGCCGGAAAGTGCAAAATCAGGCTCAGTTCTGCATAGAAACCAACGAGCTTCCAACCCCAGCTTGTTCAACTAAGCTATGGTAATAAAACCTAGAAGCTCATTGGTTTCTATGCAGAAGTCAGCCAGATTTTGCACTTTCCAGCTTTAGTAAATAAATACCATTGTGTTCTGTGCATTGATGCACGTTGTGCTGCACTGGCATACGTTAACCATGCATTGTACAGTAAAACCTTGGTTTGCTAGCATAATTAGTTTCAGAAACATGCTTGAAATCTAAAGCACTTGTATATCAAAGCATTTTTTTACAAGGTATAAAAGTGAAGAGAGGCACCTCTAAAGCCTCGTACACACGACCGAGAAACTCGACGGGCGAAACACATCGTTTTGCTCGTTGAGTTCCTTGTGAAGCCGTCGAGAAACTCGACAAGCCAATTTTCTCCATTCCCGTCAAGGAAATAGAGAACATATTCTCTTTTTGGCTCGACAGTTTCCTTGACGAAAATGTACACACGACCGGTTTCCTCGGCAAAAAAATATCTCCCAGCAAGTTTCTTGCTGATTTTTGCCGAGAAACTCGGTAGTGTGTACGAGGCCTAAGTGTAGCAATAAGTTTCTAAATGTTGTACCTTCATTAAATGTAACCATATTGCTACACTTAGAGGCTCCTCTCTTCTTTTTTATACTCAGTTGTGACATGACGCTACTCTTATATCAAGACATCGCTTGTATATCAAGGCAAAATGTATTAAAACATTTTGCTTGTCTTGCAAAATGCTCTCAAACCAAGGTTTTACTGAATGATGTTGCACAAAAAAAAAAAAGCAGGCTTGCTTCATTTGCAGCACATATCAGTGAAACATGCCTGTGGGAACTGCTCCTTTTCACAAACCCTTTTTTTCACAGATCCTTGCATTGGAATGCATTAACTAAAATGTGCCAACACATCTGGTGTGAATGGACCCTAATGGGCAATGCTTCCTTTTGTGTTATTTTGGGAACACCTGTATACAAGTATGCACGTAAAGATTTGTTAGAGCAAAAGTACTTTTCTCTGTGCTAAACTGCTAAGGTATCTTAACATCAGACCATCCAACTAATATGTGAGAACGGCTTTTCCCTTTTTACTGTGTATTTGTTGAAAGCCCTAATACAAACACGCCTTTGACAAAAAAAAAAAAAAGTAAAACAAATGAACAATTTAAATGCACTTTCAAGAACATAAAACATAAATTGTTTTTAAGAACAGAGTACAATAGGCACTCTGCTTTCTTAGTAGCGATTGCGAAGAAATTTAATGCTGCTTGCATGACAGGATGTACTTGTAAATACCTATTTGCATAAGGGTAGAGTGACCTGGAAAAAATAAGCGTTTTGCCAGAGAGCCCATTCTGCTTAACATGATATGATAACACGCAGAAAGATTAGCAGAAGGAAGTGACACCTACGTTTGGACTTGTCTTTGGAACTTCCAGTTCTACATACCAGTGAAACAAATGGTTTTAGAATGCCCATACATGCCTGACAGAGAACAAATAACATGTCATGTTTGCTTGTACCAGCCTCCTGCGCTTTAAACTTTTAGTGACATTAGTTCACCAAAAAGTTTATTAACCTCTGGATTGCTTTATGGTAAATCTTTGCTAAATGACTTGCAACAATGTACCGTATTTTCCGGCGTATAAGATGACTTTCTGGATGCAAAAACATGCATCCAAAGTCGGGGGTCGTCTTATACGCCGGGTACGGGCTCAGTACTCACTTTTTTTTTCCAGCTGTGACAGTCTCCCATGCTACGAGCACGAGCGTCAATGATTTTAAAGCCGCACGTTCTCTTCAGAGTGTTCTGTGATAGGAGGAACACAAATCTTCCCAGCAGCGCCTCTGTTCTGTGTTCCTCCTATCACAGATGCCTTCTCATCCTCGGACGAGATGAGAAGACGTCCGTGATAGGCGGAAAACAGAACAGAGGCACTGCTGGGAAGATTTGTATTCCGCCTATCACAGAACACTCTGAAGAGAAGGCGCGGCTTTGAAATTATTCGACGCTCGTGCTCGTAGCATGGGAGACTGTCACCGCTGGAAAACAGAAGTGAGTGTTTGCGGTTACTGCACTGGGGGGGCCACAAGTTCAGGCACAGTGGGGGCAAGTGATGACACAGTGAGAGGCAAGTTAGGGGCAAGTGATGGCAATGTGGGGGGCATGTAATGTAATGGCACAGTGGGGGCAAGTGATGACACAGTGAGAGGCAAGTGATGGGCAAGTGATGGCAATGTGGGGGCATGTAATGTAATGTAATGGCACAGTGGCACAGTGAGGAATGTAATGTAATGACACAGTCGGGGCATGTAATGTAATAGCACAGTGAGGGGCAAGTGATGGCACAGTGAGGGGCAAGTGATGGCACAGTGAGGGGCAAGTAATGTAATGGCACAGTGAGGAATGTAATGTAATGGCACAGTGAGATTTGAAAAAGCCTGTTTCTGTCAGCGGTTCTGGCTACCCCTCAGCTTCCAGAAAGACTAGTAGGAAGGGGGTAGTCTTATACAGTGAGTATATCCCAAAACCCAATTTTTTCCTGGAAAATTAGGGGGTCGTCTTATACACCGGGTCGTCTTATACGCCGGAAAATACGGTAACTAAGGTTTGCCTGATTAACAGGAAATAAGATTGCAACTGGTAGTAATACAGAAGTACTATGGATTTACCAACAATCAAAGCATGTCTTAGTAAATAAAGCATAAAGCATTTGCCATTAGAGTGCAACTTCCCATGAATCTGTTAAGTATGAATCAGTATTGAGAAGGTGGATGTGGTTTTACACTAGTGTATTAGTCTTACCTCTGTATACTTTTTCTCGGACTACTGCTAAAAAGTTTTAAGCCACCAATTATTTGGGTTAGACTATTATTATTATTAAACAGGATTTATATAGCGCCAACAGTTTGTGCAGCGCTTTACATCAGGGAAGACAGTACAGTCACAGTACAAATCAATACAGGAGGGATCAGAGGGCCCTGCTCTCTCAAGCCTTGTACACACGAATTTCCGATGAAAAAAGTCTGAGTTTTTCCTTTGGAAATTCTGACGGACTCAGAAAGAGAATCTCTTTTTTTCCGACGGAAAAAAATTATCGGAAATTCTGTTTGTCTGTATGGAACTCCGACGGAGAAAAAAACACACATGCTCAGAATCAAGTCGACGCAAGCTCAGAAGCATTGAACTTCATTTTCCTATGGTTCGTCGAAGTGTTTTACGTCACAGCGTTCTTGACGGTCGGAATTTGCGATTCGTGACGGGAAAAAATAGAACATGTTCTAATTTTTTTCCCTGCAGTTTTTCTGTCGGGAAAACTACTAGGGAGCATACACATGGCCGGTTTTCCCAACCAAAAGAAAACCTGACAGTTTTCCCGTCGGGGAAAACCGATCGTGTGTACGAGGCATAAGGGAATATATGAAACAAAAGGGTTACCGAGCTAGCCTGCTGCAATCAGTTTTGCTCCAATGTCATTGGCAAAAAATTATTATATGAATGCTTATTAAATTCAGTGTCTATCAGAGTAGTATTTACAAGCTTATTAGGCCCAAGGCTTTATGGCCTATTGCTGGTGTTGCCAGTCCCCTAGAAGAGTATATGCAGAATGTTTTTTTTTCAGAGAAGAGTCAGCTTGCTGCAGAGATCAATAAGAATCAAAGTCTGCTCCACCCCACTCAAAAGTGAATAAATATTTAAAGTAGAGTTTCTCTTTAAAAACATTACTTCTTAAAAGATTATAAAAAGTTTTCCTGGAGAATGTTCTTTAAGTGTATTGATTTCAGCAATTTAATCTTACGTAGAAGGGACAGACAGACAAGTCAGATTGATTTCTCTAAATTAAAATAAGACCTACTTGTATTTCCTGGGACAATTTCAGCGTTTAATTAAGTAGAGTACTTTAAGGCATATTTATGGCAAGCTAGAACAGAAAGTTATACATAAAATGTATTAAATGCTGTCAATCTGCAACATACTATACCATAATGACTTGTAATTCACCATTTTACAGCCACTTGAATGGCATGAATGCGCTAGCGCATTCAGCTTTTTTCACAAACCTCCTTGAATGGCTGTTATACAAAGTGGATCTTCATTTTCTTTCTTTGTGCTATTTTTAAACCCAGGTACATTTGTTTCTAATTTTAGTACAACAGTCAGAAAACAACACAATATTTTGTGTTGAAATGCATTTCCTGTCATATTCCATTTACTTTATCAGCTTGATCCCTCCAACCCCTGTAGCATAACAACATGTATTATACTAGAGGCATTACGCATTCCATTTTTTAGATGCCAATGTAAGAGCATTGAAGAGGTTTTTCAAGATCATTTAATTGTATAAAACAAGTCAGATCTACATTGCTTTGATCTACTGTATTTTAGTTTTTTATTTTATTTTATGTTGCACATCCATACCATTAGCTCAATGGTAGTTGGTATAGCTTTATGCGCAGACTTATATTTATTATTATAAACCAGTATTGACCATAAAAGCCATATATATAAACCTTATAGCATGTCATTTGTGGTAATTCACCATATACCAAAAAAAGAACAACTGTAGAACCCCGCTAGTTATTTCTGCCTGAGATCTTGTTCACAGGAAAATACTTAAACATACCTGTAAGGGCCATGCTGTGCTTGCACGGTCCGCACAGGTGATCCGTGCATCTCCGTCAAGGTAGTCCCATTCATAACAGCTACGACGTAGTGGCTACATTGACATTACATTGACCACTACTTCCAATTTGACATTTGTATGGATGTGGGTGCAGTTTCCCGAAACACAGACATTGTAGGGCTGATTTATTAAATCCGGAGAGTGCAAAATTTCCATTTTTTTTTTGTCAAAGCTTAATTGAACTGAAGTTAGAAGTTGATTGGCTAACATGCACAGTTTTTCTTCAGTTTTAGTAAATCAACCTCTGTGAGTTTGGAAACCCCGCACACGCGCAAAACCCACACAGATCTCACAATGGGAGCAGTGACTGGTGTCCATGCAGCTGCTGTGTCCAGGTTGACATGAATGGGACTTCCTGCATGGAACACCTCTGCATTCCATGTGGGCAAAACAAAGCCCTGAAACGGGCTTACATTTAAGTATGCCCTTGTGAACAAGGCCTATAATAGCAGCATAACACTACACCCTAGACACATTGTAGAGAAACACAGTTCCATTTAACAAAAATTTACCTTTTATGAGATCTCACCCACTGCTCCATTCCCCTGTCAGAATTGGGAGACCTTTTAACCCTGTGTACGCTCCAAGTCAGATGCTGTTGTCTCATAAACAGGTTTGTCTTTTTCCTCCTTCTCATCAACTAAAAGTGTTTAGGCCTGGGGAGATCACATGCTTCCTCATACTTGGGAACACTGGGAATTTACCAATGACACTGACTAATATATATAGAGAGGTGGGGGAGCTCATGGAGTGTCAACAGCTGTTTATTTTTTAATAAGAGGATCCGCCATGTTACCCTAAATGGTCTTTACCAATTAACCAGGAAAGGGGTAGAAATTACCTGTATACACAATAAAGTAGGTGAGTTGCTATCCCCATTTCACTTACCTTTTGGGCCAACTGTGATACAAATAAGCTCAGCTCTTATCAAAAGTAGGTGAATATGTTGAGAGGTTTCCTTATTTTAAATAGTACCCCTGATGGCACTATTTATATTCTGATAACTGCCGTTGATGGGATATCTGGAGGATCTATAGGACACCCAAGTCAGCAGCTGAGTGCCATCAAGGCCCTGGCTAGGGTTTTTTAGCCATAAGCTGATCCCAATCTTACTTCTGGTAAGCCTTCATTTTATGAGGTGATCTGGTGATGGTGTATATACAGTCACAACCTACTTAATATACAGTCACAACCTACTTAATTGCACATGCTGTTTTGACATACTTCACCATATGAATTTTATTTTCTGGATACACACAACCTGCTGTTGATCCGCCTGGAGGGTTTCCTTATCCATCTTCAACTGGTGTTGACTACATAAAGGCCCTGGCTGGGGTTTACAGCCGCAAGCGAGTCTTGCTTGCCGTCTGGTAAGCCTCCATCCTTTTAAGGTGTTATCTTTGGTGGTGGTTATTCAGTCACCAATACATATAGGACTTCCTATCATCAGGACTGTCTTCATCATTTACTACACAAGATTTGGTTTTGTTCAATTAACTTCAAGTGTTTTCGGCTTATATTTTGTTTTCATAATTGAACTTTGCTTCACAATTGATTTTGTTTCACATACTTTGGACAATATTTTTAGTGGCCTTTGTGTAGGCCCAACTTTGGACAATATTTTAGTGGCCTTTGTGGTAAGGGCCACTCTATTCACATATGGTCCCTTCAATTTCACTGTGTTAGCTTAGCTTTGTTATTTGTTCACAGCGCAACTCCATTCTTTTCTTTGTACTATTTTTGTGTGTATAACACTTAGTTGTTGCAGCTTATGTTATTTTAGTTTTTTTTAGAGCGGTATTTTTCTGTTTTTTCTCTATTAATGTTTTTATGCTTCCTTGCTTTACTGCAAAGTAACCTTAAAAGATACAAAACAAAACAGTCAACTGCCTTTTGTTTGCATCAGATGGGCTTGCAGTCCTATTCAAGTCTATGGAAACGCACAGCTCATTTGAAGGATGCCAGATGGAGGTCGGAAGGTCAGCTGTAGGTCAAATGTACCTGTCAATTAATTCTGAATGATCTCAAAAGCATCTCAAACTCATGTCAAACTACTGCCATAGACACACCCAAAGTCTGTCCACACAAGCCTTTAATTGGTTCCCTCTAAAGGCTTGTTTACACTTGTCTACATTTCTAACTCTTAACAAAGACTCTTATAGCGTTAGTATGGGCGTTAATGAGCTTTAGTGTGGGCGTTATACTTTAAAAAGCGTTAATGACGTGTTAAAAATGCTCCCCAAATGTCCTATGGGCCAGTTTTAAAGTGTTTGATGAGCGTTAAGGCGCTTTAAAATTGCTCCACAAATGCCTATTCCATTACAATAAATGAACTCGCAACCGCACTGCAGCTGCCTGCCAGAGCATTTGCAAAGCGTTACCATAGACTTGAATGGGAGGCGTTGTAAGGCTTTAAACTCCTCCTAACTCAAGGCTTCAATTTTGAAGCAACGCTATTGCTTCATGTTTTGACAGTGTGAATAGCACTGTATGCTATCTATTGTATCACGTGCATAGGTGTTTGAGGGGTGTTTTTAACGCAGCTCAAACACCAGCTTTAAATGCCAGTGGAAACTTGGACTAATTGTGCTAAATCAAAGACAAATTCTTAAAACATAAAACATTTTGGCAAACCAATGACATTTGCATTTTATTCTATCTATAACCAACAGCAGAATAATCTTCCCCTAAAATATGTGTGGACACAACTCATTCATTACATTTATTAAAACCATAAAAGAGTAGGTCCATAATAGAAGATAATGCCAGCAACCCAAAGCTTCTTTTTATAAGAATTTTATTTGGCACAATAGCAGTGTACAATCCACCTAAAGCTAACGCGTTTCGGCCTAAGCCTTCCTCATAGCATAGAAAAGAGTGGGGGTTTTACCCATAGCCATCATTGAGAAATGTTGTTTAAGATTTCTTTATTGGCAACAACTCTATAGATCACATTTTCCTTTTATAAGTTTAGAGAATCAGCCACAAAGGAGTAAAACTTTAAAAACCATGTAATTATAATCAAATGACAAACTAAAAACAGCGATTTTTTTGTAAATCCGCCTTTTTTTCCAGTCCTTCCTTTAGCAGCTAATTTTTCATAATTCTTTAATGCAAAAATTGTTACCTTATTCAGGTTTCTTTAAACTACTGTAATAATTCCTTAGTCGAAATTGAAGCACTCTCCAGTTTTGTAGAGGGAAAAAAACATCTCTCAAGGATAGCATTTTCTGTTTGGAACATAATATTCATGGTCTTAAAGTCTTGCAAGCATTTCTACTTAGCTGACTGCTAAGTAATCACTATCCATGTTGGAATAAGACTAAATAAAAACTGCTTGATCGGCATCTCTTTACATGTAAAAAAAGTGGAAGGTTGTAAAGGTTCATTTTTATTTTGTTTAAATAACAAATGTCATACTTACCTCCACTGTGCAGTTCGTTTTGCACAGAGTGGCCCCCGATCCTGCTGTTCTGGGGTCCCTCGGGTCTCAGCTCCTCCCCACAATAGCTAACCCCCTCTGGGAAGCTCTCTCCCGAGGGAGTTACCTTGCGGGCATGCTCTCGTGTGATACAGTCAGCGTCCATAGACGCAGAGTGTATGACTCGGTCCCGCCCCCTGGCGGCCACGTCATTGGATTTGATTGACAGCAGCAGGAGCCAATGGCTGTGCTGCTATCAATCTATCCAATCAACACTGAGACTCCATGGAGAAGAGGGCGCTGGGGGACCGGCAGAGCAGGTGAATGAGCTCAGGTAAGTAAAATGGTTGGGCTTGGGGGCCTGTGACAGCGAGTTGTTTTTGCATTGGATGCATTAAAGCGGAGTTCCGGCCACAATTTCACTTTTTAAATATAAATACCCCTGTAATACACAAGCTTAATGTATTCTAGTAAAGTTAGTCTGTAAACTAAGGTCCGTTTTGTTAGGTTGTTACAGCATTTAGACACTTTATAAAATAGAAACTGACTGGGGCCATCTTAAGTGTGGGCATCATGAAGCCAGACTGTATGACTTCCTGGATTTCAGCCTAGCAGATCTCGCACATGCTCAGTGCTGTGTAATAGGTTTCAGATCAGGTTTCAGCACCTGTACTGTCCAAGTCACATGATTCTTCGAGACTGGGGAGTGCACAGACTCCTGGAAAGTTACACCCACTACATTCCCAGGGGTCTGTGCAGTGTAGGTTAGGAAGCTTAAGCACCTAGGTGCAGGAAGTGGGAAGATTAACTATTCTACCTAGCAACAACACTTTGAAGGCATCTAAAAAAATTGTTTTTTTCTTAACCACTTCCCGACCGCCGCATGTATATGTACGTCCACAGAATGGCACGTACAGGCAAATGGGCGTACATGTACGTCCCTGCCTTCTAGCGGGTGGGGGGTCCGATCGCGACCCCCCCCCCGCTACATGCGGCGGTCGGGTTCCCTCGGGGAGCGATCCGGGACGACGGCGCGGCTATGTGTTTATAGCCGCTCCATCGCGATCGTTCCCCGGAGCTGAAGAACGGGGAGAGCCGTGTGTAAACACGGCTTCCCCGTGCTTCACTGTGGCGGCGTATCGATCGAGTGATCCCTTATATAAGGGAGACTCGATCGATGACGTCAGTCCTACAGCCACACCCCCCTACAGTTGTAAACACACACTAGATGTACCCTAACTCCTACAGCGCCCCCTGTGGGTAACTCCCAAACTTCAACTGTCATTTTCACAATAAACAATGCAATTTAAATGCATTTTTTGCTGTGAAAATGACAATGGTCCCAAAAATGTGTCAAAATTGTCCGCAGTGTCCGCCATAATGTCGCAGTCATGAAAAAAATCGCTGATCGCCGCCATTAGTAGTATAAAAAAAAAATGCATATAAATGCAATAAAACTATCTCCTATTTTGTAAACGCTATAAATTTTGCGCAAACCAATCGATAAACGCTTATTGCGATTTTTTTTACTAAAAATAGGTTGAAGAATACGTATCGGCCTAAACTGAGGGAAAAATGTTTTTTTATATATGTTTTTGGGGGATATTTATTATAACAAAAAGTAAAAATATTGCATTTTTTTCGAAATTGTCGCTTTATTTTTGTTTATAGCGCAAAAAATAAAAACCGCAGAGGTGATCAAATACCACCAAAAGAAAGCTCTATTTGTGGGGAAAAAAGGACGCCAATTTTGTTTGGGAGCCACGTCGCACGACCGCGCAATTGTCTGTTAAAGCGACGCAGTGCCGAATCGCAAAACCTGGCCTGGGCATTAAGCTGCCTAAAGGTCCGGGGCTTAAGTGGTTAATGTATGTCCCTTTTTCATCCGTAAACAGATGGATGAAAAAGCGGACAGGTGTGAAAGGGGCCTTAGTATACCTCAAAATATATGGATTACATATGCAGACACCGAGATGGTTCCAAATGGTCCAGAAGCCAGAGAGCAATTCAGGGGAAAGTATCCTAATGTATAGTCTCTTTACATGTGTAAGGGTCTTACAATGTGTCCCACCAGAAGCAAAACATTCTGTACGCTACATTATTGCAAGAAAACAATGTTAGAATTTTTGGAAGCTAGCTGAAAGCTGGAATAGTATCTAGAAACAGAAATAGTTAGGAGGTTTTTGAAGCTGAATTCCAAGATAAGCTAAAATTGGCCAAATTCATAAGTGATGTGTACTATTTCTTGAATCCTGGTGTGCTTTGTGTATTTTTTCCAAATCTGTGCAGTAATCTATTGTGAAACTTTCTTGTAATAAAGTTCCATTGCTGCTCTCTCTCCTTGTGTAGAGATGCTGGTCTTGTCTCCGCCCCTACTGTAGTTTTCTACAAGCAGCTTATAGTGGATGGAGCCTGTTAGGCCCCTCCCACAGCTCTGCTTATTGCACAGTCTATGCATAGCGCAGTGATGATGTCACCCCTACATTTGCAGGATAATATCTGGGTGTGCAAGGGCATTTGGTGAACACAAAGTGGATTTATATCCTTTATGGCTATTGAAGAATTATTTAAAGTGGTGGTGCAGATACCCATATAAGACAGGTATTTTCACCCACTTCCGGGAATACACTATTACGGCAGTCACGCCCCTACCCGCACCCCCCTATTGAAGGCTATTGAAGAATTATTTAAAGTGGTATTCCACCCAAAAATTGAACTTCCGCTTTTCTGAACCCTCCCCCCCTCCGATGTCAAATTTGGCACCTTTCAGGGAGGTGCAGATACCCATCTAAGACAGGTATTTGCACCCACTTTCGGGAATACACTATTACGGCAGTCACGCCCCTACCCGCACCCCCCGCTATCTTCTGGGAAACACACTGTTTTCAGGAGAGAGCGGGGACCAGTGATGGTGCGGCGCACTACTCGCACATGCGCAGTAGGGAAATGGGCAGTGAAGCCGCAACACTTCACTTCCCGATTCCCTCACCGAGGATGGCAGCGGGTGCAGCCGAGGGATGAGATATCGCTCGTCCTCGGGCTGCCTACATCGCGGGCGTGCTGGACAGGTAAGTGTCCATATTTTAAAAGTCAGCAGCTGCAGTATTTGTAGCTGCAAGCTTTTGAAATAAAAAATTTGGCGGAACCTCCGCTTTAAATTTAAAGTGTTTCTGGCTGGAGTTCAGCTTTAATAACTTTAACTGACCAAATGGCTTGCGTAGCAATTGTGTGTAACATCAGTGTTTAAGTAGTATTTAGCCTTTAGCACAGTGGATTTTTAAATTCATCGAATTCATAATTCACATAATGAATAAATTCATATCATTGGGTAACGCATACGAAGACTTTCATTAGAGAACTACTCATGAATGTAGGTCTGTAAAGAAAAAGAAATAGCCTGTTGAAAATGTACAATGCTATGTCTTTATATCTTGGCTGCTAAAATAAAAGTTGCATTGGTGATCCAGCCTACAATATATACAATGACACTATGCTTTCTGATGATAAATACGTCTCTTAATCTTTTTCTTGATATATGCCTGGAACAAAAATCACTTCTGCAGCAGAATTGCTGCTTCATGCCCATGAGTCAAGCTTGTATTATAAATTAAATTACTAAACCATTCTTTCATGTAGAGAGCTCTTTACTATAGTGCTATGCAAGATAAATGGACTTGATATAAGGAGGCAATATCTGATCCTTTCAGATGTCTGCTACTTCCTAACAGACCCATTAACTGATGAAAATTATGCACCCTTTAGGTCACAATATTTAGTGGATTTTATGAGGCAGTAAACAGTGCCTAAATAAAGCTTTTTTCAAGCATATTCTCATAAATAATAAAGAAGCAGTAATAATTCTTTCTATAATCGTCTGCTTTGTTAAAGTGTAACTCCGGGCACACTACATAATAAAACCATACACTTACTACTTTCAGATAGGCAAACCTTTTTTTAGCTGAAAAAAAATGATTTTGTTTATACAGTAAGTAGACTTTGAGGACTGGTTCACACCACATAAAGTCCAGTGCGCTTTTTATTCTGCATCAACAATAAATGGACAGTGCTTGACATGTATTCATACCAGTGCAGTATGTTCCAGTGTAGTAAAAAAAAGTAGAACATGCTGCAGTATGGAACATATCAAAACACATCAAAAGTGCACTGGAATGTCCTCAATTGATATAAAAAATAAAAAAAAAGAGAGGGGGAAAAACGCACTGGAATGCATAAGAAACGCACCGCAATGTATCAAAAACTTGCATGCAGAAATGGATCCAGAATGTGGAAATTGTGGTGTAAACCTGCCCTCATGGTTAATTCTGGCTGCAGGGTATCACCAATACAATTATTACTTATGGCCTTACACCTTCTTTGGCTTTTTCTTTTTAACCACATTTTTTGCAATACGTGTTACTTTAACTGATCTGCCTCTCTGTATAGCAATCACGGGTGGCCGGTGGACATCGAGTCCACGGGACCCCCGTGCACGCTCCCCCGGCGTGCAGCAGGTGCGCGCGAGAGCCCACGGTATCTCATGCATAAGCAGGAACACAGATCTCTGTGTTCACCCAATTAGTCTATCCCCCACACAGTTAGAAAACATCCCCTAGGGACACACTTAACCCTTTGATCACCCCTGGTGTTAACCCCTTCCCTGTCAGTGTCATTAGTACAGTAACAGTGCATATTTTAAGTACTGATTACTGTAATAATGTCACTGAGTCCCCAAAAAAGTGTCAGTTAGGTGTCAGAATTGTCTGCCGCAATGTGGCAGCCTTGCTAAAAATCAATGATCGCCGCCATTACTAGTAAAAAAACAAATAAATAAAAATGCAATAAATATATCCCTTTGTAGACACGATAATTTTTGTGCAAACCAATTAATATACGCTTATTGGGATTTTTTTTCTCAAAAAATATGTAGCAGAATACACATTGGCCTAAATTGATGAAGAAATCAGATTTTTTTATTTTTTTTCCATGGATATGTTTTATATGAGAAAGTTATTATTATTATTATTATTATTATTATTATTATTATTATTATACAGGATTTATATAGCGCCAACAGGTTGTGCAGCTTTTTACAACACCGGGGAAGACAGTACAATTACAATAGAATTCAATACAGGAGAGATCAGAGGGCCCTGCTCGTTAGAGCTTCCAATCTAGAAGGGAGGAGAAAGTAAAAAATATATATATTATTTTAAATTGTAAATTTTTTAGGTTTTAGCGAGGTGATCAAATACCACCAAAAGAAAGCTCTCTTTGTGGGAAAAAAAGGACATCAATTTTATCTGAGTACAGTGTCGCACAACCGTGTAACTGTCAGTTAAAGTAACGCAGTAGACATGTGCACACTGAAATATTTTGTTTCGGAATTTTGTTTTCGTCCGAAAAATATATTTATTTAGTTACTCGCGAAATTCGTTTTTATTTATTTTGTTTTGTTAAAAAATGCATTCGTCCGAAAATCCGAATTAATTAAGGTCGAATCTGTCATTGAAGGCTTATGGTGTCTGTCGAATGTTCTAAGAAGATTCGACGGAGCTGCTAAACTGTACAACGAATCGTACATTTCCGGTCGAATGTTGTTTGGGACCAGGGATCGCTGGGCACCCGTAGTGACACCGGACCTGAACAGCTTATATGCCTTGTATCTTCTATGTTTTGTGAGTAGCCATTTGGCTGTGTGTTATACACATTTTTATTAAACTTTCTATCCTGCTGCACTTAGATTGGCGCATCCTCTTTTCTTTTTTGCATCGATAGACACAGATTGCTATTGTCAGCGTCATGTCGAATCTGCTATCTATATCGAACTGTTGTAGCAATGAAAATAAAGCATTTTTTTATGTCGGATCTTTTGGATTTCGGATTCTACACGTTCGTTTTCGTTTGTTAAAACTTCGGACGAAAATGCATTCGGACGAAAACAAATGCACATGTCTATAAAGCAGTGCCTTATCGCAACAAAAATGTCCTGGTCATTAAGGGGGTAAAACCTTTCCAGGGCTGAAGTGGTTTTTAATGGAGAACGATTTTAGTTACACATGTGCTTGACAATATTTCTCCCCGATAATACCACCTCACTTGTTGTGAACGGAAAGAAACGATAATAGATGTTAATTATGAGGAATACGATGATCACCTCTAAACCATTTTGCAGTGCTGCAGTTCTTTTAAAGTGATTTAATCTTATATCTTAAGTAGATATACTTGGAACACAAAGTATCGTCTGGGTTAAATGGATTCTAGAAGTACATGCAGCTTTGGGAAGCAAATAGCATAAAAATAGATTTTATTATGTAATGGAACCATCTCTCCTGAATTAGCTTCTGTTTTTTTTTTTCTAATTCCATCGTAATATTCCTGGAAGTGACCTGAAAGAAATGAAAATGTAATAGCTGGCATGCTTGTTTTGAAAGAATGAATGTGGCACAAATGCATGTTTATTAGTAGCGCAGTTAAGGTCAAACTGAATTCACAGTGCTTTAAGTTCAGGCTATAAATAGAAGTGCCTTTGCAATGCGTGGTCTAGCAACTATATATATATAAAAAAAAAAAAAAATGATAATTAAGTAGAAAGCATTAGCGGCAGTTAAAACATTGAAAGCTGATTATTCTAATGGTCCAGAGATGCCACCGATGTACTGAGGAGGTCCGTTTCACAATGAATGATTGCTCTATAAACCATTCCCTGCTGTGCTGACTCAAACACTTGGATATTTTTAGCTCCTATTGCCTTTTTTTTTTTTTTAGACTGTATAATTGGATTTTTAAGCTTTTATTAGAGCTTGAAAGAACCGTCTACTGGAAGATCCCCATATGCTGATTTGCATGTTTGCAAAACATAATCAGATCTAAAGGAAAATGTTGCACTTTTTTTTTTTTTTTCCTTAGATGTAGTACATGTAGGAAAACACCTGATTATCCCTTCTGTATCCTGTTTCAAATGCGTGCATATTTGATGAATGTGTTTTGCATTTTCTGAATAAAATTAGTAAACCATAGTTATTTGCGGGAGTTCACCTTGAGATCTGACATGTTACAAAATGAATACTCAGGACAATCTAATAGGGCCCCTGTTGCCAATTTAGATTTCCCGTAGACCCCTGTTGCTACAAAGCAATTATACAGTATGGCATAAAAAGACAGCGGAGCCTAGGTGATGTTTAACACAGTGGCGCTTCAGAGTCCACATGGTCCCTTGCATAACTGCTGTTTCATTACAGCTACTTATGCATATTTCCATCTACAGAAGCCACTGCCAAGAGAAAGTGACAACAGCACTAGCATATCAGATGTCAGATTGAAAAAGCAAAAACTGTTCCAAGAGAAAACAGCGCCATAAATTGTTTGGCATGTGCTTGGAGGAGATGTTTACTTTAATTTCATTTTCTAATGCATTCCCCAGCAAAATAAATTGCCTTAATGGTGTTTTTTTTTTGGTGTCATTGAATGTAACAAAACTAGAAATTTTTAAATGTAAAAAACAACAATTAGTTTAGGGATCTATTATAAAGCAGCCACAGATATAATTAGCCAGCATGTTATAGTATTATATTCTCATGGCACTGAAAAGTAGCTAGTATTGGATAATGCTAGGATTTCTATATATTCTAATATATATATATATATGTATATATATATATATATATATATATATATATATATATATATATATACACCGTATTTATCGGCGTATAACACGCACAGGCATATAACATGCACCCTAACTTTAAGAGCGTATAACACGCAGGCATAGTTTACCCTCTATTTTCAGGGTAAAAAAGTGAGTGTTATACGCCAATAAATACAGTATATATATATATATATATATATATATATATATATATATATAAATATATATATATATATTAGTGCTGTCAGTTAAACGCGTTATTAACGGCGTTAACACAAACCCATTTTAACGCCGTCAATTTTTTTATCGCGCGATTAAGGAGGTTCACCCTTTAAAACACTTTTTTTTTGTCAGCACGTACCTCTTAATCCCGATTTTCACCTGACGGCGATCCCGCGGGAGTGGGCGTTCCCAAGCACTGCCTGTGATTGACAGGCTTCCAGGTCACAGGTTGCCGGAAAAACCCGAACGCCGGTGCGGCTCTATACGGCGCATGCGCACCGACGTTCGGGTTCTGTCGGCAACCTGTGACGCGCAGTATGCGCCGTTCGGAAGCCTGTCAATCACAGGCAGTGCTTGGGAACGCCCACTCCCGCGGTATTGCCGTCAGGTGAAAATCGGGATTAAGAGGTACGTGCTGACAAAAAAAAAAATGTTTTAAAGGGTGAACCTCCTTAATCGCGCGATTATTCGTGAGTTAACTATGACATTAATGCGATTAATCGCGATTAGAAATTTTAATCGCTTGACAGCACTAATATATATATATATATATATATATATATATACAGTCATGGCCGAAATTGTTGGCACCCCATAATTTTTTTAAAAAAATCAAGTATTTCTCACAGAAAAGTATTGCAGTAACACATGTAACACATGAAATTGGCAATAATGTCACACAAAACTCCAAAAATGGGCCGGTCAAAATTCTTGGCACCCTTTCAAAATTGTGGATAAATAAAATAGTTTCAAGCATGTGATGCTCCTTTAACCACTTCCCCACCGCACTATAGACAAAAGACGTCTACAGCGCGGTGGAGTTATTCTGGGAGGACGTCCCTGGGACGTCCTCCCAGAATCCTTCACTCGCGCGCCCCCTGGGGCGCGCTCCCGGAATCATCTGTGAGCGCCGGGTCTAGAAGACCCGGCACATCACAGATCGCGGTAAATTGCAGCTGATAGCGGCCGTTTACCACGTGATCGCTCTGTCAAATGAGGGAGCGATCACTTGTAAACAAACCGGCGTCATGTCATGACGCCGGTTCCTCCCTCTCCTCTCTGTACCGATCGGTACAGTGTGAGAGGAGAGGGGGGAGAGCGGAAGCAGCAGCAGCTGCTGTGGGCTGGATCTGTGACAAATGCAGTCACAGATCCAGCCATCCCTCCCTGTGCAATACTCTGCAATAACACCAATACTCTGCAATAACACCAATACTCTGCAATAACACCAATGCTCTGCAATACCCCCCATACTCTGCAATACCACCCATACTCTGCAATACCCCCCATACTCTGCAATACCCCCAATACTCTGCAATACCCCCAATACTCTGCAATACTCTGCAATACCCCCAATACTCCGCAATACCTGCTAATATGACAGAAACAAGAATTTTTTTATTTTTACAGAATTTTCAGTGTTTTTTCTTTTATAGCGCAAAAAATAAAAAACCCAGAGGTGATCAAATACCACCAAAAGAAAGCTCTATTTGTGGGGAAAAAAAGGACAAAAATTTCAGATGGGCACAATGTTGTATGACTGAGTTATTGTCATTCAAATTGTGAGAGCACCGAAAGCTGAAAATTGGTCTGGTTAGGAAGGGGGTTTAAGTGCCCAGTGGTCAAGAGGTTAAACTCACCTGGGGCAAGTAACAGGTGTGGGCAATATAAAAATCACACCTGAAATCAGATAAAAAGGAGAGAAGTTCATTTAGCATTGTGTGTCTGTGTGTGCCACACTAAGCATGGACAACAGAAAGAGGAGAAGAGTACTGTCTGAGGACTTGAGAACCAAAATTGAGGAAAAATATCAACAATCTCAAGGTTACAAGTCCATCTCCAGAGATCTAAATTTGCCTTTGTCCACAGTGCGCAACATTATCAAGAAATTTGCAACCCATGGCACTGTAGCTAATCTCTCTGGGCGTGGACGGAAGAGAAAAATGAAAGGTTGCAACGCAGGATAGTACGGATAGTGAATAAGCAGCCCCAAAAAAGTTCCAAAGAAATTCAAGCTGTCCTGCAGGCTCAGGAAGCATCAGTGTCAGCGTAAACAATGCGTCGAGATTGAAATGAAATGAAACGCTATGGCAGGAGACCCAGGAGGACCCCACTGCTGACACAGAGACATTAAAAAGCAAGACTACAGTTTGCCAAAATGTACTTGATAAGCCAAAATCCTTCTGGGAAAACGTCTTGTGGACAGATGAGACCAAGATAGAGCTTTTTGGTAAAGCACATCATTCTACTGTTTACCGAAAACGGAATGAGGCCTACAAAGAAAAGAACACAGTACCCACAGTGAAATATGGTGGAGGTTCAATGATGTTTTGGGGTTTTTGTGCTGCCTCTGGCACTGGGTGCCTTGAATGTGTGCAAGGAAGCATGAAATCTGAGGATTACCAAAAGATTTTGGGGCACACTGTAGAGCCCAGTGTCAGAAAGCTGGGTTTGCGTCCGAGATCTTCCAGCAGGACAATGACCCCAAACATACATCAAAAAGCACCCAGAAATGGATGGCAACAAAGCGCTGGAGAGTTCTAAAGTGGCCAGCAATGAGTCCAGATCTAAATCCAATTGAACACCTGTGGAGAGATCTTAAAATTGCTGTTGGGAAAAGGCGCCCTTCCAATAAGAGAGACCTGGAGCAGTTTGCAACGGAAGAGTGGTCCAAAATTCCGGGTGAGAGGTGTAAGAAGCTAATTGATGATTTTAGGAAGCTACTGATTTCAGTTATTTTTCCAACGGGTGTGCAACCAAATATTGAGTTAAGGGTGCCAAGAATTTTGACCAGACCATTTTTTACGTTTTTTGTGACGTTATGTCCAATTTTCATTTTGCCTCTCTTTTTTGTTTTGTTCCAATACACACAAAGGGAATACACATGTGTATAGCAAAACATGTGTTACTGTAATACTTTTCTGTGAGAAATACTTGATTTTCTGGAAAAATGTCTGGGGTGCCAACAGTTTCGGCCATGACTGTATATATATATATATATATATATATATATATATATGTGTGTATATATATATATATATATATATACACACACACATATATATAAATATATATAAATATATATATATATATATATATATATTAGGGCTGTTACTGATTAACCGACTAATTTCGATTAATTATAACACATACATTTTTCGGATAACCAACATATATAGTCCCCACTGTAATATCCACAGACATCTCCCCCACAGTAATATTCACAGACATCTCCCCCACAGTAATATTCACAGACATCTCCCCCACAGTAATATTCACAGACATCTCCCCCACTGTAATATCCACAATCTCCCCACTGTAATATCCACAGACATCTCCCCCACTGTAATATCCACAGACATCTCCCCACTGTAATATGGTCCACATCTCCCCCACTGTATAGGAAGATTAGTGCTTGCTTAGTCATACCAGAGAAGCCGGCCGAACACGAGCAGTTGAGGCTGGGTGATGACGTCAGTGCACTGCTCTAGGCTCACCTAGGCAGCTGCCGAGTGGACCAAGATGGCCACCGCTCCAGGAGCTAGGCCGAAGCTGCGGCCTTTCCTATGGCCGAGGCAAAAAAGCAAGGAAAGAGGTGCCTCTAAGTGTAGACATTTAAAACAATTTAATAAGTAGATAAGTACAGGAAACTCACATTTGGTAGAGTTCAAATAGGCATTGTACAAAAATCCTTAGAAGTCATCAGGTCAGTCACTATTCCTTTTCCTGCTGGAGCACTGTGCTGTGTGAAGACATCCTTACCGCTGTGAGGTGTTGAAGCCGGCAGTGGTGGGGGAACTTCAAAGCTAGGCTGAAGGATGGAGAATTTGCAGCAGTCCGAGGGCAGTGACGTCACTGGCGTGCGACACGTTTCCTGAGCGGGCATACTGCGATGACAAGGCAGTCGCGCTCCTTTGTCAAGCCGAGGCAGCAGCGGAGCTCCGCGGATCACGTGGTGTGCCGATCCGCATATGGTAACCCGTTCAGATCACGGATCATTTACGATCCGTGGCACCACTAGTTTTGAGCGATCAAAAAAATGTACGATTAATCGAGGAATTAATTTTTAATTTCCACAACCCTAATATGTATATATATATATATATATATATATATATATATATATATATAAATATGTATGCATAATTAATCGTTAAAAAATCGTGATCTTGATTCAACCCCCCCCAATGATCGCCAATGCAGAGTTTGACAATTCTTTCATATAAAAAGTGGAGAGACTTATGTGCTTACTCAGCTGTTAAAATTGAAGATTCGGGCAGTCTGCCAAGTTTTTAACAGGAAACATTGTAACTAATGCTTCCTTCTTAGATCAAACTTCTGTAAGGCCCGGTTCACACTTGTGCGATGTGAGAACACAGTGAATCCACTGCGGGTTCCCGCATCGCACCCAACACACGCACGGCAGTTTACACTGCCATATGCAAACTGCTGGGGAGTGTCATTGTATCTTAACGACACCCCCATTTCAGCTTGCGAACTGACAGTTCGGACATGAATCGGATCGCATATGTGTGAACACACATGCGATCCGATTCTGTGCATCCTGTGCGTCTTTGAACCAAATGTGCTGATATCACACTGCACAGACATTGCATGGAATGTGAACAACAGTGCGCTGCGGATTACATGCAAATTACATGCGATGTCTGGCATCGCACAAGTGTGAACCGGGCCTAAATGCATGAAATTAAACCCCTAAATCATTTTATGACACTTGTTTCTTAAGTTAAAATCAATATTTTTTGCTAGAAAATTACTTGGAATCCCCAAACATTATATATATATTTTAACAGAGACCCCAGGGAATAAAATGACAATTGCTGCAATATTTTATGCCACACTGTATTTGCCCAGCGGTCTTTCAAATGCAATTTTTGGGTAAAAAATACACTTCAATGAATAAAAATAAAACAACTAAAGAGTAAAATTAGCCCAATTTTTTTTGTTTTAATGAGAAAGATGATGTTACGCAGCGAGAATTGTGATTTATCTTCTAAGCAAAAAAAATGTGATTCTCATTTTAGCCAGAATCGTGCTGCTGTAATATATGTATATATAAACAAACAGACATATATATTGTGAAGCAGGCAGCAGTTGGGCTTGCAACACATAAAGCCAACGTTTCGGCAGGCTGCATCCCATCTTGCCCTGCCCAAATGTTGTTGACATAATAGAATAAAACCACATTGGAAATTCTCCCTGTTGCAAGTCCGGATGAGTGCACCTGCTGCATGCCTGCATGCTTCCTATTCTACATACGTCTGTACCTCCTTCCACCCTGGTTCACATTGGTATGATTTGACATTGGCGCTGCACCAATTTCTGTACTACTTTTTGTGATTTTGGCCTGCGATTTACATTGACATTTGTGCAGAAACCTGCACAGATGTCTCTGAAATTGTGGCTGAAATCGGGACTGACCAGCGGGAGTGAAATTGTGCGAGTTCAGCTGTAGCCCAGTGTGAACCAGAGCTCATGGGCTAATACAGGCAGTACCCAAGCCACATACAAGGTTCTGTAGGTTTGTTCTTAAAGCAGAACTTCAGTCATTTTTTTCATGTTTCCATCTATTAAATCTTCTGCCCTTGTTGTTTTAACTTTGGATAGTAAAACATTTTTTTTTCTGCCAGTAAATACCTTATACAGCCCACTTCCTGTTCCTTGTCTGGTAATTAGCCTAGGCCTATTACATCATGCACAGCTTTCTCTCTCGTGAGAGTTTACCAGGAAGGGAGCGGGGTGAGTCATAAGAGGGCCAATGAGAGCTGCAGAGCTGGAGGTGTGCCTCTGTGTGTCTGTGTAAATCCAGGAAGTGAACAGGCAGAAGCTTCAGCTGCCCACAGTTATGCCTCGTACACACTTATGGGTTTCCCAGCTGACTTTTTACCGCCGGTAAACCGAAGGGGAAAGCCGAGAACCGGCTCGGCAGCTTTTCCCCCTACACATGGCCAGTTTTCCTGGTAGGAAAGCTGCCATGAGAGCTTTGGTCAGGAATCCCGGCCATGTGTATGCTCAACCGCAGTGTTTCCCATTGGAAAATTGCTGGGAAAAAGACCGCCGGGAATCGCGGCAGGAAAAAAGAGATCATGTTCTCATTTTTCCCGCCGGGATTCCCGGCGGGTTTCCTTACAGGAAAACTGCCATGGAGCATACACACGGACAGTTTTCCCAGCCAAATGCTGTCATGGCAGTTTTCCCGATGAGAAAACTGGTCGTGTGTACAAGGCATTAAAAAGGTTGCAGCCAGACTGAGTTGAGGGAGATTTCTGCAACAGGTAAATTTGTTAAGCCTAACTCCAGCCCAAAACATTTTTTAGGATAGTATAGGGAAGAGTATGTAACATTTGTTTTGCTGTCTGTGCCCCTGTTCAGAAGATTTCACCTCACTTTCTGTCCCTGTGATTGGATTTAAAACATTTTGGGTCATTGTAGAAACAAGGATTGGTGATAAAGTTTTAGTTCAGACACCTTTTTCCCATAATAACTCTTACCGGAGTGAATTTCCCTTCCTAGGGGTAGATTTCCTCTCACTTCCTGTTGTCTCCTCCCGTTTGTAAGTATAAGTCCTGATGTTTACAACTCGGGACTGCCTGTTTGGTATCCCCCTTCTACACTATATATATTAAAATCTTCCAAACTCCAAAAGACATGTTGATACATTAAATGTCCAACTTGGCCCTATCTGTATGTGTGTGAGATAGAGACCTTAAAGGCTCTTCTCTTCCAAAGAAACAGCCTATGCAGTCAAGGGGGTCACAGTAGATATTAAAATATAAAAATAACAACATGGCAGGGTGTAGGATTTGCTACCTACGTTGCAGATAGAGAAAGGAGCTGTGTGTTAGTGGGCGTCCTGACTCTTCTGTAGTCCAAGGGAGGGGGCGAGCACAACACTACACACCAGGGAGAAAGCCTTGCATTACTGTGTGGAGTAACAGACAGAAGAACAGGAAGTGAGGATTTCTCAGAAGAAATAAGGACATTTAACCACTTCCTTACTGGGCACATATACCCCTTCCTGACCAGGTGAAATTTCAGCTTCGGGCACTGCGTCGTTTTAACTGACAATTGCGCGGTCATGCGACGTGGCTCCCAAACAAAATTGACGTCCTTTTTTCCCCCCAAATAGAGCTTTCTTTTGGTGGTATTTGATCACCTCTGCGGTTTTTATTTTTTGCGCTATAAACATAGAGCGACAATTTTGAAAAAAAAACAATATTTTTTACTTGTTACTATAATAAATTGCCCAATTTTTAAAAAAAAAACATTTTTTTTCTCAGTCTAGGCGATACGTATTATTCTACATATTTTTGTTAAAAAAAAAAAAAATCGCAAGAAGCGTCTGGTTTGCGCAAAAGTTATTGCGCTTACAAAATAGGGGACAGAATTATTATTTTTTATTATTTTTTTTTACTACTAATGGCGGCGATCAGCATTTTTTTTCATGACTGCGACATTATGGCGGAGACATCGGACACTTTTGACACATTTTTGGCGCCATTCACATTTATACAGCGATCTGTGCAATAAATATGCACTAATTACTGTATAAATGTGACTGGCATTGAAGGGGTTAACACTAGGGGGTGAGGAAGGGGTTAATGTGTACCCTGAATTGTGTTACTAACTGTGGGGGAAGGGGGGTGACTGGGGGAGGTGACCGATGCTGTGTCCCTATGTACAAGGGACACAGATCGGTCTCCTCTCTCCCCTGACAGGACGTGGAGCTCTGTGTTTACACACAGAGCTCCACGTCTTGTCCCTGTAGCCGCCAATCGCGAGTCCCTGGCGGACATCGTGGCCGCCAGGCACTCGCATCGGCATCTCAGCGCGTGCAGGCCGTAAAAACACGGCCAGTCAGAGATGTAGAGCCACCCTGCGGCCGTACAAAGTCGTACGGCCGTCGGGAAGTGGTTAAAAGCAAAATCGAAGGATGAGGTAAGTGAAGGACGACTGCACTAAGGTAAAGGAAGCTATTTAGGAAAAAAAATTACCTTTACAAACCCTTTAACTTAGTAAATGAAGGGAGGCTCTGTTTATCTGGAATAATCAGTCGCATACAAGGGTAAATTAAAAATACAGGATTTTTACCTGCACATGATTGGATGATTGAAGTGAAATCTCTACTCCATTAGTAAATTGACCCCTTTACGTCAATTGCATACGATGACAAGCTTTTATTATTAATCATTTCCTATGAAAAGGAAGTCTATAGCAATAAAAACCTGGAATCATAATGTATGCTTGAACAAGTTTTTGAAAGTGTATATTTATGAGTCAGTTACATCTTAGTGATTCTGATTCAGGTATCCATCAGGTTCTATCATGTCAGTATAGAGAATAGGGGGAAGTCACATTGCTATAAAGGTATTATTTAGATGTGTCATAATATAACTATGCAATGGCATTGTACAACTTTGCGTCCTAAATTCATTTTTAAGATCATTTTAAAGAATACTCTTTGCACTGGCAGTGGGGTTTTCTCTGCCTCTAAAAGCCCCTGCCACTAAACGTTGCTAAAAGCCTACTTGTGCATGGACACATAGGATAACATGCATGGGAATTTAAAGTCAGGAAAAAGAAATGCCTGACGCCCCCAGAGGCATCTGCAAAAAGTTATTAAAGTTAAAGTCAAACATGGCATACTTACCTGCTCTGTGCAGTGTTTTTGACCCTCCTCTTCACGGGTCCCCTACCGGTACTCCTGGCTCTACCCTTCTGCCTAGTGCTCCCAGAGCAAACCGCTTGCAATAGGGACACCCAATCATGCTCGCTCCTGAGCCTTGGCTCTGCGTATCCATTCACACACAGAGCCGTGGCTCGGCCCCACCCCTCTCTCTCCTTATTGGCTCACTGGCTGTGATTGACAGCCAATGGCTTCCACTGCTGTCTTTGCCAATGAGGAGGGAGAGTCCCTGGAGAGCTGAGGCCCTCATGGACATCACTGGAGGAAGATCAAGCTCGGGTACGTATTTGGGGGGGGGGGGCTGCCACACTGAGAAGGTTTTTCACCTTCAGCCTTTAAACCTTCAGCCTTTACAAACACTGTCAAGCCAAATTCCAAGCAAGCATCTAAATGCTCAATTGAACTATTTTATCTTCTAAAGCAGGGGTGTCAAACTCAATTTCATCGTGGGCCACATCAGCATTATGATTGCCCTCAAAAGGGCCGGTTGTATCTGTAAGATTAGATGTCCAGCACATCCCCTCCCCTTACATTGGATGTCAAGAGCCACCCCACTATCAGAAGTTGAGTCCCCCACTCTCCCTTAGATCACAGTTCACCCCCCTTTTCTTATGCTGCTACTAGGAAGAAGCTGGATGCATTGCTTAAAAGCAGAAAGTACAGGGTCTGAAGGAGGACCAGAGGAGGGCTGGAGCTCTCCTGCAGCTGCAGGAGAGGTGCGAGGGCCACATGAAAAGGCCTAGATGGGCGGATTTGGCCCGTGGACCTGTGTTCTAAAGGATTTGTAATTTATACACCTGTTCCAGGCACCACAGCTAAAAGGGTGTCATCAATTTCTATTGGTGCTAAAGAATACAATGATATCACATGCCTGCCTACACCCTTTTGATTGGGCAAAGAAAGAGCAGCAACACACTGCTAGGTAATCAGTTTGTCTTTCTATCCTGTCAGCTCGTTTTCTGCTGACATATTTGCATGCAATAGAGCCTCACTGGCTCATAGTGCAGCTCCCATTTCAGATTGTGCTTCTGTGCAGGAGGGGATGGGAGCTGGATATCAAAACAGATAAGGGCACTTATGCTACCTTGTATGTAAAAATACATTTACTCACAATAACAAAATGCGTTGTATAGAATTGTATAAATAGTAGCTTGCCTAGAGTTCTTCTTTAAATAAAGAGTAGGCATGCCAGATACCATTAAAAATTCAATGTAGATGGGTATTTGGAAATTAGAAAAAACATACAGTATGCTTTTACTGACTGTATTTATTTTTTAGAAACCTGTAGGCACAGCATGACCAAAAGTTGACAGGGTGTAACCGATCCCGGTAAAAACAGCATCTGTCCATACAGGCTTCATTCTCTGAAAAAAAAAAAAAAAACAAGGACCGTTCAGCTTTGTACAGTGCTAATTCAAATTTCGTATGGGGGCAAAAAGGTGCGAACCTTACAGGATCCAACACAAATAGTGAACACTGCACACAATAAATGTACACAAGTGCACTGGAAAGCATTCACGGTTATCAGCCCTAATGAGCGTAAACAAAGATAACAGCATGGCGAATTAAACCTTCCGAAGCATGAAACTACATAATCAAACACCAGTTTCCATGTAATTAAGCAAAATACATTATAAATGTTATTATACTTCGATAATAGGTATTTACACTTCTACTTTTCCTTAGTACTGGCTTTCCAAAATAACACATGCTATATTTTAGAGGTTGGATGAAAGGTTAGTGTAATGAACATTTTTTGGTAAATTTTTCATGGATTTGCATACAATTTTTTATGTACCTTAAACCAGAAAGAGGGACAACTAAGGCTGCATTCACACCTGAGCGTTTTGTCGCCTGAAGCGCGATGCTCAAAAACACTAGAGGGGAAAAAATACATTATTCCCTATGGAGATGGTTCACATCTCCACTCCAAGCCGCCTGATGCCAAACACATGAACAAACAAGTTCCGGACCCTTTTTTGTTGCGCGTATCGGGCGGTTTGGGCATTTTTGAGTGTTTCTATTTCCCATAGAAAGTAATGGAAACGCTCGATTCAAGCGACTAGCGCGACAACGAGCGTTTGCTACGGGCGTTTCGTCGCTTTAATCAATAGAACATTTCACCCAGGCAGAAGATAAAAAAAATCTACTGACATAGCAACAAGTGATGAAAAGATGATCATTTTTCCTATTGACTAAAATAAAAAACGTCGAAGTACAAAAACGTCGGACGACGTTGTATGCAAATGCGCAAATAGGCATGAATACGCGCGGAAAAAAACGCCGGGAAAAAAGAGCGAACAACCTACGCTCAGGTGTGAATGCAGCCTTAGGAGGAAAGAGGGACAGAGTGATTTTGTCACAAAAGCTAGTCCTCAAAATGAAAGACAATTGAAGATGGGGGTTAGTGTAGTGGCGTGCCCCTTAAATTGTCATTGTCAGGCATTGGACATGCCTGTGGAATGTAGGTTTCCCTGTTTACTGCCCTCTGTAGCTCATAGAGGCTGATCTGATGAGGCAGAGGTGGCTGGGCGATGCATCTCTAGTCATCCACATGTGGTGCCAGCCCTTCAACTCCTCCAGCTGCCTCTCTTGGTGCCCGTCCAAAGATCCTTCTAGCTGTTTACTTGTATACCCAGACATACCCTTAACTTCAGGGTAATGTAGTATGGTGCATTTTTGCCTCACCTTGAAGCTAAAAGCACCTCCAGGCTGTAGTTAGTGCCCATTTACACTACTGAGACTTGGGATCCGACTTGTGTCGCCCCAAGTCGCGCGACATGAGAAATTACATTGAAGTAAATGAGAGCCGTCTTAATGCACACTACTGAAGTCGCTCCGACTTCAGAAAAGGTTCCTGTACTGCTTCAAGGCGACCTCTAGGCAACTTATACCCATTGATTTAAAAAAAAAGTCGCCTCCAAAGTGGGATCACTGTCTTAACTGAAGTAACTTTATAGGAAGAGAAAATAGTTTTCTCAGGCAAACCCCTCCCTCCAACAGAGCTGGTTATTGTTTGATTGGCCACAGGCAAAGTTGCCTGTCCTGGAGGTGTCTTGAAGTTGCGTTGTAAGTCGCTCCACGTCGCGCTGAAGTTGTCTCGCAAAGTCGAGCTGGAAGTCGTGTTGCTCCTCTGTGAACCGGCACTAAGGGGCAGCAAGAGAGAACTGTATTGTGGTCCAGGAAGGAACTGCTGTGTGGCAGTCAGAGCATTTGTAGTATGTGCCATAGAAAGATGGCTGGAGTTAAGCATTAAAGCGGAGGTTCGGCCAAATTTTTTTTTAAAAGCCAGCAGCTACAAATACAGCAGCTGCTGACTTTTAAAAAATGGACACTTACCTGTCCAGCGCGCCTGCGATGTCAGCCAGCCGAGGCTGAGCAATCGCTTGGTCCTCGGCTGCTTCCGCCGCCATCCTCGGTGAGGGAATCAGGAAGTGAAGCCTTGCGGCTTCACTGCCCGATTCCCTACTGCGTATGCGCGAGGATCGCGGCGTGCCATCACTGGTTCCCGCTCTCCTGGGAACAGTGTTTCCCAGAAGACAGCGGGGGGGGGGGGGGGGGGGTGACGTGCCAGGCTTGATTCCCCACGGGGATCCGAACCCGGGAGTGGTGCAAATACCTGTCTCAGACAGGTATCTGCACCCCCTCCCCCCTGAAATGTGTCAAATGTGACACCGGAGGGGGGGAGAGATCCAAAAAGCAGAGGTTCACTTTTTGTGTGAACCTCCGCTTTAACTTGAAATAGTTAGATGCTACCATAGCTGGTACATTCTTATGTTTCAGCCATCACTGACTTTATCATACAAATACAGAAATGTTTGCCCTTGGGACTTTAAATGAGGTGTGACACTGGTTTTGATGACATAAAATGAAAAAAGATTTATTGGTTAACACAAGATCTACAGTAGTCACAAACAAATGTCAGGTATATAAACAGATTTCTAATGTACTCATAGTAAAATAAGATTTTCTATAACAAAGGTCCAAAATAAGTACAAGAATGCATCCTAACCTCACGAATGCCTGGTGGCAATAGAAACCAGCTGACATTCGGCCCGTGTTTACTGTAGTCTATCAGACAAAAGCTGTCGAAGGTCATGAACAAAAAAAGGTCTGCAAATCGCCTCCCAATCAGCAATCTCAGACAATGGCTGAGAGCACTGACCTGAGTGTTCTGGTGGGGGCCCTGCCCCCCTATTAGAACACAATAGAACAGCAGGGGAGATCGCTGTACTAACGTCAGATAGTTAGTACATCAGCTCCTATTGAGCCAAAGTTTTTTTTTTGTTCAGCCCTGCTGGGTTGAACGAGGACAAACTTTTGTTGTGTACTAGGTTTTACAGGGAATATATCCATTTATTGTATTCATGTTTGGTTGTTTGCAGACTGTTTTCATGATAGCCGTTCATTTCAAATAAAACTTTATTTTTTTTGTAAGAGACTCTATAGTAGCTGAAAAAAATAAAAATAAAACTAAATACACTTTTCACAAAGCTACACAGTATCGGTAGCTGTCTGCACAGATGCCAATACCATGCAGTCTACACAAATACCGATACAAATACAGATGCCAATACCATGCAGTCTACACAAATGAAAAGAAAACAAAAGTTTCCTATTATGTTTTACTAGATCTTGTTTTGAATGGTCATTTTATATTTTTGTTGTTTTGAGTGGTCATTTTTTATTTTTTTTGTTTTGAGTGGTCATTTTGATTTCAATTCTCTCGCCAGACAAAGAGCAGTTTATGAGCTACAAAAGAAATATAATTACACTGCTAGTGACTTCGAGTTATAAAGAACTTTATATCTTTAACTTTTCAATGGCCCAAATAAGTAATACTGAAAAGGGCCCCAGGGAATTTTGTTTTTGTTGCTATTAAGTGAACCACCCCGTCCCAAGCTTGCACGCTAGTGTTGTGCAACCCTTATTGGTTATTCTGTTTATCTATCTATCTATCTATCTATCTATCTATCTATCTATCTATCTATCTATCTGTCTGTCTGTCTGTCTGTCTGTCTGTCTGTCTGTCTGTCTGTCTATCTATCTATCTATCTCGATCTATCTATTTATCTATCTGTCTATCTATCTATCCATATATCTACAGATCTATCTATATTTCTGCAAGGGTTCTATAATCTGCCATGTACGAATATAACTGGGTTTCATAAGCATTGCTCGAAAATGTGAAACTCATGGAGCTTGTTTGTTATTGCTTACTTTAGCATTATGAAAGTGTATTGGCATGAAACGGGAAGGCATTGCTTTTGTTTATTCAGGACAAATGGCATATTTACAGCAAATCTTTTTGTTTCTGCTTCTAATCACAGAGGGAACACATCATTCCAATATAACCCCTTCATGACTATCTAGAAAGAAGAACGCTATTTTCTAGCTAAGAGTTAGGCCCCGTACACACGACCAGTTTCCTCGGCAGAATTCAGCTTCCGACCGAGTTTCTGGCTGAATTCTGCCGAGGAAACTGGTCGTGTGTACACTTTCGGCCGAGGAAGCCGACGAGGAGCTCGGCGAGGAAATAGAGAACATGTTCTCTATTTCCTCGTTGTTCTATGGGAGCTCTCGCCCCGCCGAGCTCCTCGGCGGCTTCAGTGCTGAACTGGCCGAGGAACTCGATGTGTTTGGCACGTCGAGTTCCTCGGCCGTGTGTACGGGGCCTAAGGAAATGAATATCTCTCTTTGCCCTCCAACACCCTCTTAGATTTAGTCACAGCCCCACCCTGCCCATGAATATTCTAAGTGACTGACAGCAGTTAAGTGAAGCATCAAAGAGAGAAATGAAGCCTGGGCTTTGAGAACATCGACAGCACCAGTGTCCCTAATGCATATACTACACCTACTAATGTCTAATGGATTTTCAGCTGAGCTGTAAAATAAGAAATTAGGTACTTCAGTGGATATAAGTGATTAAACTTCAATAGATGTACAGCTAAGTACACTTCTAAAGGCGCACTGAGGATACCGTATCTCTTAAAACACCAGGAGTCAGAAATTGTAATATTTTACAATGTATAAAGCATACATAGCAGAAGACTGCAAGAACCCTTAAAGTGTACAGTGTATACACACAAAAGCAAAAATGTAATATATTGCAGATTACTAATCCTTGGATATGGTGGCTGCCTCCGTTTTCTTTCTTAGAATTTATTTTCTTTATTCACACTTTCTGTTTTAGAGAGGCTACACTTACTCACTGCACTGTATCTGTGGAGAAGCAATGTAGCCACTCATGGATAGCAGCATTTTCAAACTGTGGAGAGGTTAATATTAGATGGTCTACTAGGTTTGGATGAACTTTACATACTTGACTTACAACATAAAGCCTAACTTGAGCTAACACTTTCAAAGCTGAACTGAAAAAAAATACTCTATATCCTGTACTAGCTTATTAAGACAGCACTAATCGTGTCTGTGTACACACGATGGGTACACAGACTGATGGACTGTTTTCATCGGAGAAACCGATCGTGTGTGGGCCCCATTGGTGTTTTTTCTATCAGTGTTAAAAAATAGAACATTTTTCCTATGGATAAAAAAACAATAGAAAAATCCGATCGTCTGTGTAGAACTCCATCGGAGAAAAATCCACACGCTCAGAATCAAGTCGACGCATGCTCGGAAGCATTGAACTTCATTTTTTTTTCAGCTCGTTGTAGCTTTGTACGTCACTGCGTTTTGCCACGGTCGGAATTTAGTCTGATAGTGTGTATGCAAGACTGATGAAAGTCAGCTCCATCGGATATCCGCCGAAAAAATCAATCGGATTAGATTCCATCAGATATCCGATCGTGTGTACATGGCTTTATATTATGTATACTTTGTGTGGATGGCTGCTGCATAGTATGAAAATACTACCTTGGTGACAGCTAGCTTGTACACACAAATTTAGGTTTTCAGGTGCTGTGGGAATGAAAATGCAGCTACAGCAGAAAAAAAGGCTTAAAGTGGAGGTCCCGCGGCGATTCTTTTTTTTTTTTGTCCATTAAATTATTTACCCCATTACAAATGAATACTCATTGTTTAGGTTTACAAAAACATCCGCTGTCCGATATCGTTCGCAAGGATAAGTTTTATAGTGCAGAAGGCCGTTTCCATTTTGCTTGTGGGCAAGTGAAGCTCACAAGCACCTATTTCTAGGATGCAGTGAATGCTTATTTTCCATTATCAACCGCTCGATCCCACGTATGCTCAGTCAACACTGAGGGTTGCCATCACAACGGGCGTCATCGTCGTGTTTCTAAATCACGCGAGATTTCGCTGGGTGGCGTTCCGCACTGTCTTTTGGGAAGCATAACACTTGGCTTCCATGAGACATTGCGGCGCCGGGGAATGCAGGATACATGTCTGCTCCCGTGGGAGTGATAGACTGGAAGTAACCCTTAAAACATAAATAATAAGGTATTTAAATAGCAAAAAAATGATTGGAGTGACATTGGAATATCTATGCAATTTACTGAATGCGATAAGATATAGTTGTAGATTTGGGTGGAACTCCGCTTTAGGTTGCATTTTTGTCCCCTCCTTCCCTCTTGCTCATTCACAAAAAGCCTTGTAGGCAGGTGCAGTATGTACTCCCCACTGTAGGTGGCGCTTGACTAAAGCAGCATTGCAGAATCGGGAAGGAAGTCATGAGGAACTTGATTCCTCCATGACTTCCTGCAGTCACCAGGGGGACAGCTGTCTGATTAGATGCTGGTGCCTCATGTGACCTTGGTGGCCACCTTGGTTTAGAGCAGTGTCTATTTAAGACACTGGCTCCTGGGTTTGGTTTATTTTGTGTGAGTGGCTAGTGTAGGGACAGGTTTCTCATCTATCAGGGACAGTCCAAACGGCCAGGCTGCATTCCTCCTCCTCCTCGCTGAGGAAGCATCTTTTTAAGAGTATGATCCTCTGCTACTATTGTAATTGGCTCTAGTTACTGTGCTTACCCACAGGGTCTGATTGTACATTAGCGAATGAATAAACTAGAATTGCCACCCTGTGTTTGGGAATTGTAACAAATAATAGCTGCCCCTTTTGAGGTGATGAAATCACCAATGGCATAAGTGAATAAAATAAAAGTTTAGGCACTTATTTGTGTTCAAGTGTGTGAGAACAAATAAATAATCAATTACACATTGCATAGATCTATATATGGTTAAAAAAAGCAAAATTATAGTCCGTATGTGATAGTAATCCCAACACCAAAACAAAATAGCTCTGAATTGAAACTTCAAGTTCTTCCACCATTAGTGCTCAATGGAAAGATGGCAACTCACCAGAGATGTTTGACCCCTTTTTACAAAATGGTCAGAATGCACATTTAGAATTGGAATACCAATTGATTCCACTGTCAGCACTACTCCACTCTAATGGCCACTCTAATGGCCCTTCGATATTTGGCTATGATAGGAAAAATGACTCCACAAGGATAAAAAGTTTATTTGAATGTTTTAAAAGCAGTAACAAAATAGATTGCACGCACATATTAAAGTGGCTGGCCTGGCACTAGGTAAAAGGATGTGTGCAGATATGGCTTGATTTCCGGCGGTGGCGTGCTGTTCATGTCTCGCTCTGGATGCTGAAGCCTGTATGGGGTATGAAACGGGACCCAGAAGTGACAGACCCTCTGCTTTGACGTACGTTTCTCCGTGCTTAGCGTCTTCAGGAAGTCTATGGAGTTCGGGTGTTCAAACATTATAAAATATAATAGAGTGTAGCTGATCTTTTTTTAACTTTACCATAAAATCTTTAATGGGTTTCGCAAGGTTAGCAATTCAAGAAAAGTTGACATTGTTAATGTTCATGAGTTTTTCATTTGCTGCCCACGTGTGAAAATTCTTATATTTGTTCTATTTTTTTACGGACTCTCTGCTTTGACATACGTTTCGCCGTGCGTCTTCAGAAAGTCTGAAGATGCTAAGCACGGCGTAACGTATGTCGAAGCGAAGGGTCCGTCACTTCCTGATCCCGTTTTGATACCCTACACAGGCTTCAGCATCCAGAGCGAGATGTGTACAGCACGCCACAGCCGGAAACAAAGTCATATCCGCACACACCCTTTTAACTAGTGCCAGGCACTTTAATATGTGAGTGCAATCTATTTTGTTACTGCTTTTAAAACATTCAAATAAATATACTACTGTACGCTATGAGACTTTTTATCAATGTCTCTTCTAGAGTAATTTTTATTACCATATCCAAATATCGAGGGGCCATTGGAGTGGAGTGGTGCTGACAGTGGAATCAATTGGTATTCCAAATGCACATTTTACCATCCTGTAAAAAGGGGTCAAACACCTCTGGTGAGTTGCCATCTTCCCATTGAGCACTCATGGTGGAAGAAGTTTCAATTCAGAGCTTTTTTGTTTTGGTGTTGGGATTACTATAACATACTAACAATAAACTTGCTTTTTTCAACCATATATAGATCTATGTACTTTTTATGAATTTGTATGGTTTTTATGTTACCCATGTGATTTACTTTGCAATGTTAAATTGATCATTCATTTGTTGTCACACACATGAACACAAATAAGCGCCTAATCTGATTGTACATTGTTGGGATTTAATGAATATATCAATCTCATCCACCTCGGCCTCTGAGTGCTTTCTTTGCCGCTGGCACACCACAATGAACACCACTCACAGCCTTGTATTTTCTTCACAGAAGGAGGAGGGCAGAGGGGAGAGGAGGGGAATACATGCAATATGATCCATCTTTTTCCATTCATAGAACACCTTGTATTTTGAAAAAAATTACAAGGCTTTTTGTGAATGGGCAAAGAGAGAGGAGGAAGGTAGGCACTTTACAGTCATAGCCACGACTCTCTTACCAGCTGCATCTTAAAATACAGGGGTAAAACAGGAAAAAAGGTAAATAAAAGCTGGCAATTGTAGGCACCCCTGTCAGTGTTTAATGATTTGTATCAACCTTTTAATTGCCACTTTTGCTGGGCAGCTCGGTTAGTTAAAGGAAGGTGAAAAAAAAGACTTACTGGCAGAATAAACAGGTAACACAACTATTATACAGGGGGACTCTGTACAAAACAAAGACTGCGCTTGTAATGCTACTGACAGACTTTATCATACAGTAAATGTAATTGTTATCCGTAGTTCTACTTTAAATAAAAACCATGGTTATGCTATTGAGGTAGAATTCTGTTCATAATCGAAATCAGCACAAAAATTGCATGTAACGTGTCAGGGCAGTAATGGAGAGTATTGAAGGCATGTTTTTAAACACACTTTTTTATTTAATAGAATTGGTTGGAGTTTTAAAAATGTATATGGAGTTCTGTTGTTCAAACATTATAAAATAAAATAGAGTGTAGCTGATCTTTTTTTGACTTTACCATAAAATCTTTAATGGGTTTCGCAAGGTTAGCAATTCAAGGAAAGTTGACATTGTTAATTTTCATGAGTTTTTCATTTGCTGCCCACATGTGAAAATTTGGATATTTGTTCTATTTTTCTATGCAACAACCAAGCATTGCAGCATGAATATAAATGCTATATATTCTTGCTTGAGTACTATATATATATATATATAATTTTAAAGATGTAAATGCTAAGTGAATTACCTTTAGTTTGCCTTTAGTTTAGTTTTACTTTAGTTTGCTAAAGTCCTGTGTATCATACACATTTAAAATATTTTTTTCACATTTTTTTCATCCTTTGTTGCGTCTATTGAACTGCTAATCTTTTGTTCTTTGGGGCAACGTCCTGTCTACATGCTAATGGCTGCATGGAAATTCTCAGTATAGGGTTCCTGATGGTGACAACAGCAACCAATGCCTGCCTATTGTGTGTCTAAAAAGCTTCTGTAGTCCTTATTAAATCCTGTGTGACAAAGTGACAACACAGAAGATCAAATGGGAGACATGGACAAAACACTGTCACCATATAATAGGAACTAAGTGAACCAAAGACCCTCATGGGAAGATCACCAGGTATGAATGAAAGCTGTAGATTTAAAAATAATGGAAAAAGGCCCTTTACATTAAAGCTTGAAGACAAAAAAGAACAGTTACTCGAAGAACGGTAATTGATGGTCGGATTTTGGAGGCAAGAATATCAAAAATATAAATTTTATTACAAAAATAGAAAATTAACAAAAGAAAAAAATAGAAAACCATATAGGATATATGATATAAACAATATCCTCTGGACTTCGTCTACGCGTTTTGCCGTTAGGCTTCCTCAGGCGCTTATTCGTGTTCAAGTGTGTGAGAACAAATAAATAATCAATTACACATTGCATAGATCTATATATGGTTGAAAAAAGCAAAATTATAGTCTGTATGTGATAGTAATCCCAACACCAAAACAAAATAGCTCTGAATTGAAACTTCAAGTTCTTCCACCATTAGTGCTCAATGGAAAGATGGCAACTCACCAGAGATGTTTGACCCCTTTTTACAAAATGGTCAGAATGCACATTTAAAATAATGGAAAAAGGCCCTTTACATTAAAGCTTGAAGACAAAAAAGAACAGTTACTCGAAGAACGGTTGGTCGGATTTTGGAGGCAAGACTGGAATATCAAAAATATAAATTTTATTACAAAAATAGAAAATTAACAAAAGAAAAAAATAGAAAACCATATAGGATATATGATATAAACAATATCCTCTGGACTTCGTCTACGCGTTTTGCCGTTAGGCTTCCTCAGGACGAGCAGAAGAGATTTGACAATGTAAAGATATATTTCATTGTCTCAGAATATTCCAAGTCGTGTATAGATATATCAAGAGAATAATAAAAGGAGGTTTCAAATGTAGTAGAGGAGTCTCCGAAAATCCAAAAAGAAATTCGCTCAGCCTACAATATCGACCATAAAAGGCACCGCAGGTACAAAAAAGCCAATTCTAATGGATTCAAATGGAACATTAATTCCGGGGCAGACCAAGGAGGGTATGTCAGAAACACATAGATATGCAGTGTTAGCCAGGTATGCCAAACCTGCATCAAAATACTATTATATTAGCAGCCCTCAGTAGAGGAGACAGACATCAAAGTCTATGGAGCAGCAAACACAGCGATGCCTGAGTGACGTAATATGCCCCAGGGTAATAGCCTGTGCTATACACCAAATTAAAGCTTATATAAGAATATTGTGATTAGGTTTACCTAAACCTTAACTTGGGATCTACATTTTAGTAAACTCCTATATGTTAGATTAATGTCTAAAAGAGTTTTCCGAACTCTTTCATTTTCATCTTCTGCTTTTTTCTACCTATACTATCATCCATATCTATCAGGAACAAACAGTGCAGCCGATAACAATGTTTCCCAATTCATTTATATAACGTATCTTTTCTCTAAGGAAAGTCCTCCCCATCTTGGAAATATTTTGATTTGTTACTATAAATGACTGTAAATATTTAGTTAACAATTAATCAAGTTCACTAGGTTACAGTTGAAAATTTGTATAGGTTAGGCAACCTACTTCTCCTCCTCACTGGGAATTGTCTACTTTAAGGCCTGGTTCACACTGGTAAGCTTTAACATGTTAATGTAAATTTTAATTTTTTTTTCAAAGAAAACATTAAATCTACAGTGTTTATTGAAAGCTAAATTCGCCTTTAAAAAAATTAAATAAATACATATATTTTTATAGGATAAAAATGGGCACTTATTATTTTTTCACATAAGCCTGCAGAGCATTGCCCCCAGCGATTAGTGGATCACAGGTGCAATGTCAGGCTCCTGTCAACTCTTCCTACAACTCTGTGCCCATACCTCTCTATTGGCTGCCAGGAAGTGTGAATGGACTATGAACGTCCTGATCACAGTCTCAGGCCCCGTACACACGTCCGAGAAACTCGACGGGCAAAACACATCGTTTTGCTCGTCGAGTTCCTTGTGAAGCCGCCGAGGATCTTGGCGAGCCAAGTTTCCTCATTGACTAACGAGGAAATAGAGAACATGTTCTCTATTTGGCCCGACAAGATCCTCGTCGGTTTCCTCGGCCGAAAGTGTACAGAAGACCGGGTTTCTCGGCAGAATACGGCTCCGATCAAGTTTCTGGCTGAATTCTGACGAGAAACTCCGTCGTGTGTACGGGGCCTCATAGTTTCATTGAGAACTACAAGTCTATCTGGCAAGGTGGAAGACCGGACTTGGAGTTTATTACTTCACAGATCCCTGCAATTGAGGTGGTTGTGCAGGCAGAGAGGAGAAATGAACCCATGCACTGTTACATGTTTTGTCTCTGAGATTTTTGTGAGTATTTCTTTTTACACATAAAGTAAGGAGTTTTAATGACACTACTCTATGTGGTTTCTATGTGTTCCTTCTTATGACCATTGAAACAATGGGTTTATTTTATTGGATGGGTTGTAACATCTCTAATCTGAGGAGTGGAATCTGGAGTTTGGTCTAATGACTAGTGCTACCCTCTCATTTTCCAAGCATGGTTGATCTCTTTTTCATATTGAGATCATTGAAATGTGGTTAGAAGCTTGCACATTGGGTGGTCTGGCACTTTGGAAGCACTACATGTTGTGTTTGATACATTAATTCAAGAGGAAACTTGGCATTTTTCAGTTAAAGCTGAATTGCAGGAATTCAGATCCTTTGTAAAAAATAAGGCACACTATGAGTTAAGCCCACCAAGGTACATGACACCTCCTGGGCTTAGCTCTATTATTTATATTTGACAGGTTTATAGTACTCCCAGTAGACAGTTACTGCTGTAGTTTCGGGAGCCTGACATTGATCCTTCTGGGCTATGCATCTTTAGGAGAGTTGCTGCAGCTGCTATGCTCACCCCTCCGCTCCCAATTCCTGTTCACAGAAGCCTTGGCATTATGTAAACACACTCACAAATTACAAAGGCTTCTCTGGATGGGCAACAGAGGAGAGGGGTGGGCATAGCTGCTCTATATGCGTCTTTCCTCTCAGATCCCAGAGTGTCTCTCCAGCAGAGCAATCAACCTGTCAAATGTAAATACGGTAATAGAAATAAGCCCAAGAGATGTCATGCAGCTCCTTGGACTTAACTAGGGACTGATTTTCTTTAAACTGGAGAGTGTGAAATCTGGTGCAGCTGTGCATGGTATCCAATCAGCTTCTAACTTCAGCTTGTTCAATTAAGCTTTGACAATAAAACTCTTCAGTTTTAGTAAATTAACCCCATAGTGTGACTTTACTTTTTACAAAAATGTTGAATTCCTGGAATTCAGCTTTAACATCTCCTAATGTCTTAAAGGGTTTCTTTCTTTGGTGTTATCATTTACCATTGTTCACATATCTTTTATTTTCATGTCACATAATTTTTTAGGTTGTGTTATTCTGTACACATATACAAAACGGTTAGATTATGTTTGATTTTATATTTACTGTGTCGGTTTGATATTGATTTTTATTGGTGAAAAGATTGCGCACCTATTGGTTATTATTTTTAGGTATATCCAGTATTTTGATTGTTGGTCATGTGCTACATTCTTATGCCACTAAAAGCCCCCCCCACCTGCATTGTACTATGGAAGGGCAGCCACTGTAGGCAAAGCAACGTACTGGTATGCCGCTGCCTGCTTCCGGATTTAGGGCGCGTGCATGTGCACCCCCTGGCCAGCTCTTACTGTGATTCCATATTTACATTTTAGTGGCAGTTAGTCAGTTCCCCCCAGCGTCAGTTAGTTTCAGATTGACCGCTGCAATATCGCAGTCCTGTTATAAGTCGTTGACCACTGTCATTAGTAGTATAACAAAAAATAAATAAAAAAATTCCAGTATATATACCACAGTTTGTAAGCACTATAACGTTAATGCAAACCAATCAATATACACTTATTGGGATATTTTTTTTATCAAAGCCATGTAAGAGAAACATTTTGGCCACATTTTTGGGGGGGTATGTTGGTGATCAAATACCACCAAAAGTTTGATAAAGTCAGGAAAATCAGGTTAGAAAGTTCTGTTTCTGTCGCCTAAGGTGGTATTGGTGCTTGGGTAGAGGCTAGCTGGGAGGTGAAGGATATGGTTATACCCTGCTCTGGAAACCTCTTTCTCAAAACTGGGGTCTAATTCAGATCTGATCATTGCATAACAGGTGTATGTATGTGTGATTTTTTGCCAAATTGCCTTATTATCTCGGAGGCTGAAATTGATTTTCTGTATAAAATTTTACTTGGTTACTTCTACCGCTTCAGGGGGACTTACATCTGGAAGGATGGAGTTGCCTGCAGGGTGTTGAGCCTGGAATGGGGGGGGGGGATGCTTTGGATAGTTTTTACTTGTATCTTTTAGGCTTCATGTACACTGCTGCTGGTAAACGGATGTTTAGGAGCAGTTGGGCGTTTTTTTCAGCTGCCCCTAAACCTGCCCCTGAACGTCTATGTTATCTTATTAGTACATGTACACAGGGTCATTTATTGTCATTTCTAGGCAGTTGAGTGTGGAAGCATTTTTTGTAAAGCATTTCAGAGGCATTTAAAACGCCAAACACCTGTAACCGGTAACTCGCGTTTAGCCGGGTTTCGTTTACAGGTCTTTTGAATTTTTTACTATTTAAAAAAAAAACGCTTCTGAACGCAAATGTAAATGCAGCAAAACTGACATTTTTAGACGTCTGTCTTGTTAAATCGTTCAGGAGAGGTTGTAAAACGTCCTGTGTACATTAAGCCTTAGGCCTCGTATACACGACCGAGAAACTCAACAGAATCCATCAAGAAACTTGGTGGGAGAGCTTTTTTCCCGAGGAAAACGGTCGTGTGTACGTTTTTCATCGAGGAAACTGTCGAGGAACTCGACGAGAAAAAAGAGAACACGTTCTCTTTTTCCTCGACGGGAGTCTCAATTTCCTCGTCGTGTTCCTCGTTGGGCATGTGTATGCTAAGAAACCCTTGCATGTTTAGAATATAGTATGAGACGGGAGTAAAAGTAGCATTTGTAATGGAGATAACACATTTTTGCAAATCGTCTCTTACCAAACTTTTACTTAACACGCAGTAACATGAGATTAGCAAAAGCAGCCCCAAGGGTTGTGCCAGTGGAATCGAACTTCCCCTGCCATTGTATGTGTTGTACGTCACCGCGTTTGAGAACGAGGATATTTTGTCTTGACAGTGTGTACGCAAAGCAAGCTTGTTGAGTTCCTCGACAAGCCTAACAAGGAACTTGTCGAGGAAAACGATGTGTCTTTTCCGACGAGTTCCTCGGTCGTGTGTAGAGGCCTCAGTGTTGAGTTCCGCCCTGCATGGTGAGGCATTTTTGTAACGTGATATGCATAAAACAATAAAAATAAATTTACAAGAAAAAAAACTATGTTTGGGGTTTGGGGACTTCCATCTGGGTTCACCTAACTACCTGCAAATTACGCATGCCTATTCAGTTGTAAATAATTACAATCAAATTAATGAATTTACAGTTTTGCAGACAATATGATCTTCGTATTGTCATTGTACTTATGATGGGGTTTATTGGGTTAAGCTGACTATAGATGTACCTTTTGTTCAGCTACCCAGCTGATCAAAAAACAAATGCATTCCCCCAGTCACATATTTGAAGTGGATGAAGGAATCCTCCTCCACTGTTGGAAAACACTAGACTTGTGCACACTGAAATATTTTGTTTCAGAATTTCGTTTTCGTCCGAAAAATGAATTTATTTAGTTACTCCCTGAAATTCGTTTTTATTTATTTTGTTTCATTATAAAATGCATTCGTCCGAAAATCCGAATAAATTAAGGTCGAATCTGTCAATTGAAGGCTTATAGTGTCTGTCGAATGTTCTAAGACACTTAGATGGAGCAGCTAAACTGTACGACGCCGCAATCGTACATTTCCGGTCGAATGTTCCACCTACAAGCTATAGAAAAATTCTAATGTTGTATGACACTAGTAATAATTATATGTATAAATTATTATTACTAGTCAACTAACATTCTTCTATAGACTATGGGCAGAGCATTTGACCGAAAATGTATGATTACGGTGATGTACAGTTTAGCTGCTTGTCGAATCTTCTGAGGCCCCGTACACACGACCGAGTTTCTCGGCAGAATTCAGCCAGAAACTCGATCGGAGCTGTATTCTGCCGAGAAACCCGGGCGGGTGTACACTTTCGGCCGAGGAAGCCGACGAGGATCTCGGCGAGGAAATACATGTTCTCTATTTCCTCATTGTTCAATGGGAAATTTCGGCTCGCCGAGATCCTCGGCGGCTTCACAAGGAACTCGACGAGCAAAACGATGTGTTTTGCCCGTCGAGTTCCTCGGACGTGTGTACGAGGCCTGAGAACTTTCAACAGACACCATAAGCCTTCAATGACAGATTCAACGTTTGTATGTTTTTCTCTGCTTTGTCGAATCCTCGTCATTCATGTCGAATGGTCTACCCCAACACTGTCTCTATAATGTTGAATATTTTCTCTCTATGTAGAATAACCTTGGACTATTATGCCGCGTACACACAAGCGTTTTTCACGATGTGAAAAATGAAATTTTTTTTATGTCATTAAACATGATCGTGTGTAGGCTCCAGAGCATTTTTCGTGACGTTAAAAATGGGCATTAAAAATTTAGAACATGCTGTAAATTTTCGTGTCGTTTTTCACGTTGTCATTTTTCACGTCGTAAAAAATGGTCGTGTGTAGGCTTTAACGACGTGAAAAAAACGTGCATGCTCAGAAGCAAGTTATAAGACGGAAGCACTTGTTTTGGTAAAACTAGCATTCGTAATGGAGATAGCACATTCATCACGCTGTAACAGACTGAAAAGCGTGAATCGTCTCTCACCAAACTTTTACTAACACCAAATCAGCAAAAGCAGCCCCAAGGGTGGTGCCATTCGAATGGTACTTCCCCTTTATAGTGCCGTCGTACGTGTTGTACGTCACTGCGCTTTGCTCAAGCATTTTTTTTTCACGATTGTGTGTAGGCAAGGCAGGCTTTACAAGAATCGGTCGTGTGTACGCAGCATTAGAGTTAAGGTTAGGCACATTCAACCACAGATTCGATAGACATAGATTGCTATTGTCAGCGTCATGTCGAATATCCTATCTATATCGAACTGTAGCAAAGAAAATGAAAATAAAGCATTTTTTTATGTAGGATCTTTTGGATTTTCGGATTCTGCCCGTTTGTTTGTTTTCGTTTGTTAAAACGATAACGAAAATACTCGAAATTTGGACGTAAATGCATTTGAGTGCTGCAGATTGGCTGCATGCTTTGATTAAATAAAACATCTCCAACGCTGATAAATCAACTTCTTTCTAGCAGAAATGGCCATAGATGTATCAAAATTTGGCTGTTCCCTGCTGAACTGATTGTTGCCCAGCTTAAGCGATACCCCATACAGATTTTGCGTATTTTTTTTATAGTTGTGTAAATAGGCTTTGATTTATATTTCTAATAAAAGTGAAAAAACAATACATTGTTAACCAGGCTGAGGTGTCAAAGGGCGGAGGGAAATGAATGCTAATAAAGAGCTAGACACAATTTTAGAAGTTACACAGAAAAAAGGTGAGGAGGGACTACAAGACCTATTTATGTAAAATATGAAGTCCTCAATCATTTCTCTTCAAAAACTATAAAGGACTAGATTACCGACTATAAGTAACTATGAGTACTCTGACGCAGACATAATGCCAGAAATACTTATTTCTCAAAGTGCCTCCTACTTGAGGGGCTTTTGAAGCTTTCTGTAAGTTCATAACGGTAAGGCTGAGTTATAACGAAATGAGCATATTTATTTCTCTTGACATTGCTTGTGCGAATATTTTTGGCAACAGCTGCCACATCTGAATCGCAGCTGTGGGCTCTACATCATAATATTTTGGTTGCAAACAAATGTATTTACTTATTGGTTGCTTTGAGATTCTCACGTTAATAGATACATGGCATTCTCTAGTTTGTTATACTTTTCCTGCACACTAGAACTCGCTAGATCTGTTTTTCTGGGAAATATTAGTGTTGTAAGAAGCATATAAGTCTGTGTAGAACACAGATCTGTAGGTTTCCATCTTCTGGACTCCTTTTTTTTTTTTTTTTATTCATTCTGAACTCATGTAAGAAGTGCCATTGAATTCTCTTCTTTAGCCCAATCAGGGAATGGACAGCACAGTGGCTTTGCGATAAGCAGCACTTCTGCATTGCAAGTATAAGGGTCATCAGTTTGAACCCCAACCATGACACTATGGGGTTTATTTATTAAAGGCAAATAGACTGTGCACTTTGCAAGTGCAGTTGTCCCAGAGCTTAGTAAATGAGGTAAAGCTTCACTTTGCAATAAATACCCAATCACATGCAAGGAAATAAAAAAAAATGTATTTTTGCTTGCACGTGATTGCATGATGAAAATCAGTTCATTCACCAAGCTGTGGAGCAACTGCACTTTTCAAAGTGCGCAGTCAATTTTTTTTTCTGGGTCTAAACACCCCTGCCTCTAAACATTTTTGTGTGCCTGTACAAATAGGCTAACATGTGTTAAGTGATCCACTGGAGTGACTCAGGCCCCGTACAGACGAGGGGACATGTCCGATGAAAACGGTCCGCGGACAGTTTTCATCGGACATGTCCGCTCGGAGATTTCGGTCTGATGGTTGTACACACCATCAAACCGAAATCCCCGCGGACAGACAGCGCGGTGACGTTGACGCCGCCACATCCGCAAACCAGGAAGTAAAATACTTCCACGCATGCGTCAAATCCATTCGACGCATGCAGGAGATTTCTGTCCGCTGGTTAGGTGTACTAACCAGCGGACATGTCGGACAGACGGGTTTCCAGCCGACAAGTTTTAAAGCCTGCTTTAAAACTTTTGTCTGCTGGAAACCTGTCTGCTAGGCTGTACACACGGTCGGATCTGTCCGCTGAAACTGGTCTGCGGACCAGTTTCAGCAGACATGTTCGGTCGTGTGTACGAGGCCTCAGTGTGAAGAAAACATTGCTAAGTTAATCGAAACTATCCGAATAAAATAATCAGATGATGAACTAGTGCATATAAGTGAAATACAATCGGGAAAAAAAATTGAAAAGTAAGAATGAATTGGGGATTGAGTGCATTTCATATAACTAACAATCAAATAAATAAATCAATTCTCCGTGGACAAATAATTGTGACATTCCATGTGAAAAGTTCTTTTAGGTGTATAGGATCATCCTAGTATTAATAGACTGTAGTGGTTGATGTATGTCATACAGTAGACAGAATAAACAAAAAAGATTTCCAATAGTACATCAGTGCAGGATACGGTAGAAATTCCTACTCACTGGACGTTGTTAATCCTATTTGCCATATGGCAAAAGGAGTAAAATAAGGCTTAGTGGTCACCGTGACCAGAAAAAAGGGGGAGAAAGTGTCTGGTACTCAAGACCCCCTCCTCATGATGATGTGTGGTCCCGACACTGAGATCTCATAACCACTCTATATAATGCAGCCCTAACTCTATCCTAGAGTTAGGGCTGAGTGTGTCTCCAGATTGGCTCTGGTGTCTCCTGATTGGCTGAGACACAGTCAAAGGCAGTTAGCCAATCAGGAGAGAGAGGGGACGTGGCGGAACTGGACAATCTGTCTATCAAAGTTCCCTGGACAAGGGGCTGTATATGATGGAGTGCGCTGGGGAACACACAGCTATTGAAACTAAAGCTGTAATGTTCTGAGGTAACAGCTTACTGGGGGGGGGGGAGTTGTCGGCCGGGACAAGTGGAGAATGGAGTACTAGGCAGTAGCAGGACGACCCCCATCTGGGGGGGGGGTGCGCCGATCGCAGAGGAGCCCAGGAGAGCTGGGAGGGAACTTCATCCTTACACGGTCATGGATGAAGTCCTCATTTTTACACGGTCATAAATGAGGAGTCCTGGAACAGAGAAGAGACTGTGGGGATTGTGTCAAATCGATGCGGCCTAAGGGAGCAGGATTTGCAAGTCGGGCTAGCTAGGGTCAGTAGTCCACCAACCAGTACAAGGTGTTAAATGACTAGGCCTCCGTGGAGAGGTACTGCAGGCCTCTGGCCTAGTAACCACACAGCAAATACAAATATAGGGGGCACTAAACCATAATATAGTGAAACAAAAAGTGGTTCTATTGTAAATCAAGTAATTGCTCAATTGGTATTGTTCAATGTGGAATATATTATGTTGTTAAGCAATATACATAGATACAGTGCTCTAAACCATACCCATATTAATATGCTAACACCATCTGTCTGAATTGTTTAGACGTATATGCAGTACACTGTTGCTACAATATTATTTTAACAGCAATGTGCCAACGTGATCAAAATTATATCCACACCATGTATTAAGGATTGTAAAGAGTCCAATAAATAGAGGACATTCCTTCCAATATTAAGGATGATATAATTGCCACCTTCACTGACTAGGTTGTCACCAAAAGTGCTCTGTAAATAGATGTCCGCTTACCAGATGGTGTTGACCTAATTGTTAAAAAAGGTCAGTTGTGCTTTAACATGATTATGCTTGCTGTAATGGTGGAGACCGTACAATGGGTCCGTACCTCTCCTTGATTAGAGATTCTCAAGCAAGGATATGTGTGAAAGATGAGCCGCAATAGTGTAATCCCCTTTATTAAAAAATAAAGTATAAAAACAGAAGGGCCAAATGTCTGCTTACATTTAAAAGTGCCTTATTCCGGCACTGAGGCTGTTTTGCATGTAAAAGGATGGATATAGGCCCGCGATCAGAGTGGTAACTGGAATGCATTCCACCACCGACGGCGAGCAAAGAGAGCGACCGGATGTGATGCAATCGCGTGACCTAGAGGCGGTACTAGGTCACATGATTGCATCACATCTGGTGAGGGGATGTACATCAGTTCTTCAAGGCCAAACCAATTTACCAATGTTCACTAAATATGATGGCAAAGCAACTGTTCTATGGGCATCCCATATCCCCTTTTCCCAACCAAGTTATATCCCCCAATAAACAAAAACAAAACAATGCAATGACTGTTCATTGTCTCTGAGATGATATATGGAGGTCTGGCAGCAGGGTGATATGGTGGATGTAAAAACTAGTAGCAACCAAGCTCTGTATATATTGCTTTTATTCAAGTATTTATTACATTGCTTAATTTAATAATGCAAGATACCCCTGATTACCATTGAAAATGAAAACCATCTTGTCTAGGTGAATCAAAGACCACCCTCCAGGAAATCTCTCCTTCGTTACCAGTTGTCTTGCTGACATTTTAGCACATGAAGGAGTCTGCACACTGCCCAGTTTGCATGAGAAAATGAGAATATACTTCAATATGTTACACACCACATTCCTGTATTATTGCATGAGTGCAAGTGCTAAAATCACCATATCTGAACCTTTACTGAGATCAAGAGAAGAGACAATCATTCTCTCTCTTTTTTTACATTTACAAAAGAAGTCAAAAGGTGGAAGTCTGTTTTAGCTGTTGGTTGAACATAAAGCCCCTATGTTAACCTGGTGCTTTTATCCATGCATCATTTGTCACAAATAAGTGAGTTATGGGTCTTCAGTACCTCCCGGACAGGGCTTAACTGCAGGCATCATTAATAAAAAAGACCAGGTGCATCAGGAAAAGTGGCTTGCATTTGTTATATATCATACACCTTATTAAATCAACCGTAATTAACACCCTTCATGTTCAATTTTTACATGACAGGACATACCCATACTCCAAGGGCCATTTAGAGAGCCTCTGCAGTGTAGTATATCATTCGCTACAAAGTCTTTAACCACAAAATAGGCTCAATTTACAAAGCTTAAGCACAAAGATAAGACTCTTTATTTCAGCCATGAAACCCCACTGTTGCTGAAACAGACTGTATTTTTTTGTGTTAGCCTTGGGAACTGCATATGATATATTTTTTTACATTTTATATTTGGAAACTTTGCATGGATTTTTTATAAAGCTATTTTTGAATAATTTTGCTTTGTTCATAATATATTATTGCAAGGATGAACATGTGTTTCTTAGTAGCATATGTAGTTTACAGCATTTACTGAACTTACAATATTAAAGTGATATGAACGTTTTTTTTTTTATTAAAAAAAATAACAACATGTTATACTTACAATGATTTAGCACAGAGCAGCCTGGTCCGCCTCTACTCAGGTCCCCCACCAGTGTTCCTTGCCCCTCCTCCTCTCTGAGTGCCCCAAAGCACGGTGCTTCTTGCTATGAGGGCACCTGTGCATGCTTGCTCCTGAGCCCTTCTCTCTTTGTCCATAAGACACACAGAATAGGGCTTGGCCCCACCCCCATTCCCTCCTTACTGACTGTGAGCTGTGAATGACAGCAACAGGAGCCAATGGCAGAGGCAGAGACCCAGGAGAGCAGCCTCTCTAATGCACTTTGCTGGATTACATTTGGGCTCAGGTACGTATTGGGGGGGCTGTGGGGGGAGCTGCATACTGAATAAATTTGCACCTTCATAAATGTAAAAACCTTTAGCCTTTAGAGCCACTTTAAATCTGTTTCAGAACGTTCCCTCTAGAATATTAGATCTGGTCTGCACCACATCTAAAAATGGATAAAACTCTGCTAAATGCGATGTTGACATAGGAATACCATGCTTTGCTTTAGCATGCCACGTAGATCTATATAAGCTTTATTTAGGCTTCATTCGCACTTGTGCGACTTGTCATTCAATGTTGGACACCAAAGTTGCATGACAAGTTTTACCCCATGTTTTCCAACGATACCCATTCATATATGGGCAACCTAAAGTTGCAGCAACTTCACAGTAGTTAATGCTCTACTTTGGTCCAACTTTCATGCAGCTTGAGGGCCAAAGACTTCCATATTAACCCTAATGACAAGTCTTTCCCCATGTTTTCCAACAATACCCATTCATATACTGTATATGTGACCTAAAGTTGCAGCAACTTCAGAGTAGTTAATGATTTATTTTGGTCCAACTTTCATGCAGCTTGAGGGCCAAAGACTTCAATGTTAACCCTCAGACATTGCCTAGAAGTCGTACCAGCATGTTATACAATGCAACTTGTGTGCAGAAGTTGCCCATTATCACTGGTAAAAGTCAAAGTTGTATCCAAGTTGCACCCATCCAAAGCTGCATCAAAGTTGCACCAACGTTGAACTTTAAAGTCCAAGTCGTACAAGTCATACTGTTTAATTTTTCCTCATTAGCCTCCCTGTTTGATCCAAGATTTGAATTCTCCTTGAGAAAAGCATATACTGGATAGTTTAAAGAATTTCCAGTATTGAGCTGAATTTTTCACCATCTGCAGCCACAGTAGCCTGTTAAAGATGATGATGGTACTATTGCTATGCAGACAGAAAATAATAATTTATCACAATAATCTCAACAAACACTTCCCCAGCTATTTCTATCTGGCCCAATTATACATGTTTATTCAGCTCAGATGGTGGTGCATGTGTGTTTGAGGGGGTATAGGAACCAAAGAATTCTCTGTTTTATCATAAAAGAAACATCACTCCATTTTAGTGGGGAATGCATACATCGTGGTTGATTTAAATCCTGGATCTCGATCACAGGGGTGAATCAGGTCAATTACCTGCCAAGCAAATTTTACATTTTCTCTTCTGTAGTCACTATAGTTCACAGATCAGATATGTCTGCACTGTACTTGTTGTAAGCGTTGGCCAAGGCATGTGCAAACCATAACCATATGTTTTTGGTCTTATGAATGTTTATTATGTTTTGTTTATTATGCTAGGTTTTTGCTTTCCATCGTTCTCGTGCCAGTGTGTTCACAATATGTATGTGCTTAGTAACCTGAAAGAAAAAATGATATTTTTTGCCAAGCTTAGGAGAACCTGAAAGTACACAATATAACACATTACGGCAAGCGGTATAGATGTACACAAGCTGTAGACTTTAGCAACAGCGGTCACCTATAGACTACAAGGTTGAGAAGCATAATGTTATTGGTATATTCTAATGTAAGCAGTACAGTGAGTAAAAAATACCACAGTACCCAAAATCTATAAGACTATATTTTTTGTTAATTAACATAATAACGTCTATAGAGTTAAACTGTTGAAAGTCAAAGGCTTATTTAAATGCTGTTTCTAAAATCAATATTTTTGATTGAGTCCAATTTCCTTGGTTAAATCATCAACAGTGTGATCTGGAATGTCCTTAGTGCCTTAACGGTGTGGTTATGCTCCAAGCCACACCTACTACTATTCCACAAAAAATTCTACCTGGTGTAGTTAAAGTGTAAGGCCCCGTACACACGACCGAGTTTCTCGGCAGAATTCAGCCAGAAACTCGATCGGAGCTGAATTCTGCCGAGAAACCCGGGCAGGTGTACACTTTTGGCCGAGGAAGCTGACAAGGATCTCGGCGAGGAAATAGAGAATATGTTCTCTATTTCCTCGTTGTTCAATGGGAAATTTCGGCTCACCGAGATCCTCGGCGGCTTCACAAGGAACTCGACGAGCAAAACGATATGTTTTGCCCGTCGAGTTCCTCGGACGTGTGTACGAGGCCTTAGGCAGGACAGCAGGAACCGGACGAGATTTGAACCGTGTATGGGCAGGCTGAATGTACAAGTCAATTAACTTGGGTACGACCAGCATGCCGGATCTTACCTCCGAATATGGCTAGCGGCTGCTATAGCTGTCACTGTTTTCTCCTGGAGGGAGAGTGCTCCCCCCCCCCCTGCCGGGAGAAGACAATAGCTCCATGGTTGCAGGAAAGTAATTTGCTCCATGTATGACTTGCCTTAAAGTGCAAGTAAGAGCTTACTAGTCAATGCATCATTGACTGTGTTCTTTACTTTAGAAATGAAAATGTCCCTGTTTTTTGAGCAACAGATGTCAGCATGATCCAGAATTCTCAATAACTTTTTGAGAAACTTTAAATAATATTAAACATATGAAATATTGCCTAGATACAATGAAATGCCTTCTTACAGCCTCTAGGTGTCAGTGTTGCAGCTATTATCTAGGGAGTATCTCATTATTTAGTATAGCTTTGATGTCCATGGTGTAAAACATGATAAGCGTAAGTCATGGGAGTGGATTTACTAAAGACTGTGCACTTTGCAAGTACAGTTGCATTCATTTTCCCCAAAGCTTAATGAATGTGGTGAAACTTCACTGTATAAAGAATAGCCAACCAGGTGCAAGGAAAATAAAGAAACCACATTTTTGCTTGCATATGATTGGATGATAGAACCTGGAAAGTGAGTTCAACTGCACTTGCAACGTGCAAAGGGGGTTATTTACTAAAGGCAAATCCACTTTGCACTACAAATGAAAGCTCTTGAAATTGCACTGAAAGTGCCCCTGGAAGTGCAGTCGCTGTAGATCCGAGGGGGACATACAAGGAAAATAAAAAACAGCATTTTAGCTTGCACATGATTGGATTATAAAATCAGCAGATCTTCCCCTCATTTCAGATCTACCCCTCAGATTTACAGCGACTGCACTTCCAAGTGCACTTTAAGTGCAATTTCAAGTGCACTTTGCGCTTGTAGTTTGCACTTGTAGTGCACACTTGATTTTCTTTTCATAAATAACCCCCAGTGTCTATTTGCCATTTGCCTAGTATATCATTTATTTTATTTATTTATTTTATTTTATGAATTTATGTGGATTTTTTCAAATGCTGAATACTTTTTTTAAATATGTATTGCATATTACAATACATGCATATTCCCCTGTGTTCCCTTTTAAGGACCCTGGACATATAGAACAATGCCTATTGATCTGCCAGAAATCATTCAGCTCTTATATCTTGCTGTGTGCTGACAACATCAGCATTTTTGTGTGGGTGGTGTCAGCCCTGCCCAGTTTTCTTTTGCTAAAACTCAACCACTTTTTTGTAAACCTTTGTAAATTATGTGTTTGAGCTTTCCCCTATAATTTGAAATAGTTGAGCAGCCACTCTCTAAGGGCACTATTACATCTGTCTGGTGCATTGCAATAATGAAAATGCGTTAACATAGATTGCGTTAAATCAGCTCATTCATTTGAATAGTGTGGCGACCCACTGGACTGCACTTAAAATCAGACATGCACCATTTTTGGGGAAACAGCACACCACAATGTACAAAGTTACCTTTCATTGGCTTGTGCATTGGATTGCTATCCAGAATAAGTGGCTCAACATTAAGCCAATGTTTATAATGCGCATTGCAGGAACAAGCACAATATCGCACTACAACAGGGTGAATGGGAACCCAATTATAAACGGCCATAATTAATATTTTCTATTTTGTTATATACATAATAATTTCTAATAGAATGCCACTGATGATTCCATAACCAAATTCACATTTTTTAATAAGAAAAAAATGAATTTGATTTCTCTAAATAGTTTGTACCATTTTGTTCTTGACAAAAATATCAGTATTAATTGACATCAAACTAAACCTTAAACAAACGTTATTTTGATTTGACAGAAGCTGGAAAAGTATATTTCCCCAAGGTTTCCAGTTTTCCACATTTAGCTATTTTACCATTTTGTTTCTCCAGTCTAGATATTTTTCATTTTCACCTTACTTTGACATCACAGTTTCCTATATCAAACTGCAGAAATTGGAAACTATGACAGATTTCGTGACAAAATCAGGAAAATTGCAGTCAAGCAAAAACTTTATTTTGCAACTCTTTTTTAAAAAAAATAATCCTACATTTCTGAAGCCTTCACATGATGTTTTGCAATCACTTTATTTTTTTGAAACCCGTTAAAAATATTTTGCAAAAAAAAAATCCTGAATGTAAACAAATTATATCAGTGTCGAGGGAAGTTTAATGCCGCGTACACACGACCGTTATTCATGTCATGGAAAAAAGTTTTTCTCAACGTGATTCCTCTCAAGCCTGCCTTTTTCATACACACTATCATGATAAAAAATGCTCGAGCAAAGCGCGGTCACGTACAACACGTATGATGGCACTATAAAGGGGAAGTTCCATTTGAATGGCGCCACCCTTTGGGCTGATTATGCAAATGTTTCTTCTCATAACTTGCTTCTGAGCATGCTCGCTTTTTTTCCCCGTGGTTAAAGCCTACACACGACCGTTTTTCACGACCAGAAAAACAACGACGTGAAAAACAACGAGAAAAAATAGAGCAAGTTCTAAATTTTTAATGCCCATTTTTTGCGTCGAGAAAAATGCTATGGAGCCTACATACGACCGTTTTTCACAACCAATTAAAAAAATTGCATTTTTCTCATGAAAAACGATCGTGTGAACGCGGCATTAGGCTTGTTTTATGATTGTTGCTTTAAAGGCCTGCTATACCTAAAACAAGACCAATAAATATCGATACCATTAAAAAATGATTAAGACCCAACACTGACACAGAAAATACGATTCAGAGGTTGTATCGATGGGGTTTGGGCTTGTGTGACATCAGTTTGAGACGCTTTAGCGATCGTTCAGAATTTATTGACAGGTACATTTGGTCTGTAGTTTACCTTCCTCTGACCTGCAGTTGACCTACTTTGAGCTGCTTTTGCATTCTCATAGATTTGCATGGGTAGAGAAGAAGTTATGATATGAATAAAAATCCGATGACACAGGCACTTATGATGATTATTAAGCCTTTAGTTATAACAGCTATAGCGATACTGTATAGCTGTTTTCACTAAATGCTCACAGGGGTTGATTTACGAGTGCAACATCTGGTGCAGCTGTGCATGGTAGCCAATCAGCTTCTAACTTTAGCTTGTTCAACTGGCTTCATGCAGAGCTGCACCAGATTTTGCATTCTCCAGTTTTAGTAAATCAACCCCCATTATGTTAAGGTGGTATTATCAGAATGCTAGTACTAAGCAAACTGACAGTATAAAATCCCAGGGTGAGCTTAACTTCATGTGTGCAACTAGCATATACTGCTAGAGCAAGACGAAAGAGAATTTTTAGTTGTTTGATTTATTGTCTTTATCTATAATGGTCCGGTGTGAATGATACATTTTTTTTATTTTTTTTTTAACCTTTTTAAGATTTGGCTGCTCAATGACCGGGCCATTTTTTGTGATTCGGCACTGCGTTGCTTTAACTGACAATTGCGCGTGCGATGCTGTACCCAAATAAAATGTACTTTTTCTGACACTTAGAGCTTTCTTTTGGTGGTATTTGATCATCTCTGCAGTTTTTATTTTTTGCACTATAAACAAAAAAAAGTGCGTAAATTATGAGAACACAGTCTGCTGTATTTTTGAGCCGGCGTAGCATATCGTATTTACGCTATGCCGCCGTAAGTCAGAGAGGCAAGTGCTGTATTCACAAAGCACTTGCCTCCTAAGTTACGGCGGCATAGCGTAAATGGGCCGGTGTAAGCGCGCCTAATTCAAATTGTGAAGAGGTGGGCGTGTTTTATGTAAATAAACCATGACCCGACGTGATTGACGTTTTTAACAAACGGTGCATGCGCCGTCCGTGGACATATCCCAGTGTGCATTGTTCCAAAGTACGCCGCAAGGACGTATTGGTTTCGACGTGAACGTAAATTAGGTCCAGCCCCATTCACGGACGACTTACGCAAACAACGTAAAATTTTCAAAATTCGACGCGGGAACGACGGTCATAATTAACATTGACTAGGCCAGCTTTTTGTTCGACTAACTTTACGCCTGAAAACGCCTTCTACATATTTTTGGTAATAAAAATCGCAATAAGCGTATATTGATTGGTTTGTGCAACAGTTATAGCGTCCACAAAATAGGGGAAAGATTTATGGAATTTTTATTACTATTATTATTTTTTACTAGTAATGGCGGTGATCAGCGATTTTTTTCGGGACTGTGACATATTTTTGGGACTATTGACAATTATACAGCGATCAGTGCTATAAAAATGCACTGATTACTGTGTAAATGTCACTGGCAGGGAAGAGGTTAACACTAGCGGGCGTTCAAGGGGTTAACTGTGTTCCCTCGTCTGTTCTAACTGTACGGGGATGGGACTGACTAGAGGAGATGACAGATCGTTGTTCCTAGCTAGAAGGAACACACAATCTGTCTCTCCTCTCCTTACAGAACAGGAATTTGTGTGTAAAATGTTGCAAATTTTGTGTTATGAATTTTCACAGAGAAAAGCCTGTTTACAGAGCTCAATAGTGAAAGCTGAAATTTGTACACAGAGAGCACTGACTCACCCATCTGTCTCTTACTGTCTCCTATTCATGTACAGATGTTTTCTTCTAAAGTTTCATTTAGAGGGAGAAAGTTGAAATGCAAACATCTTCAGCTGTGCTATCTCTTTGGAGAACCCATACTACGAAAGAGAGATTCCAGTCAGTGACATTATTCAACTTTTACACACTATACTTTAAAATATAGTTACTGTAAACCCCATCACTGAAATCTCATATAATCGTTGATATGTTAATGTAATATGAAAATATAATTGTCATTATTTTTAATCTACAGCATTCATTAAAATAATAAATGATGTTTCCACAATTAAGGTGCTTGCAAAGTCAATTTTTGTAAAGGGTGGCAACGTTTTGTCCTTCTGAGTTTCCAGTGGACACTGTAAATGGGCATGCAGCTGCTCATTGCCTTAGTATATTCTGCCATTGTAGTCAGAGTCTTTAAGTTTGAAATGCGATAACCCTAATCAACCAAGGCCTGAGGTGTGCCTTGGCCTAGATGGTCGGTATGCCTGAAAAGAGGGCATACCCTGAATGTAAGAATAAGAAAAATACAATTAGTATGAGTATGCATGAAATCTGGGGAAAACGGGTGGGTGGGAACCCAGAAAGCAACGGCAACCCAGACCCGACAGGGGGAGGAGGCTTAAGTAGCCCTCTCAGACTCCTCCCACAAACACAGGCTGGCCTCCAGCCTGCCTTACACTTGTAGTCAGAGTCTTTAAGTTTGAAATGCGATAACCCTAATCAACCAAGGCCTTGGCCTAGCTGGTTGGTATGCCTGAAAAGAGGGCAAAAAGACACAAATGTAGGTGAAGAAGGGAAGGTAACAATCTGACAAGTGGAGTAGCATGCGCCCGGATGGGAACAGTATATGTATCCGGTAAGTATTCCGCTATGACAGGAGCAACCCACCAACTCGAGTTAGTGATGAGAAGGAACTCCCCATGGAACCTGCGACGTAACCCAGAACCCAACAAACGTCCCGTGAGAGAATGGAATGAGCCTGATGCCCGACACAACCCAGACATAAAAATTAACTGCTAGTGAACGAGAGGATACGTGGGGGAAAGGGAGCAAGGGCTGGCCCAAGGAGCCCTCGCAAATGATGGCCGAGAAGATCAAAATACTACAAAACGGACACCAGAGAAGTAGCTCAGTGAAATGCCCCCCAACCCCTGGCCTACCCATACTTGGTATGGGTAAGTGAGAGGGTGAGTGAAAAAAAGGACAACTGGCAGGAGTTGCAGTGCTGGATACCTGATGGATGAGTTGCTGGAGAAAGCGGCGGCAACCCAGACCCGACAGGGCAGGAGGCTTAAGTAGTCCTCTCAGACTCCTCCCACAAACACAGGCTCCTCCTCCGGCCAGCCTTACACTTGTCACCATCAGGAAACCTGTTCTTAAAAATGATATGTAGCGTGTTATTGAGGTTTATGAATTACAAAATTGGCTAAACGGAATAAAAATCCTTTGCTACCTGTTAATTTTTTCAATTATATATTCACTTCTTTGAGTTCCTCTTTAAATCTACTAAATGATTTTATATGGTGAAGAGTTTATTTCTGTGTTATGTTCCTTATTTTTAACAGTTAGTTGTTATTTTTCAAGTGATATTTTTCTGTTTGTTATTTCTGTGTACAGTAAACTACTCACTTAATTAAAAATCTTTTACTTTTTGACGTTGCACACCATCTGCTTCCTATCGCTGCTGTTGGCTAAAACATGATTTATATAGTGTTTTGCAAATGTAAAGTTGGCACGGCTGCCGAACATGCGAATTCTAAATAATATACCCGTAAAAAAAATCTGCTTTCATTATTTTGAAAAAAGATGAGATGTGTTAGGGTACAGATGGAAACAGTATCAACTGATTCTGTAGTTAAACATAGAAAATAATTGTTCATGCATGCAAAGGGAAATCTGTGTTGTTCTCCTAACTGCATCGGGCAAGAATATAATGTCCACTCAGCAGAGTTGTCCAAATTCATTTCTGTTCACTATTAAAACAAAGTAAAGATTATACATACAAATGTTGCCTAAAACTTGGAGAAATGTCCGTGTTATGCAAAAGAAAAGCCATAATATATTTAATTTTCAATTATTACTGTATAAAGTTTATCTGAAAACAATTTCTCCTGTGGCTTTCACATTTATAAATGTCTGCTATTACAAATGTTTGCATTTTTCATATAGGGTTTAAGCTGGCTATATAGTGCCTTGAAAAAGTATTTATACCCCTTGAAATTTTCCATTTTTTTTCATGTTACAACCAAAAACATACATGTATTTTATTGGGATTGTATGTGATAGACCAACACAAAGTGGCACATGATTGTGAAGTGGAAGGAAAATGATAAATGGTTTTCAACATTTTTTACAAATAAATATGTGAAAAGTGTGGGGTGCATTTGTATTTAACTCCCCTAGGTCAATACTTGTAGAACCACCTTTTGCTGCAATTACAGTTGCAAGTCTTTTTGGGGATGTCTCTACCAGCTTTGCACATACAGAGAGTGACATTTTTGCCCATTCTTCTTTGCAAAATAGCTCAAGCTCTGTCAGATTGGATGGAGAGCATCTGTGAACAGCAATGTTAATGCCATAGATTCTCAATTGGATTTAGGTCTGGACTTTGACTGGGCTATTCTAACACATTAATATTCTTTGATCTAAACCATTCCATTGTAGCGCTAGCTGTATGTTTAGGGTCGTTGTCCTGCCGGATGGTAAACCTCCACCCCAGTCTCAAGTCTTTTGCAGACTCTATCAGGTTTTCTTATAAGATTACCCTGTCTGTAGCTCAATTCATCATTCCATCAACTCTAACCATCTTCCCTGTCCCAGCTGAAGAAAAGCATCCCCAAAACATGATGCTGCCACCACCATGTTTCACGTTAGGAATGGTGTGTTTAGGGTGATGTGCAGTGTTAGTTTTCTGCCACACTCATGCCGTGTACACTAGATTTTAGTTAGGGGTATCAGAGTAAAGGGGGCCGAATACAAATGCACGCCACACTTTTCATATATTTATTTGTAAAAAAATTGAAAACCATTTATTATTTTCCTTCTACTTTACAATTGTGTGCCATTTTGTGTTGGTCTATCACATAAAATCCCAATAAAGTACATTTAAATTTTTGGTTGTAACATGACAAAATGTGGAAAATTTCAAGGGGTATTGATACTTTTTTAATGCACTGTACATGTATCAAAATTTAGCCAGTTCTGCATGGGCAGGAAGGTTATTACTATTATACAGGATTTATATAGCACCAACAGTTTGCGCAGAGCTTAACAAAATAAAGGCAGACATCACAGTTACATTACAATTTGGTACAAGAGAAATCAGAGGGCCCTGCTCAATAAAGCTTGAAATCTAAAAAGGGAGGGTCAATTGATACAAAAGGTAATAGCTGTGGGGAATGAGCTGATGGAGAAATTAAAATAGTGTTAGTTAGAAACAGGATAGGCTTCTTTAAAGAGAAGAGTTTTTAGGGATCGTCTAAAGATGGATAGGTTAGGTTAGGTTAGATTAGGGACAGTCAGACAGATTGGGGTAGGGCATTCCAATGGATGGGAAAAGCTCTGAAGAAATCCTGGAAGCAAGCGTGGGAGAAGGTGACAAGGGAGCAGGAGGTCTTGAGAGGACAGAAGAGAGCGGCTTGGTTGATATTTTGGAACTAGGTTAGTGATGTAGCTGGGGGGCCGAGTTGTGGATGGCTTTGTAAATTATTGTTAGTACTTTGAATTTTATTCATTGGGCAAGTGGAAGCCAGTGGAGGAATTGGCAGAGAGGGGTGGAGGCCACTGAGTGGTTGGTAAGGTGGGTGAGTTTTGCAGCGGCATTCATGATGGACTGAAGAGGGGACAGTCTATATAAAGGTAATTCAATGAGGAGGGAGTTGCAGTAGTCGAGGCAAGAGATAACCAGGGAGTGAATTAAAAGCTTGGTGGTGTCATTAGTTAAAAAAATGGGCGTATTCTGGAAATGTTGGCTTGATTTGGACAGGGATTGGATGTGGGCCTGAAAGGACAGTTCAGAGTCTAAGGTTAACCCTAGCACCCTAGCATGTAGGGACAGACTGATAGATGTGCCATTGATCTTGATAGAGAAGTTAGGGGAAGGGGCACATGGGGAGGAAATATTAAGAGCTCCGTTTTAGGTTTGACATCCAATCTGTTATATCTGTTAGTAAATCAGTGATGCATGAGGAGATTGATGGGGTGAGCTGAGGGGTAGACATGTGCACACTGAAATATTTTGTTTCGGAATTTAGTTTTCGACCGAAAAATGTATTTATTTAGTTACTCCCGAAAATTCTTTTTTATTTATTCGTTGGAAATTGCATTCGTCCGAAAATCCAAACAAATTAAGGTTGAATCTGTCATTGAAGGCTTTGGTGTCTGTCGAATGTTCAAAGAAGATTTTCCAGTCGAATGCTCCGCCTACAAGCTATAGTAGAATTCTAATGTTGTATGACAAGTAATAATTATATTTATTAATTATTATTACTAGTCAACCAACATTAGAATTTTTCTATAGCCTATGGGCCGAGCATTTGACTGGAAATGTATGATTGCAGCGTCGTACAGTTTAGCTGCTCCGTCAAATCTTCTTAGAACTATTAACAGACACCATAAGGCCCCGTACACACGACCAGTTTCCTCGGCAGAATTCAGCTTCCGACCGAGTTTCTGGCTGAATTCTGCCGAGAAACCCGGCCGTGTGTACACTTTCGGCCGAGGAAGCCGACGAGGAGCTCGGCGAGGAAATAGAGAACATGTTCTCTATTTCCTCGTTGTTCTATGGGAGCTCTCGCCCCGCCGAGCTCCTCGGCGGCTTCAGTGCTGAACTGGCCGAGGAACTCGATGTGTTTGGCACGTCGAGTTCCTCGGCCGTGTGTACGAGGCCTAAGCCTTCAATGACAGATTCAGCATTTGTATGTTTTTCGATGCTTTGACGAATCTTCGTCGTTCATGTTGAATTGTCAAGTTAGTTCTAACTATTTTACTGCTCCTCCTCTTTGGTTACAATCAGTCAATAACATTCATCATCATCATTATTTTTATTTTACTTCTCCCACCTAATTCCAGCAGCAATCTTTTCTCTCTATAATGTCGAATCTTTTCTCTCTATAATGTCGAATCTTTTCTCTCTATATTGTCAAATCTTTTCTCTCTATGTAGAATAATCTTTGACTAATAGAGTTAAGGTTAGGCACATTCGACCAACGAAAATGAAAATAAAGCATTCGTTTTCGTTTTTAAAAACAATAACGAAAATACCTGAAATTCGGCCAAAAATGCATTCGGACTAAAATGAATGCACATGTCTACTGAGGGGCAGAGAGATAAATTTAGGGGTCATCAACATATAAATGGTAGTGAAGGCCATTGGAGGCTATCAGCTGACCCAGGGAGGACATGTAGCTCGAGAATAGCAGAGGTCCAAGGACAGAACCTTGGGGGACGAAATGGTAAGAGGAGATGGATGGTTGGAAATCTCTCCACTGTCAAAATACAATAGCTCAGCGGGGAGGATTGTTCCATCCACCATGTATGAATGAAGGAATCAGGTGCATTTTTTTTGTTCAACCTAGAGGTTGAACGGAAAAACTGATCCATCTATAGGCTGCCTTACGGTATATGATCTCCCTTTAGTTGTTTTCTTTATCTCAGACAATAAAGTTAAAACATTTTTGGAGGGAAATGAGATAGATAGATACAGTAGATAGATAGATAGATAGATAGATAGATAGATAGATAGATAGATAGATAGATAGATAGATAGATAGATAGATAGATATGCTATTGGCAATGACGAAGGACAGGTTTGGTTGAAGGAATTCTTCTTATTACAAGCCATTTAACCAGTTGAGTACTAGCCTTGAGAAATAGGACAGAGTAGCTCCAGCCACTTCCTGTTTGCACAGAGCGGCTGTGTGGAACACCAAAGCTTTTTGTGTCAGCAAAATTGAGATGGATGTCAAAGAGATGTCAAATGTCAAAGAGATCAATGTATATAAATCCATCTTGCAGGGAATTCACAAAAATGCCTACTATCAAGCCGCAACCTAACCAGGCCTCAAAGTAGATCCGTTCCTCTACATCACTTCACCCTTAAACACTTCCCACTCGAAAGACACTTTCATGGGCATTTAACAAGCATTCTTGATGAATTTTCAACATTTCAAAACTACAACAAAAACATGTCATGCTATAGGCACAATAATGAGCATTTCTTCATTCTTCATAGTCAACACATGCATGAATGAGGCCTTACTATTTAAAAATACTACTGTTATGACTGTCTATCACAATTCCAGAATAGTACAAACACCTCAGAGTTTACCCCTTTTATTAGTGGCCAGTGGCATTTTACTCCCTCCTGTCACTGGCAGTCAGTGCCAGTTTAAGCCTCCCCACACACCTTTATAAAATTATTATAATATCATTAGTGGTCAGTGACACTTTAATCCCCCCACCATCTCCACAACCTTGAATAACAAGCCTTCCTCTGTTGCTACTTCCTTTCTCCTTCTCTCCTTCCATTTATCTTTTGATCAGGTTGTAATATTCCTTCTGCCTTCAATTGTGAGAGGAAGGGGAGAGCTCTTAAATGTAAACACATGATGATTTTACTTTAGTGATCACTGTGATTGGCTATGCACAGAGCCTCCTGGCTCTGTGAATTTTGCCTGCTATCTGTGCTGCCTCATGACAGCTTGATCACAGGCATTGAAAGGGTGCATGGGCCACCCCTGTGTGATTTCTGCAGTGCGGTTTATAAATGGCGCTCCACAAAATAGAATTGACTTATCTTTATTTTTTTTATACAATACAGTAGGTGTAAGCAGGGCCGGATTCCCGACAAGGCCACCAAGGCCAGGCCTCGGGGCAGCAGTGGGTGCAGGGGCGGCGCGGGTTGTAACACACAGCGGGAGACTACTGTGTCACGGAGCTCACTGTGAAAAGTTTAGGCATGCTGTGATAAAAGTCCCGCATTCCTCCTAGACCAGCTTGTGTGATAGAGGTAGTATTCTGTCTATCACACAAGCTGGTCTAGCAGGAGGGCGGGACTTTTATCACAGCGCGCCCAAACTTTTCACAGTAAACTCCATGACACAGCAGGAGCGGGAGATACCTGATGTGCATAATGCACACACTGACTGGTGAGACTACATTATTTGGCACAGTAAGGCTGCAATGATGGTGAGGGGGGCTGCAACGATGGTAAGGGGGGCTATAGTTATGGTGAGGGAGGCTGTAATGATGGTGAGGGGGGCTGTAATGATGGTGAGGGGGGCTGTAATGAGGGCACAGTAAGGCAGCAATGATGGTGGGGGAGGCTGCGATGAGGGCACAGTAAGGCGGCAGTGATGGTGAGGCTGCAATGAGGGCACGGTAAGACTGCAATTATGGTGAGGCAGCAATGATGGGCACGGTGAGGCAGCAATGATGGGCACGGGTTGGGGGACTTACAGTCTTGGGGCGGCGAAAGGAGTAAATCCGGGCCTGGTTGTAAGGGTGTTAGAGGAGCATTAAATCCTGTTTTTTTAAATAATGGGTAGTGTCAAGCAGTGCAAAATTATACAGTACCACAATTTCCTTATATCTGTACCCAGACATGCAATTATCCTCTCTGCTCACCTCCAACCCCAGGTCTTTGGAGCCACCTCCCTGAACTTCAAGGTAGGAAAGAACCTAGGTAGCAACTCCCTCTGTTCTCCATAGGCACAGTACAGCAGGGATGGTGCAGGCTGCAGCTGCTGACAGTCAGAAGCTGGAGGGATAAGCAGAGGCATGACTCGCTGCTGGGGCTGTGAATTTCTGTGGTCCTAAGGAAACGTGTCCACACGTGAGCCAACCCAGGAGCCCACCCACAAAGGTGGATTCATGGGTCCATGTAATGGGATAAAGCCACTCAAAGTCTGGATCAGGTGAAGGAGGGCTTTCTACAGACAACTGGAAATCAGACCAGCAAGAAATTAAAAAGAAGATCCAAAAGCATGAGGCTGAGGTCTACATATTATATGGTTTGTTTTCATTCGGATTTTTTATCACTTGAAGCATACCTATGGCATTATTTGTACATTCTGAAGCCCAGCTCCCAGGCAGTGTTCAAAATGTTGGAGTTTTCATGTTCTCCCTGTCTTCAGGAGTGAATGACACCCAGCTTCTGGAGATATGGCTGCAGACTTACTTTGTATTCAAGGCATTATGTGAGCAGCACCACAGTACCCTACATTTATAATGTATTGAAGAAAACAGTGTCATCATCAAGTCAGCGACCACCTCAGGCCAGAGAAGAGGCAGAGGAAAAAAGCCCTGTACACATTGGCCAGAATCTCGTCAGGAAAAAAATAATTGTTTTTCCTGTCGAGATTCTTGGCAAGAATGTCTTGCCGGCCGAGTGTACACACACTCCATTCAAAAGAACCGCCATTCTTTTGAATGGCAAGAACGTGGTGACGTCATATTCGATGCCATCGCCGCCTTCTTGCTGCACCGTACCTATGCCTAGGAAGCTACCGCGCATGCGTCAAAGTCATTTTGAGCATGCGCAGGTTTCCACGGCGACAGGTAAGTATACACACTCTTGGGTTTCTCCGCAGGAAAACACTGCCGAGAATCTCACGACGAGAAAATAGAGAACATGTTCTCTATTTTTCTCGTCTAGATTCTGGGCAGTTGTCTTCATGAGAAACCTGAAAGCCTCATACACACGCTCGGTTTACTCGGCAAGAAAGCTCTGCCAGCAATTTTCTTGCTGGTTCTTGCCGAGAAAACCGAGCATGTGTACGAGGCTTAGGACTGAGCATGTTATGTAACTGGCCTAAAGACATCTGAAAATACTGTATGTAAGTATATAAAAGTATATAAAAAAAAGAGTAGGAGGGGGGGCTCCAGAGAATGGTGGTGGTGAATGGAGAAGTGGGGTGCTAAGAATGGATTTGGGCTATAAATGCTTTTGAAATCTGTTGAATCTGAGCAAAATAGTGCCAAAAAGATTATCTTAAAGAAAACTAGAGTTTGATAAAATTCTCTTAAGTGAAAAAAAGTAGGCTATCGCAAAACATTATTTTGGAAACCACTATATTTATTATATTAAAACATATATTTATTTAGTTTTGAACTGATGGAGCACCATCTTTGCATCTGTTAGATGTTACCCGGCCATGTAATGAAAAAGGTAGACACTAACTAGCAGTCATAATGTAATGTCACTTTGCAACAACTGTCATTCATTTGGTAGAGATTTCATTTGGTAACCATGCTGTAAATTCCATGTATTGTTCACTTCCATTTATTGGAGTGTGCGTCTATAAGTCTTTGTTCTTCTTTTATGACAGCAATTCTTCCATGACTGAAGAAAGCGGAGCAGCTTTATCCATGAAGCTTAGCCTTTGGTTTGTGATCATATAACCATTTAGCATGATGGGCTGCTGTTAAGATCAATGGCTTGGTAACTTGTGGTGTGTTTTTCCAGTGGTTTAACTAGCGGTTAAATGCAGTAGAAAGATTACAGGGACTTTATGTGATGATGTACTTGGTTCATTGAGCTTAAAGACAAAGTATACAAAATGGGCACATGATTCACAGCTAACTGCAGACAGAATACAAACCACCAATATATATATAGATGCAATTAATTTGAAACAAAAATATAATTATAAAACTCCTGCAGACTGATTAATAATATTATTATAAGGATTTATATAGCAAAACAGTTTGTACAGCACTTTACCATTAAAGGGGGGACAGTACAATTACAATACATTTCAATACAGAAGGAATAGGAGGGCCCTACTCATGGAGTTTATAGGCTAAAAGGAGGGGGAGATGGTAAAAAATGTAATAGCTGCAGTGGATGATCTGATGGAGGTCACCCAAGTACAGTTTTTAGGTGGAATTGATGGCTGGATTTATAGACAGAGTACTTTAAATAAGTATACATCTCTTTTCTTCACATCTTGCTAATCCCTGGGTACCGTGATAGTCCTTAACACTATTGGCGTCATAGGGCAACACTTTGGAGAAGCCCTTAACAACTCCTCCCCCTTCCCTACATCTTGCTAATGTCATAACTTTTTTACTATTTAATTTGCATAATATACATTTCATTTGAGGGTGCAAAATATTTGTGTTACATAAAAGTCAATTTAAGGTTCTTAGTTTCAGGTTTTACAGTCTTAGTTTAGTTCTTACAGTCCGCTGTTGCTTTGGCTGTGTTGAACTCTAAAGCCTAGTGCACATGGGCCGAATTTCAAGCAGCATCTTCCGGGTTCTATTGACATTCGGCCCATGTGTACTGCATTCAGTCCGACAGAAGTTGGCCTTTCAGCTTCTGTTGAAGGGGCACAGGGGTCAAGTCCTGGGGAAAAAAGTGTGGGAACTCCCACCCAAGATCAACTCCCCCACCAGAAAAAAAAAAAAAAGATACGCTCATATGCATAATTACTAAACCACATGTTTTTGTTTTTCGATCCACTGTACCTTAGTAATCTTTTATGTTACTGGCCGCTTTCTGTATATGGATTCATCGTGTAGTGTACGGGTATTCCGTCACTTCTTTGATGCCGCAATGTCCCCTGGGAGCTTTTGTCATTGTTCCCAGGAGACATTGCGGAGGTCTGCCGCGAGTTATCGCAGGATTTAGAAAGAACCTTAAGCAAGTTCTTTCTAAATCCCACGATTACTCGCGGCAGACCTCCGCAATGTCTCCTGGGAACAATGACAAAATCTCCCAGGAGACACTGCGCCATCGAGGAAGTGACGGAATACCAGCACACTACCTGATAAATCCATATACAGGAAGCGGCCAATAACATAAAGGATTACTAAGGTTCGTCTGCCCTTAACAATGACTCGAGCTGGGCATCGCCGCTTAGTGAAGGATCGGCTCAGGCGGCTCGGCTGCTCTCGGCTGCTCTAGTCCTGCAAAGGGAAATGCGTTCCTGCTGTGAAAAAAGTGCAGGAACTCCGTTCCCACGCGTTCCCGCAGGACTTGAGCCCTGAAGGGGCATGACCAAAAAGGTTCTGCCAATTGTCTCCCGATCCAATGGCTGAGAGCGATGATTGGAGTGGTCTGGGGGGAACATGTTTATGTATAAAAAAATAAAAAAATAAAAACATTTTAATAGGGAATACCATATTTGGATCAGAGTTCTCTGAACAACATTTTTTTTTTGTTTTCGCTTTCTCTAATTTGGACTTGTTCCAATATAAAAAAAAGAAGAACTATAAATATGTAAGGAAATATAAAATGCAGGTAATGGGAAGGCTCAGAATGTTTTATCTGCCATCTTTTACTGTCGATTGATATATGTATTACATCTAGAAAATGCTATTTGTATCATGCAACATCAAGACAAATAACATGGGGCTTTATTTAACAAATAAAAAAAAAAAAAAAAACATGCATTTGAAAGTCTTTAGTCCTTCTTTATGATTGCATCGTTGTAACAAGTTAATGCTGCACTAAATTGTGGTATCAAAAATAAAATGATTGTAAAATACTAATGTACAAAGTACAATAGCAGTGGCTTGGAAATGGAGCATGGTTTCTTGTGATGATTTAAAGCTCATGGCCATCATTGACTATCAAACCGTTCAGCAATATCATATATTTTTTGATGCTAATGTGCATAAAAACATGTGTGCTCACATCCTGTGAGCATGCACATCATTTACGAAATGGCCTGATGAACATCAAAGGTTCCTGAGTTGATTTGCTACAGTTGTCTGTATCCAATAAACAGCTCAAATGTTGTCAACACTCAGCACTTTCCAGATGGAAGCTGCTAGTAATTATTTTTATCTCAGCAGTTGTTCATTAACACTGCTAACTGCACAGGATTGACAAACAAATAATTAATATTTAAAACTGTATTTGGCATACCCTTGTGAAAACTTGAAACAGAAAACAAGTAAAATATGTTAAAGCGAAAGTAAAGTCCGCTATCATTTTCTTACCTTTTTTGTGCCCCCCAGGTGGGTTATGCCATAATGTGCTAGTATGCACAGCATATTAATACATTTGGCAGACTTACTTGTCATATGGTGTCCTCCACTAAACAAGTAAAAAAGGCGCAAAGCACAGGAACCTCAAGTAATAGTACCCAATAGTCCAAGGGCAAAGGTAAGAAGGTGTGTATATACACATATATATGCACACATAGAACTATATGGCAGGGTATCAGTCAGGGCAGCCACCAAAACAACCAAAAGCCAGTTCCAGCATACTAGGAAAAAAACAAGAAAAGGGGCGCCTCTGAGTATATATCATAAGAATAATTTAATAAACAACAACAACTCACATGGAGAACAGTAAGTTGCATTCAAATCCCGTTGCTGGGCTGAAGAGATGAAAGTGGGACTGCAAGTCACAGCAAGTCCTGTAAAGCTGGCACCACATCAGATCCGTGCAGGATGGAGTGGGATGGCTGAGCACAGCGTGGTTTTCTTCAGTGATCCAGGCTTGGGCATATCTTAGGCCCCGTACACGTCCGAGGAACTCGACGGGCAAAACACATCGTTTTGCTCGTCGAGTTCCTTGTGAAGCCGCCGAGGATCTCGGCGAGCCGAAATTTCCCATTGAACAACGAGGAAATAGAGAACATGTTCTCTATTTCCTCGCCGAGATCCTCGTCGGCTTCCTCGGCCGAAAGTGTAGACACGGCCGGGTTTCTCGGCAGAATACAGCTCCGACCGAGTTTCTGGCTGAATTCTGCCGAGAAACTCGGTCGTGTGTACGGGGCCTGAGTCTATCAGGAAAAGTCCATCTGATAAGAATATGGGTTCCAGGTAAAAGGTGTAGTGGAGAAGGACAAGCGTCAGTGGTTATGGCAAGCTGCCCTGTGGCTTCGGTGTACACACTGTCTCTTTTTGTCTTTTTTTTTTTAGCAAAAACTCTAGGGAATAAAATGGCGGTCATTGCAACTCTTTATGTCACACGTTATTTGCGCAGGAATTTTTTCAAACTTTTTTTTTTTGACATTTTTCATTAAATTAAAAAAACAAAACACTAAAATTAGCCTGTATTATGTGTATAATGTGAAAGATGATGTTATGCTAAGTAAATAGATACCTAACTTGTCACACTTTAAAATTGTGCACACTCCTGGAATATCGCCAAACTTCGGTACATTAAAACCTACATAGGCGACGTTTTAATTTGTTTTACAGGTTACCTGTTTAGAGTTACAGAGGAGGTCTTAGGCTAGAATTATTGTTCTTGCTCTAACATTCGTGGCGATAGCTCACATGTGTGGTCTGTTTATTTTACTTTTATTTATTTTTATTTTTACACTTTCCCTTTAAATTTTTTTTTTTTTTATTCCTATTATAAGGAATGTAAACATCCCTTGTAATAGCAATAGGGCATGACAGGTTCTCTTTAAAGCGAGATCTATAAGTCCCCAAATCTCACCTATGGGCTGGAAAGCCTGAAAAACCAAAAATGCTCTCAGCTTCCCAGTTGAAGAAACGGCAGTTTACATCTGCCAAGGTCTAATGTGACGTCATAACGTTGCGCCCGACCTCCGAAGGTTCGAGATTACTGGGGACCATCTGGTTCCGCGGTATTCTCTATGGTAAACAGCCGCTGCCGGACAATTTATTCTGCAGTTGCAGGCATCATTCAGATTTAACCACTTAAAGTCCAGTTCGTCATATGACGTCCTTGGGCGGGAAGTGGTTAAAGAAGCCCCAAACAGCAGTACAAACCGAACAGGGGGTTCTAATATTTTACCAAAATAAAAATAAATGTCTGAATGTACATTTAAAGGACTCTTTTAGACTTGAGGTTGGAGGTCAGCATAAATACGTGGTTGAGCCGCGTTGTTGCTATTCACCAACCTCACCTCTTAAGCTGCAATAGGTAGTGGACCAGAGTTATTACATGCCGTGGCTGAGAGATTGAGACGCATATCTAAATCTACCCTTAAGGTATAGTTATACTTGAAGATACCGTGTTTAATTTTTCAGAAGTTTGATATTAATTATATCAACATTATGTTTATATAGTGCAAAGTATGGCTTTGGGCCATAATATATACATTTTTTAAGATTTCGCCAATAGTGAAAATATTCCACAAGACAAATGCACTTATTTTTTCGTGCAATATAAAAGGTTTTAAGAGGCGTGGAAATTGTTCTTGGAAGAAACCTTTTAGAAAAATACTGCGAATGCATGATTAGGTTTTCTATAAATACTGGTCTTAAATATATGTGTATGGTCATGTTTTGTGTTATATTTTTACCTAAATATTTAGATTTCCGTGAACATCTGTTTCTCGAGAAATGTATTATGCTCTTATCGGGTTGTCATTATCTAATAAACCACAGAATAAGTAAAAATTACAGCTTCACTAAACTAATACATTATTGTGCCTAATTATAGTTCCACGGTTCCAAATACTTAAGAGCTATGATCAATCTTTTAAACTTTTAGTTTTCTTTTTAACCACTTCCATACCAGGCACTTACGCACCTTACGCCCAAGCCAGTTTTCAGCTTTCAGTGCTGTCGCACTTTGAATGACAATTGGTCGGTCATGCTACACTGTACCCAAACAATTTTTTTATCATTTTGTTCCCACAAATAAAGCTTTCTTTTGGTGGCATTTTATCACCTCTGTGATTTTTATTTTTTGCGCAACAACTAAAAAAAGACAGAAATTTTTGAAAAAAATAAAGTTTTTATTTTTTTCTGTTAATTTTTTTGTAAATAAGTAAGTTTTCTTCTTCAATTACGGGCACTGATATGGCGGCACTAATGGGCACCGATGAGGTGGCACTGATGGGCACCGATGAGGCGGCACTGATGGGCACTGATAGGCGGCACTGATGGGCACTGATAGGCGGCGCTGGTATGCGGCACTGATGGGCACTCATAGGCGGCACTGATGGGCACTCATAGGCAGCACTGATGGGCACTCATGGGCGGCACTGATGGGTACTTATGGGTGGCACAGATGGGCACTGATAGGTGGGCACTGGGCATGGATGGGTACTGAGAGGTGGCACTGATGGCATTGCTGGGCATCACTTGTTTATTTACTAATTTGTGCCAGTCAGTGCTCATGTTTCCAGTCAGTGCCCATATTGTGCTCATTTTTTTTATTGTTTTTTTTTAATGTTGCCCCCTTCCCTGGTGGTCCTGGCGGCTTTCCTGGTGGTCCAGTGTGGGCATCCGAGGGGGGGCTGCGCTGATAAACAATCAGCGCGAACCCCCCCATCTGAGTCTACTTCTTGTAAAGTAAAGCAACTTATTATGATTGTAATAATATAATGTATAAAGGACAAATTATTTTCACAAATCACGATTGATGCAACTGTTCTGAGCATGTTAAATGGTATATGAATAATGCAGGAGTTAAATTAGTTTTGTATGTGACTTAACCTATAGATTTATCCCTGGCCGTTTTTAAAATTGAAATTGTTAAAGGTAGCAGTTGCAATACGTATGCCGCATACACACGATCGGTCAAACCGATGAGAACGGTCTGATGGACTGTTTTCATCGGACCAAACCGATCGTGTGTGGGCCCCATCGGTTATTTATCCATAGGTTAAAAAAAGCCAACTTGTTTTAAATTTAACCGATGGATACATAACCGATAGAAAAAAAAAAAACGATCGTCTGTGGGCACGACCATCGGTTAAAAATCCATGCATGCTCAGAATCAAGTCGACGCATGCTTGGAAGCATTGAACTTTGTTTTTTTCAGCACTTCGTTGTGTTTTACGTCACCGCGTTCTGACACAATCGTTTTTTTAACCGATGGTGTGTAGGCGCGATGGACCATCAGTCAGCTTCATCGGTTTACCGATGAAAACAGTCAATCAGACCGTTCTCATCGGATCGACCGATTGTGTGTACGCGGCATTAGAGTTTTTGTTATCAGGGACCCTAAAAAACGTTGTACCCTTCCAACCTTTGTTTATAATAATGCTAGGTTTGTAGCTTAACCACATCATGCCAAGGATCTTAGATGTTGATAGACCCTGCCACTCCTTCCTTTATTATCCCTCCACATCCTAATTGCCTAAATAGCTGCCAGGAAACAAATAAACATGTAGTTCTTATTGTGATGTAAACTCTCACATAACTGAAACTCAACAAAAGCAGTGACTTTATTGCATCTATTATTGTCAAGTTAGTACATTTGATGATATATTCAGGAGTCGCTCTAGCTAGATAAAAACTGTAACAATAATAGAAAAAATATATACATAATTCTATATCACAGTTTGGTAGTTCTTGCATAATTTTATTTTGTCAAGAAACAAAAATCGAACCCCTTTAAAAAAAACAAAAACAAAAAAAAACCTTATTCATTAATTCAGCAAAGGTCTTGATATTTAAGTGTCGAAGAATTCTTTAAAGTTTATGTAACTGCTCAACCACAACCTCAGGAAGATTTACCTTCATGACCAGGCAATTTTTTTTGATGCGCCACTGCGTTAGTTTAACTGACAAATGTGCGGTACTGCAACACTGTAAATAAATTACATTTATGTCATTTTTTTCCCACAAATAGAGCTTTCTTTTGGTGGTATTTCATCACCACTGCATTTTTTATTTTTTGAGCAATAAACAAAAAAACATAAATACAAATAAAATACAGGCACCCAAACACAAAGTAAATGCATACATAGCAAAACAAGCTTCTGCTCAACTTTACTTTACCTATGTCCTGAGCAAGTCCCTTCTTCCAAGTAATTTTTTTTGGGGGAATGGCAGTAGTCCAGAAACAGGCTCCTTTTACACAGAGCAGAGCTTGCTCTGCTCAGCAAGGGGCCAATGAGCAAATCTGGCAGGCGGACCGGATAGGAAAGCCCATGTGACAGTGGCACACACACACAGGGGCAGATCCACGTACAGTGGCGCATTTATCCGCCGGGCGTAGCGTATCTAAGATACACAACGCCGCCGTAACTTACTTTTTTTTTTCAATTCCACAAAGAATCCGCGCCGTAAGTTACGGCGGCGTAGTGTATCTTTGGCGGCATAATGGCGCGGCATTCAAATCTCTGTGATGGGGGCGTGTTTTATGTAAATACGTTGTGACCTGATGTAAACAACGTTTTTTTTTAACTGCGCATGCGCCATCCGTGGGGGTATCCCAGTGCGCATGCTTGAAATGAAACCAGAACAAGCCAACGTTTAAGACGGTGACGTCATTCTACGCAAATCACTATTCGCGAACGACTTACGCAAACAACGTAAAAAATTTAAAATGCGAGGCGGGAACGATGGCCATACTTAACATTGAGTACGCCTCATAACAGTAGCTTTAACTTTACGTGGATCGCCGTAACTAGCTAATTTGCATACTCAACGCGGAATTCGACGGAAACGCCACCTAGCGGCCGCCGAAAAATTGCATCTAAGATCCGACGGCGTACTAAGACGTACGCCTGTCGGATCGATCCCAGATGCCGTCGTATCTTGTTTTGTAGATACAAAACAAAGATACGACGGGGGAAATTTAAAATTACCCCGGCGCATCAATAGATACGCCGGCGTAATTCTTTTGTGGATCTGCCCCACTGACTACAGCTTGGTTAGTAGACCTGCCAGGGGAATACCAAATATGGTCTCCCCTGGTCCATGGTCCGCCCCATATTTCTTATAAAGATTTCCAGTGAACCTAGCCCCAGTGCATATTTGGTTAACAACAGGTAAATGCTCATAATAGCATTTTTGTTCCAGCTTCTAGTAGCATTTTAGCAGCTTTTAAAAGCTTTTAGGGTGATTTAGTAGCATTTTATTAGCGTTTTTGGAGTACATATAGAAAAGAAATAGCAAAAAAAAAAGCTGTTTCGAGCATTTTAGTAGCATTTAAAAGCAGTTAGGAGCATTTGGGAGTAGTTAGGAGCATTCAGCGTTTTTTTAGCTGAAATAACGCTCCTAAAAACTCTCCAATTTTTTTTTTATGATCCTAGACCACGGGTGTCAAACACAAGGCCTGTGGGCCGAATCTGGCCCTCCAGGCCATTTCATGTGGCCCTCCCATCTTTTCTGCAGCTGACGGAGAACTTCAGCCCTCCTCTGGTCCTCCTCCTTCTGTTTTCAAGCAATGCATCCAGCTTCTTCCCAGCAGCAGCATAAGGAAAGGGGGTGCACTGTGATGTAAGGGAGAGTGGGGGACTCAACTTATGATGGTGGGGGGGCTCTTGACATTTAATGTAAGGGGAGGGGATGCGCTGGACATCTAATCTTACAGATACAACCGGCCCTTTTGAGGGCAATCGTAATGCTGATGTGGCCCACCATAATATTGAGTTTGACACCCCTGTCCTAGATGCTGAAGGTCAAAAAATGCTAATAGCGTAATGTAATGTGCATGGACACATAGAATACCACTATTTAGCTTTGAGGATCAGAAAATAAAATGCAAATAACAGCTTCTAGACTTATGCCGCGTACACATGACTGTTTTTCATGACGAGAAAAATGCAATTTTTTTAATTGGTCATTAAAAAGGATCGTGTGTAGGCTCCAGAGCATTTTTCTCGACTATTAAAAATTTAGAACATGCTCTATTTTTTCTCGTCGTTTTTCACATCGTCATTTTTCTTGTCGTGAAAAACGATCGTGTGTAGACTTTAACAACGGGGGAAAAAACACGCATGCTCAGAAGCAAGTTATGAGAAGGGAAATTTGCATGATCAGCCCAAAGGGTGGCACCATTTGAATGGAACTTCCCCTTTATAGTGCCGTCGTACGTGTTGTACGTCACCGCCCTTTGGTCGAGCATTTTTTATCACGATCGCGTGTATGCAAGGCAGGGTTAACAAGAATCACGTCGAGAAAAACATAGTTTTTTTCCATGACATGAAAAACGGTCGTGTGTACGCGGCATTAGTCTTAGGACTATAGAACCCTTACCTCCCGTATTATGAAGAGGAAGAAAACATAAGGGCCCAGATTCTCAGAGGACTTACGACGGCGTAGCGCCATGTACGCCGTCGTAAGTCTGAATCCGAGCCGTCGTATCTATGCGCCTGATTCTTAGAATCAGTTACGCATAGATTTCTATTACATCCGACTGGCGTAAGTCTCTTACGCCGTCGGAGCCTAAGGCCCAGTACACACGTCCGAGGAACTCGACAGGCAAAACACATAGTTTTGCTCGTCGAGTTCCTTGTGAAGCCGCCGAGGATCTCGGGGAGCCGAAATTTCCCATGTTCTCTAATTCCTCGCCGAGATCCTCGTCGGCTTCCTCGGCCGAAAGTGTAGACACGGCCGGGTTTCTCGGCAGAATACAGCTCCGACTGAGTTTCTGGCTGAATTCTGCCGAGAAACTCGGTCGTGTGTACGGGGCCTGACTGTTTTTTTACGCTGGCCGCTAGGGGCGTGTAAGCTGATTTACGTGTAGAAATATGTAAATTAGCTAGATACGCGAATTCCTGAATGTACGAGCGGCCAACGCAGAAAAGATACGCCGTTTACGTTAGGCTTTTCCCGGCGTAATGTTGCCCCTGCTATATGAGGCATAACTGCGGCGTACCAATGTTAAGTATGGCCGTCGTTCCCGTGTCGAAATTTGAAAAAGTTACGTGCGTTTTCGTAAGTCGTCCGTGAATGGGGCTGGACGTCATTTACATTCACGTCGAAACCAATGACGTCCTTGGGGCGTACTTTGGAGCAATGCACACTGGGAAATTCCACGGACGGCGCATGCGCCGTTCGGGAAAAACGTCAATCACGTCGGGTCACAGTACATTTACATAAAACACGCCCCCCTGATCCAAATTTGAATTAGGCCAACTTACGCCGACCGATTTACACTACGCCGCCGCAACTTAGTTGCAAGTGCTTTGAGAATACAGCACTTGCCCGTCTAAGTTGCGGAGGCGTAACGTAAAGCGGATACGTTACGCCCGCACAAAATTACGCCGCTGTACGAGAATCTGGCCCAAGGTGTTCTGTAGCCCTAAAAAACTTCTTGTCCTAGGGTGGCAATGCCGCTCCTCCATAGATACAATACAGTGAGTGAGCATTGTCACCCTAGGACAGCAAGTGTGTTATTTGCAGAATCACCAGGTAAAAAAATAATAATTACACTACTACATCTAAGAATGTGTACACTTTAATATATTGCATTGTCGTTTTTGGTTACATATAAATATTACCATTTGGGCAGTCCTTTAAATTATCTGAAAACTTTGCTTTAAACTAAACATTTTAACGGCATCATTTTATGATTCTAGAAAAATATGTGTACTGAAAAACAAGTTAACCCCAGAATTTGTCAAAAATCAAATGTTACTGTCCTCTGCTGATTCTATTAAGCAAAGTGTTAAATATTATTATGGCTTTGTTGGTACATCCCAAAGGATTTGGAAATGATAACTCCATGAATCTGTGCTAAAGTTTTTACAAGCTGCAATAAACTTGGCATTTTCATTCCTTTTATTTTTTGCTTCTACTAAAGATGTATATAGTACATTTATTTAAACACAGATTATAGTATTTGGCTAGCATTCACATTCTTAATTTATATGTTTATCCGTGCAAATGGCTGTTTTTGCTATAATAGCATGCAATGATTCCCCACACTATTGCCAGACCGCGATTTTCAATAATATGTCAGTTTTCATCCATTTAATGTTTCTTGGCATTATTTAACTGTAGTTGTTGGGTAACAGCTGTTGCGGAGAAGTAAAAGCATTACTGGAACATGTAAACTTTCACTAATGCAGTGCTACCAAGACCAGTACACCAACCAGGCGTACATTTCTCACTGACAGGCAACTGCTCAATTGCGTCACATACTTTGTACTGGTAACGTCCTTCAATTTGCCACTAAAATGTGAATATTATATGAATGTGAATATTATAACTGCTCTGCTTAAATTGCCTCTATCCCTAAGAGGTTAAAAGCTTTTCTGACTTCTTTAGTTATTTATAATAAGGATTTTCAGAGTGTTAACCACTTAAGACCCGGACCAATATGCAGGTTAAGGACCTTGCCCCTTTTTGCGATTCGGCACTGCGTCGATTTAACTGACAATTGCGCGGTCATGCGACGTGGCTCCCAAACAAAATTGGCGTCCTTTTTTTTCCACAAATAGGGCTTTCTTTTGGTGGTATTTGATCACCTCTGGGGTTTTTATTTTTTGCGCTATAAACAAAAATAGAGCGCCAATTTTGAAAAAAATGCAATATTTTTTACTTTTTGCTATAATAAATATCCCCAAAAAACACATATATATATATATATATATATATATATATATATATATATATATATATATATATATATATATATATATACAGAGCTTTTTTCTCAGAAAATAGGTGCAGGAACTCAACCACAATCCCGTTCAGATTTCATAAACAGTAGAAGGGTCTTAAAGGGGCATTAAATACCAGGATTGCATTACATACAGGGTACAGAGTTCAGGGGGTTACACACAGACTGCAGAGCTGTCACTTGCAAACACAGAAACCAGACTTCTGTGTTTACAAGTGATTGTGGTGAGCCGGCACCAAAGGGTCTGAGCCAAAGTTAGTGGAACTGAGTTCCCCCAAGTTCCCCCAGAAAAAAAGCCCTGTATATATATATATATATATATATATATATATATATATATATATATATATATATAAATGATCAGTTTAGGCCGATACGTATTCTTAAACCTATTTTTCGTAAAAAAAATCGCAATAAGCGTTTAACGATTGGTTTACGCAAAATTTATAGCGTTTACAAAATAGGGGATAGTTTTATGGCATTTTTATTAATATTTTTTTTTTACTACTAATGGCGGCGATCAGCGATTTTTTTCGTGGCTGCGACATTATGGCGGACACATCGGACAATTTTGACACATTTTTGGGACCAAAGCAAAAAGTGCTATAAAAATGCATTGATTACTGTGAAAATGACAATTGCAGTTTGGGAGTTAACCACCAGGGGGCGCTGTAGGGGTTAAGTGTGACCTCATATGTGTTTCTAGCTGTAGGGGGGCGGGGCTGGACGTGTGATGTCATTGATCGTCTTTCCCTATATCATGGAACAGACGATCAATGACACTGCCACTGTGAAGAACGGTGAAGGTGTTTTATAAAAATCAACAACAAAAAAAATCAAAAAAGCAAAAAAATTATTTCCTGCAACCAAAAAATAAATCAGTAAAATAAATAGTAGGCTCTTTATGGTAGCCTGTTGGCTGCTAATTGTCGGTGAGGCCTCACTGAACAATGGTGATGGGTGGAAAGTTGTAGAAAGAGTTAATTTCTAATAAAAGCTGGTTTATGTGTAACAAAGCACTCTATTTTTTTTGCGCTTTCGGTAAATCTTGACTAAAACTGAAGATGCATGCAGTAATCTCTAACACCTGGTGCTCCTGTAGCTGCCGCTTTATTATCATGCAGTTCATTATAGATTTGCTTGGGATCAGTCTACACCGCGCTTGTTTATTGATCAGAGAGGAATTCAAAAGCCCTAGTGCTACAAATAACAGTATTGTATGATATAATAGAAGTAACAACAAATGTCCAGCTCTTAAATATAGGCTGTTTATTCCAGCAGAATGAAACAAACATAATATACAGGCACCCAAACCAATGCTGTATCCTGGCCTAGGCCAACAAGGCCCAGGCCTAGGGCAGCGCTTTGCAGGGGGGAAGCACGGAAAGAGTCCCCACCGGCTTGTGCTACACTGTTAGGCCTCGTACACACGACCGAGTTTCTCTGCAAAAAACAACAAGAAACTTGCTGGGAGATATTTTTTTGCCGAGAAAACCGGTCGTGTGTACATTTTCGTTGAGGAAACTGTCGAGAAACTCGACGAGCCAAAAAGAAAGCATGTTCTCTATTTCCTTGACGGGAATGGAGAAAATTGGCTTGTCGAGTTTCTCGACGGCTTCTCAAGGAACTCGACGAGCAAAACGATGTGTTTCGCCCGTCGAGTTTCTCGGTCGTGTGTACGAGGCTTCAGTGTAATTCAAGCTGCTTCTAATTTCGACTGTCCTATTAGCCTGGACCACAAACCTTCCTTACTGTGCTATATGTTTTCTGCTGCACCATTGGCATGGTTATATCTTCTTAATCCTCTCCATAAAATTATCCAAAATTTGTGCTTAAAGTAAAACTATAGGCAGCATTTTTTTTTTTTCATTTTGGATAGAGTAAGGGAGGGTTATAGCCTCTGTCAGTTTATTTTTTTACCATCCCTGACCCATTGCAGAGATTTCCATTAACTTCCTGCCCCATAGCCAAACAGGAAGTGAGAGGAAAGCTATGCAAATTAAGGTAATCCATTGCCCCCCCCCCCCTCCTTCCAGGCCCTAAGAACTAGTGTCACCACTCGAAAATGTCAGGGTGATTCTTAAACAGGAAGGGGTGTGGCCTTGACAGGGGTGGGTCATATTTAAATTAGAGGGTGAACGAGTTTAGTCAGGCCTAGGGCAGCACAAAACCTAAATACACTACTGAGCCAAACACAAAGTAAATGCATAAATAGCCAAACAAGCTTCTGCTCAACTTTACTTAGCCCATGTCCTGAGCAAGTCCCTTCTTCCGAGTAATTTTTCTTTTTGGGAATGGCAGTAGTCGAGAAACAGGCTCCTTTTACACAGCACAGTTTTCTCTGCTCAGCAGGAGACCCATGAGCAAATCCCATGCTGTATCGGAGCCAAACAGGATGGATGGCAGTTTTTTTTACATCAGTCTGTGCCAAGTGGACATGGGTGGACCTGTGAAAGCTCTATGGGTGGCCAAGTGTAAACGGACTCCAGTGTCCGTTTACATCAGGCTACCTCTGATCTGTCACATTTATGTCTGAAAAAAATGGACCTGGACAGACTCGTATGTAAACAAACACAAGTCCATTTACACCTGACTGTCCATAGGGCTGCATGGTGCTTCCGATCAGGTCCACCTGGCGGACCCGATAAGAAAGCCCATGTGAAAGTGGCAAACACACATACACTGACTACAACAGCTTGGTTAGTAGACCTGGCAGGGGAAAACCAAACATGGTCTCCCCTTATTTCTCATAAAGATTTCCAGTGAACCCAGCCCCAATGCACATGTGGTTAACAACCGGTTAAAGGCTTAAAGTGATCACCTTGTAAAACAACCCATTCAGTTTAAAATCAAAATGAAATGCAAAACATTTTTGTATAAAAAACATTATGGGCAAGATTCACATAGGTTAGCGGATCTTTAGATCTGATTTAAGATCCGCCGCTGCAAGTTTTTGAGGCAAGTGGTTAATTCACAAAGCACTTACCTCAAAACTTGCGGCGGCGTATCGTAAATCCCCCGGCGGAATTCAAATTCCGCGGCTAGGGGGAGTGTACTATTCAAATCAGGTGCGTCCCCGCGCCGATCGAACAGCGCATGCGCCATTCGGAAATTTACCCAGCGTGCATTGCTTCAAATGACGTCGCAAGGACGTAATTGGTTTCGACGTTTACGTAAATTACGTCCATCCGTATTCGCGAACGACTTACGCAAAAAACGTAAAAAATTCAAATTTTGTCGCGGGAACGACGGCCATACTTAACATTGGCTGCGCCTCATAGACCCAGGGGTAACTATACGCCGGAAAAAGCCGAACGCAAACGACGTAAAAAAAAAGCGCCGGGCGGTCGTTCGTTTCAGAATCGCCGTAAATGCTTATTAGCATATTCGACGCGTAAAAGACACGGAATCGCCACCTAGCGGCCGGCCTGGAATTGCAGCCTAAGATCCGACGGTGTAAGTCACTTACACCTGTCGGATCTTAGGCATATCTATGCGTAACTGATTCTATGAATCAGGCGCATAGATACGACCGACGGAACTCAGAGATACGACGATGTATCAGGAGATACACCGTTGCATCTCTTTGTGAATCTGGCCCTATAACTAAATTGTTCCCCTTTTTTATAAGTGATCACATTCCCTCTGTTCTCAGCCGCAGAAGAGCTAGGGGGAGGAAAAGCAGCAGCACACTGATCTATTCAGTGAATGGCTGTGGGGGGGGGGGGCATGCCAGGACAAGTCTCGTCATTGGAGGAGAGCAGGTTGGATGAGTTATCCTGCCTAGTGTGGTCAGTTTTTAATAGGAAAGCAGAGGGCCTGGCTGCAATATCAAGGATTTCATATAAAGGAAGCAATACAAAGAGAACACAATACTTTCTCACACACGTGCATGGCACAGCAGCCACATAAAAGGAATATGAAATATGTGGGTACCAAATGCTTTTTACCACATAAACTGGCCGACTTCACCTTAATATGATTATTTAAAATATTTAGGAAACCTTGGCACCATCTAGTATACACCTTTTCAAACAACATTACCAATTTTACGGTTACACCAGCTGCTTATTTTTTCTTTTGTTAGTATTGTCCTCTGCTGACAGATGTAACAAACAATATATTAACATTTGAGGTGCTCATGTGATGATCAAACATTCAGATGTGTAGGTTAGGCAACACTGCAAAAACAAACCAACCAGCTACATTCAGAACAATGCTTTTGAAGACTTTGGAAAATATAATATTATTATTATTATACAGGATCAACAGTTTGCACAGCGCTTTACAATATAAGGGGGACAGTACAATTTCAACACAGTTCTATACAGAAGAAATAGGAGGGCCCTGCTCATGGAGCTTACAATCTAACGGGAGGGGGAGATACTACAAAAGGTAATAGTTGCGGGGAATGATCTGGTGGAGGTGTCTCAAGTATGGCTTTTTAGGTGGAGGTGAGGTAGGCTTTCCTGAATAAATGAGTTTTCAAGTATTGACTTAGGCTGGATTTACACCTATGCATTTTTTTGTGCTTTTTGCATTTTGCAGACTTGAACTACAGAACGTGTTCCATAGAAAACCATGGTAAATGGACTGTAGTACAAATCTGCAAAATGCAAAAAGCACTAAAAATGCATAGGTGTGAATCCAGCCTTAAGGCAGACAGGGTAGGAGCTGGCCAGACATATTGGGGTAGGGATTTCCAGAAGATGCGAGAGGTTCTGGAAAAGTCCTGGATGATTTCTTTTAGGATACTGTTTACGTAATCGTAGCTTTTTTTTTTTTTTTAACACGGTATTAAGGATGAGAGGATCTGCCTGGGTTTGGTCTGTGAAAATCTTTCTCAAAGTTTTTGAGCTTTGTGGTAAAACCCATTGAAATCAATAGGGGCTAAATCTTGTTTTTTATTTGCAGGGCTGAAAAGATACAGGAATCTAGGAACTGCTATTTGGGACAGTTACCAATACCAGAATAAATAGATGAATAATAAATTGTATCTTTTCTTTAACAGAACTGTTAGCTCCCACTAAAAATGTGTATAAATGCCCACCGTTTTATAGAAGGGGGGCAGGGTTTGTCCTCTCCTTCAAATTATATTTTTCTGACCAGGGCAAAGACATTGCAGTGTATTATACAGTAGATAGTAGTTTGTTATCCTGGTTCCTTATAACCTTCAAACTATTTGGCCAAAATGTTTTACATTCACGAAGTTCGCAAATCTCTTAAATTCACAAAAAAAAAAAAAGTTTCAGTTTTAAAGTGGAGTTCCACCCATTTTTTTATGTTTGTCTGTGCTGCATGCTCTAATCTCATAGTGTTCAGAATGGACAATTTTTATTTATTTTGTTGCTTGTAAATACCTTTATTTTGTAGTCCTTCATTACTTCCTCCTCCTTATTAGCCTAGGCTATTAAGTCACAAGGCTATTCGCAAGGGTTTCTGGGATAGGCATCATGTATCCCAGTAGTCCTTGCAAATAGCCTATTTGCATAGAGAAGGGGCGGCAACTTCCTCTGACACTCCCGTTGCTATGGAAACCTGACTGAAACCTATTACATCGCTTGTGCAGCACTGAGCATGTGCAAGATCTGCAAGGCTGAAATCCAGGAAGTCATACAGTCTGGCTTCATGATGCCCACACTTAAGATGGCCACGGTCTATTTCTAGATTATAAACTAACTAAATGCTCTAACAACCTAACAAAACAGACCTTAGTTTACAGACTAACTTTACTAGACTACATTAAGCTTGTGTATTACAGGGGTATTTATATTTAAAAAGTGAAATTGTGGATGGAACTCCCCTTTAAGTTAGCATAAATGACAAATGAAAATATTTATTTGAAAGTCAATAGATGCTTAATATGGCAGTTTGTTTGCATATTGATGCAATCCTGCAAACATTTTATAAACAAACTACAGCTGACATTGAGTGAAGATGACGACAGTCACATAAGTTTGCAATACATAATAGATCAAAAAGCCTCTGCCACAAGCTACTTTGCGTGAATTGGAGACGTCTGCTCATGACATTTGTTGTGATGGATTTTCTGTAGGATCATAGTTTGACTTTTAATTTCCTACATTTGCTGCTTGAAAGGACCACTACACAAAATCATATCAAAGTCATTGTCCAAAAAAAGCTAAAATAATATATATATATATATATATATATATATATATATATATATATATATATATATATATATATATATATATATATATATATATATATATATATATATATATATATATATATATATATATATATATATATATATTTTTTTTTTTTTTTCATTAAAACATTTTGTGATTTTAAGAGTTTATAATTTGGAATACCATAATTATTAATAGCGATTCTAAATTCATAACGATTTGGTGTAATGATTACATATACGGTATATATGTGTATATATTTATATATATATATAGATCTATATATATATATATATATATATATATATATATATATATATATATATATATATATATATATATGTGTATATATATATATATATATATAGATAGATAGATCTATATATATATATATATATATAGATATATCTATATATATCTATATATATCTATATATATCTATATATATATATATATATATATATATATATATATATATATATATATATATATATATATATATATAACGTTTGCCTGTTACCTTTGAAAATCTAGGTCTTACAAATGCAATGGTAACAACAGGGTAAAAATGACATTTTCCTGCTCTGTACTTCACTCCCAGCCCTCCTCCACAATTAACTGCTCTTCCAACCTGCCTTCTGCTCCTGCTGCGATACTGCTGGGAGAAGAGTCACTTTGTATAAGCATAGGATAATGTAAATTGATGTCAGCACACAGGCAGCATCTAACACCTTTTAATGAGACTAAAACACAGTAATAAAGTGTCAAACTAGGTAATGGAGATTTTAAATGGAGATTATACAATAAAAAAAATGCTGCAAAATCTCATTTTGTGTGATCCAACTGTCTGCATTCACTAACGTTTATGTCATATATATATATAAATGCAACATTTTCCATAATGTTTTACCACAGAATTATTAGCGGTAGTCCCAGTCTCAAAATAGCTGACAGTCTCATACATAAGTGGAATCCATTTTTACATGCGCCATTTAAACTACCAGTCTGTTTTCAGATTGTGGAAGACAAAACCAGCAAAGCGTAGCAGGAGAGTACCTTGCAAAGGAGGTGGCAAAGCCCCCCTTGCAAGACATCTTGTCACCATCTTCATGATAGGGACAAGGGTTTCATTCCCACATTCTGTCCCCACAAAAGGCATATGGGGAGTCAGAAATTCGCCTCCCCTCACATTTAACCTTTTTCGCTGCCAGAGACGTTTTTGTCTTTATTTGCACACATTTAAAAAAAGATAAAGATGATGTAAAACCTCCAAACATTATATATATTTCTGAACACAGACACCCTAGAAGCAAAAAAATAGTGGCAGTTCTAATTTTTTTATGTGACACTATATAACCGCAAAAAAAATAGCTAAAATGAATTTTAGGCCAAACGTAATAAATTGCCCACATTTTTGTTAAAATGTAAAAGACAAGGTTGCGCAGAGTAAATAGATATCCAACATGCCAAACCTTAAATTAGCATGCGCCCGTAAAATGGCAACAAACTTCAGTACGATAAATTTTCTATAGACGACACTTCAAAAGCCCCCTATAGTTATCAGTTTAGTGTTACAGAGGAGGTCTGGTGCTAGAATTATTGCCATCACTCCGGCGTGCCCAGCCATATGTAATGTGTATCGCAACGAATGTTTTCACGCGTAAGTGCCCCTGTACGTGCATATCTGTGAAAGTGTAGGGGGGGCCGCAAAAAAATTTGGGGGGGGGGTGTATGTTATTTTTTTTACACATTAACTTTTTTTTTCATTGCATAGGGGACAAAAAGTCCCCTATGGCCCCGTACACACGACCGAACATGTCTGCTGAAACTGGTCCGCGGACCAGTTTCAGCGGACATGTTCGGTCGTCTGTACGTCCGACCGGACAATTTTCCGGGAAAGATCGGACAGGTTTCCAGCGGACAAATGTTTCTTAGCATGCTAAGAAACATGTCCACTGGAAGCCTGTCCGTCGGACATGTTCGGTCGTCTGTACAGACTCACCGGACATGTCCGCTCGGCCGAAAGCCCTTGCATGCGTCAAAGTGATTCGACGCATGCGTGGAAGCATTGACCTTCCAGGGCCACGTCACCGCGTATCGTGTCTGCGCGGATTTCTGTTTGATGGTGTGTACAACCATCAGACAGAAATCCGGCAGCGGACATGTCCGATGAAAACGGTCCGGCGGACCGTTTTCATCGGACAGTCCGTCCGTGTGTACGAGGCCTAAGTGATGTTTTTTAGATGACTGGTTCTCTTTAATGAGACATGTAGGGTCTAAAAGACCCTGCATGTCTCCTCTGGGCTCCACTGAATGTTTTGCAATGCAGATCACACTGCAAAACATTCCTTCCCAGCTAATATAGCCGGGACACCGATAGGCTGACCCGGAAGTGACGTCATAGATGGCACTTTCCGGGTCACAAAAAGAAGTGGATGTGTGTCTGCTCTTCTCCTCCCCCCAACTTCCGGCACCCACTCTGTCGGTTTCCGGGCCTGCAGATTGGCAAGTGAAGCCCTGAAAACAAGGCAAGAGGTGTGCGTGTGTGTGGGGGGCGCCTGTACCAAAGGTTTGTGTGAGAAATCAGGCGGCAGCGCAGCCACCAGATTGTGTGTAAAACCCTCCGCTGTCAAGTCCGTACAATCCTGGCAGCAAAAGGTAAGAGATACCCTGTGTTAATCATTCCCAAAAATGATAAATAGTAAATAAACAGATACCATGGCAAAAGTTATTTATTAACCGCCCCCCCCCCCCCCAAAAAAAATAAATAAATAAATAAAATAATACCCTATGATGTAATTACAACATTAATCATGTCATCCAAAGATGTAGATCTAGCATCAATCATCATTTGGGACATTTGCTGCCAGAACAATGCTGCCCTGTCACTATTCCTTTCAAAGATTCTTGGCTCTGTTGCATGACATCATTCACCAATGTGTTTGTTATCATTATTGGTCGATGACGTCACCTACAATCCCTGCCCGTTTGAGGCTTGTTTTACTAGCAAGGAGCCATGAGGGAACTGAACAGATGTTACCATGAAGTCTCAATGGCAAAAAACTGTGTTGCAATGATGTTTTTGTAGTGTCCTTGGACGGATCTGTGCAATTAAGATTTAGATTTGTGCAGTCCGATTCTGCCACTTGCTTCTTCAGCAGCATAATTAGCTTCATTCAAGCTGATATGAGGACAGGGTAGCAGAGGGATTGATTAACTTCAGTCTCGTACCTACGGAATTTGGCACCTGGGGCGGATCCAATATCTGGCACCCCCTCAAATTTTACATTTTGATACAAGAGATGTTCAGAGACTGCGGACATGATACAGGAGATGGTCAGAGACTGTGAAGAAATAGTCAGAGATTACCATTCCAGGCTGCCTCTCACAAAAGATCCCTATAATCTTTCGCTGAATTATTAGGTTTCACAGGGAAGAGGAACACCTTTTGATCAATTCTGATTTAAACTTTTTTTTTTGTACATATACATGTTATTTTTCTGCCCCCAACCAAGTCCATGTCATAAATGTTATTTTTCAAGCTCAGTGTGACAGGGTCCAGGGCAAGGCTGCTAAACACTCTGCTGTATGATTCGTGGCTTACCCAGTACAGGCCCCAGTGTGTAGGAAGGTCAGTTAGCCCAATGGTAGAGCAGCCCACGCTGTGACTCCTGAGTCCCAAGCCTTGTTAAGCCTGAGTTCTGCTTGATGAGCCTGCCTGAGCCCAGCCTGCATTACCAAATTTGGCGTGCGCCAAACTTTTTTAAGGATTTTAACCCCGCCCACCAGGCAAGTGCCCGGTGTGCCCGGAGGCCAGTCTGGGCATGCCTGACACTGCTAGTTGGCGCCAGCCTGACACCCCCCAATGTGTATCACCCTAGGCTGACCGCACCCCTGGCCCCCCCATTGGTATGCCACTGGTCTTTTGCTTCTCTACTCACTTTCTAGTCACAGGGTGTGTGTGAGGTCTGAACTGCAGCAGAGGAAACAATTGCTTTTCTCCTCTGGAGGTCTTCTCCTCCAGGGCTGTATAACTCTCAGGACTTGACAGACAAAAATACAAATCCTTTGGCAGATAAACTGCGCTAGTATATGTATCTCATTCATGTATTTAGCTGTTGGCCTGAAGTTCATGATGCTCATGATAACAATATCATTCACATTCATTTATAAACTTTTTCACACCTCATGTTTTATAAATATTTCCTATTTGTATGTAAACAAAACACAATTTATGTATGTACAATCATTTTTGCTACATGCATTATAACACATGATTGGTTATATTCATATTTCCTATTTGCGCATTGTTACTTTATTTTCTTTATTTCTCAACTGTATTTTCTCAACTTGACATAATACAGACCTTTGTTTCTAGACACCGAACCCTCTGCAGTAACTCCCAATGAAGCATCCTGTCACAATCACTTTAGATCATCATTTTTTTGTAAGAAAAGAAAATAAACATTTAAAATATGCCAAGCATACGTTTATAAAATGATTATTTTGTGCTATTTGAAAATAAAGCCTTGCAATGTATACAGGGAACACATCTTGGTGTAAGTGGTAAGAGCAAGCAATTAGATTCAGTCTGATAAGTTATATAACAAACAGAAAAAGAAAACGTCAAACTCATACAGATGCATTTGTTGGATAAAATTAGTGATTTACTGGTTTTATTTGTTGCATAGATAAGGCCCCGTACACACGATAGAATCCATCCGCTGAAAAATCCCAGCAAATGGGTTTCAGCGGATAGATCCTATGGTGTGTACACTCCAGCGGATCTGTTTCCGCGGATATATCTCCCCTGGGATGGATTCCAGCAGATCGAATATTTGCTGACATGCCAAACAAATCTATCTGCTGGAATCCATCCCAACGGATGGATCCGCTGGTCTGTATAGACTCACCGGATCCATCCGTCCGAAGGGATCCCCCGCATGCGTCGTAATGATTCGACACATGCGTGGAATTCCTTATATGACAGCGTCGCGCACGTCGCCGCGTCATAATCGCGGCGACGGCGCGACACGTCATCGCCAGAGGATTTCGGCGCGGATTTCAATGCGATGGTGTGTACACTCCATCGCATAGAAATCCGCGGAAATCCTCGAGAGGATTTATCCGTGGAAACGGTCCGCTGGACCGTATCCGCGGATAAATCCTCCCGTGTGTATGGGGCCTTACACTCTAAAATAAAACAGAAAAAAACATTTTTACTAGCCAGCAAAATCCAATACGGTCAGCTTGTCCCTAAATCGTTCTCCAGCTCCTACCACTGGCAACAAGTACCCTTTTTTCTATTGAGATATGAAAAATATAAAGAAATTACATTTATTCCAAATATACTTTGAATCAGGGCTCAAGTCCTGCGGGAACGCGTGGGAACGGAGTTCCTGCACTTTTTTTACAGCAGGAACGCAGTTCCCTTTGCAGGACTAGAGCAGCTGAGCCACCTGAGCCAATCCTTCACTGAGCGGCGATTGCCCAGCTCGAGTCACTGTCAGGGGCAGTCGAACCTTAGTAATCTTTTATGTTACTGGCCGCTTCGTGTATATGGATTCATCAGGTAGTGTGCGGGTATTCCGTCACTTCCTCGATGCCGCAATGTCTCCTGGGAGCTTTTGTCATTGTTTCGAGGAGATCTGGAGGTCTGCTGCGAGTTATCGCAGGATTTAGAAAGAACTTGCTTAAAAAAAAAAAACATGCACTTTAGTAATTATGCATATGAGCGTATCATTTTTTTTTTTTTGGTGGGGGAGTGGATCTTGGGTGGAAGTTCCCACACTTTTTTCCCCAGGACTTGACCCCTGCTTTGAATATACTATACAGTTATTTCAAGGAATCATTAGTCTGTAAATGTTTTAACAACAGGACACGATGATGTTGTACAGTTACGTGTCTACAGTTTGTAATGACAGTGAATTGTAATAATAACTCAAGTCACTTCCTTAAAGCGGAGGTTCACCGGATTTTTTTTTTAAAAGCCAGCAGCTACAAATGCTGCAGCTGCGGACTTTAAAATATGGACACTTACTTGTCCAGGTCTCCAGTGACATCGGCAGCCGAAGCCGAGCTACCGCTCGGCTCTCGGCTTCACCCGCCGCCATCCTCGGTGAGGGAATTGGGAAGTGAAGCGCTGAGGCTTCACTGCCCGGTTCCCTACTGCGCATTTGCGAGTCGCGCTGCGCCGTCCTCACTGGTCCCCACTGTGTTCTGGGAGCTGTGTGTTTCCCAGAACACAACGGGGGGTGACGCGAAGGGGCAGGACTCCCGCGGGAGTCTATACATGGAAGTGGTGCAAATACCTGTATTGTACAGGTATCTGCACCCCTCCCCCCTGAAAGGTGGCAAATGTCACACCGGAGGGGGAGAGGGGTCCGAAAAGCGGAGGTTCACTTTTGGGTAATTCTCCGCTTTAACAACGCAGATTGGCCAAAGCTGGTGACTCTGCAAAGCATATGTATTTGGAAAGAATACCCCTCAAATTGTTGAAGTTAAACTTCTAAAAGGAATTCCTTGCTACTCATCTATGCATAATTGGCAGTTTTGCTAATGATTTCCTTCTAAAGAGAAACAATGAAATTGCTTTATTTTCAATACAGTAAAACCTTGGTTTGAGAGCGTTTTGCAAGACAAGCTACATTTTAAAATACATTTTGACTTGATATACAAGTGATGTCTTGATATACAAGTAGCGTCATGTCACAACTGAGTATAATGCCGCATACACACCATCACTTTATGTGATGGAAAAAAACGCCATTTTTTGTGAAGTAAAAAAACAACGTTTTTGAAACTTCAATTTTTAAAAATGACGTTGCCTACACACCATCGTTTTTTCAAAATGCTCTAGCAAAGCGTGGTTACGTTCAGCACTCTTTTCCATTGAAGCTTGGTTCATAACTTGCTTCTGAGCAAGCGCGGGTTTAAAACGTAGTTTTAAGCGTCGTTTTAGCCTACACACGGTGATTTTTTGTGACACAAAAAACAACGTTTTGAAAAACGACACAAAAAATTGAAGCATGCTTCAATTTTTTTTGTCGTTTTTCACAAGACATAAAACAATGTTTTCCCCCACACACGGTCATTTTAATTCACGTTTTTCAAAACGTCGTTTTTTTTCATCACATAAAGTGATGGTGTGTACCCGGCATAAAAGAGAAGAAAGGCACCTCTAAGTGTAGCAATATGGTTATATTTAATGGAGGTACAACATTAAGCAACATATTGCTAAGCTTAGAGGCGCCTATTCTCTTTTATACTATGTAGCTCCTGCTGGATTTTGCTTCTAATCCCCTTGTGGAAGCTTCCATTTGTGGATGGACATTTTATGGTTACACAGCTTGGTCACATTGCTATAATCTTTTTATATGGACTATAAACTGAAGGACCTATAAATAAATGATTGTTGAACAAATCATCTGAGTTTCCATTATTTCTTATGGGGAAATTTGCTTTGATATACAAGTGCTGTGGATTACAAGCATGTTTCTGGAATGAATTATGCTCACAATCCAAGGTTTTACTGTATTCTTAAATGTATAACTTCTCTACTGATCCCCCCCCAGTGGCATATATGTAAACAGCTTCAGCAAGTCATGTGGTCTGTGTAATATATACACTAGATACAGTATATATATATAGATATCACAGTGGTGTAGTGGGTAGTACTCTCACCTAGCAGTAAGAAAGGGTTGCTGGTTCGAATCCTGACCACGACACTACCTGCCTGGAGTTTGCATGTTCTCCCTGTGCCTGCGTGTGTTTCCTCCGGTTTCCTCCCACTCTCCAAAGACATGCTGATAGGTTAATTGGATTCTGTCTAAAATTGGCCCTAGTATATGAATGAAAGTTACTTACCTTAGATTATAAGCTCCTTGAGGGTAGGGACCGATGTGAATGTATAATGTATATGTAAAGCGCTACGTAAATTGACAGCGCTATATAAGTACCTTAATAATAATAATAATAATAATAATAATAGTAATAATATATATCTGTATATATATAGATATATATGGTTGTGGCCCTGAGATAGATATGGATCACATAAACACGTGACAAGATTGACAACATAAATAGACCTGCAGTGTGCCTTGGTGATCTGGTCGGTATGCCAAGAAAAGGGGGCATACCCAAGATAAGTAATGGGTAATTATGGAGAAGGGTGAGCTGAGAAGTGCCTTGAAAAAGGGAAGGGGGGGAGGGTATCACGCACTGGAACCGATGAGGAGCGATGGGAAAGCGGGCTGCTTAAGTACCCCCTGGGCTCCTCCCATAAATTCAGGCCACCATACATTATATATAAACGAGAATTACAAATTTCAGCGCTCCCTTTTCTGTTGCAAAATACACCTTATTTACTCCAGATATAAAAACGATATTAAATATTGTTAATCTGAGCCTTAAGCCTACCCAGAATTAAAATGTTCTTTTTGAGTGACACTTGTGTGATTAATTTGCAATGTTTCCTTTTTACAAAGTCTGAACATGCCTAAAGTAATTATTTCTTTAAAAAATTGGTTGATCCAAATAGTTTCTTAATTAAAAATATGAAACAATATATGAACATTAATATACATATATATATATATAGAGAGAGAGAGAGATTAATAGATAGATAGATAGATAGATAGATAGATAGATAGATAGATAGATAGATAGATAGATAGATAGGTAGATAGATAGATAGATAGATAGATAGATAGATAGATAGATAGATAGATAGATAGATAGATAGATAGATAGATAGATAGGTAGATAGATAGATAGATAGATAGATAGATAGATAGATAGGTAGGTAGGTAGATAGATAGATAGATAGATAGATAGATAGATAGATAGATAGATAGATAGGTAGGTAGGTAGATAGATAGATAGATAGATAGATAGATAGATAGATAGATAGATAGATAGATAGAGAGATAGGGCCAGATTCAGAAAGGAGATACGACAGCGTATCTCCGGATACGCAGTCGTATCTCTGAGTGTGCGTGGTCGTAACTATGCGACTGATTCAGAGAATCAGTTACGCATAGATTTCCCTAAGATCCGACCGGCGTAAGTGTCTTACACCGTCGTATCTTAGGCTGCATATTTACGCTGGCCGCTAGGTGGCGCTTCCGAAATAGTTACGCAATGAATATGCTAATTAGGTAGATACGCCGATTCAGAAACGTACGTCCGTCCGGCGCATTTTTTTACGTCGTTTACGTTAGGCTTTTTAGGGCGTAAAGTTACCCCTGCTATATGAGGCGTAGCCAATGTCGTTTCCGCGTCCAGTTTTGAACATTTTACGTCGTTTGCGTAAGTCTTTCGCGAATAGGGCTGTACGTAAGTTATGTTCACGTCTAAAGCAATGACGACTTGCGGCGGAATTTCGAGCATGTGCACTGGGATTTTTTCACGAACGGCGCATGCGCCATTCGGAAAATACGTCAAATACGTGGGGTCACAGTGAATTTACATAAAACACGCCCACATCATCCCCATTTGAATATAGCGGGCTTACGCCGAAACACATACGTTACGCTGCCGTAACTAAGGGCGAAAGTTCTTTCTGCATACGGAACTTGCGCCCTAAGTTACGGTGGCGTACCGTATCTGAGATACGTTACGCCGCGCCGACAGATAATGCAATGTATCTGAATCCGGCCCATAGATTAGATAGATAGATATATAGATAGATAGATAGATAGATAGATAGATAGATAGATAAATAGATAGATAGATAGATAGATAGATAGATAGATAGATAGATAGATAGATAGATAGATAGGTAGGTAGGTAGATAGGTAGGTAGGTAGGTAGGTAGGTAGGTAGATAGATAGATAGATAGATAGATAGATAGATAGATAGATAGATAGATAGATAGATAGGTAGGTAGGTAGGTAGATAGATAGATAGGTAGGTAGGTAGGTAGGTAGGTAGGTAGGTAGATAGATAGATAGATAGATAGATAGATCTCCAGGGCCCTAAACGGCAGATTTCCAATATTATTTTTACATTCTCGGGATACTCCGGCCATTTCCAGCTGCATGTAAAATGTAAATATCTATTTTATAGGACATTAATAATTGCTGACATATTTACAGCAACTTTGCAGTGCCCTATAGAAAGTAAAATATTTTAATCTCAACTCTTATTTTTTTTCTTCTAAAGCTGCTGATGTCAGGATCCTTTTGGCTCACTGAATCATTGGCACTGCTGTATCTCAGGTTTGAAGTTTTCAATACCTTTACCTATGTATGGCTTCCGGTATCAGATTACTCAAGTTTATAATCCTTAACCACAACATTCTTGGATACCACCATATCTAAACACCACAGCTTGATTCACTTAAGTGTTAGGCGTTCCTGTCAGCACTAACGTCATTCATAGACAGGTATTAGTACTGGCTTGCAAATGTGCTGCACGCCTTAGGTCTGTACATCAAAGAAGTACGTACCGTGTATAACACAAAACTCAGCACATTAAAAAAAAAAACATTATCTTTAAGATTTATAACATGCATGCTGGAGTATCTCCTAGTGATCAGGGACTACCCATTTATGTAGTAAAATTCTTTCTAGGAAAAAGTATTTTTATTGGTATGTCTAGTCCTCTACCTGCCAGCTACACATGTACGTTTTAAGTTTAGCAGATATGTGTGTTTTAGCTACTCCTCCTTGGCAGGTCAAAAAAGATAACGCCAAGAACAAAAATGTGAAATATTGCAGCTTACCAGTCCTTAGATCTGGTATTTACATTAGTTTTATTATTCTCAGATCATGTTCAGCAAGTACAGAAAATACATGTTGGTCTTGCACACATTTTTTTCCCCTTCCTTTGATCTGATAAGAAAATACTAGGACCTGTCCACAGGATTTGGACTTGGGTTGATGGCACCAGTTTGACATCAGGTTGAGTTGCTTTTGAGATCATTCACAATTTATTGACAGGTGCATTTGCATACCTCCCAACATTTAATACGTCCCATGCGGGACATCTTGTTGAGCGGGGGGGGGGCGGGAATCCAAAGTTGTTAACCGGGGGGGGGGCATCAGCGTTGTTGAGCGGGGGGTTGGCCGGGGACCCCCTTCCACCACCATGGTCGGACTGTGATTCGGCGTATAGCTGTCTTGTACGGAGGCGGCCATTCTAGACGTTCGCAGACAGGCCAGCCCCACGACGCACATGACGCCAATACGCCCAATCACAGCTCAGGCTACGGACACCAAAACATGGCGGGGAAAATCAAACATGGAGGCCCCCGTAATGTCGCACCCGGGGCCCTGTTTTGCGGGAATCTAGTTTAGTCCGGGACACAGTTAGAATTCCGGGAGGATCCCGCGGAATCCGGGACGGTTGGGGGGTATGCATTTGACCCGCAGCTGACCTCCTGGCCTGCTTCAAGCATTTTGCATTCCCATACACTTGTATGAAAATGGAAAACCTGCTTGAAATAAACAAAAGCCTATTGACACAGACCCTTATCTTTCTTGTGTAAACTAGTAATCTCATCAATCTACCAGGTTATAGAGATGAGCCATATCAGACATGTTTTAAGTCCAGCCTTAAGCTAGGTATACACTCATAGAAGTTCATTCGACATTTTTCATTGTAAGATCGTAGGGCCAAATCTTCAAAGGAGATATGCAGGCGGAACTGCTGTTCAGCCTGCGTATCCCTGTGCCTATCTTTGGAAACGATCCTCAGAAGGATTTTTCCAAAGATAGGCAGAAGATCCGACATCTGTAATAGACTTACACTGTCGGACTTTAGGATGCAGTACCGCATCCGCCGCTGGGGGCATTTCGAGTCGAAATGCCGCTTTGCGTATGCAAATGAGTACTTAGGCAGATCCACAAAGCTTTTTAGCTTTGTGTTTTCTGCGTAAGTTACGTTTTGCATGCGTAAAATTAGGGATGCTTTTACAAGGCCTAAACTGTTTAGACCTTGTAAAAACAAACCTTTTTTTCGATCGCCGCGTTTTTTTTTACATTTCGATTTTTTTTCCCGGCGCGTAACTTTTTTTTTACCCGACGCAACTTTATTGTCCCGTCGCAATCCACAAAGCCCGACGTAAAGTACGCATGCGCCAAACGTCCGGCGCGGGAGCGCGCCTCATTTAAATAGGAATCGCCCCCTCGATCAGACGACCGCCTTGCGACGGAGGCACTTAAGTTACACGGCGTGTAATTTCTAGGTAAGTGCTTTGTGGATCGGGCACTTAGGTAGAAATTTAACGCCTGTGTAACTTAACTGCTGAAAGTTAAGTTAGGCAGTTTTTTGGAGGATTTGGCCCATTGTAATGCCACGTACACATGACCGTTTTTTTTTATGTCATTAACCACTTAAGACCTGGACCAAAATGCAAAATGGCCAGTTTTTGCAATTCGTGGCTCCCAAACAAAATTGGCGTCCTTTTTTTCCCACAAATAGAGCTTTCTTTTGGTGGTATTTGATCACCTCTGTGGTTTTAATTTTTTGCGCTATAAACAAAAATAGAGCGTCAATTTTGAAAAAAATTCAATATTTTTTCCTTTTTGCTATAATAAATATCCCCCAAAAATATATAAAAAAACTAATTTTTTCCTCAGTTTAGGCCAATACGTATTCTTCTACCTATTTTTGGTAAAAAAAAATCACAATAAGCGTTTATCGATTGGTTTGCGCAAAATGTATAGTGTTTACAAAATAGGGGATAGTTTTATTGCATTTTTATTAATAATTTTTTTTTACTACTAATAGCGGTGATCAGCGATTTTTTTCACGACCGCGACATTATGGCGGACACATCGGAAAATTTTGACACATTTTTGGGACAATTGTCATTTTCACAGCAAAAAATGCTATATAAATGCATTGGGCCAAATCCTCAAAGGAGATACACAGGCGGAACTGCTGTTCAGCCTGCGTATCCCTGTGCCTATCTTTGGATCTGATCCTCAAAAGGATTTTTCCTAAGATAGGCAGAAGATCTGACATCTGTAAGACACTTACACTGTCAGATCTTAGGATGCAGTACCGCATCCGCCGCTGGGGGCATTTCGAGTCGAAATGCGGCTTTGCGTATGCAAATGAGTACTTAGGCAGATCCACAAAGCTTTTTAGCTTTGTGTTTTCTGCGTAAGTTAAGTTTTGCATACGTAAAATTAGTTCTGCTTTTACAAAGTGTAAACTAGTAACACCTTGTAAAAACAGAACTTTTTTTCGATCGCCGCGATTTTTTTTTAATTTTGAATTTTTTTTCCCGGCGCGTAACTTTTTTTTTACCCGACACAACTTTATTGTCCCGTCGCAATCCACAAAGCCTGACGTAACGTAATTTTTCGCGATGCACGTCGGGAAAATGACGTCACACGCATGCGCAGTACGGCCGGCGCGGGAGCGCGCCTCATTTAAATTGTAATCGCCCCCGGAGAGGAGGACCGCCTTGCGACGGAAGCACTTAAGTTACACGGCCTGAAATTTCTAGGTAAGTGCTTTGTGGATCGGGCACTTAGGTAAAAATTTTAAGGCCGTGTAACTTAACTCGGAAAAGTTAAGTTAAGCTAGTTTTCTGAGGATTTGGCCCATTGTTTACTGTGAAAATGACAATTGCAGTTTGGGAGTTAACCACTAGGGGGCGCTGAAGGGGTTAAGTGTGACCTCATATGTGTTTCTAACTGTAGGGGTAGGGGATGGACGTGTGACGTCATTGATTGTGTTTCCCTATATCAGAGAACACACGATCAATGACAGCGCCACAGTTAAGAATGGGGAAGCTGTGTTTACACACAGCTCTCCTCGTTCTTCAGCTCTGGGGAGCGATCGCAGGACTCCAGCGGGGATCGGGTCCTGCAGCCGCGGTCACGGAGCTTCGGACCCACTTAAAGAGGACGTACAGGTACGGGCTTGTGCCCAGCCGTGCCATTCTGTCGACTTATATGTGCAGGAGGCGGTCCTTAAGTGGTTAAAAACAAACGTGTGTAGGCTCCAGAGCATTTTTCACGACGTAAAAAATGGCCATTAAAAATGCTCTAATTTTTAACATTGTCGTTTTTAACATCGTAAAAAAATTATCGTGTGTGGGCTTTAACGACATGAAAAAAACCCACATTCTCAGAAGCAAGTTATGAGACGAGTGCGCTCATTCTGGTAAAACTAGCGTTCGTAATGGAGATAGCACATTCGTCACGCTGTAACGGACTGAAAAGCACGAAGACTGAAAAGCGCAAATCATCTCTCACCAAACTTTTACTAACACAAAATCAGCAAAAGCAGCCCAAAGGGTGGTGCCATCCGAACGGAACTTCCCCTTTATAGTGCCGTCGTACGTGTTGTACGTCACCGCGCTTTGCTAGAGCAATTTTGTTTTCACGATCGTGTGTAGGCAAGGCCGGTTTAACAATAATCGGGCTGAAAAAAACATCGTTTTTTCTAGACCATTAAAAATGGTTGTGTGTACGCGGCATAAGAATATTAGTTTCTTTTTCTAATCATTAGCGGGGTCAACTCATTATTTGTTTTCAATTGCAGTGATTAAACATGTTGGCATTGGACAAAAAACACATTTAAAAGTATTGAGAATTTTTGCAAGCTTTTTTATTCACAATTCTGTTAGTGGATACCCAGCTTTAGGTTTAGATATTCTTTAAGAATGTTGAAGTAATAAGACCTGCTTAAGCTTATCTCTGTTGTCTGATACCTGCCATTTATGTATAAAATCTGTCTATTTAAACAGTGATCACACTACACATGTGAGGTATCACCACGTCAGAGTGAGAGCAATAATTCCAGCACCAGACCTTCTGTGTAAATCCAAACTGGTAACCTGCAAAGGCTTTTTAACCTCTTGCCGACCGCCTCCTGCACTTATATGTCGGCAGAATGGCACGGCTGTCCGCCGGTGTCCTGCGATCGTGTCACAGAGCGCCAGAACGGGGAGATCCCTATTGTAAACAAGGCATTTCCCTTTTATGGCTAGTGACAGGACACTGATCTTCTGCTCCCTGTCATCAGGAGCAGGGATCACTGTCGTGTCACATGTAGCCCAGCACCCACACAGTTAGAATCACTCCCTAGGACACACCTAACCCCTTCCTCGCCCCCTAGCGGTTAACCTCTTCCCTGCCAGTGTCATTTACACAGTAATCAGTGCATTTTTATAGCACTGATCGCTGTATAAATGACAATGGTCCCAAAATAGCATCAAAGTGTCTGATGAGTCCGCCATAATGTCTCAGTCATGATAAAAATCGCAGATCGCCGCCATTTCTAATAAAAAAAATTATTAATAAAAAAATGCCATAAATCTTTCCCCTATTTTGTAGATGCTATAACTTTTGCGCTTATTGTGATATTTTTTACCAAAAGTATGTAGAACTATACATATCGGCCTAAACTGAGGGAAAACAATATATATATTTTTGGGGGATATTTATTATAGCAAAAAGTAAAAAATAATGCTTTTTTTTTCTCAAAAATTTCATTATTTTTTCGTTTATAGCGCAAAAAATAAAAACCGCAGATGTGATCAAATACCACCAAAAGAAAGCTCTATGTGTGAGAAAAAAAGGACGTCAATTTGGGTGCAACGTTGCATGACCGCGCAATTGTCAGTTAAAGCGACGCAGTGCCGATTCGCAAAAAATGGCCCGGTCATTTGGCAGCAAAATCCTTCGGGGCTGAAGTGGTTAAGTGTCACCTATGGATAATTCAAGTACCATAGTTTGTTGTCATTCCATGAGCATTCACAATTTTAAGGCATAACATGTTTGGTATCTATTTACTCAAGGTAACATCTTTTATATTTTACCAAAAAATTTGAATTACCGGTATATTGTGTTTGTGTTCACTATAATTCATTAATGTGTAAAATTGCAACACCCACCATTTTATTCTCTAGGGCCTTTGCTTCAATAAAACATTTAGGGCCAGATCCACAAAGAGCCGCCGTAACTTAAATATTCTGATTTAAGTTACACTGCCGCAAAATTTCTACCTAAGTGCCCGATCCACAAAGCACTTACCTAGAAATTTTCGGGTGTGTAACTTAAATTCCGCCGGCGCAAGGCGTTCCTATTCAAATGGGGGCAAGTCCCATTTAAATTAGGCGCGCTCCCGCGCCGGACGTACTGCGCATGCTCGTGACATTATTTTCCCGACGTGCATAGCGCAAAATTACGTTACGCCGAGCTTCGTGAATCGCGCCGGGTCAAAAAAATTGCGTCGAAAAAAAAAAAAGATATGGCGGGAAAAAAAAAAAAAAAAAAAAAACAGCGTCGCGGGTAAGAAGGGTCTACTTTTACAAGGTGTAAACAGTTTACACTTTGTAAAAGCAGCCCTAATTTTACACATGCAACTTAATACTTACGGAGAAAAAACGAAGCATAAAAGCTTCGTGGATCTCCGTAAGTGCTAATTTGCATACCCGAAGCGGCATTTCGACACGAAATGCCCCCAGCGGCGGATGCGGTATTGCATCCTAAGATCCGGCAGTGTAAGTCCCTTACACATGTCGGATCTTCTGCCTATCTTTTGGAAACTGATTCTGTGGATCAGTTCCAAAGATAGAAACAGGAATACGACGGCGTATCAGTAGATACGCCATCGTATCCCTTTTGAGGATCTGGACCATAATGTTTGGCAGTTCTAAGTAATTTTCTAGCTAAAAAATTAAATAAAAATTACATGTACAGTCGGAGAGAAGTGTCAGAATAATTTAACTGTAAAACTGCCTGCTCATGTATAATTAGACCATATTGTTTTTAATGGTTTACATTATTGGAAATATGAAAATTTAAAACAAATTCATATTTATACATTATAGGTTAAACTAGCACATGATATAAGTCACGCTTCCTTACCCAAGTAACCCGTGATTGCATCTGCTTGTTGCAGTTGCTGAATACAATGTTTGAATCAATGTCTTCTGATACCTTCGAATCACCAACAAAAAAGACCAATTTCATGAACTTGGAAAGTGCCTCACACTGATCAACAATTGGATGACCGAAAGCTCCCTCAAACTCAATGGATCCAAAACAGAACTACTCATCCTTCACGCAAATAAGAAATCCATTTCTAGGACCACATGGACACCACCCACCATCCTCGGACAAACCATCGCGCCAAGCAATAAAATCAAAAGTCTAGGAGTCATCTTTGACTCAGACATGACGATGGATGCACAAATAGGATCAGTCGTCAGCGGTTCTCATCATCTGCTCCGCATGCTACGTAGACTCATCCCCTTCAAAGAGGACACAGCAGTAGTGGTTGGAACAATCATCAACTCATGACTCGACTACGCAAACTCCCTCTACTTGGGACTACCAAAATACCAGATGGCACGTCTACAAGTCGTCCAGAACACGGCAGCCAGACTGGTAACAGGTAAAAAGCCGTGGGAATCAGTCTCCCCAGTCTTGAGGTCCCTCCACTGGCTGTCCGTACAGGACAGGGTGACATTAAAGACGCTCTGCCTCACCCAGAAATGTATACAGGGGAAGGCTCCCCAATACTTAAGCGAGAAAATAAAACCCTACGTCACCAAGCGCGTGCTCCGGTCAACCAACCAAAACCTTCTCCAAATTCCTAAATCCCGCTACAAATCGAAGGGAGAACGTAGATTTTTGGTCCAAGGACCACGGCTCTGGAATGCTCTACCCATCACCATACGCTTAGAGGAAAACCATCGGGCATTTAGGAAAAAAACTAAAGACCCACCTCTTCTGAAACACCGGTACAACGCTGGATTCCAAGCGCCTTGAGGCGATTAAGTTCGCATTTGCTGCGCTATACAAGTTACTCACTCACTCACACAAATATGACTGATTGGCTTGGGTATCAGGGTTTACTTTTGCCTCTGCCAACTCAGTTGGAACAGTCGGTACTTTTTCTCAGGAACCAAATACAAACACAGGAATGATGATATATAAAATTGTGTTCCAGGGTATTAGCAGCCAGACACAGGAGCAATACCTAACCGCCTTTAAGTAGATCATAAACAAACATGGCTTACAGGCAAATAGATACAGTAAAACCTTGGTTTGAGAGTAACTTGGTTTGAGAGCGTTTTGCAAGACAAGCTACATTTTTTAATACATTTTGACTTAATATACAAGTAGCGTCATGTCACAACTGAGTAAAAAACAGAATAGAAGTGCCTAAGTGTAGCAATATGGTTACATTTAATGAAGGTAAAACATTTAGCAAGTCACATGGCTGATGATTAAAGCAGGCACGTCTAAGAATACAGGCATCCGGGGTAAAGCTGTTTACATGGACTAATCTCCACACTGCCATCTACATCATCCATTCCAGGCTGTGCTCCACTAGTTCTTCAAGCCTCGTTTTCAGATCGCTCTACTGCAGGGTAGTATTCCCGGTCACGATTGCAGACAGCGGTGAGAGCCAGCGGTGCGGAGTATGATCTATGTGGACCGCTTTACCCCGGATGCACCTCTTTTATTCATCAACCATGTGAGTTGCTAAATGTTCTACCTTCATTAAATGTAACTGTATTGCTACACTTAGAGGCGCCTCTCTTCTCTTTTATACTCTGTAGCTTCTCCTAGATTTTTCTTCTAATCCCCTTGTGGAGGCTTCCATTTGTAGATGGACATTTTATAGTTACACAACCCATTGCTATAATCTTTTTTATATGGACTATAAACCGAAGGACTTATGAATAAAAGGTTGTGGAACAAATCATTTGAGTTTCCATTATTTCTTATGGGAAAATTCACTTTGATATACAAGTGCTTTGGATTACAAGCATGTTTCTGGAACGAACTGTGCTCGCAATCCAAGGTTTTACTGTATATTGAAAAATAAACCACAATGAGGTTCCTGCGCTCACTAAAATTTTGTATCCTTTCAGATGTGAATAAATTGCAATGTATACTGATTGACATAACAGTTCCAGCCTAGAGTATAATGTAGTTTAAACAATGTATCCACTGTTTCTAGAAAAACTCAAGAGCAATTTACTGCAAGGAGTAGTCATTCACCAAGTGTTTCTCCTCTCTGATTTGATGCTGCAAGGTTCTCCTGTATGCAGACTCCCCCAAAGTACATAGGACTGCCTGGAAAGAAGTTATGTCAGAATCCCACAGTGAAACACTGCTTGTTCATGGCCAGAGAGGCAGCAGGTCTCAAGAGACAGAATGATAGAATAGGTTCCATCGGCTGTTACTCTACACATTTCGGAGGATCTCAGATATCGACGTCTATTCATCCCACATGTGTATGTCTACCATGCCAGTTCCAGCTAGTAACCATACATGTAAATATTTAGAAATAAAATGGATTCCTTTATCCAAGCTAAACAGCTTGGATGGAGGCCTCTCCCCTGCCAATTAGGTATACTAGCAGTCAGCAACTGTCTGAATACCCAAACATTGCCTGTTTCTGATTGAATGCAGGCAGTGATTGACCAACATTTTTCTACTTGGCTCCTTTGAGAAAAGTCAATTGAAAAATGTACTTTTGTTGAGTTGGGTATTGCCAACAGGGCCCACTATGGCTAGATTCAAGTTGTCTTTGGCATCCTTAATATATGACATTGTGCAGTCCTAGGGAAGGGTTTGTTGTGGAAAGCCTCTGGCCCGTACACACGGCCGAGAAACTCGACGGGCAAAACACATCGTTTTGCTCGTCGAGTTCCTTGTGAAGCCGCCGAGGATCTCGGCGAGCCAAGTTTCCCCGTTGACTAACGAGGAAATAGAGAACATGTTCTCTATTTGGCCCGACGAGATCCTCGTCGGTTTCCTCGGCCGAAAGTGTACACACGACCGGTTTTCTCGGCAGAATACAGCTCGCTGGCTGAATTCTGCCGAGAAACTCGGTCGTGTGTACGGGGCATCTCTCATGGCTGCATGTTGCACTATCTTTTGTGTTTCAATTTGCTGTACAGTATGTCTTACTTATCTTCACTTATATGTTTATCTGCTTCCTCAAACCACTACTAGTTTTTACTTTACGTACATATATTTTTACCTTTAAAGCATAATCTAACTGTGTAATGCCTTGTACACACGATCGGATTTTACATCGGGATAAACTCCGACTGATTTTTCCCACGGAATTCCATTCAAGCTGTCTTGCATACACACTGTCACACCAAATTCAGACCATCAAGAACGCAGTGACGTACAACACTACGACAAGCCGAGAAAAATAAAGTTCAATGCGTCGACTTGATTCTGAACATGCATGTTTTTTTCTCCGTCGGAGTTCCCTACAGACGAACAGAATTTACAATATCATTTTTTCTCTTTCTAAATTCCGACAGAAAAAAATTCCAATGGGGCACACACACGGTCGGAATATCTGATGAAAAAATTCCATCTGACTTTTTCCATTGGAATTTCCATTGCGTGTACAAGGCACAACATACTTTTCCCCTTCCTAACTGATTTTTCATCTCAAAATACATCTTTTACCAGTATAAGATAGAGACAAGTATCTTCTTTAATACCTTAAATTTTCCATTCACTGGAGCCCCGTTAGACAGATCAACATGTCTTCCAATGACAGTTTCTGCTTTGGTCAGCAAAGGACCTCTGGCTATATTTTGCATATCTGATTTCTAAAGATGAGTGAGGAATGTCATCACTCGCTTGAAATTCTTCAAGGAAATAGGCAAAATGATGGAGCTAAAAAGTAGAACATGAAGATAAATGTACCATGTGTATATACGTTATATAATTACTAAATTCTGTCAAGCATAATAATATACAGTAAAATGTCATAATAATAATATGAACCGCCATCCAAATATGAATGCAGACACCCAGAATTTTTCTGTTATTTTCAGAACTAAGGAGCTGCAAACCCACATCATACAGTATATGCAAAAATCAACTTAATCTAGAAAATCAATAATAGGACACACACACACCCGTAAGCTCCTGCTTCTCATCACTGGTCAGTAAGGCTGCTAATTACATTTATGAACCAATATTATGGCACAGGAGGTATAAAGCGGTTTTGCCGTAAGCTCCTGCTTCTCATCACTGGTCAGTAAGGCTGCTAATTACATTTATGAACCAATATTATGGCACAGGAGGTATAAAGCGGTTTTGCCAAAATCCCTATTCTTAGATGATTTAAGGATTGCAGGTATTCAAGGCCGGTTTCCTTTTTCCTCTTATTGATTCAAACTTCTGTAGCACCCTCTAGTGTGCTACTGGTGTTAGAGTAGGCAAAACATAGTTTGGCTCAGGGCTAAGTCTGAGTCATGAAATCTAGGTCAGGGCTTACTTAAGTTAAGGGCTAGATGACTCATGCAGGCAGGTCTCTGGTCCCTCCCCCTGGTTCTGGAAAGTTGGAAAATGTTCTGGAAACTGGAGGGTGGAGGCTAGGTGGGTTGATCTGCATACTCAGGGGAGCTTGGCCAATCTCCAGGCAGTGGGCCTGCCAGGGGGTTAAACCAGCCATTAAGTATGGCTGACAAGGGGAGTTGTGTGGAAGATGGAGTGCTGAAGGGTCTGTCGGTGATCTTAAGGGGCCCTCTAGGTCTAGAGGGGGCCCACAGGCTGGAGGCTCGGACTGGCTCAGTAAGGATCTCTTCAACAGTGCCATGTGATTGACTACCACCTAGGAGCATTGGGGGCAAGGAGAGGGCAGTGAGTACATCAGCACACCCAGGGTTACACAAGGGGAAAGACTGCCACACATAGCAAGCTTTCGAGGGGCGTTGTGGTTAAACCTTTATCCTTGTCCTGAGAGATCTCCAGAGCAGCCAGGAGGGCTGCTGGTGGCTGTAGGCTGTGGAGCTGGGAGCAGTTCTACAGGGGAGAGGAGAGATGTACTGTATGTAGTTTGTTGAGGAGCTGGGACACGGAGCAGTCCTTCAGAAGAGAGGAGGGACTCCTGCATGTATTGTGCAATGAACTGTTCCAACTTCCAAATAGGGTCCAGAGCGTTCCTAGCCCACAAAGGGCTTTTGCTACTAAATTCGTCAACATTCTTTGCTGAATTCTCAAGCAGTACCTGAATCAGATCTGCAGGGAGAGGGGAAACAATGCTGCAAGCAGTTAACTTAAGTTTGTGCTGCTTTCCAGAAGGGCCCTTAGTCTGTAATGGACTCTTGTTATTAACTTATCTAAGACTGTGAGCTTGTACAGAAGGAAGCAGTTCAGGAGTGAAAGGAAGATTGTCCCTCAAGTTTTGCTGTGTTCATCATCAACTGGGCATACCATAAATCTCTTTACCCTATTCAAGTTGTATCCCCTAATAGGAAAATACAAGTTACAGGACTGAATTCTTGTGTCTGGCTATAAGTGGAGAAATGCATGTTGCCTGGCTGTGCAGGGACAGGAGAGTTGGTTACCAGCGCCCCCTACAGTACACTTCATTAATGCCAGCAGAATGCAGAGGGGGTGAGGATTTAGCACTTATTTAATAGGTCTTGTCAACAGACGTGTTTTTTTTGTATTTGATATGTTTGGTGTGCATGCGCAATGTAGGTCAGCAAAATCTGACTGACTTTAATTGGGCAGTACACATAGGCTTTGTTTGACCTGCATTACATTGCACTACATTTCTTTGGACACAGCATGTCTTTTTGAAGTGCATTTAAAAAGCAGGAAAAGCAGATCATATGCTACCTTTTTTGTCAAACGCTGTGCTTGCCATTTAAACACATGCATTTGCATTTAAAGAGCAAAAACAACATTTGAAGAGACTGCCTATCAACATGAGTCCTTAAGAACGCAGTGGCTATATTCATTTTCTCATAGCCTTTTTTCCCTTTCATTTTTTACCTGGTGACACTTTGGGGTGGATTTACTAAAGGCAAATAGACTGAGCACTTTGGAAGTGCAGTTACACCCCCTTTTTTTTTTCAGAGTTTAGTGGTGAATTTCCATCATCCAATCATTTTCAACGGAAAAACACTGTTTTTTTTTCTTTTCCTTGCACCTGATTGGGTATTCTTGGGTATTCTTTACAAAGTGAAGCTTTACCACAACCACTAAGTTCTGGGGAAAAAAAGTGCACCGTCTATTTGCCCTAAGTAAATCCACCCCTATGTCTTCTGGGATGACAACGCGTGGGCAGCGCTTCCGAAGTGCTGCAACACAGGCGTATTTAACCCCTTCTTTGGGGTTAAAAGCTCCCCGCTAGCTGCTAAAATGAGCGGCGCTTTAGCACTGACATGACCATGGCCCCAGTGAGAAAGGGGTCTCCGTTCCCTGCGAGCATCGCAACGCACAGGGGCAGAGCCCAGTGACAAATTCAAAATAGTGAAAAATACTGAACACATACTATATCAAATCATTTCACCTCCCTTTTGTCCCTAGTGCTTTGTCCAATGCCCTGCCTGCACTTTTATATTATATATACCAGGGGTAGGCAACCTTTGTAGCTCCAGCTGTTGTGGAACTACATTTCCTATGAGGCATTGCAAGGTTGGCAGTTACAATTACTCCCAGAGGCATGGTGGGGATGGCAGTTTGGTAGTTACAATTGTAGTTCTGCAACAGCTGGAGTGCCACATGTTGCCTACCCCTGATATATACTGTTCTTTCTACCTGGAAACTTGATATTGTCCATGGCAACCAAAAAGTGTCTCTTTATGTCAAAAGTGGTTTTAGACCAGCTAGAAAACAGTGATAGTAAATTAGAACACTTGCAGAATTGAGCAATGGTGATTCGTGGTGAAATTCGTCATCAGACACTGAAAATTACGACAGCGACAATTCTGCAACATATAAATACTATCGAAACCCCCCTGGGACTCTAAGCAGGATATAAGACAGGATCCAACTATTACCTATTTATTAACACCTACCTCATGCTTTAATTTATTTTTTTAACATTACACATTAAAATTCTTCTGACTTGATGATATTCACATTCATGAAATAAAGGAGAACAGTCATTGAGGTCCTCGGGGCCATAAACCTATATGTAGCGTCTATCGGTGCTACTATTGCTGTTATTCCACTTAAAGTGTTACTAAACCCACAACAGCAAAATCAATCTGTATATGCAGTAAAGCATGCTTGTTATACTTACTGTGGAACCTAAGGGGTTAATCCTCTGCATTGCGTAAAATAGCTGTTTGATCTTGTATGCACATATCCTCCCCTCCCTGCAGTGTCCCCCTGGACAAGTCCGAATAAGATAGAGCCTTTGGAGTCAAGCTGCACATGCTCAGTTTGGTGTGTATTACTAGAGAGGTTTTTTTTTTCTTAGGAGAGTGCATGTGATCAGCACAGGGCCAATCGGCTCTGTGCAGACAGAGGGTCAGGAGCCCTGCAGCCTGACAGCTCAGTGCAGTATGAAAACTCCTCCTACAAGCTTCACCAGGAACTGATAGAAATCAACCTCTTTGCCCACATTGATGGTCTGGGTTGAGGAAATGTACACATACACACTATAAATATGTTTTTGAAAGTGATGTTGTTTGAACATTTGTATCTATGTTTGCATTCCAATGTTGCTGTGTGCTCACATGTGATCTCCATCACTAATTTAGATTGGGTGACCTTTTCTTCCATTGGTTCATTTTCATGATTGGTGGAGGATGGTCACATGGTTGGTGCATATACCATATATATTTTATTATGTTTTAATTGTACATTAGCCATGACTAAGCACTAACTGTGTGTGAAACGCGTCGGCTGTCCCCTTATGTGACTGTATTTTTGGATTTGCATGTCCAGTTTTTATGAATAAAGACCTTTCCTTTGGAGTGCGGCTGTCCATCTATTTCCACTTTTTCCATGTTTTCACTGTCCCCCTGGACAAGTCCGAATAAGATAGAGCCTTTGGAGTCAAGCTGCACGTGCTCAGTTTGGTGTGTATTACTAGAGAGGTTTTTTTTTTCTTAGGAGAGTGCATGTGATCAGCACAGGGCCAATCGGCTCTGTGCAGACAGAGGGTCAGGAGCCCTGCAGCCCGACAGCTCAGTGCAGTATGAAAACTCCGCCTACAAGCTTCACCAGGAACTGATAGAAATCACAAGACTGCTATATTCTGCTAATGAGAAAATGTATTTAGCAGTTTATATTTACTAAAATAATTGCATTTCCATGTTCTGTATACTGTGGGAGACCCGATATAGTGAATGCAGGGTCCTGGGTTTAGTAACACTTTTAATCAGTAATTAAAAATATATATATATACATTTTTAGAATATACTAATTTATTTAACATACTAACCCAATGTTTCTTTAAAAAAAATATATATACCGTATTTATTGGGGTATAGTGCGCTCCCGCGTATAGCGCGGACCCCTAAAGTTGCCCCGAAATTCCTGTGAAAAAAAGATTTTTGTACTTACAGTTTGGTGTCTTGCACGGCGTCCATCGGCGACCTCGTCGGGTCCGGCGTCCGTCTGCGGCTTCGGTTGTCCTCTTGGTCGGGTTCGGTGTCCTTCTGCGGCGTCCTCCTCGCTCGTTTCCCGCTTTCCCACGCCGAGTTTGAATACTGCGCCGGCATATACCGAGCGCAGTAAACTCGCGTATAGTCGCAATGCTCGCGCTGACGTCCTGGACGTACAGGACGTGAGCGCGAGTGTAGCCGAGACTGCCCGACTATACACGAGTGTACTGCGCTCGGTATATGTCGGCGCAGTATTCAAACTCGGTGCGGGAAAGCGGGTATCGGCGTATATCGCGCACCCACGATTTTGCCCTGATTTTCAGGGCAAAATAGTGCGCGGTATACGCCGATAAATACGGTAATAAAAATATAATAATAATATAATAATTATATAATATAATATTTGTAATCACCATGAAGTGCAACCATAATAAGTTGAGTTGTATTTATTTTTTAAGCACAGATTTCCTGGTTACATTTATCTGTATGCAATGCAATGCAGTCTTATGTGTTTTTCTGTATTTACGTGCTGACTTCCTATTATAAAAACAATGAAAAACATTTCATGTCTTGGTGGTGTTGTTATGTTTCTGGCTATGAGAACAGATCAGAGTAGATGATGTGTTGACACAAGGAGACACCTTTATGTGGATGTTTGGACTTCCAGAGGAAGCACAAATTAACAAAAGACATTTGTGTCTGTTCAAAGCAAGCGAAAACAAAGAATCCAAACTGTTACAACAGTTCCTACTTGTCACGCTTCATAAGAGATCTACAAGAGAAAAGGAATGTCTGACAGGCATTTTCCATAGGTACGTTTGAGTTGCATTAAACCTAACCCCTGACGTGTTCTTAGTATTATAAATATTAACCAACCATTAACAGCATTTATGGGTATCCCCTGTATAGCTATACATCAGTTCAACTATAGGGGGTGCAGTTGTGTAAGCATTCAAGTGTAAGTAAAACTACCTATATAGAAATATGGGTTTCCTTTACTTATCATTGACAATTATACTTAATTTAGTCAGTCTGTTTGGTTATTATTTTTTCCAAATTTATAAAAAGTAAGTAACACTCCTTAAAAAATGAATTTAGCAATAATAAGGAAGCTAAACAGCTCCAGCCTAATTTGAAGTTACAGTATAATAGCCAGATTCACATAAGGATACGACGGCGTATGAGTAGATACGCCGTCGTAACTCAGAATCTGCGCTGTTGTATATTTAAGTGTATTCTCAAATTGAGATACGCTTAAATGTAGCTAAGATACGACTGCCTGTGCCGTCGTACCTTAGCTGTCTGTTTACGCTGGCCGATAGGGGCATGTACGCTGATTTACGCCTAGAATGCGTAAACCAGCGACATACGCCTATTCACGAATGTACGCTTGCCCGTCGCAGTAAAGATACGCCGTTTACGTAAGGCGTTTTCAGCCCTAAAAATATTCCACCAAAAAGATGGCGCAGCCAATGTTAAGTATGGACGTCGGAACAGCGTTGAATTTTTAAATTTTTACGTAGTTTGCGTAAGTCGTCCGTGAATGGGGCTGGGCGTAATTTACGTTCATGTCGTAAATTTCCAACAGCGTACAGATTCTAGACCAAAGATAGTAGAGAGCAAAACAAAAAGAAAAAAAGAAAAGAAAAGAAACAAGCACTAAATATTAGAAACATTTATCACAATCAAATGAATTAAATAAAATCTCAAACAATAATGACATTGCAAAAAAAAATGTTTTTGTCCATCAGCAGTTCAGAAAAATTCCAGCCATGGCTTCTGTAACCTGTACAGTTTAGTAACTGAAGTAATCCAATCTACACAGGACTCAAAGGCTCTTCGCAACCCTGTTAGCAGTCTGCAGTAAAGGAAAAGATGTGCGCTCACCAAAAGGTGCAGCAGGCAAGACCTCTGTTTGAGCTTCAAAACAGACTCTGAGATTGTTCAGAAATTGCAGTAATGCTCTCTTGTGCAAAAAAAAAAGATTTTCCAACCTCGAAATTCTATATCTTTCTTCCTGTAACTCAAATGCTAGAGAGAAAATGTACAATAATGATACATTGTTACACCTTTCTTTCCTCTCTTAACTACAAGATTATGAACAAAGTTATCCTACTGATTATTTGTACGTAGCCAATGAAGGATATTCTGTAAAGCTAGTGGGAAAGGAAATGTGTGATTTTTGGTTTACGGATC